>NW_020664417.1:59605876-59755173 GCF_002925995.2 Terrapene triunguis | reverse complement strand
TTTTTTTTTTTAACCTCTTCTTATAGGTCAGGTTTTTCTAAACATTTTATCATTTTTGTTGCTCTCCTCTGGACTCTCTCATATTTGTCCACATCTTTCCTAAAATGTGGCACTCAGAATTGGACACAGGACTCCAGTTGAGGTCTCACCAGGGGTGCTGGAACTGGGGGGCCAGGAGGGCCATGGCTCCCCAACTTTTAAAAGTGTGAGGGCCATGCCCACCCTCTTCTTAATATCAGCATAGTTTTGGGGGCAGGGGGCCACATTGTCCCCCCCCAAACTGCAAGCCTCAGGCAGGCATGGAGCAGTGCCAGCAGGGGGTGCACTTTGTGACCGGGGATCCCCTGCCGTGAAGTGCAGCCCCTGCCAGCAGCACCAGCCTCTTTCCGGTGGGGGGGCTGAGGTGAACCCTCAACTTGCCAATGTCAGTGAGCCCTGGGGGACATGGACTGGGTACTTCTTTTGGGAAACCTCCCTGCCTCCCACCCAGGACGGGTGGAGGATGTGGGGCTCCCCACAGTGACCTGAGCTCCCTGGGTGGCTATTACCACTGCCTGGCTCAGGCTTCCAGCCTAGCCAGGGGGAAGGGCCTCAGGGGGAATTAGAGGAGCAGGGGATGGGGCCATATAGATGGGTGGGGCATTGTGCACCCCCCACTTCTACTGAGGTTCTGGTGCTCCTGGGTCTCACCAATGCCGAATAGAGGGGGGCAATTACCTCCCTTGTCTTACATACAACACTTCTTTTACTATGCCCTGGTATATTAGCCTTTTTGGCAACTGCTTCACATTGTTGACTCATATTCCATTTGTGATCCTCTATAATCTCCAGATATTTTTCAGCAGTACTACCATCTCCCCCATTTTTGTATTTGAGCATTTGATTTTTTCCTTCCTAAATGTAGTACTTTGCACTTGTTTTTATTGAATTTCATTTTGTTGATCTCAGACCAAGTCTCCAATTTGTGAAGGTCGTTTTGCTTTCTAATTCTGCCATACAAAGTTCTTGCAAGCTCTTCCAGCTTTATTTTATCCGCAAATTTTATAAGCATACTCTCCACTCCATTATCTAAATCATGAATGAAAATATTGAATAGACCTAGGACTAACCCCCTGTGAAACCCCACTAGTTTGACAACAAACCATTGATAACTTCTTCTTGAGTACAATCTTTCAATCAGTTGTGCACCTACCTTATGGTATTTAATCTAGACCATATTTCCCCAGTTTGCTTATGAGAATGTCATGTGTGACTGTGAAAAAAGCCTTACTAAAATCAAGATGTATCCCATCTACTGCTTCCCCCCAATCCACTAGGCCAGTAGCCCTGTCAAAGAAGGAAATTAGGTTTGTTTGGCATGATTAGGTTCTTGACAAATCCATGCTGGCTATTCCTTAATACTATTATTCTCTAGGTGCTTACAGTATCTTTCCAGGCATCAAAGTTAGGGTGACTGGTTTATAAGTCCCCAGGTCCTCTTTGTTCCACTTTTTAAAGATAGGTATTATGTTTGCCCTTCTCTGGTCTTCTGGGACCTCATCCATCCCCCAGGAGTTCTCACAGATAATTGCTAATGGTTCTGAGATTGCTTCCACTATTTCCTGAAGTACGCTAGGATGAATGTCATCAGGCCCTGACTTGACTACATCTAACTTATCTAAATATTCACTAACCTGTTCTTTCTTTATTTTGGCTTCCATTTCTTACCCCCAGTTGTTACTATTAATTAAGTTGTATCTGGTCACCATTAAACTTTTTGTGAAGACTGAAGCAAAATAGGCACCCCAGCTTTCTTGATGTCATCAGTTATTACTTCTCCTTCTCTGATAAGAAGTAGACCCATGCTTTCCTTTGTCTTTCTCTTCCTCCTAATATATTTAAATAACTTTTTCTTATTGCCTTTTATGTCCCTTGCAAGATGCAACTCATTTTGTGCCATAGCCTTTCTGATTTTGTTCTTACATGCGTGTGCCATTCTTCTGTGCTTATCCTTAGCTATTTGACCTATGTGACAGACCCAGACCAGTGGGGTACAGGAGTCTGGTAGAGGGCAAATATACTGGTCACTGGATGAGTAGTTTTCTGTTCCCTGAGTGACCAGAGCAGGGGCTACACTAAAGTAATCAGGAACCTGCTAGAACCAGTTAAGGCAGGCAGGCTAATTAGGACACCTGGAGCCAATTAAGAAGAAGCTTCTAGAACAATTAAGGCAGGCTAATCAGGGCACCTGGGTTTTAAAAAGGAGCTCACTTCAGTTTGTGGTGGGAGTGTGAGGAGCTGGGAGCAAGAGGTGCAAGGAGCCGAGAGTGAGAGGGTATGCTGCTGGAGGACTGAGGAGCACAAGCGTTATCAGACACCAGGAGGAAGGTCCTGTGGTGAGAATAAGGAAGGTGTTTGGAGGAGGCCATGGGGAAGTAGTCCAGGGAGTTGTAGCTGTCATGCAGCTGTTACAGGAGGCACTATAGACAGCTGCAGTCCACAGGGCCCTGGGCTGGAACCCGGAGTAGAGGGCAGGCCCAGGTTCCCCCCAAAACCTCCCAATTGACCTGGACTGTGGGTTCTCCTAGAGGGGAAGGTCTCTGGGCTGTTCCCCAACCCACATGGTGAATCTCTGAGGCAAGAAAATCCACCAATAAGTGCAGGACCCACCAAGATCGAGGAGGAACTTTGTCACACCATGTTTCCACTTTTTGTAGGATTCTTTTTGGATTTTCAGATCATTAAAAAGCTCCTGATGGAGGCATATTGGCCTCATATTTTTCCTACTTTTTGTTTGTATCTGGATAATTTGCTGTTATGCCTTTAATAGTGCCTCTTGAGAAACTGCCAGCTCTCCTGAACTCCTTTTTCCATTAGATTTTCTTCCCATGGGACCT
Organism: Terrapene triunguis; assembly: GCF_002925995.2. Lineage (NCBI taxonomy): Eukaryota > Metazoa > Chordata > Testudines > Emydidae > Terrapene > Terrapene triunguis. The sequence continues at coordinate 59,752,297 of NW_020664417.1, read as the reverse complement.
TACCTACCAGTTCTCTGCATTTGTAAAGTCTGCTTTTTGAAGTCTATTGTCCTTATTCTTCAGCTCTCACTCCTTCCTTTCCTTAGAATCACGAAATCATCATTTTGTGATCACTTTCACCCAAATTGCCTTCCCCCTTCAGATCTGCTACCAAATTTCCTCCATGCTGGTCAGAATTAAGTCTAAACTGAGTGTCCCCCTAGTTGCTTCCTCCACTTTTGGGGGAGGGAGAGAAGTAAGAGGCCTACTGCTACACCCCTTTCTGAGTTGCGATACACTTCCACAGCATGCAGCAGTGTAGGTAGAGGTGAAAGTATGCTGGTCCGGTCATACTGGCAGGGCCCCTGATGTCGGGGAGAAGGGGGGAAAAGGGGCAGCTGCTCCCAGCAATTTAAAAGGGCCCAGGTCTCTTCCCTTCCCCCCCCCCCCCCCCCCCCCGCGGGGGACCCCCGGGCCCCCCCCCCCCCCCCCCCCCCCCCCCGGGTGTAGGGAACTCTGGAGCCACAGCCCAACCTCCTCCGAAACATTTCCCATTCTTTTTGGAGTGTTTTATGCTCTCAGAAGTATGAAGGGAGCAGTGCTTGCATTCTTCTGACTGACTGCAGTTATGTCTGGCCTTCATGTGGGCTACAAAAAGGGGGAAAGGCTTCTTGTACTCATCCTTCCTCTCCCTTAGCTATCCACCTGCATAATGCAATCTGGCCCACAATCTGGGATCCTTCAGTATGAAATGTGTGATCTACATTTTAAAGGGTATTTTTATTCTTCTATAAAAGATACTCCATAGGAGTATATTGTAGTGTTTTGTGTTTACATCTTATCAGGTGTTTCTGACTCGATATTATGTTAATAGCACTTTTATTATGTAAATCACAGTACAGAAGGTCTCCTTGAAATCAATAGGTTTTTTTTTATTAAAGATCCTTTAAAATAAAAAAACAGATTTAGTTAAAAGAACAGGAGTACTTGTGGCAACTTAGAGACTAACAAATTTATTAGAGCATAAGCTTTCGTGGGCTACAGCCCACTTCTTCGGATGCATAGAATGGAACATATAGTAAGAAGATATATATACATACAGAGAATGAAAAGGTGCAAGTTGCCATACCAACTCTAAGAGGCTAATTAATTAAGATGAGCCATTATCAGCAGGAGGGAAAAAAAACATTTGTAGTGATAATCAAGATGGCCCATTCCAGACAGTTGACAAGAAGGTGTGAGGATACTTAACATGGGGAAATAGATTACATGGCTGCTACTCTGGCATCCGAAGAAGTGGGTTGTAGCCCACGAAAGCTTATGCTCTAATAAATTTGTTAGTCTCTAAGGTGCCACAAGTACTCCTGTTCTTTTTACTCTGAAATCAGTTAACATTCTGAAAATACAGTATGCTTTTTAAAAGGATAAACTCATCCCTTAGAAACAGTTTGTTCTGTTTTTCAGTAAAGCCAAATGATTAGCCACTTAAGGGCTTAAATGCATGCAACATTTTATTTTCCTCTAATTCTGCCATTTTTCTCTAGTGTTGAACTAAACTCCCATTCAAACCACTTTTTGTAATAGGTAGACAGAGATTGGGCTGAGATTATGGATAGCAAATTTCAGATCTGGGCAGATTAGATTAAAATGGGTAAGTAATGTCAAACTGTGACATAACAGACAGCTATAGATGATGGTTTGGGTGACGTTGGTTTGGGAAATACCTTGTTTCTTGTTCTCCTGTCTGGAAGAAATATGCTCTTCAAAAAAAGTGCCATGCCAGTCCTGAGAGAGGGGCCTGTTAGCTGCTCCTTAGTGAAAGCTGTGATTGCCTGAATGTGGTGTTACCTGCTGAGGTTGTAGGGGGAAGGCTCAGAGGAGAAATTGCCTTTAATTCCCTTGCATTTCTGTACCCTGCCTTCCTTCCAATGGTTAGGCTATTATGGCTTTGTTTAGACTGGACTTTAAAGGTGTGTTAGACTAGAGAACCCATTTTAAAAGTTTAGCATAGATAAGGCACACAGCCTTACACATGTGCTAAACTGGTTAACCATTGTTTAACTTTAGACTGAGCATATGGCTACACTAGGGCAGTGGTTCTTAACCAGGGGTACATCAGCTCATCTACATATTTGCTTATTTTTACAACAGGCTACATCAGGGGTCAGCAACCTTTCAGGAGTGGTGTGCCGAGTTTTCATTTATTCACTCTAATATAAGGTTTTGCGTGCCAGTAATACATTTTAACGTTTTAGAAGGTCTCTTTCTATAAGTCTATAATATATAACGAAACTATTGTTGTATGTAAAGTAAATAAGGTTTATAAAATGTTTAAGAAGCTTCATTTAAAATTAAATTAAAATACAGAGCCCCTGGACCGGTGGCCAGGACCCGGTCAGTGTGAGTGCCACTGAAAATCAGCTCGTGTGCCGCCTTCGGTACGCGTGCCATAGGTTGCCTACCCCTGGGCTACATAAAAAGCACTAGCAAAGTCAGTACAAACTAAAATTTCATACAGACAATGACTTGTTTATACTGCTCTATATACCATACACTGAAATGTAAGTGCAACATTTATATTCCAATTGATTTATTTTATAATTTTATGGTAAAAATGAGAATGTAAGCAATTTTTTGGTAATAGTGTGCTGTGACACTTGTATTTTTATGTCTGTAGTTTTTAAGTGAGGAATGCCAAGAATTCTTTAATGGGGAAAAGGCATTTAATTCTCAGAATTATGAGTGATCTGGAGAAACTGAGAAAGCAAAAATTATCTCATGGTTTTGTATTGGCTGTGGATACAGATAGTTGGCCACTTCAGAGAATATAGCCTTATAACATACAAAACCAAACCAAGACTGCACTACTTTTCCATGACCAAAAGTAAAACTATCGCGGGTCAGCTCGTATCCAGTCTAGCCCAGATCATTTGTATCCTCAAAGGAAAATATTCTTTGGCCCAATCCTACAGCCCTTACTGACTTTGGTAGGAGTTTTGCATGAGTAAGGACTGTAAAATGGGGCCTTTTTCTCTGATGACATGATTTCATCAAAACCAAGCAAGTGGAGTGCATATTGTAGGATGATAAAGGGTTTTAAAAAAAAAAAGTTTCACCCTAGTTGAATATTGCTGGAAATCCAACAATTGTGACACTGCTATGTCCATGAGCTGTGACACTGCTATTTCCATAACAACACTGGAGTGTTCAGCTGATATTATTCAAAGTTACTGTAACAATACTGAATCCTATATTACCCAGGGATATGATACTGGAAGTCAGTGATGAAGAATAAGTAGCTTTTTGAGATAGGGACAGAATGGGGTTACTAACTACAGCTTTTAATGGTAGGAACTAAGCATAATTGATAATACTTCCTAAATTTAATTATTTCATTTTGTGGCACACAATATCCTCTTGTTTTGGCCTAATTGTTTTGACCTGCTATAGTGGGGAAAAAATAGTTTGTGTTCTGAAAGTAGAGGGAGGTGATTGAGGTTATCGAGTATTTTTTGAGGTTTTTTCCCTAATATTTACATACCTCTTTAGGGAATGTTTTTGTAAGTGGATGAACATTTCAAATTCACCTTTCCAGGAAAATATATAACATTTACACTGGATATTATAATAGCTCACCCAGAAATTAAGGTTTATTGTTATTTGTAATATATAATTGGAAAAAGTATAAAATTATGAATAATTTTCAGTTAAGTTTATAAACTTTAACCATGCTGAATTATTGAGAACAGAAAGCACAAAACTATTTCACTGAAGCTGTTTAAATGGTATGCTGTGAAAATTCAGTATTTAATTACTGAAGAAAACAGCCTTAACAAAAGGCAGAAAATAATATTCAGATCTACAAATGATTTTTTAAATTTTGCTTGCCACAACTGACAATTGAGATTTAAGGATATTTTTGCATATTTTAATTCTAAATTAGTCAATTGCAATTTTTATGTAAACATATTTTGTTTTTTTCTCTTCCATTTGATCAGACAGGCATTTTCTTATATGAAAGAGATTCATCAAACTTATCTTCTGTTTAGTTTTAACCTCTAATTTTCATGTAAGGACTTTATATTCTGGGTTTAATTTATGGACACACTGCAAGAATTTCAATTTTAAATCTCTTAATTACCCTTACTACTATCATTATAATTGTTCTACTATCCATAAGATTACAAAATGTGTCATTTTAAAGATACATTTACTAATGGCTTTTTCAGTTTCTGCTTATGTAAAATGTTTCCAACTTCATCTAAATTCAACTACCCTTACAATTTACATTAGACAACACTCCATCAATAAAACCATCAAAATGATCTACTGCATTGTAGACAAAAGTTATTGTGTCAAGTTGACACTAATCAGTTAATTCCAGTAAACCTTCAGATAAACAAAAGCTTGTTGTCTATTACTGATGTGTGTGATTAGCCCCCTGTATGTCCTATAGCTATGCACATCTATAGAGATGTATCTGGCAGACACTTTGCCTGAGGGCTCTATATGTAAACCAGGACAGGATCTATAGTTAATGATGTTGACCCTGACTCCCCCAACAGAGACTGAATTCAGTCCTCATAATATCTCGACAGCTGATATGTATACTGCGCTAATAATATTATCAATTACTTATGCTACTGTGATTCACAGTGTTCAATGCTGAAAAAAGATTCTCTTAAGTTTCTTTCACTTCCTTTTATCTGTTATTTCATAATAAGGGCAATTTACCTCATAAGTCTTGCTAAGACACTTTGTTGTATCTTGTGTCATATTGAGCCCCATATTCTACATTGTGTATTTGGACCACAGGAGCAGAATCTCATTCACTTATGCTTTAATTTAAGAAGGATTGGATTGAGAATTTATCAACCGCTTTTATGCCTTAAAGCTACTATAGCCAGAAGTCAAGATTTTCAAGAGTGACTAGTGATTTGGGGTGCCTCCGTTTCTGGGTGTCCAACCTGAGATACCTTAAAGGATCCAAGGGTTGGATCACAGAAACCCCTTGGGAGCTGCCACCTAATGTACCAAGACTTCTTCTATTCCTGTTTTCCCTGCCAGCTCAGGACTCCAGCACCCTGTCTTGCTGAGCCAGACATTCCCGTTGCTCCAACACAGATTCAGGGACTGAATTACTTACCCCAAAGCTGCAGATTTACCTGAAAACAGCTCACAGAAGTGTGTTGGTCTGTAGCACTCAGATGCCCAACTCCCAATGGGGTCTAAACCCAAATAAATCCGTTTTACCCTGTATAAAGCTTATGCAGGGTAAACTCATAAATTGTTCACCCTCTATAACACTGATAGAGAGATATGCACAGCTGTTTGCTCCCCCAGGTATTAATACATACTCTGAGTTAATTAATAAGGGAAAAAGTGATTTTATTAAATACAGAAAATAGGATTTAAGTGCTTCCAAGTAGTAACAGACAGAACAAAGTAAGTCACCGAGCAAAATAAAATAAAATTGCGCAAATCTGTGTCTAATCAAACTGAATACAGATAATCTCACCCTCAGAGATGCTTCAGTAAGTTTTTTCTCGGACTGGACACCTTCCAGGCCTGGACACAATTCTGTCCCCTGGTACAGCTCTTGTTCCAGCTCAGGTGATAGCTAGGGGATTCTTCATGATGGCTCCTCTCCCCCTCTGTTCTCTTCCACCCCTTTATATATCTTTTGCATAAAGCGGGAACCCTTTGACCCTCTGGGTTTCCACACCCCCTCACTGGAAAAGCACCAGGTTAAAGATGGATTCCAGTTCAGGTGACATGATCACATGTCACTGCAAGACTTCATTACCCACTTGCCAACACACACACATACAGGAAGACTCACAGGTAAACACAGCCATCTGCAGACAATAGGAGTCATCAAGATTCCAAACCACCATTAATGGCCCACACTTTGCATAATTACAATAGGCCCTCAGAGTTATATTTCATATTTCTAGTTTCAGATACAAGAGTGGTACATTTATACAAATAGGATGATCACACTCAGTAGATTATAAGCTTTGTAATGATACCTTACAAGAGACCTTTTGCATGAAGCATATTCCAGTTACATTATATTCACTTATTATCCAGTTTTTATAAAACCATATAGACTGCACCACATCACAGTCCTGATTTTCAAATGGCAGGTGCACAAGCCCCTTCTGAAAATCAGGCCTTTTTAAAGGTGTCCCAGGTTGGACACTGAAATCTTGACACATCCAAGATCACTTTTGAAAATCTTGGTCAGAATAACTCAGGCTCCAGATCAGAGTGGGCGGATCCCTGCTTCCATGTTGACTTCCATAGCACTGAAAGGGTGAGGATCCATCCATATGGCAGAATCAGAGCCTTAGGCCTGTTCTACACACATTTTTTGTACAGGTAAGACTAAGTTGTTTAGGGTTGTGATTATTTACCCATCTAGTTATAGTGTGGATGCATTTATAATAGGGGTGCCTTGTACTGGTATAACACATTCCGCTTCCTGTACAAGAACAAGCTATATTGGTATAAGCACCTTTACACATTTTTGTCCATAGACAAGACCTTAGATTAGCAATTTTTCTGGGGCAGAGACCTGTCTTATTCTATGTTTGTGGTGCATGATGCACATTTCAGATGCTACCTAGACAACAATTAATAATAGCATGGAGGAAGGATTTTATGCCCTTACAAAGCTCCTCTTTCCAGCTCTACTTGCGGGACCAGGAATTAGCCCTTTAGCCTTCCACTCCAGATCATGTGCACTGTCAAGAATAATACAGGAGTTGAAATCAGCCCTGCTACTCCTCCAGGAGCCAGAACAGAGAAGCTGAGCCATACTTACATATAGTGAGCAGCTCTGGCTGAAATGATGACAGGGGCCACTGTTAAAAATTAAATTCTGCCTTATTTTTTGTGCAGTTCTTGTGAGTCACATTTGCGAATAGTAGCGAGAGATTTAATGATCGCATCTTTTTTATCTTATTTCACTTCGGTCGATGGCAATTTTTTTCTGTTAATGTCGACTTAGAGCTCAAAGTAATTTAGTAATTGATTCTAAGCACGGCAGCTCGCCAATGGCAGCTTTCCATTCAGGGAAATATCTTTGCTAATTTTATCCATCAGAACGAGATTACCATGCTAATCTCTCCCAGCCACAGTACCGTGGTCATTTGGGACACACTGATGCAAATGATGTATTAAACACAAACCCTTCACCCAGGACAGGAGAAAAATGAAAGCAGGAGAGAGATGAATGAATAAAAACAAAATCCTTTACAAGAATTCCCTAGACTGAGCTGGCTTGGCTTGCAAGTCTCCCTTCATTGCATCATGAGGTTTTAGTATGTGCAGTGTTCTTATTTTTGTAACAATCTTTTCTTTTTTTTTCTTAAAGGACCTTTTTCCCTAAAAGGATTTAGACAGCTCTGGGAAATCTTAGACTGTAGGGGTTAGAAGTGGTGGATGTTAAAACTGAATCCTGAAAGGTAAGGGTCTGTCCTTTCTCTGGAACAGTTTGTTTTCATTCTACATCTATCATTAGCATCTGTCAAAATTTCCATTCCAAATCCCTTTTCTCTTGGGTTGGAATGGGATCTAGCATGTAGCTGCTCTGAGTCAAAAGCTTAGGTGAGGCCCTGTGATCCCCTTTAGCTTCACGTGAACTCATTAATTATGGGCACTTTTGAAAGTGCCCCTTAGTCGTCACCTGTGGCTCCTGGGCTGTTCACAGGAGTGCAAAGGCTCTCCCTCACGTGCTGCTGCTTTGGCTTTGGAGCCCCCTATTGGGAATGTGTACTGCAGTCTTGGGACCTCCATCTTGTAAGGTGCTGAGCACTCTGGCACTAACTCTTCAAAGCACTTAAGCATATGCTTAACTTTAAGACGCTGTGCAGAGCTCAATCCGTTTGTTTATACAGCAGAATGGCAGCAATAGATAACGTGAAGCTCTTCTGGCTCTGCTTGAATTTAGGTAGACACCTCAAAATCTAACCCCTTTCAAAATCAGTCACATTCTGATTGAGTGCCAGTTTTGACCCTTCTGTAATTTAGATCTGATTTATCAGATGCCCAACTCTTTTTCTTAAAGAGAGATTTGTCATCGCATAAGTTTGTCATCACAAATAGCATTGAAAAAGTGCTGGTCTATCCATGCTAAAGTTTTTTTTTGTTTGTTTGTTTGGTTCTTTTTTAATGGAGTTTGGCTCATTATCTGTTGGTATTAATTGATATCTTAATAATCATTTGCTGGTTTTCTTCAGGGAAGAAACCAGAACACTTCCTTAGGTCATGACTGATGCCATCTGGGAAGTGTAGAGATCCCATGCATTTCTGAAGCTTGTATTTTTTGTGCTTAAATAATTAAAATGCTTAATTTCAGAATTTCTCTCTTGCTGTAATGTATCATCTCATTAGACAATCCAATGTGAATGACAGAAAGTAATTCATTTAATTGTATTAACATTTTTTATTATGAAACCACATTGGAATTGTGTATAATTTGATATATTAAGTTTTCTGTCATTTATTTTACTTAATGCTATTTTCTTTATCATTTATTTGTATATTCTCTCTAGCTTGTTTTGAACCAACTCAAAAATGAAATAGCTCCAAGCAAATAAAAAGAAAATAAAGGTACACTTTCAGGAGACTTTTTTTTTTTTTAAGTATGCATAGTCATACTAGACCAAATTATACAAAGAGAAGTGTCTTTTTGACTTGTACTTCAAATGCAGGGGAAAAGAAAAGCTCAAAACATTCATTTTAAAGGTTAAAAAAAGAAGCAAACAACTAAAACTCCTAGAAACATTATAGTACTGATAGTGAGTAAATTAAACATGTACAAATTCTCAAGGGCAACATAGCAGAATCACTTGTGGATGTTATGAATCATAGTTCACTTTTACAAAGCCAATATTTTTGATAGACATATGTATTGTGTTAGCAGTTTAGAGAGTTCACAACACAGTCTAATTCTTGAGGAAAAGCTCAGATCTGGAAATTTACTTAGAATCCCAGCTTTCAGTGCAGCAGAGGTCATTGCAGATGTGATACTGTCAGCCTTCAGGGGCAAGGTGGTTCTCTCAGCACAGCACCCTTTCTTAATGGATGCGAAGACATCATAAATATAAGGGTACAGCAATGTCTGCTATCTAGTGTGAGAATTGCTCCCTGTTAGTGGTGGCGATTCTATTGACTAAGGAAGAAAGGATGGTCCAGTGGTTCGAGTATTAGCCTACAACTTGGAGACCTGACTTAAATTCCCTGCTCTTCCACAGGCTTCCAGAGTGACTTTTGGCAAGGCACATTGTCTCTGTGCTATTTCTTCTGCCAGGGCTGGCCCACAACATTTTGGCACCTGAGGCGGGGAGCTCAAATGACTCCCCCATACCCCCTCGCTTGGGCCAGAACTTTGAAAGGTCTCAATTCTGCCTTCTTCCTGTTCTACTCCTCTCATGGTACTGCTCTGCTACCTACCCCAATAAAGGAGAACTAACAACTTAAAATGCCTTGTTCAAAAATTTTAAGTAACACTTAACATTCAAACGCCTGAACAGCAAATGTAACTTTTCTTGTCTGCATAGTAAACACTGGCATTTTTATCTGTTTGAATAATCAAAGTGGTGCTTTCCGTGCCTTCTTGGTTGCAAAGATTTGAACTGCTTCCTGAAGGTCCACAGTCTGGGCTAGCTCATGCTCCATTGAGATGGTTGCAAGGCTGACCAGCCTCTCCTGTGTCATTGTGGAGCGTAGATGTGTTTTTTATCAATTTCAGCTTGGAGAAGCTGCGTTCTCCACTGGCAACTGTTACAGGAAGTGTTAGAGGTATGCACAGAGCAACAAAAGCATTTGGAAAGAGGGTGGTCATCTTATTTGTGCACATATATTCCAGAACAGCCTTTGGAGTTGATCCTGCTGAAATGTATCTTGAAAGGGCTTTCAGTTCATCACCTAAATCACTCGCATCAATATCGTGCATGTCATCATGTGTCAACACTGTCTCTAGTGCCCTGCATTGCTGGTGTAGGTCTTCTTCAGGTATAGTGAGAAGTTTTGGAATATCATACAACATTCCAAATATACTGCTGTGTTCCTTGAGCTGCATGAAACGTTCAACTGACTGTATTGCACAATCTAGCACCTGGTTAAAGAATTCAACTTTGAATTGTTGTTTGGGGTCTCTTATGGGATTATCCCGTGCCTTGTAATCAAAATGTCGTCTTCTTCGGTGACTCTTGTATTCTTGAATGGGTGGGAAAATATCTTCAGTGTGAAGTTCCTCTGCCAACTTCTGTGCACTCTTCAGAACGTTTTGAAATCCCTCATTTGACCAGTAAGACTGTAGGTATGACTTTGCTTTGTCCAGTTGTTCCATTGCTCCAGATATATCAAAGTCAACACCTTGGAGTCTCTTGCTTACAACATTTATTTCAAACAGTATGTCATGCCACAACACTAAGCCACACAGAAATTTGAAGTTATGTATGTTTCTGGTGATTCTATTTCCCCCTGTCACTGTTCTCCCACAAACAGTTCCTGTCATAGCATTATCCTCCATAATGGCAACTATGGCATCTATCTTCCCAATTTGGTGTTCGATAGGCTTTATCGCCTCCACTCGACTTTCCCATCATGTGGCACTCAGTGGTTTCAGTGTCAGAGAGGATGTTCCCAGATGTTGCTTCAAAATTTGCCATTGGTGAGTTGATGCAGAGAAAAATACATAGATGCTTTGAATTACATTAAAAAATTCACCAGCATCACTAGAAGCTGATGCTGCATCACTGACCACCAAGTTCAATAAATGAGAACTGCATGGGATAAAAAAAAGCTCAGATTCGTGTCTGCACTCCTCTCTTCTTTCCTCTCATGTTGGCACCATTATCGAAGCCCTGACCTCTCAAGTCAGCTATCGCAATTCCCGTATCTTCCAGCTTTCTAAGAAGCACGTTTGTCATACCAGCTCCTGTCAATAAATTCTAGAAAATGCTCTCTGACAGCCACCATTGCAGGGACATTTTCACTAGGTTCTGTTGTTGTTACAAAACGCACCATTAAAGTAATTTGTTCTGTATGGCTGATGCCAGGTGTGCAGTCCAGAATAACAGAGTAATATCTTGCTGACTTCAGATCTGCCACAATCTTCTGTTTGACTTTTGTTGCCAGTAACTGTATGATCTCATTTTGAATTGTTTCTCCAAGGTAGTGGTGTGTGTGCATTTCTTGGGTGGTGCATTTCTTGGGTGGTGACTCTTCTTAGATGCTCCTGGAGTACAGTATCAAACTCAGCCATCAGCTCTACAATTTTAAGGAAGTTTCCATTGTTTGGCACTGTAGCGGGATGGACACCTGCTCCTGCCCTAAGGGGTTGGAAAAGCCCTGCAGAGGTCTGGGGCAGGGCAAGGTAAAACCCTGGCTGATTGGGGGAAGTTGCTGCAGCTGGGCCACACCCTAATCAGAGCCCAGATGGCTGGTATAAAGAGGCTGGGAGCCAGGAGCCCAACAGTCTCTCTCTGCCTTCAGAGAGAAGGGTCTGGTTGCAGGGAGCTAGACACAGAGTACCTGGGGGGAGCAGGGCTGGGGAAAGGCTGGGGAGCTCCAGCCTGGAAAGCCCCAGGTTGCGGCCTAGGAGAAGGCTAAGGGGTACTGGGGGTTGCGGAGGGCAGCCCAGGGCTAGGCCAAGGCAGCAGGTCCAAACCCAACCTTGCCGATGAGTGGCCTATACTGCAGTCTGCCCCAGAGAGTGGGGGCTAGTTGGTGACTGGCAGTGGCCTTATCCTGAGGTGAGGTGGGGTTAGTGGGTGGGGGTTCCCCTGGGAGGGGAGACCTAGCGTGTGTGGGTATTGCCGGGGGCAGCACCCAGAGCAAGGGGCACCGGGGTCCTGGGAGGGACATGGGGGGCTAGTGCAGAGGACAAGGTGGATCACCGGCCTGCAGAGGGCGCTCCAGAGGCTGGTGAGCTGATTCCCTGGACGACCAGCAGGAGGCGCTGCAGGGGTGAGTCCAGACCTCTACAGGCACATACAGCTGATCTGAAGTGCCACGCAGTACTAGGTTTTGGGTAGCAAGCATTCTCACAATGGCAATGAGCCTTTTCAGAACATTTTGCCAGTAAAGAGACTCTGATGCAATCTTCTCTTGGTGCTCATCATCTATGGTGGCCTTTAACCTTAGTCTCATCTCAAGCTCTTTCCGCCTATGGAATGCTCTCTGGTGATTTGCTGCCTTCTCATGGCATGCCAGATTTCTAGCCCGATTTTTCCAGTCCGTTGTCCCTGTAGAACCCAATGTGGCTGGAACATTAGACTGGAAGAATTTGCAACAAAAAAACAGTATGCAGCATTCTGGGTTTTTGAGTACATAAGCCATGGCCTCTCCACTTTGTCACCATTGGGGATTTCAAACCAGTAATGTGTTGGATGGAAACTCCTATTTTCATTGTCTTTGGGGAACATGAAGTTTTTCACTTGCTGTGGCCCATGCAGTACAAGGAAGTCCCTCAGGCTACTGCTCAAGTGGGTCCACAGTCCTGGATCATCTAGACTTAAGGAACTAAATTCAGCAGCAGCTATTTCTTGCACCTCCACCACACTATTCTCTGATCTACACTTTTCTTCAGAAATGTGCATGGTTACATCCATTTGAGATAGAGATATGGATGGTGCAGTAGCTGCCAGGTCACCTGCACTCTGACTAACTGGAATATCCGGCATCTCCTCACCACTCACATCCTCACTGGGGCCGGAGGGCTCCCCGTGAACATTTGTCTATGTATCTCAGGAGAGCTCCTTCCTGCTTAGATAGAAAAGCTTCCTTTGCTTTCTTTCTTCTGCTTCTGAATGCTGCCCCAGAGGGGCGTTTTCTTCTTTCACTCATGATTGCTGTTCTGTGCCAGCTATAGTGGCTCTCAACACTCAATTGAAGGGGACAAATAAGCAGGCTGGTAGCAGGGCCTGACTGAGGGAAGATATCAGCGTCTTAAGGGCCTAACTGGCTCCTACTACTTCAGTTGACTGCCTGTTCTCAAGTGGGTTCAGGGAAGCAGCAGGAAATAGGAAGCTCCCTGGGAAGCTGGTGTTAATCAGTCCAGGCTCCTGGGGGTTCTAGAGAGGTACATAAGAGGCTCCTCCTCCTCTCTCTCCCTGCAGCTCCTGCTGCTTTCTGTTATTCCCGCTCACCTTTTCTCCTGCCTGCCTGTTATGTCTCTTGTGCCCTCCAGCACAGCACTCCACCATCTCTGTGCATCTAGAGCAGAGAGAATACATATGCACCAGCAGCAGACACAATTTTCCACGCTCTGGGTCTTAGTGGCGCCCCCCTACAGTCTGGCACCTGAGGCGGCCGCCTCAGTTCGCCTCATGGTAAGGCCAGCCCTGTCTTCTGCCTCCATCTCCCATCTATAAAATGGGGATAATAGTAATTCCCAACTCCACAGGGGTGCTATCAGGTAAATACATTAAAGATTTTGAGGCATTTAGATACTATGTTAGTGACGGCAATATAAATAATACCTATGATAGATAGATAGGTCTCAACAGATGTACTCTGGCTTTATACTGGGACAACTGAGATCAGAATTTGGCCTTTAGTCTTTAGAAAAACATAAATACAGTGTTAAAGATGGTACCAAATCTAGTTTTATGCAGATTTCTAGACCAGCTGAAGTTGAGGGGCATTCAAGAATCTGGTTCTGGCCCAGCCCTAGCATTAGCTGTGACCCAGGGACCCCTTGATGCCAACTGGCAGTGGGCACAGGGGGTGTGTAGGCTTTTACTTGGATTCCCAGGGTCAGATATATGCATAATATCTCACTGAAGAATGGCATGTGAGGTTTCTATCGCAAGTTAGTAGCTCACTATGGTCATAATCATTGTGAAATGTGTATATGGGGTAATATTTAAGGAGTTATGTATCTTTACTAAAAATTATGTTCTTAAGGTCTGGAAGTTAAGGCAGGTCACTCAGAGGGGAGAGATCTTGGAGAGGTTCCTCAGGCAGGAAGTAGCAGACACCTGTCTCCCTGTCTGGGTCCTATGTGTATTGTATATCTCATAATGTAGGCCTGTTTCCATACTGACCCACAAGTGAAATAACAGATTGTGAAATTTACAAGAAAGGAAATCCGAAAGCTGGAAGAAAGAGCAGGTGGTGTCCTGTTTATGAATAAAGATAAAGGATGTGATTGATATGTTTTTTGGGGTGGGGGGAGCAAAGAAAGACACTGAATCCTTCATTGAGGAGATAAGCTGACAGCCTGCCTGTCTCATGAAAGAAGGGTCACAGCCAAACCTGGCTGTAAAGAACTGCAGGGATTTTGGGTGAGCATTGTTCTATCACCTTGTCTACACTGGTGACAGTGTGTAGGGTACAAGTAGCTACACTCTGCAGTGGTGTTAGCTACATGTGGCAGTGAAAGGCTCTTGCAGTGAAAAGCTGTCAAGGAAAGTCGCCAGCAGCAGGACACTACATTGTTAAAAATCACAGTGTAAACGGGGGAGGCATTGCTTGGGTGTGTAGAGAGCTGTGTAGGGTACATACCCTAAAATTCTGGCATGTCTTTACTCTACTTGCCTAAGCAGTGCCTCACCAACTGTCTACGCTGCTATTTATACCCTGGGTCGCCTGCCCCTAACTCTGGTCCTGGCTGGGTGATAAGCCGAGTGGTGACCTGAGGTGGAACTGGTAATATGGGGGGTGCAGCTTCTTTGGAAGCAGCAAATCTGTGACTACTGTGAGTGACCAGGGGTTGATAGTCCAGGATGATGTTTGGAGGTCTCAGGGGTTGAGGTGTGCCAAGCCTGTAGAGAGACAGTGGGGCCTGTGAGGCCTAGAGGGGAGTGCTTGTGTTGCCCGTGGCCAGTGGAGTTGGGGAGCTGACCCCTGGCACGCACAGACAAGGCTTCCTCATGCTAAAGGCAGGTGGAAGTGAGGTGCCTCACACCCCTGGGTGCCCTGGGGAAGCATCACATTAACTAACCGAAAAGCTAAAATATACAAATTAAAAAAATACACTGTATTAATAGCATTTGTGAAGTGTTAAAGTACATATAATGGAGCATTTTCCCAACCACTCAGAATAAAATTATTTGAGCATAAGCTTTGGTGGGCTAGAACCCACGAAAAATTATGTCCAAATAAATGTGTTAGTCTCTAAGGTGCCACAAGGACTCCTTGTTGTTTTTGCTGATACAGACTAACACGGCTACCACTCTGAAACCTGTCAGAATAAAATGAATATTTCCTGTGGGGGAGGGGAAGGGAACACAAACTAGTTGGGTGCATGGTATATCTACAACACCTGTGTTATATACTGCAGGGCATATTATAGCTCTTGTAAGTAAGAGGAGCATAAGAGTGAAGAAAGCAACTTACCTGGGAGCTCAGTGCTCAAAAAAACACCTCTACAAATCCGAGTTTTGTTAGGGGCATATGCAGTGTCCACTGAAATCAGTAGAAAACTTCTAATTGACTTTAACAAGCTTTGGATCTGGTCCCAGTGCCCATATGTCCTCAGTGTTGCAAGGCCCAAATGACTTACAGGGCTATACCCCATTTTTAAAATGACTGAGAGCTTAAATCAATTCTGAAAATGAGATGTCACTATCTATGATGCTTAGGGATAGATTTTAAAGGTATTTAGACATCTAACTCCCCTTGAGTTGGGAATTAGGGCTTGTCTATGTGGTGCTTTAGTCTGTACTAGAGGGGTGTAAATTCAAGTGCACACTAATATGCCTATGTGGAGCCTGGTGGTATGCACTAAACTTTCCCTAGTGTGTGTTAATATAGTACGGATACTACTTTAACACACACTAGGGGACTTTTGCGCACACCAGCAGGGTCCACACAGGCCAGTTTGTGCACAGCACACTAGTGCACACTAGATTGTATACCCTTATAGTGTGGATGAAAGCACTGTGTAAAAAAAGAAGTTAGGCACCTAACTACCTTTTTAAAAATCTGTCCCTTAGGCCTTTCAACACTGAGCAGAGCAATGCCTAAATAAATACTTTTACAAATCTGGGCCTATGTGCCTAAAGATAGCTTCAGGTGTGCAACCTGAGATGCATTAAACTGAAAATGTCGACCAGAGTGTGCATCTGCTCACAGCCAGAACGTGGGCAAACATCAATGCTACATGACAATAAATGGGTGTGACCAAATGGGAAGTGGCTATGTTACTTTTTTGCTATTTCATTTGTTTGTCCACAGTTTCCAAAGGGTGAAGAAAGGAAAAACAAAGTTATAGTCCTTATTAGAGGAAGACCAGGTTTCTTCACGTTGCAGTGCAAGAAGAATGTTAACATGGCTACTTTGCAGAAAAAACAGTGAGTGAAATAAGCACAGTTTTTAGGGTTGCCAACTGTCTAATTTCACAAACCCAAACACCCTTGCCCGCCTCCTGCCCTGTCCCTTCTCACACCATCCCCTCCGTCTGTCGCTCACTCTCCCCCACCCTCATTCACTTTCACTGGCAGGGGGTTGGGGTATGCAGGCTCTAGGCTGGGGTGTGGGGCTGAGGGGTTCGGAGTGTGGGAGGGGGCTCCAGGCTGAGCCTGGGGAAGGAGGTTGGGGTGCAGGAAGGGATGAGGGGTGTGGGCTCTGGGAGAGAGTTTGCTTGCGGGAGGGGGCTCAGGGCTGGGACAGGGGGTTGGGGTGGGGGAGGTGAAGGGTGTGGGCTCTGGGAGGGAGTTTAGGTGCAGGAGGGGCTCAGGCCTGGGGCAGGGTGTGTGGGATGCGTGCTCCGGCAAGGCGGTGCTTACCTCAGGCAGCTCCCAGAAGCATGTACCCGCAGCTCCTAGGCTCAGGGGCAGCCAGGCGGCTCTGCGTGCTGCCCCTGCCTGCAGGCACTGCCCCCACTGCTGTGGTTCCTAGCCAATGGGAGCTGCAGAGCTGGCATTTGGGGTGGGGACAGCGTGTGGAGCCTCCCTGATTGCCCCAGTGCCTAGGGGCCGCAGGGACATGCCGGCCGCTTCCAGGAGCTGTGCGGAGCCAGGTAGGGAGCCTGCCTCTAGCCCTGCTGCACCTCCAACTGGACTTTTGGCCTATTAAAATCTCCCAGATTGCTTTCTATAGCAACTGGGAGATTGAGGCCGATTCTGGGAGACTCCCGGCCAATCTGGGAGGGTTGGCAACCCTAGCAGTTTTGCTAATATAATTAATATAATGTACGCCAGGGGCTTCTGCTGGCACAGCTATGTCAGTTACAAATTGCATTTCATCACACATCTGACCAACACAGCTGTACAGGCAAAAGTTTGTAGTGTAGAGCTGGCCTCTGTCTTATCTATTGTAAGCTCTTTGGGGCAAGGACTGGCTTCAAGTATGCGTCTGTATACATTGGGATCCTGATCTAGGTGCCATTGCAGTACAAATAATTATACTGTATGTTGCCATTTTTTAATTTCACTCTTTTATATAAACTAAAAGCTGTTAAAAAGCAAAACAAATCAAAACAATAACAAAAATCCAACAATAACCATAATCCAAGGTAACATTTTATTTCTTTGTCTCAGCAAGTATGAAATGGACATGGAAGAGAGAGAGAATTTTCATTAAGACTTTCTTTGAGTTCCTACGGTATGCAAAACCATGGGCTTGGTTAAACTTGAGCCCGATCTTGAAACTCTGTGTGTTCATTGATAACCCCATTATGAAATTCCAGAGATCTAATGCAATTGTGTCTAGGAAGATTTACTTGTTAAAAGGAAAACAGTTTTCACATAAATAATCTACTATAACAGAAAAACAGTCCTCCATGCTATCATCTTTGCATTGAAACTAATCAAACAGATCATCCTCCAAGTTTATTTTTTAATTGCCTGGAAGTGCACAGTTCTTATTCATTGTCAAAAAATAAATATGTTCCGTTTCAACAGAGTAGTTCACTAAATGTATCTGAATTTTAGGGAGGAACTGATCAGATTTTAAGAAAATGCATCAAGTATATTGTACCACAGAAATTAGAGCTGCTGCAAAATTTAGAACTCCTTTAATAACTTGTAACATCTTTTCTATGCTGATTAAAAGCCTGATCCTGCATCACTATGGCCACTGGAAGTTTCCCCATTGACTGCAATGGGGGAACAGGTCTGGGGCCTTAATCCTCTTCTGGTATGGATGCTCTCTGAACACAGGTAAAAAGTGATGTTGCAAATGGAGTTCAATCCACTTACATCAGATCTGAATTTAGCCCTCAGAAAAGCAACGTTTAGAATCTATTAACAATATGAACAGCTTCATTTAACTCGTGGGCCTAATAAAGGGAAGATGTAATAGTGATATAAATATTTTTGTTTTCTATTTTATGTATTTTAACTTTCTTTTCCTTTTTGGATATATGCTGGCAGATGAAGACGCAGCTGAACAGATCAGCCAATGTGGGGCTGCAGGGTCTCTGAGGCTCAAATTTGCAACTAACCCTCTACTCCCTTTGGAAGGATGCAAGCAGGTTTGGGGGCCTCTGTTTGTTTAGAGGAAAACAATCCTTGCATCAGCCCAAGAGTAATTTTTGTTTTTTCAAAATACCTTTCTGGCCACTCTTCCCTGTTCCCAGATTACTCTGATTCCCTACAGAGAGTTGAAAATCCCCACATCATTTTTTGTCTCTCGTTCTCCCTCACCTTTCCACTTTCAGTGGAAGCTCAGAACATCTAAAAGTAGTAAGGTGAAACTGGCTTATAAATGTACACCGAGGGCCAATTTACAGCAGTAGATAGAGATCATACTGTATCTGTTTCATGGAATCATTGGGCTGGAAGGTACCTCAAGAGGCCATCTTGTCAATCCCACCATGCTGAGGCAGGACCAAATATACTGCATCACATTGATCACTCTTATTCCGCTTGTGATCCACTATAAGCCCCAGAGCCTTGAGTACTACCACCTAGCCAATTATTCCCCACTCGTATTTGCACATTTGATTGTTCTTTCTAAATGTAGCATTTTGTACTTGTTTTTATTGAATTGCATCTTGTTGATTTCAGACCAGTTCTCCAATTTGTCAAGGTCATTTTGAATTCTAATCCTGTCCTCCAAAATTTTATAAGCATACTGTTCATTCCTTTATCCAAGTCATTAATGAAAATATTGAATTGTATCAGACCCAGGACAGTGTACTGTGGGACTCCACTAGATATGTCATCTCAGTCTGACAGCAACCCATTGATAATTATTCTTCGAGTTGTGCATCAGTAATTTCATCTAGACCACACTTCCCTAGCTTGCTTATGAGAATGTCATGTGGAACTGTGTCAAAAGCCTTATTAAAATCAAGATATATTGTGTCTACTGCTTCCCCTCTCTCCACAAGAGCAGTAACTCCCATCAAAGAAGGAAATTAGGTTGGTTTGGCATGATTTGTTCTTGTCCATACTCTGATTTGTTTAGTACCAACTCTGGCGACCTGTGCAGCCAATTACCACAACACACCCTGTCCTCTTAAGCCAGGTCTATGCTAGACATTTTTACCTGTATAATCATGTTGACTGGGGTATGATTTTTCTGTGATATTTCTAAACCAGCAAAAGCCTAGTGTAGATGAAGTTATGCCCGTGTGAAAGTGTTTTTACCAGTATAGATTATTTGACTTTAATTGGGCTAAGCTATACTGGCAATAGTATCTACACCAGAAGGGCTGGTTGGTATAGTTCTAACAGTATAGCTATAATAGCAAACCTTTTATAATGTAGACATGGCCTAAGGGTCACACAGCAACTACCATCCTTCCCCAAACAAGACTGGATGCAAATCACTTCAGAGCTTGTCAGTGTGGCTCTCTAGACTGCCAGAGACGTCAATGTTGAGAAGACAAGTCATTTGCTCTTTCTCGAAGGCTGAGCTTGCTTCCACAGTACTCTGTCTTGTCTGGTTCAGGAGTCAACTGTTACTGGGATCAGGACTCAAACCTGAGTTTCTCATAGGCACACAGAGCTCTAATTTGAAAGTTGTAAGCATGAAATAATAGCGGTTTATCTTTTTTTGTACTCCTGTAATTAAGAACTTGAGCTTGTTGAAATAGTTCATTTGAAAACAATTGGGATGAAAATGGCCTTTTTTGGAAAGGAAACTTCATGGACATTTTTTGTTGCTTTTCTTTTCTTCCTCCCAATTTGTTCAATGAAAAACTGGAGGAATAAAAAAAAAAAGTTTCTGAGAACCAAAATTTAAAAAAAAAAGAAAAAAAAAAACCCCCACTTGCTTTATTTTAAAAATCAGCCTAAAAAGTTAAAAATACATTTGAACTCTCAGTATACAGTAGCAAGTTGACTGAGACATATTAACCTGATTGAATATTCAGACACTGTATGTAAATTGTGTCCTTCCAATCTGAAAGTCTGTCTACCAAATTTCTGTGCTAATGGGAGCAACTGCCACTGTAGCTCTGATATCTTTTTCCATTAAGTTCAACTGTGATAATGGTATAAAGAGTAATTTCATTTTAAGGCTCATTGTAGCTTACATAGTATTTATTGGATACCAAATACATCTAGCATTTGTGGCTTTATTTGAATTGATTTCTCTTTTGCCTTGCATTTTTCAAGAAAAGGGAGATTCACGTTACCATTGAAGTCAGTCGGACTACTGACATGAGTAAGCACTCTTCAGGTGAGTAAGGGCGATAAGGTTGGTACCTTGCCATATATGAGATAAACATGCCAACGTCTTTAGAATAAGAAGTGATGGAGCACAGTGGTGAGCTCGTTTGTATGTTCCTGCCTCCTCTGATATGGCTCTTCTTGCAGCCTCTGTGCAGGGGATTCTTTCACCTTCCATTCCATGCCATTCTGACCTCTTCCTTGAATAGGGCTGCCTGCCAGTATCCATGGCCTGAGAGAATTTGCACAAGCTCAGAAGTTACATAAATGTTTTGTGTTGAATTTTGGTCTCTAAGTGTTTCTTTAGTATTCAATATTTTAATCAAGCATATAGATGTGTGGTGTGTATAAATGTACCTTTCATAATATATGTGCATGAATGCAATTGTGTGTATATTTTATATAACATAAAAGAAAGTATGCTAGAAGAACATTAAGCTTGCAAAAATCAAGCACTCAAAAGTTAGGATATGCCAGTATTAAGGTTGCCTGTGCAACCTTAACTTGCCCCCTGTGCATATACATCATGATAATTATTTGATCACATACTATTTTTTCCAAAGGACCCTAGCTTCGTTTAGTAAATGGTAGCGCCACTGGCAGCTGAGGTTATCCGTCGCTTTCCATGATAAAACCTTGTTTCCAGTTGCTAACAACTCTGCCAAACATTAATTGTTCGAGATGAAATTTTCTAAGCTGGTATCTGCCTCAGGTTGAATTTTTTGGGAAAGTTTCAGCTAAAATAATTCAGCAGTTGTCTGAGAACAAGGTTAGAGAAAAATATATTGTTTTGCCTATGTCAACAAATTCTTCCATCTGTTTCACTGAGAAGCTCAAGCAACTTCATGCTTTGGAGCAAGGGCTTGATATTTAGCAGGGGTTTCCCTGATGTTCGGGATTTACCTTTTGCCATTATCATGAAAATATGCCCAAATTTGTTCAAACTATTAACCTCCAAAAAAAAATCCCAGTTTGCAAGTGCTCTGTAGAGACTTGTTAGAATTTGACAGCTAAATTCTCCAAATGTTCTGTCTACACTGAGCATGCTTCAGCTACACGCTGCTCCTACATGCCAATCACACTGTGTTTGTGCCATCCCACAGAGCGACTGAGCCTGTTCAATCCAACGGCTGGTGGTTCTGTGTAAGTCTTTCCCTGAAATTACTCCTCCTGCATGCTGGGGGCTGTTTTGGTGCAGGGCACTAAAACTGAGGGCAGGGAAGACTGTCTCTTTTGTGCTCTCAGTGCTCCTTGGTGGCACCCAGGAACAGAAGGAGGAAGAATCTTATGTAAATGCAGAGGCCTGATGACTGCAGGGAGGGAGGTTGAGGGGGTTATGGGAGCCAGAGAGGGGGAAACAGAAGAGGAGGGAGGTAAGAGCCAGGGCATGAGGATGGATATATGCAGAGTGGGAAGGGGGCAGGAGCCAACAGGGTGGTAGGCAGAGAATGATGAGGTCAGGAGCCCGAGGACTAGGGGAGAGCAGATGAATAGGAGGAGAGGGGGATATGGTCAGAAATTGGGGTGGGGACAGAAAGGAGGAGAGGGTGATAGGGGTTGGGGCCATGTGGATGATGTAGAACCGGACAGAGACAGGCAGGGGGCACAGGGTCAGAACAGTCTATAACCTTTAGAGAATACTACCCTTCAAAACCTGGAATTGCACCTAGGAGAGCCTCTATATTCCTTTATCAGCAAATTGCTATGATACCACTGGCAAAGAGTGTTTCTCATGCTAGTGGCTGGTCCACGTAGAAGATAAGTCTCTTACTGCTACCCATTGCTCCATTAGCTCATGTGTTAGAGGTCTATGCTGTAGATCAGTGGTTTTCAACCTGTGGTCTGTGGACCCCTGGAGATTTCCAAAGGGGTCTGCACCTCCATTTGAAAAAATGTAGGGGTCTGCAAATGAAAATAGGTGGAAAACCACTGCTGTAGATCTAAAAATCCAAATCGTTGGCCTGTGTGTGTGTGTGTGTTCTCCTTGTTTTCTGGGTACTGTGAAACATCAGGGGACAGATCTGCAGAAGTGCTGAGTGCTCACAACTACAACTAAAGTCTATTGGAGCTGTGCTGTAAACATGTAAATTGTTATAAAAACGCTAAATATTCTGAAAAATCAGGTCTGAGCTGTCACAAGTAGGACACTCAAAATTAGTGGACACTTGATAATTTTGACCTTAATCCATTTGTATCTCAGTTCCCCAGCTATAAAAGGGGATAATACCACCCCTCCCCACAGAGGGGTTTTGTGAAGAGAAATTCATTAATGTTAGTGAAGCATTCAGATACTATGGTGAAAGCACTATAGAAACACCCAGTGCAGGGTTTGGATAGTATGTGGTAAATAAGGCTTGCGGCCACACACTGGAAGCGAAGATTAAAAAGAAATATTGAATAACGATGATCTTATTCACTGAAGGAGGCAGGGATCCTGTGAAA
Source organism: Terrapene triunguis (assembly GCF_002925995.2). Classification (NCBI taxonomy): domain Eukaryota; kingdom Metazoa; phylum Chordata; order Testudines; family Emydidae; genus Terrapene; species Terrapene triunguis. The sequence continues at coordinate 59,729,294 of NW_020664417.1, read as the reverse complement.
AAATAATTGTGATCATGTAATTAAAGACTGTATCATAATATATATGCACAAGCAACCTTAATTCTGGTATTTCTGAACTTTTGAGTGTTTGACTTTGTAACCTTAAAATTCTTTTCATTGAGGGGTTTTTGTTTTTGTTTTTTATTTTGATTTTGTTTTTGGATGTAGCATTTCTAACTGCTACTTCCCTATTTATTTAAGAAAACATTTGGATTGCTTTAGATACCTTATGAAGTTAATTACATAAAATTAAGGCTAATTAAGTGTCCTAAAACATGGTATAAACTTGTTAATGTCAAAGGAGATATTTAAAAACTACTATCATGATGTGTAAATTTGACACGTCAGTGGTTTTTTCCTAAGATTATGTAGTAAATAACTAATTTTTTTTAAATCCAAGGTTGTTTGTCAATATGATCTAAGATTTCCTCAAATTTTAAGCTTGATTAGAGTAAATCTATGCTTATTTTTAAGCTAAACAATATCTTCTAATCACTAAATGCAAATTTTTCAGTTAAGCATGATTTTTATATTAACCTCTTTTAAAAATGTAAATGTTTGGGTTGTAACTGTAATTAAAATACATACTTGAAACTGTATTCTCCTGCAATTTTAAAAAACTTGATTTCATTTTACATCTTGTTATAGCAGTTTCACTACAAGTTGCTGTGTACCAGCCTGCTGTCTATGTCTCCACACGTTGACCTTTGTTGTAAGATCTGCTATAGACATCACAAACTCTCACATCAATTTACTACAATTGGATGTGGCATCTTCCAGCTAATTTGATTTAGCAAGAAATGCACCTGGCTCTGTTTTTCCCTATAGAATGTTGAGGGAGTTCTGAGTTCTCCCAGATGCCATCTATCTGAGTAGCCCATGTGTTTTTCAAGGTCTAAGCAGTTTGTCTTCATCTCCCAAAATACAACCCATTACAAAAGGAGAGTAAGTGAATTATTTAATGTAAAGATAAATTTGATTGTAGGTGCAAAAAAAATAAAATCCTAAAATGCAGACAATTTTTTTCCCCTTCACAAAACAAAAAAAAATCATTATATTGTTTGAATGAGGCAATACAGAGAGACCTTTTGTGAGGTGGTCTTCATGATGTTTTTCAGATGATAAATTATTAGGAACCAGACTATTCTGGTGGTAAGCAAACAGACAGGATGATCTAGCAGTTTTTTCCACTCCATACTGTTATAGCTTCTGTTGCTAACATATGATTTAAGTATATACATTTTAAAAAAGAAATCACTATTCTGAATTATACTTAAACTTAGTGAAATTAAACAAATGAAATCACTGAGTGCAAAATGAATGTTATTTAAAAAAAAAAAAAAATTTTTTTTTTTTTTTTTTTTTTTTTTTAATAAAAGCCACTTTATCTACCAGTGTAAACTTGTGAAGTCTGGTTGGCATCCGTGCCAATAACATTCACCAACAAAGAATTTGGCCCATAACATTATCACTCCAATATAGGGGTTTTTTTTAGTTGGTGGTTAGCTTTTTTGGTTTTTGTATAAAGATAAATGAAGCTACAGACTATTTAAGTCAATAAACACATGGACATAAAGTGTTTAATATACATTAACTTCATTTCATTTGGTTGTGAATGGATAACCTTGCTGTACTGAGAGAGAATTCTGTGAATACCGTTTATCTAATCTGTGTTTGGCTCAGTGTTATAATTGTTGTATTTGTCAATTGGTTGATTGTACTTGGAGGAGCAATCCAATTCTACAGAATTGGAGAACCTGATCCTCCATTCTCCAAGCACCCAAAACTTCTGCTGAAGTGAATGGGAACCCAATTCTTATCCTGTAGGATACAAGTAATTCTTATTGAAGTCAGTGGGAGTTACTCAGAGATTGCAAAGGAGCATCTGTGGGTGTCTATTGGAGAGAATCAGGCCCCAGATGTTTTGAGTGTCGACTCAGAACCCTGTGGAGTCATACTGTATTGTATCACTGCAAGAATAACAATGTTGTCTAAAAGATTTTTACACACATAATTAATTGTTAAGGTGATTATGGTAGTGGTACTTTGAAAGTCTTAATAACAAACCAGATTAATTTTACAGATGGATATGTTGCTGTACTTCATTAGAACCATTAAATGTATCTTTTTATATACATGTAAAAAGAAATGCTGCTTTAGAGATGGAGTTGGACCAACTGAAAATCTTGACTGATCTATCTGATCCTTCTGTCCATATTTACAAACTCATATACACAGAACACATTTCTTAATTATTGAGCAATATTTTTTAAACATTTCAAATTCTGATGTAAAATATTAGACTATAGTGAAATCATTAGGAAGACACTTTCTACCCATTATGGAATCTAATTCAATTTTACATTCACAACAAAATGCCTAAATAATTTCTGGAAATGTTTAGAGTACTTTTGTTTTCATATAACTCATCCTGAGAAATAAAAATTTCTGCTTTTGTTTAGGAAAACAAATACCCAAGAGTTTGCAGTGAAGTATGGATACTGCACTGTTTCAAAACTAGCTACAGGGGTCATCATTTTCTTTACAACTGTCTATACTTTTTTTTGTCATAGAATAATCTTCGTTGGTAATGGTTTCTCTTTTAAAACCATTTGTCTATCATTTCCATTTACTGTAGTGACACCTAATGGTGGGAGAAGAATTGGTCTCCTGCAGTCTTGTTTGCTGCTGAACAAAGAGGTTTCTGCATTTTAAACTAGTGGGGAATGTACGGATTGTTTCCCCTTTCCTCTAAGAGTAAACACTGACATTGCTGTGCTCTGGAAACCACCATTCAGCTGCAGGAACAAAGCACCTAAACCAGAGGTCTAAAACCAGGGCCTTTAGAAATCAAAAGATGTAGCTTTGTAATTTTTTTATAAGCTTGTAAGTGCCAAATATCTGTTAGAAGTACATGGGGACAGTCATCTATTGTAGATTATCAATAATTTAAGTAATATATAGTAACTGTTCACAGCAGATGGTCATAAACTCTACATCTGGAAGTCTCATGCTCTGGGGGTTAACATTTGTGATGGATATTTTTTAATTCTAAAAGCTGCCAGAAAGTGAGCTGTTCAGGTCAAGAATAAGTTGGCAAGTTATATAGCAAAGATGTTCAGAATTTACTTCTATATAACAGGCTTATAAAATGCCTTTTTATGCAGCTAAGACCAGCTGGGCGAAAGTTAATCAGACAAATGCAATTATAGGAGATGTAAGTCTTATTAATGTATTAGGAATTCTCAGGGTACAACTGGACCTTTCTAGATATGCTGCTGCATAATGAGAACAGGATAACCTTGATCAGGAAGCAAATCGGGCTGATTTTTCGCTTCCCTTCACCCGATAATCTATATAATATTTACTTGATGTGGATTGAAAGGAGTAACAGATTTAATAGGTTCCTGTTCAAATTCAGACAACACTGAGTTGATTTTCTATTTTGTAATAGATGCAGCCCAGCCTAAGTCTGAAATGACAGATTTCCAGTCAACTTTATTGAGAGCCTTTAGATACCCAGAAAGCAAAAGTCAGGCCCTATTTGATTTTCTGGTGTAGTCAGGCATGTTTTAAGAGTGCAAAAGCGACTTGCATTTTGAACTAGCCATTGCCCAAATAGAATCTTCTGTGCAAATTATTCTTACTATGGGTAGTACTAATCTGCATGAGACCTAGGGTAGCCAGCTCAGGGAATGTGTGTGTTTAGGCACATTGATTCTTGGACTCCAAGCCCAACCCCAGAATGCCCTCTATGCAGATGGATTGAAAAAAATTGCATTGTGAACTCCATAGGGAAAATCCTGGCCCCCTCTAAGTCAATGGGAGTTTTTGCATTAACTTCAATGGAACCAGGATTTCACCTTGCGGGTTTTGAGGGAGCCTATGGCACGTCATGAGCTGTGCCCTGCTAGGCCAGCTCTTCTACTGCGTACATATTTGCATGGAGGGAGGCCTGAATTTGATCTACCTACTTGTGAGTGCATACAGAGATGATTTTACATGATTGTTTTTTAAACTTTTACTAAACTACCCTGGATTATAGGTGAGCTTTCTTTGCTGTAAGTGTATTATTGATTCAGCAGCCATGGGATCAGACTTTACCCTCAGACTTCCACTGTAGATCACTGATATCTGAAATAATTTTCCATTACAAGGGCTCCTCGTAGTCTTCATATGAAGCTGTTGCTCTGTTGGAATTCTTTCATTTCAAATCAAAACAGATCTACATGTCCTCCCCACTTGTAATGACACATTCCCTAAAGGACGCATGGATTGACTAAGGGGGCCTATTGTCTTGTTTGTGCATACACTCAGCTCCCATTAATCTAATTAATGAGAGTTACATGCCCAAACAGGAAAAAAATTCCAGACAGTACAGGAAAAGTGATGCAATTTCTCTGCTCTCCCCCTTCCAAATGGAGATCCTAATGCTTGGTGCCAACATGCAAATTTCTGGTGCTTCTTAGAAAATGGGGAGTATTTAAAATAATGACTGCATTACACTTAAGTGTGTGTGCAGCATTTTCATCACTGATGGATAAAACATAGGTTATAGCCTTTTCAAATTTTATAATAATCTTCATCCAAAGCTAAAGATCCTGATACAAATTTAAAATATTCTTTATTCTACTTAACTCCTTCAGAACAGCGTCTGTGAGTGACCTCCACTGAAAGGCAATTGTTTTTACCGGGGATGATACAATACATGCTGGTTAAGTACACTGTGTACACTGGTGAGTCAAATTGTGCCTATGTGGATACACAAAAAGAGATGAGGGTGTGAGGAGCTTTTCCTCCCATAGGGCCGCCATGCAGAGACATGTAATCCATAGCCCCTAGCACCTTCCACTCTTCATTGGCCAGCAGAGCCGGCCGGCCAAGGAACGGGGAGCATGCTACATCTTCCTAAGGATATTGGAGCTGGTGCATATCCCCTATGTGCCTGGAAGCAACAAGAGCTGTTGTTCAATCTGGTCCTGTGTTTTTGTGTCCTATAGTCACACATACGTGATTGGTCATAAGAGCAATTATCATACATATTTCATCTAAACTGTTTGAAATCTGTAGTTTCAGAAAGAGACTGGTCCTAATCCTGCAATCTTTACTCTCCCAAATAATTCTTGGAGCCAGTAGAACTACTTGCTTGCCAACAATGTTAGGCATCATTTTTGTGCTGATCTATGTTATGTCCTGTACATGAGACCAACATTTTTAATCTTTGTAGTTTAACATTAGTGACCTATATTCATAGTTGGGTATCTCACTATAAATTGAACTGCTTATTGTTAAGCACCCAGATTTTAAAATGTTGGGATGGCCAATCTGGAATGGCAGACAGTCAGAAACCATGATGGGGGCTGGTCAGGTCCAGTGGTTGAAGCCATGGCAATCATGCCTGGTGGTCAAAGCCAGGATCAGGAGTCCAGAGCAGGGTTGGAACAAGGCCAGAGCAATTGTAGAGCTGAAGCATGACCAAGTTAAGGCTTGTGGAGTTTGTTACCACTATCAGGCAGTGGAGAATTCCAAGCCATGAAGTGACACTGAGCAGACTGAGGTGCTGTTTCTCCTGAGAGGCTTGTATTCCTGTCCGGGGAGTCACCAGACCAGCTCCTGAGTTGTAGCTTGGTAGGAACCTAGTATAAAAATGACTCAACACATGTGGCTTAATCAGGCTCTAGTTCAGGGATGACTCATCACATTACACAGCTAGGAAGAATCTCAGAAACCCCATCCTAGAACAGCAAGAAGGTGGCACATAGACCCTAAGTCCCAAGCACATAGACTATCAGGGTTGGAAGGGACCCCAGGAGGTCATCTAGTCCAACCCCCTGCTCAAAGCAGTACGATCCCCAGACAGATTTTTGCCCCAGATCCCTAAATGGCCCTTTCAAGGATTGAACTCACAACCCTGGGTTTAGCAGGCTAATGCTCAAACCACTGAGCTATCCCTCCTCCCAATGCTTAAGTGCTTTGCTGAATTTGGGCCACAAAATGCCTAGGTTGAGACCCCTATATGGATTGATGATAGGAAGATGTAAAATATTGATCATGAGGCGCATTGTTCCCTTCGGTAGTAAAACAGTCTGCTGGAAACTCCACTAGGTTCTCCTTTTTGACTTTAATCAGCACTTTCTCCTCAAGGAGGAAGTGTTATATTGCAAATGTTATACCATCCTTTTAAGGGGGCAGGAGAATTGAAAGCTGTTTGGGCATACAAAAACCAGAAGCTGCCATAGAATGGAAGAGACACTTGTACACACACCATACACTTCGTAGAGAAAACACAGTTTACAAAATTGTACATCCACCACAGCATAACAAAATGTCCACAATCCCAGCTACTGCACTCCTGTGCAAGAGGGTGTTTGACAGGCTGCCATTTGTGCCTACCTCCTGTTGGTTGGTTGCTTATAGACTACATATAGAAGGAGATATCACCCCCACCGATCGGCTTCTCCTTTCTGAACCTTCTACACCTCTCCAATTTCTCACACATCACCATGGGCAACTGTTTATTTCACTACTGTACTGGTATTGAATCTAGAACATATCATTCCTGTGATATATACCTGGGGCTAATCACAGTGGCTTGTTATTGGCTTTTGCAGAATATTGGGCCTTGAGAGACTATTGTTCAGGCATGTATGATTAGGGCTTCTTTTTTGGGGGGTTTATTAATTTCATTTGGGGGAGGTTCATATTAGCAATTTGTGTTTAATATGGATGTCCAAAAACTGAGGGTTTGGGGGGCTTTTTCTTTGTATATACTGTAACGTATATTACTCATTACAGTTGTCTATACTGTAATGAATAATCCCTTTAATGTTCCCTAATGCACTTTAACATAGTACTATTTCAAACAGCACTATGTTAAAGTGCACTAGGGAACCTTAAGTTGCACTAGTAAGGTTTACAAACACCAATTAAGACGCTTTAAAAATCACAATCCCTTAGTTCTCATTACTGCTCCATATAGACAAACCCTTAGACACAAGTAACCATTTCTGGTCTTTTCTTGGGTTTGTTGGATAAACACTGATTTCATTGTTTTTATTTTATTTTGTATTGGGGGTGTTGTATGGGTGTTTATCGGCTACAAACAAAAACCTGAAGATCTATGTATAATACAGTGGATCAAGCTCAGAGTGCTGCAGAACTCTTGTAGGAATTATGTTTGATAGCTTTGTGGAAGTGTAAGTCTTAAGGAGGCATTTGAAGAATGAACTCCATAAAAGGAAGTAAGGGAGCATAATACAGTAACATTCTGGTAGAGCTTCAACTAGGCAAATCTCCCAAGCTGCTGCCTGCTCTTTGAGGCTTTCTTGTGCACATCTCCCATTAAAATCAAAGGCAAAGTATTCTACCCAGGCATCTGTCATTGACTCACACTGGATCCTTCTCCATTGCTTACACCAAACGCACCTAAAAGACACCCAAAAAAGGGATTAACATGGGATACCACTTAGAATTAGTTGAAATGACTGAATGAAATTGAAGAGTGATGAATGAACCTCAAAAGTTCAGAGAGTTTAGCGCACCAGGCATTGATTAGGGCTAAACCCAGGTCTCCAAAAATCATATCAATGAGCCAATTAAATAATTAATTGATAAGGGAAAGGAAGATTAAAATCTTTTTCCTTATTTCAAAAATACAAGTTTTTTTTTTAAAAAAAATCATTTAATCAAAGAACAGCCCATTAATTTAAAAGCAATTTAGGAAACTAGGAAACCACCAGCCACTTGGTACTTTTTTTGCAGCTGGGAGCTTTGCTGTGGCACTGCAGGCCCCAGCAAAAATCCAGGTGTTGCATAGCAGCAAACAATATGATAGTTTCAATAGGGCTACCATTGGTCACATGAGTGAGGTTATAGGCACATCTTCCTTGGATTGTGGCCATGTTGGATGTAATAGCCACTAGAATAGTTCAACGTTCTGTGTGTTAGGGCTGTATCACAGTCACTTTACTATGAAACTAGAGTTCACTGTTAACACATCCAAATTTACAGAAGAAAAATCAAGGAAGACGTCCATGTAGTTTTAAATCAAATGACTGAGTAAACAGGTGTGTAAAGTAAAGTATGTTTATCTGTTAAGAAAGAGTAGGGGTGGGAATTTGGGGTGGGGAGATCCAGGCCTGGGCTGTACTGAGAAGCTCGGATGCATATCTGAACTGTCAGAGCCTCTTGAGTGTACAAAATTTGGCTGGAAATCTCATTAGTAAATATTTTCTTGTGAGTTGTTCTTACTTCAAGTTTCTAATAGGATAACAGATACTTGGGAATGAGCCTTTCTCATTGCATTTTGCCCCTCTCACTTGAAGGCTGACTCTGATAGAGCCAGAAAGTGCAAATATGAAAAATGTCATTGTTAGCCACATAGTTCACAACTTTCCAAAAGGTTGAGTTTGACTTTAATTTGGGAAATGAGCAAAGGTTTGGAGAGGTTCCAGTTTTAAAATATATTTAACGGAGTCTTTTCTGAGAAGCAGATTTTAGTGGTGACTCTTTGATTTTGTTATTTAGAGCCGGCTGGTATCAGAGAGTGGAAATCCTCAGCTGAAAAGAAGGTCAATGCTCCTGATTGGGGTGCCTCTGTAGTAGTAGTAATAATAAACAACTAATTAAAAATAAGTGTATTTGCTGCAAAATTATTAAATTACGGCTCAAATTCTCTCCTGAACAAAAATCAGCTTGGCTTAGAAGGCAGAGGAAATTGAGGTTCTCAGGAATGACTCCCTAATTCTCAAGCTTCTCAATGCCCAACATAAATTAGAGCAGTTTAGGAGCTGCTTTAATTTACATCAGCTTGCTGTAGTCCCCAAGGCACCACATGCCAGTTAAGAATTGGTGAAGCACAGGTGTTTTTGGTTAGGCTTCCGTCACAGCTTCCTTAGGCATTCTGCCCCAGGATAGAGAGGGCAGTTGGTGTAGATTTTTTTTTTTTTTTTACACCAAGTGACAGCAGCCCCAAACGGGGGAATCTCAGCTAGCCAGTTATTGGCTATTTTGCCCCACCTGAGCAGCACAAAGTGACTGGTTTTGGAGGAGGAAATGTAGCTGAAATCTTTGCACTCTTGTCTAGTAACTCGGTGTTAAGGCAGTTAGTTGCAAATGCAGGGGCTGCAGTGGGAGCATTTACAATACTTTTTACAAAACCATGTTTGAACAGACAATGGCTTGCAAATAATCCCCCATGACTCTCTTTATAACTTGGAAAAATTCTAAAGAGTTTTTTTTTAATCTTTTGCATTTAGAAGCAATGTTATTTGCTCTCAAAGCTCTAACTCTTTCATGTAAAATTATTTTTGTGATCCAAATATAACTTGAACTTTGGGGGGAACTGGTCTTTCTTTAATTCCAGTTTCTTCCCATTGAGGAAATTACTTATTCACTTTGCTCATGAAATTGATATTCCCAAGGGCAAAGCAGCCAAAATAAAAAAAGATCTTGTTTCAAAATTCCTATCAATACCAAAAAACCCCTAAGAGCATTCACTGTTAGGCTGTATATTTAGAAAGAATATTTTAGCCTCTCTTTTTCCCTTGACTTTTTTGAAAGTAAATGTAATGGTGCAGGTCTGCTGGATACACAAAGTCACAGGAAAATGGCAAATTTGTTTAGGGAATGCATTAGTGCATTTTTTTACCTCTGCATTCTTCAAAACTCAAAAAGTCAGTGCCAGATTTTTATTAGCTCTTGTTATTAGCAATTTGAGACCAAGCAGCTGCAAACATTTTCTTTTTTGGGGTGTGAGTTAAGAAGTTGAAGAGAACTTCAAAAGATTGTGCAAGTGGCTAGAGATTTCTTATAAAAAAGGAAAGAGAAACCTATAGTCAAGCAAAAATGCAGAGCAACTAGGGCCTGATCCAAAGCCCATTGAAGTCAGTGGCTGATATTGTGCACAATAGGAAACATGTAAATACTCAAGTCTCTAACGTTAACAAGTACAAATTCTATTATATTTCATAGAACATGAATATGAATACTCTTTTTCATTAACCACGCTTAAATGTGTTATGCTTTTGTGTTACATAAACTATTTAGCTAGTCAGCTTTGTTTGCTTTTAAATAATATATTTTCCCACCAGTATTCCCAATTAGGAATATATTATGTTGTAAATATATTATTTGTCACATATTTAAGGCTTTGTAGTTAATTTTACTTTAATTACATATATTATGTAGTGGAATAACAGTACCTGAAATCTCTTCACTGACCATTATTTCCAGTAAAACATATTTGTTTCCATTCCCTGCAATGTAATAGAGGTCTTTTAGCTCACATGACTTACAATTAAAAATGCAAATAGCAAAATGACATTTTCAAATTTGGACAAAGAGGGCCTGATCCAAAGCCCTTTGAAGTCAATGGGAGTCTTGCTGTTGACTTCAATGGGCTTTGGATCAGCCCCGAGTCCTTAAAGCTTAGGCCCACATTGAATATGTAATGGAGGATAGCACAAAAATTAAGTTGTGTGTGTGCAGAGAGAGAGTCATTTGATTTTACTAGGAAAAAAGGAGAAAATATCTATGTAAGACAGGCTGCATTTCTGAATATTTTTTTTAACAAAAATGTAGACATAAGATATCAGAAAAAAATCCTGTATTGTGCTGTTCTGGAAAAACTCTAATAACTTATATGAAAGAAATACATTTGGAAAAAATATGCGACTTTTGTCATGTTACATAGGACCTGATCCTGCAGACCCTTATCCGTGTGACTAGCCCCACTGCATCCAATGGGCTATTTGAGTAGAAATGGACTATTTCAGGTTTGCAGAATCAGGCCCATAGGCAATGAGAACATTGCATAGCTAGATAGATCTCATATTCCTACCCCCTTGCTGTAACTTGTACGTAGGGCATTACAGACCTGATATGCTTTGCATTTAACTTTGTTCTATAGCTCACCACCAGTTTGCTTTCCTCAATTTCTTTTTATTATGGATTATTTTTCTGAATCACAGAGATCACATAATCAGAACTATATATTGTAATTTTTTTTTCAGAAAGATGCCTTGTGTTGGTCAATTATGTTAATGAGAGAGAAATCTTCAAATTGGTAACTAATGACACTTCAAAGTAATACGGATGTTAGCAAAAGACCATGTTTGATAATTTTCTTGAACCTTAGCAAACAACAGTTAGAGTCCTCTGATTTCAAGCACTGTATCTGTATTAAAAATAACACAATATCATGTAATTCCTTCGTATTTTCTTCTAGCACAAGCGGGAAAAAACACATTCCCTAATATATTTTATGGGTACACTCTCTTTGTAATATTTCCTTTGCAAAGGTCCTGTTCATATTTGTATCTTATTACTTTTCTTATACTGGATTTATTGATAGTTTCTAACAAAAATATGATTTCAGTATATTTACTGAACAAAACTCGATATAATAGCCTCCAATTCAATTTTTTTCATCAGAATGGAGAACAATAAAGAACTTAAAGTCCTCAGTTCAGACACATAGCATCAAAAAACCCTATATTGTTAAACGAAATAACTCAATAACAAGGAAGTGATAGATATTACTTAAAGAACAACATTAGCTTTGTTTACTTTATCTGTGTTTCTAATAATCTAGACTATAACTTTGAGAATTACAAATATTCTGCTACTGAAACATGTATAAATACAATCATATTCTGTAAATGGGTAAAAATAATGACCATACACTAAGAAATACTTATTGCCTGTTGTTGCTGTTAATTGTCATGCTATATATTCAGGATGTGATTCCACTGGAAAAGAAATCTTATTACAAAGCTTTTCAATAATATTTTGTTATTGTGTCAGTCTTTTTTGTAAATTAATCAGATTTGTGCTTTTGGATTTTTGCTAAGAGTTTATGTTCTGCATTTGTAATGGCTTACTTTTGAAGAACTGTTACAGAGGGGTTTTGTTTTGTTTGTTTTTTTCCATTGACTGTTAGGTAACAGTTTGATTAAATAACTTTGGTTAACAGTAGATTTTTAGTTTAATAGATGGATCTATTCATTATTTACCTGTTTTTATTCTCTCATATATTGTCTAGTGATGATTATAGTTGTTTTAAAGATGATCCTTATTTATGGTATATTGCATCATCCAAAGATATTGTAATGATTTTAGATTTTCCACCTAAATTACAGGGCACTTTCCACTGAAAATGGTAAACAATATTACAAACTAAAAAAAAAAAAAAAAAAAGTAATCTGATTTCTGGGAAGAGGGAACCCAGTGAAAGATGTGTGCTTTTATAAGGATGGACAATGGAAAGCAAAATAATAACTCCTAACTTTGATTGTTCAAATATATTCTGCAATACAGAGAGCTGCATGCAAGCTGGAGCAGGCATGGGGCAGGAAGGTTAAGTAGAAGAGAAGGCACAATACTTCAGATTGGCAGTAGACTGCAGCAAGAATAATCTAATCAAAACTAAATTAAATTATCTAGTCCCAGGGCAGACTCCTGGGACTGCTGCACTGAATGCTAGCAGAGCTCCTCCTAGACGTTTTTCCCCAGTCAAACTCATATGATGAATGCAGATGAAATTTGAAATATGAAAATCTGAAATAATTTATGGAAGTTGTCAGAAATTTGGCCTGCTTGTGGTGTAATTTCCTCTGAGACGAGGCAGGCTGGCTCATTGCTGCTAGTCTCAAAGCAGTTGCTGGTCTTCCAGTGGATGGATCAACCCTTTAAAATGCTCTTCCAGACAAATTACAGCTCATTACAGACAGCCTTGCACCATGCCATTATGTCAGAGGAAATCTTTTTTCATTTGCACAAATTTGCTTGGAATTCTCATATTTATTTGAGCATCCATTATCGAATCTGAACATTGAATTATCCACAATTATTTTCTGGGAAGGCGGATGTTTGTGTATATGGAATAGATGGTGACTGTTTAGTTATAAAAATATTATAGTGTTGCTGAAAACCCTACATCTTTTAAACTACTACATTTATGTAAAGAATTGTTATATATAAAGAGGTTATTTCCTGTAGATATTCATTTATAAGAAGTATTTACTTTCTGAGAAAAATCTTATGGAGAACAAGTCACTTTTCAGTGACTGATTCTCTGTTCTTTGTATTTATCACAATTAGAACTTCTGTCTGTGCATATATAATTTGTGTATAATCTGGCCCTGTATGAGACATCTCTGACTGTTATTTACTTTAAATTACATTTGGTAATGAACCTGCTGTCTCCATTACTGCAGTACTCACATCTTGTACAGCCCCCACCCCTTCTTTGCTACACTTCTATTAATATACCTATTTTAAAAGTAAAAGTAAATGCTAACATGGAGGGGGAGGGGGGGAGAGAAGGAAATGGTTATTGGCCTGATCCTATAGTCCTTAGTTGATTTCAATAAAGAAATATTTTAAAACTAACATATAATTGTCTCTATTGATTATGCTTCCAGTAGCCTTGGCAAATATTTACAATGACTTACTTAAATACAGTGTAATATTGTATTGATTTGTTTGCTGTTGAAGGGCCTGATTCTGAAAATACTTACACATATGAGTATCTTTGTTCATATGACTTGTCACATTGAAGCTAATGTGGATACTCACATGAGTAATACTGCTTCTGTGCCTATTTCTAGGATTGAGGTCTTAGATTCAAAGATTAAAAATAAGGTTGTAGGAATGGCCATACTGGATCAGACTAGTTCACCATCTACTCCATTACCCTTTCTGATGGTGGCTGGTACCAGACACTTCAGAGAAAAATGCAACAAACCCTATAGCAGACAATTATAAAATAATTTGCCCAGACCTAGCCCCAGTCACTTAGTGGTTGATTTATAATTGAAGTATGAAGGTTTTATCCCTTCTTTAAAATAATGTTTAATCCTGTAACTCATTAGCCATATAAATTTCTAACCTGTTAAAAAACCCACAAAGCTCTTGGCCTCAGTTTTATCATGTGGCAATGAGTTCCACGAGCTAATTATGTGTTACATTGAAAATTGATAAAAGGATTTTTTAAATACCTCAATTTTTAAAAATACTTTTATCTATTTTATCTGCCTTTCAGATTCATTGAATGTCTCCTTGTTCTTATATTATGGAAAGGGGTAAACAGGAGCACCCAATTCACCTTCTCATTACCATTCATTTTTTTAATCTACTTCTATCATCTCCCAGTCATTTCTATGTCTCTTTATAAGGAAATCTCTTCAAATCTCTAATTGTTTTTAGAACCCCTTCTATTTTTTACTGTATCCTTGTTCAGATGACATAACCAGACTTGGGCACAACATTTAAAGTGAGGGCATAGCATTTATTCATACAATGGCATGATAATATTTTCCGTATTATTTCTTATTCCATTCCTTATGCATCCTAACATTTTTTTAACCCTTCTGCTTATGCATATTGTGTAGATGTTTTCACAGAGCCGTTCACAGTCATGCCCAATTCTTTTCCTTAGTAGTTTCAGTTTAGTTAGAACCCAGTTCTGTGTCTGAGGAGTTCAAGTGATTCCTTCCAATGTGGATTTCTTTACATTAGTCAGCACTAAATGTCACCTGCCATTGTGCTGCTCATTTACCAAATTTTGTTGGGTCCTCTGAAGTTCCTCATAGTCTTCTCTTGTCTTGATTAACCTAAATAATGTGATGTCCTCTGTAAATGTTGCCAGCTCATTGTTTATCTCCTCTTTCAGATAATTTAAAAATACTTTAAACAATACCAATCCTACTACAGAACCTTAGGAGACTTCACTTTTGCCATGAGGAAAATTGACCATTTATTCCTACTTTTGACTTCAGTCCTTTAGCCAGTTTCTAATCCATTGGCAGTACTTTAACTGTCTTCCCATGATTATTAATTTCCTATGAGTTTCTTACAGGAGTCTTTGGCAAGATAATTAACTGAGCTGGTTCTTCTTTATCCAGCATTTTATAGACATGTTCAAAGAATTCTAATAGATTAGAAAGGGAGGATTTTTCTTTCCAGAAGCCCTGCTGGTTTGTTTCTGTCATATCATATGCACCTAGGTGTTTTGTATTTGTCTCTTTAATTATTAAACCAAAGTAAAGCTCATTTTTTGCAGTTCTCTGAGTCATCCCTAGTGGCTTTTTTAAAGCTATGTACAAAATTTGTTACCTTCCAGACTTCCCGCACACCGATAACTCCTTAAAATAGCCCTTTGTTCTTGAAAAAGAATAGATTTGAAATACATGTGCAGTGAATTCAATGATGCTGAGAACAGCAATACCTGTTGTTTTATTGTAATACCTTAAATTGAATTGTGAACCAAGAATAAATCATTTTGCTGCGACCTGAGCTATTTATGTTAAAGATACATAATGCTATTAGTACTTCAAACCCTAGATCCACAAAATCATTAAATTGAGACAGCTGTGAGCTATTTTATATATGTCCTACATTTACATTTTACTCATAATAAATATAAATTGAAATAATTCCCTTTTTAAAAAAGACAGTAGGAAAAGTAATTATATGAGAATCATGAATTGATGCTTATTAGCCTCTCTACATCTTTTTGTGTTATAAGTTTAGAAATTGTAAGTAAAGTCACTTTTTTCCTTCATACAATTTACTAGGTTCATCATGATGGAAAAAGCAATCGCAAGAAACAGGTAATTTATTTAAATAGTTACATTGTTTCCTTCATTTAGACAGCAATTGCAGGGCTAGAATAGGTTGTAGCCTCTCAGCTTCCCTTTGCTGCTGGAAACTTTGTAATAGCACTTAAAGAAAGAAAGAAACTGAGTAGGAGATTATTGCTTTCATTGTGCTATTGAATATATGTATTATATAGTCACCCTATAGATTGACACAATTAATTGAATGTGGGACAAGACAAACGTTGTATATGACAGTGGGGTAGTATTGAAAGATGACCCCATATCTAGAAGGCTAAGAGTTATGGATCCATTGATAGCTGTTACTAGCATTTTAAAGCGTGGCTGTTAAATTTTGCCTGCTGGCTTCTGGCTGCTGGCCTGCCTGCCTGGGCAACAGAGCATTTGAATGGAACTGCAGGCAGCTTTGGAACTTTGTTCTTCTTTCATAATAACTGACCACTGATAGGAGGAGCCTCTGAAACAAGCCCCACAGAACACTTCACAGCTAATCTTTGTTGCTTATTTCATTGACTGCACTTTTGTTGTTAAAGCTATCTAACTAACTGAGAACCTTTCAAACTGCTGCATATTGTGACACAGCTGAAGAAAAGTGTCCATGTGCATAGAAAATATTGTAAACAAAACTGGGAGTTCCAGTAAAACATTCAGTACACTCTCTATGGAGATAAGATACCCAAGTTTTGACCTTAGTGCATTAAGTTAGCTACCTTAATCCATATTTAGACACCTAGCAACAGTGGTGGCACCACATCTATGAATATCAGGTCACTTTTATTTAGGTAACTAACTTTAGTATCTTATCTGGAAGATGTTGGCCTAGGCTTTCATTTCCTTTTATTTAGTTAGTTAGTTAGTTAGTATCTGATTTTTATATATATATATAATAATGCGTGTAGTGTAGTATTAAGGTTTTATTGTCATGAATATGGGATGACTCCATTACTCACATATAGCAAAGCCAACAGTGAGTTATGCCAGTCATCACAAATAAGAGGCCATTAAATCTTTATACCACAGCACACCTTCATGCATTCCACATACACCATGTATTTCATGGGGAAATTATTTTAGCAATGTTTCTGAGAATTTTTTTTAAAGCTGTCAGAACTGTTTCCCCCATACCTCTGTCTATGTCAGTACCATGAGTCCATCTGTGCAGGCCTTAAAGGGAGAGAAAAGTTATAACTGCTAAATCTTAGAAAGCTCCCAAAATACCTGAAATTGCTTTTCTGTGTGTAATAAAGTTGCAATGTTAAGATCTGACATGATCTGTCCAGGCTGGGGAAAAAAGCCTTAGACCATTGTAAAGTTACGGATTCCTGGCTGTCTGCAGATAGAGAACAGATTCAGAAAGGTGCTTAAGAATGAATCTCACTAAATATGAGTAGTCCCATTGACTTCACAGGATTAAAAATGGGCATTGCTGAATGGGGACCATAAAGTGTCATTTCTACCTTAGCTGGTCATGAGATGTTGGTTCTTCAGCAGATCCCTAGTCCAGGACTGAATATTGCTTATTGTGGGTATCAGGACTGTATAATTTCACATTGGGGGATAGTAAGAAGTATTTTTTTTAACTATAGGCTTTTTTGAAGCTACCCAGTTTTGGAATATTAGCTGTAGTCCTGGTAGGGATGGATTGGTGGGCAGAGTGCAGGTTAAACAGCCAAGTGCACAATAAATGGAGTTTCACATGACTCTGCAGTTTATTACAGTGATATTGGCTACACACACATATATTGGTACAGAAGTTATCTCTATGATTTGAAAGATACCTTGCACACTTATGGGGACCTATAAATAAACATTTTCCTTGTCAATAATGATTATAAATAATGGGTCCACTCTTTCTTTATTCTGGCAAAATCCATGATGAGGATAGGAAACTTGTGTATTCCTCTGTGCAGTTTCCACCATATTACTCTGTCAGGAAGGGGGTGGGCCTCCCAAAATGTCCATTCCCCCACCCCTGAATCCCATGGAACTGGCAGGTGGTTTGGCCACTTAATTTTGTGTATCCTCTGGGATCCATGCAGATAACAGAGATATGTGGAGTCCCTGTGCCTTTGCAGCTTCCTGTGCCCTAGTTGGCCTCTGTGGCAACGCTTTTCCCATGGGAGTTGTGCATGCATAAACTCCTCTGCTGGTCACTGCCCATAATTCCCTGTTATCCCTAACCCTTCCCTTCCCTTCCCCCTTTGCGTGTGTGAGGGAGACAAACACTTAGCACAGAGAGATGTCAAGTAAGACAATGCAGTTAATTAAGTTATTGGAGATTCTGCGCAGGACCAGGGTTATAATACAGAAGAAAGCAGCCAAGCTCCTGATATCACCCCCACCCATTTCTTATTTGTGGAGCATCTGTGGAGGATTTTCTGTGGGTGGGAGGGAAGATGTACTGTGGAGCTGGCATCTCCCCCATCCACTTTCATGCCCTTTCCAGCAGGATCCATTAAATATGGGTCTTCTCAGCTTGCAAAAGGTGGAGAGGGCATGATCCGGTGCAATAGTTTTATCCTAGCCGTGATAGAAGGAAACATGGTTTGGTTGTTAGAGCATTGGACTAGGAGACTTAGGTTCTGATCCCTGTTCTGAGACTTACTTACTGTGTGACCTTAACAAGTGAGTGTGTCAGACTGATGGTTAGTTCACAAGTAGCTACTGGTTTGGGGTGCCTGAGTTTGTGAGTACTTTACCAGAGAAATCGTGAGCCAGATTTTCAGACGGTTTCAGCACCTGCAACTCCAACTGAAAATCAGGCCCCAGCTGTCTCAAATTATATACCCCCAAACTATTAGCACCCAATATCAAAATGTTGGCCTTAGCCTTGCTGTGCCTCGTTTTTCCATATCTGTAAAATATGGCTAATAATACTTACCATGCCTACCTCACAGGGTTGTTGTGAAACTTAATTGGCTAATGTTTGCAATGTGCTTTGAGATCCTCAGAAGGAAGGTGTTTTATAACTGCTAAATAAGATTGCTTCGTTACTGTTAAATTATTAATGAAGTATAAAATGCACTGAGATCCTTGGCTCTAGGACACTATGGAAATGCAATGCAATGATGTTATCAATGCTAAAATAAAGAGAATCTAGAGATAAAAGCAGTTAGATCAGACACAGTTCCTTGTAGGAAAAACAATACAGTATTTAAAATGACAACCAACAGTTTAAAAATTTCCCTTTCCAATGGGATGTCTCCTTTCATGTTCATGAAATAAATTGCAATGTACTAATAATTTCATTTAACTCACTGACTTCCTTTGCCTCCTATTTTTAAAGCATTTTATTATTACTTTGCTAGATAACAATGCTCAGGAGTGTTCTATTTCTGTTCTGTTCATATTTCCTAATAAAGCTGCTCTATTATTTTTTTCCTAACTTCCTGGGGTGCAGGAAATTTTGCATAGTATACAGTTAAATTATTCTATTAAAGCAAGACTTCTCTTCCCATCATCTGCAAACTATGGGCCCGATTCTGAAAAACTTACTGGTGTGAGTAATCCCCAGGAAGCCTGTAAGGGGCTGCTCATGTGACTAAGTGTTTGAAGGTGGTTCCTGTTAGATCCTGGCCAAATCCTGCTCATTTTACTCATGCATATAGCCCCATTGAAGTTGATGGGGGTTACTTAAGTGAGTAAGGTAGGTCAGATTTAGCCCACTGACTTCAGTGGAAATTTTACCAAAGTAAGGGCTGTGGGATTGGTCCCAAAGTAGATAATTTAAAGACAAAGTGATAGGGGCAAACTGTAGAAATGAATAGCCATCCCTTTCTCAGGAGCTGATATATTGTTTTGTCCAATCCTAAGTCTGTTTAATAAAATATGTACATTAATTATGCATTTTAAACAGTATTGAAGAAAACACATACAGGCATGGATATGTTGCAACAAATATTTCCAAAATTTTCCTTTATTGAGAAATATAAAATGATACAATTACCTTACTTTTGCACAGTGCTTTTCATCCCAAAGGATCCCAGAGCAGGTCTGCTGCTCTTGTCCTTGTGTGTTCAAAGCAGCATTTCATTGTAAATGGGGTGGTATACATAAGGACTACAAGATAAGTCCCTATATTGGGCAATTTCTAGCCATTGATTTGGCCATATAGCATTTCTGTTCCTATAGAAATCACTTTGCCCATTATTGAAATGCATACTTAGGGCTTAATCTTGCAAATACTACTCAGGATTGTGCTTCAACGGGACTCCTCATGGGAGTAAGCATTATGATCAGCAGGGAGTGTTTATAGATCAGGCTTTAGATACCAAGGGCTGATCTACATACACAAGTTTGGGGTTTTTTTAACCAATTTAAGCAAAATTGCCATTGATCATTCTTAATTCAAAATAAGTGTGTCCGAAGTAGGGGTTTGCACTGATTTAACTAAATCAGCTTGTATACTGTGTCATCCGAACATGACCTAGTTGGCACTTCTTTTAAACCACCTTAACCCTTCAGTTTTATATTATATCTGAAAGATGCATTTTCAGCAGTACAGTACCCTAGGATCATGCTGGCACATGAGTTCAAAGGGAAGAATGCCACTAACTGATTCACCACCATCACATTACTTCCTATAGCCTCTGGAGTTTGCTTGAAACTCTGACCAGGCCTGGCCTCCTTTTAGCTTTGGAGAGCTGAGGCGTTCACAGCTCCAGGAGATATAGCTCAAGCTTTCCTGTACAATATGCACCAAAACATTTTGCTCAGCTCCTTAAACGGCTGCATATATTTAAATCTGTCCTATTGTACTTTCAGCAACAATGATTCTTGTGCGTCTCTCTAGAGGGAGACACCCTTGGGCTGTATGTGTGTATTGTTTTAATTTCAGCATCCTTGTGCCTATGTAATATATGTAGATATGATTTTTAAAGGCATTCTTTTCTTTGCTAAATAACGATCTATTCTAACGTGGAGTGGAGACCGTTATTAATCACCAAAATGTTCCCCTGGTAAATTACCAACTGGACCACGCACGTGTTCCAAGGGGAGGGGAAACCCAGCTTTGTCCAGCGCTAAAGATGCTGCGAACGTTCCGTTTGTACTTTGACTTTCTTCAGGCTCCTTTCTCTGTCCCCCTCCGTCTCAGCCAGTTCCCTGGAGCGAGTGCCCTAGTCCCATGCTGCGTTCTCAGGCAGCTGGATCTCAGCCCTCCCTCCACTGGAGAGGGGGTGGTGGTGGTGTGTGTGTGTGTGTCAGATACGTCCCCTTTCACCCTCCTCACTTCCTCTCCAGCGCTCTCCTGCTTCAGGCGGCTGGTGGCTCAGTGCACAAACTGATTAGGTAACAACAGAGCACCTTCCCTCCCTGTTTTCTCTCAATGCGTTTGGGCCACGGCTTTTGAAGGAGCCCAGCCCTGCCACTATCCAGCCATTATGACGGGATGTATGGGGCTTTATCCGGAAAAAGCTCAGCCTTGCCCCTGGCTTCATCAATCATTTAGACCAGTTCAAATCCCCTTCATAGTGTTCCGCCTCATTAAACCCATCCAGGGGCACTGAAGAGAGGCTGTATAGCTCCAGAATGCCTGTACACTCCTTCTCACTAGCTGATATTGCCGAGATGAAAAAGGCCACAAAAACATTAAGGAAAAGAATCCTGTAAAAGGAATTGCGCTGCTATATCGACTGACTATATCGAAGGCCGCGAACCTTCCCAAGGTTTTCCTATGATTACAGCTGGGGGAGTGAATTGAGGACTGCTTCACACAATCCGCTGGAGCTTAATTCTGTAAAATCCTCCAAGGGCTCAGGGACTCTTCCTAGAAAAAGCTAGGTTCTGAGAATGAGTGTTGTGTCTTCATCTTAAGGCGTGGGTTAACAAACAAGCGCATTTTGCTGCCATTATCAGGGGATCTGAAAATTGGAACTACCCTTTCCCTTTCATTTTACCAGCTGCACACATTTTCCTTGCTTTTGTAATACACTGTGTCACGGTATCAATGGACCGAGGGTGTTTTCCTTAAATTGACAATGTAGATGAGCTCTGACTCCTAAAATTACAGTTTAAAAAAGAGAGAAGGGTTCAAAATGCTGAATATATATTTAAACAAATCTGATTTATATATATGTATGATCTGTATTCTTAAATTACAGATTCTTCCGAGGCAACATTTAACTTCTTTACATCTGTTTGACAAGTAAAGGGAATATGTGAACACATACATTAGAGAGAGAGATTAATATAGCTGGTCCATTTTAAAAAGTGTATTATTTCGAGCATTTAGCAAGAAAAACAGAATAACTCCGTGCCGATAAATTAATTTTTGCAATAAAATTTTCTGATATGACGGTTGCATCAACTCGAAAACTATTTTTTAACAGGTAAATTCAGCCTGCTATTAGAATAGTAGTGAATTAACTAAACCTAAATGCCACCGAATCCACAAAACACATTGGAAACGTAGAAGTCAGTTACACAGTTGTAGAAATCCTAAAAAAATACTTTTAATAAGCCTGATCAAACCCAATCAAGTCGTTCTGCTTATAATGTGGGCGGGGAACGCAGTCATTCTCCTAAATGAGGCAATTTAATTCTCAAATGTTGACATTTACATTTAAAACAAAGAGGCGTGAGGTACATTAGCACCGATCCCCTTTGATATGAATAATAAAAATGGCATTATTACAAAAAGAGAAAGTGTTAAATGTCAGGAACCTGGGTAGGATTTTAAAAGGCAATGCACTGAATCCAAGTCTGTACTTTAACTTTTTTAATAACGATTTTTCTGTGCTGTAAACTTGCACCGAATCCTGGAGGAATTGCTAAATCAGATTAAGGTTATATTTTGCAACAGACTGGATGGAGCAATAAAGGAGAGAGCGCGGAAATGGGACTTCACCCATCAATTAGATCTCTATTAGCAGCCGATGCAGGCTTCACCACAGGAAATGTCACATCCCGGCATAAGCAGCCCCTTTCACTTTCTCCTGAAATTAAACAATTCTTCATGCTCGCAGATTCAGCGCAAACAACCCTTTTGTTTATTCGAGTGCGTGCGTGTGTTTTAACAGCACCTGCTTGCTCACCAAAATAATAAACGAAGAAGCGCATGAGATCACAGTGTGAACAGGTCGCTTGAGACACCTGCACAGCACACCCGTCAGCACAGCACTGAAGACAAGGGTTTGGCGTTATTAATATGAAAAGGGGTTATTATAGTCATAAACTGGCTTCGGTTAAACGCGATTACCAACACAATGGACAATATTTTGAATAGCACTTCGGCTCATCTGCCTCCATAGATCATATCTGCCAAAGCCCAACCGGTTTGCTGGCTCGGATGGTTTTGTGTCACGAAAATGGCAGGGCGGGGGAGGGGTGTTAAAAGGTTCAGCAAAACATAAGAGAGTCAGCGGCTGGATTAATTTATTTCATTTATTCGGAGGTTATTTCAGCGGCGTCTTCGCCAGTGTGGACGGTAAATAAAGAAGCCAGTATACGTGTGTGATCCTTAAATATAACCGCAGCAGCGCAATCGGCCTGGTACATATTAAGGAAATAAATCTCAGTGTCACTCCTGACACGGTCGCTATGGGATTACCAGGACGGCACCTTTCTTAGCCCTCCGTGGGCCTGGGAGCCGGCACCTTGCTCTCGGTGGCAGGGCAGGGTGGTTCTGGTGTCTGTGTTTGCAGAGGAGCGAATGCAAGGCCCTTGGTGGCTTGTGTGGTGCACACACAGGAGCGCTCGGGCTCTGCCGCCGGGTTCCTCCCTTGGAACCAAAGGATCCATCAGCCGGGAGTGAGGCGGGGGCGACACGGGCCTTTGGCGCTAACTCGCTGCCCCTCCCCCCCCAAACAGAACTTTCTGCATTTGCCCAGGAGCGAGAAAGGTGCAACCTCCAGGGAATGCGCAAGCAGGGGCCGTGGCGGGCGGGATAAAGGGAGCTCTGTTGCTCTCCTCCTTGTTCTTGCGGCTGCTCCATTCAGGCTCCGAATTCAAATGGCTCTTTACAGCCCAGCCCAGCTGAACGTGGCTCAATGCCTGAAAGCTGCCGGGCTGCCTCCGCGGACATGCTCTGCGCCGCCTGATATGATAATTGTCATAATGCGCTTTTATGTAGCGCCAGCCTCCTCCGGTGAGGAGCCCGCAGCGCGGCTGAAAGAGGCTTTGAGAGACCGGGGAGCGAGGCTGCTGAGAGCGGCGAGCCCCCCGCCGGAGTGAGTGGCACCGAGTGCCCCGGCCAGGGCGCGTCTCCCGCCGTAGCCCCTTGTCTCCGCGCCCTTCCCCTGCGCCTGATTAACATGCACAGGCAGTACGGAGCTTGTCCTACAGCCACCGCGGCGCTCCGGCAGGCCGGCTCCAGCCCTCTGCCCTCCGGATCTGGCCAAGGCCCGGGCCCGGGCCTGAGGCTACAGGCTCCGCCAGAGTCTCCAAATTTGCACGCGCAGAGCAAAGGCTCGGCCCCAGAACGACTTTCCCCAGCCCCGAGTGGCTTGACCCGCGCACAGCCAAACACACCCAGCTCGCGGCTGCACTTTGGCTGGCTGAGACGGACCAGGCCCTTTGGGTACTTTCACCTCCCGCCAGCGAGAGGAGAGCGTGAAGGCTTGAGCAGTGACTCTAGCCCGCGCACGCCCGTGTGACTTGTTAGGACTATGAATCCCTCATAGGGCAGTAGCAGAGCAATGCCGATTATGAATGCACGTTGACATAACACGGATACATTTATCCGCTCATACTTCCGCGTTTGAAAGACCAGGGATTAGGCAGATATTGGACAGTGTGTACGAGCCCACGGGATCGTAACGCCAGGCTCGCGAATACGTTCCAGATACATATTTACAGGATAGTCGGTAATGATTTGCGCTTACATTGGGGCGAATGATTTACATTTTTAAAAGACTCGGATAGGTTGGGAAGCTCATAAATATTTACACGATCAGGGAAAGAATCAGCATTTTAATAAGGCGCCTTTTAAAAAATTAAGATGATGGTTCTAATAGCTCAGAAAGCCCATTTTAAAAAATGGATATTGTTTTTTTCTTAAAAGCACAGCAGCAAAAGAAATACAACCATAGCAATACCTAAACACCTTCGTGTAGAATAGCAGGTATATAACCTACTACTGTGATGTTAAATAATACAGATTTTCTTCCTAAAATGCTAGAGAGATATTTTCATAACGCCCATTAATGTTGGTAGGGAATTATTTGCTCGTAGCACAGGATGAAAAAATAGATATTGTAAAATATATGGATTTTTAAAACCGTAACTAGGTATTTTTGCTAGGAAACAATTTTTGCGTTTAAAAATGCCCTTAAATTTTTGTCAAACAGATGGAGAGAGCCCAAGGAAAACAAAGCGCGACAATGCGCCAGTCCAAACACTCAGATAAATTCAAAGCTAAAGATGAAAATTGAATTTGACACGTTGACTCTCAGAGACATACCCAGAGCCAAACTCTCCCCTTGGATGCATGTGCTCAGCTCCCATTGACTTCTGTGGAAGCTACGCACATATCCCCGGGCAGAATCAGGTTCCTGGGTTTGTCTAGGTATATTGGGGGGTCTTGCACCAACGGACCAGATTCTAGCCTTTGATTTTCTCTGCTTTTTCTTGCATATACCAGTTGTTTTTGAGTTAATGGGAAATCAGCAACTCGGTTGGAGACTAGAATCTGATGCAACTATTATGTGTGTTTATATTACAGTGAAGTCCAAAGGCCCGAGACAGGAGCGCTGTAGGAGACGCTGAACAAACACATAGGACACAATCTCTGCCTCAGGAATTCACACTCTATGTTAATCACCAGATAATTAAACGCTACAAAATGACTCTGGGTAGAGAGTCAAAGGAGCGTTCTATGTATCTGTTTACATGAAGGCCTTTATAGTTTGATCATAACTAGAGGACACCAGAGAAAACAAGTTACCATTGCAAACTACCTATAACAAAATATCTTCACGCGAGACCTTTTGCAGAACAAGGTCTAGAAGCTGCAATTTGTTTCTCGTGTCCCCCGCTCTCCCGATTTATAAATACAAGTTGGCAATGCTTTTGCAATGGCACCCAATAATAATATTCTAAAATCTGTATTTTCTTCCCCATTTTTGGTCGGACTATGTCGGATTTATGAATGAAATGACAGCTATATGCACCTCCCTCAGAGCTCATCCATGTCTTTGAAAAGCAGTCAGGGCGGTCTCCTTTCACTCAGGTGATTTGGGGGTTTGTAAAGGAGGGGAGTATTAATTTTTACATGTCACATTGGTGACCCATAAATTCAGCAGCTTCACCGTTACCTCTTCCCTTCTACATTAAAGGGGCTTAGTGGTGAAATATTTGTTAGAGGATTCACACTTGCAAAGAATAAGTAATTCAGGGGTGGCGGGGGTAGTAATACTTGTGTTCAAGTATTTATTTCGGTGACTATCTCTGGCCTTTCTAATGCCTCCGAGCGCTCTCTCTGAGGCCAAAATAACGTGAGACTAGCCATCTCCTTGTATTTCATTTCTGGAGGAGACCAGATCCCAGACCAAGCCTGTGGCAAAACTCCCATTGCCTTCAGCTGCCTGAGTAGAGACTGTAGGTTCAGGGTTTTCCCATTTTGTTTTGGTTGCACATTGCTCAGAGTTCCTGTGTCAAGTGTGTGTGTGAGAGGGAGAGCCCAGGAAACACAAACACAAATATCAACACTGAGATATTTGGGTTTATTCAGGTCCATTCAAATCTCTAACACGGCTTTCCTGCTCAGAGAGGCAGAGGAGCCAGTGTATACCCCCCCACCCCCAAAATATGGCTGTGATTTTACTTGTGTGTTTAAGGAAAAGAAAGCGAACAGTGAGCGGTAACACATTCAATAGGGCCAACGAGAGGCCTGATCTTGCTCACTTGAAAGTCAACAGCAAAATTCCCATTTACTTTAAGGAAATCAGTGTCCCCGGCAAAGTGTGTACACGTGAATGATCTAGCCTGTTCTGTATATGGATTACATATTCCAAGGGTGTTTGCTTGAATGCTGTAGTAGTTAGAATAAACCCAGCTGCCTTTATTATTTCCCCAGTTGGCACATACATGTACATAGACCGTCATATGTACGTGTGTATCTGGGACACCACACAATACTTTGTTACCCAGTCTGTCTGTCCTGCAGTGCAAAGCTTCCTCTGATTTTAGTGGGAGCTTTTATTTGGCCCTTACCAGAAATAGCTGCCTGGTTTTGTAAAGTGGCACATGATTTTCAAACAGATAGCTTTCTTGTTCCTACATCAATGGCAATTTGAAACGTGATAATACAATATTTTAATATCCAGTTGCAAAAAATGAAGATAAAATATTTCTTAACTTGTGGGGGGGGGGGAGGAGATCATTTTTGTCATGGTCAGATGGAATTTTACCAAACTTTCCCAAAGATTCGCCTTAGAGATGAGAATAAATGGAGATACCTGGCCACACCAGGATTAGTTTATTACTCAATTTAAGAGGGGTGTGGGGATGGGTGCGGGCGGCGTATAACCGTGATGTCCATGAAACCCTAGTGTGTGAAAAATCTGCTTAGCCTCTTGGCAAACGCCAACCACTGGTGAGTGGAATGGAGCATTTCATTTTAAATTTCATACAGCAATGCCTTTAAAATATATCCCTGGAAAACAAAACATTATTTTCCTATTACTGAAAAGGGGCCCATAACATAACCACCCCATTGTCTTGGATTTATCGAGATAGTGAGATAGCAGAAAATCTCAGATTTTTAAACAAAAGTCTGGGTGATTTGGGGAGTAGAGTTTGAAAAGAAGTGAAAGACCCGCTGTGAGGACCCAGGATAGCATTAACACTGGCATTTCTGGAGAAACGTTTTCAGGGTTGTTTTAATAGGAACCCTGCCTCAGCTCATGTTACAAAATGTAATTAATAGTAAAAGCAGCTTTCACCAGATGCATGAGAGGAAGCTGTACATTGCAGGTCAGAGGCTGCATTATCCATTAACTGAGTGTTTAGCACTTAGTAGTGTTGTGGTGTTCAAGGCTAGCGAGAAAAAGCTTGAGGGAAAAAAATCTCTCTCCCTCTCTCTTATGTATATTGTATATGACAGAGCTGGTGGAAGAAACAAGTGATTTTCAGAGATCTACCTTCATAATAATTAACCAGTAAGAGAACTCACTATCCTGCATCGTTCTGAACCAATAAAAGTACATACGTTTTTTTTCCAGGTCATATTGGAATAATCCTTCAGTCCTTGCTCCTACAAAACTCTCATTGACTTAAATAGGAGTCTTGGCTGCTGGAATAGGTCAATTTTATGCTGTATCTATACTAGATTGCACTTTATTTATGTTTATAAGATGTGTTTCTTATAGCTTTTAGTGCACAAGAGCAGTTAACAGAAAATCACCGAGTTATAAGAATTAAAGATGAAAAAGACTCATTACGTCATCCCCTCCGCCAGCAGGAGTATTCCCTTTGTTTCCTAGTTGTAGGGGGAAAGTGTGTATATATAACTAGTATATAACTAGCTAAGTACAGAGGTTAGGTGGATGGAATCATAGGATTGGAAGGGACCTCCAGAGGTCATCTAGTCCAGTCCCCTGCACTCATGGCAGGACTAAGTAGAGACCATCCCTGACAGGTATTTGTCTAACCTGCTCTTAAAAGTCTCCAATGATGGAGATTCCACAACCTCCCTAGGCAATTTATTCCAGTGCTTAACCACTCTGACAGTTCGGAAGTTTTTCCTAATGTCTGACCCAAACCGCCCTTGCTGCAATTGAAGCCCATTGCTTCTTGTCCTATCCTCGGAGGTTAAGGAGAACAATTTACTTCCCTCCTCCTTGTAACAACCTTTTATGTACTTGAAATCTGTTATCATGTCCCCTCTCAGTCTTCTCTTCTCCAGACTAAACAAACCCATTTTTTTTTCAATCTTCCCTCATAGGTCATGTTTTCTAGACCTTAAATCATTCCTGTTGCTCTTGTCTGGAATGCTCAAAAGAATCCACTGCTTAGCTGAATGTATTTGATCAACTCAGGTAATATAGATTGCTCCTCTATATAGGACCTGAGACTGGGAGTCAAGAGGCATGGAGTCCATTCCCCGCTCTGCCACTGACTTCCTTTCTAACCTTGGAAGCGTTACTTAACCATTCCGTGCCTCGGTTTTTCCGTCTGTAGAATGAGATTAATTATACTTAACTTCCTTCGTAATGCACCTTAAGATCCATGGCTCTATGCGAGGGCTATTTTATTACTATAAGTATTAAAGATGTTTATGCATATTAATATACATCGCATAACTATGTAATGGCACATGTCTGTACACAATGCACACCTGTGTTTACTAAACGGCAAATTGGACTGCACCAGTCATACTACATTCCTGTGCAAGATGTTTCCCTCCAGAAATGTTCAGGCCAGGAATCTGACGAAACATAATGTCCGAAAACGTGTTAAAACCAAACAGCAGTTTGGGGCAGCAGAGTCAAGAGTAGAAAGAGAATACGGGCTAAACAGAGCATGAGCCATGTGGCAGGCAGCATCTCAGCTAGGATTAAAATAATTTGTTTTACTGTGAGAAAAAAGAATGGAAACTGGGTTTTTTTTTCATTCATAGATCACTTTCAGATAAGATTTCAAGCAGCCCCCTCCCCCCCCCCAGGGTCTGAGGCAGACTGGTAAGACCGGTTGAGGCTTCTTTATCTGCTTTGATTTCTTTTAGGGCGTCTCTTCATTCGCCTTATTCAAAAGGCCCTTCGTCAAGTTCAAGAATAC
This sequence comes from Terrapene triunguis, assembly GCF_002925995.2. Taxonomy (NCBI): domain Eukaryota; kingdom Metazoa; phylum Chordata; order Testudines; family Emydidae; genus Terrapene; species Terrapene triunguis. The sequence goes on along the minus strand of NW_020664417.1, from coordinate 59,699,958 downwards.
ACTCTGAGCAAGTCCAACAGGTTTGTGTGAAGCCCAACTTGGACCACATGTATCGAAAGTAGCACACGACAAATAACCAACAGAACACAGTTAAGCTTGATATGGGCTACTACCATCTGCTTAGTTTTAGGATAAGAAGAAATAATCTATTGATTTTGTCTCTAAAAAAAACAAACCTTTTCTGTTCTTTGGGGAAAACAAGCAAACAAACACATACCACTTGGTAATTCAGTGGGGAAAAAGGTCAAGTTACTATTGACAAGTATGTAAAGACATCTTCTAAACCATGGGAAAACATGTATAAATTGTTTCGACTCACTGCATTCAAAACCAAGGAAGTGAATTACAAAACTGCACTTCTTGCATTGTTGGGCTGAATGGATATCTATTTATCATCTCATAAGACAGCCGAATGATCTTTATCTGCTTTGCCCACTTTCTGACCCAAATTCAGGGTTTTTATGGAAAATTGCAGTCAGTTTGATTGATGAAATCCAAAGATGTCTAAAATGGCACCAAAGATCTCCAACTGTGCAGACTCCAACCGAGGGCTTCAATGTTGGCATTGTTCCTGCAAAAAAAGTTGAGAAAACGAGCAAAAGTTAGGGAATTTCTGTTTAAAAACTTCAAATTTCAATGAAGATCCCAAACCTATTATCCCTATTCACAGGGCGAACTGTGTGAACATAAAAGTATTTCCCACACATTGCAATAAAAACAATCACTTTAATTTTAAACCATGTCATAAACCTCCTTTGTAAAAAGCTGAATAACTCTCTATGACAAAATAGCAGGTCGCGTTTAGAAATAAAATATTTAAATCGGGTGAAGAAGAATTGTGCAAGTTAAAGGGGTTTAAAGGAGCAAAAGAAAAGATCTGCGCCGCTATAGCTCTGAAATGAAATACGTCGGACTCCTAATCGCAATTCCGTTTTAAAACTAAAACATGACTTAAATGTAATGGTCTACGTTTTAAAGCAGACAGTTCCTTATAGAAAGCTGCACCCTAAACAGGCTTGAAGCGCATTCTCCACAAAATACCCCTTTCTCATAGGAGCATTGTAAAATAATGCCTGTTATAATTTAGTTGGTAATACATTTAACTCCAGGCTGCAAACTTCCTATATAAATGAGAGCTCAGTGCCTCTTGGATCACACTAAAACCAAAGGGAAGCAGCTACAGTGCAGAATCCCAGTGTTATTCAGTGACAGATTTGTTCGTCTGTGGCTCCCCTGTCCTGTTTAGGGCTCTGCATTATTGTGGAATATTGTCACCTGCCTAATTGTTCTAAATGGCCACCTCCTATTATTAATAATAGCTGGAACGTGGCTCCTAGACATGTTACCAAGGCTGGGAAGCTGATGAATGAAACCCCTACTAGGGCAAAATCTTGGTAGCTGTCTTCTGTCCTATTACCCAAGGGGGCCGACTATAAATCTTCCTTCATTTTAACCACGTTTACCCTCATACTCCTCCAGGCTAGGGATGCTGTGTTAAGATTGCACTGATGTGCCAATGCTTTGGACCAGCTGCTCCTAAATACAGACAAGTCCTTGTCAATTAAGCCATTGAGGAGCAGGTCCTTGGAGCCCTGGGGCATTTTAGCAGCCAGCAGTGTGCAGCCCCAACAATTAGTATCCATTTTGAAGGGACCTCCAGGGCACAAATGCACAGGCAGGGAAGAATCAAAACACCAGGCAACTTCAATTCTGGAAATTGGTCACATAATGATACTGAACAGACCGGCCACAAGAAGTGAGCCAATCTTTCTTGGGAAGGACATTTATTCCTTTACATATTCTCTCCATCCGCCAAGCTGTATGGCCGAGGCATGAAGCAAAGTGTTGAATTAGGAGAGATAAATGAACACATTCATTTGCCTGTGTGAGCTGAAGTTTCCTTTGCGGTTCTCCTTTGTAACTCAGTGTCACCTCAAGCAGCTGGTGGCATGCAATGCTCCCATGAGCCTGGCCTTTGGCCCAGGAGGAGCTGGACAAGGCAACCCGCTCCAAGGAGAAGAGCTGCGATGTCTCAGGTCAGAAAGGCCAAGCTGCCAGTAGGACAGGCAGAGCATTAGCAGTTCAGCTAAACAAAACCCGAAAGGGATTAGGAAGCCTAGGGGATCATTAGGGAAGGTGTTTGTTTAAGTAATTAGGAAGTTGGTAGCTAGGGGAAAAAAGGCTTGTTATACACGGCACCTCATCAGAATAGCAAGGTTGGAAATGCAGAGAATATCACAGCACAAGACTATGTGACCCTACCAAGTTCAACAACAGAGCAAACAGCACATGCCATTAGGGACAACAGTCAACCGGGAGGTAACAAAGAGGGGAGGGCACTGGAAAAATGTTTCAGTATTAAATATGGAAAAGTATGGGGATAGGGGCCGAGGGTCAATAAAAGTCAACAAGAGAGCAGCCTTAATGAGAGAAAGAATTTAATATCAAAAATACATAAATCTGCGTGGGAGGGCAGCCTGAGAATAGACAGAAAAGAAGTCCGGGTTGGAGTCAACATTCACTTGGTAATAGCGCCATAATAGCTAGGGCCAGGTTGTTAACATTTAACACAAAAGTTAACAGGAGAATAAAAGAATAAAGGGGAGCTCCTTTAATTGTAGAGTCGCGGAAAGATTTCCATATGCCACGTTAAATGGATAACACCAGATCCGCTTTACAAGGACTCGGAGGGGACTTTTCAGGGGAAGCCTCTTTTCTTCCTTACCATTCACTCTTGGTGCCCCTCCCCACCTTCCCTTCCTATAGTTAGGCGCCGAGTTTCCCAAAGGAGAGAAACAAAGATCTTGTTTCAACAAACGTTGTGTGAGAAGCCTGAACTCCATTCCCGTATTTTAGTAGGCAAAGGAATAGGGCTAAAATAGCCAAATCATGGGATCAGCAATTGTAGCTAAGAGGCTACAAAATGGAAACTGATTACAACATTCTTACTGAATGAAAAATGCAATGTTTCTTTAGTTGGTGTTGCAACAGCTCACAATAGTGACGCACTAGTTCCCCATTACAATTCTGTTTTCAAGGGCTTCTTCTGGTGTGTTTGGGTATGTTATTTGTTCGTTTACACATTTAAAAAATAAATACTATCTACAGAGATACAGGTAGATGTTTGTGTGTATTTCAGCATTTCAGTCATTCAATATTTTTCACTTGACAATGAAATGCTGTAAGTAGTTGGTCTATAGTGTGGACAAACTATTTGTTTGCCTTTTTCCTTTGGAAAATTATTTAATTTCACATTTGACTACTGAGCACGTGCAGTAAACGGTTGTGCTGTTGAAGCCAGTGTACCATACTGTTGTCACTCAGATAACAGCATTCAGATGTGTTACGAGATATTGGGCTAAGGTCTCCAAACTCGCTCCGGTTAAACTCCATGCTTTCAGAAAGGACACGAACAAAGGTGTCTATGAGAGACGTGCTTTTTACAGTGTAGTGTGAAGGTCCCACTCGCTTCTCCATTGTCAGGCCTGCAGGTCTTCTTCCATAGCTGTTATATTGCATCAAGTTAATAAAATGAGATGTGAGAAACGGTTCTGTATCTGCTTACACGTATATAATTGTGTAGAGCCGCATCTGATCTACAATGATCTCAAATCCTCCTCCTACAGGGACTCTTCAAATCGAACAAATACTCCAGTGAGGTTGAGGAAGTGGTGAAGTTGTCTATCTGCTGTTCCAGATGTAGGTCTCTCAAGAGGAGCCGCACCCTGCAGCCCTTATTCCATCTGGGCCATATCTTTAGGGCCTTATTCACAAATACCTTCCGGGCCGTTCCAGGGAAGACTGCACATTTGTCATTCACTGGGACAGTTGCTTGAGTAGGGACTGTAGAAACGGACTCGCACGGGGTGATGGGCTTGATTCAAAGCCCACTGAAGTGAATGAAAAATCGCCCCTTGGCTTCGGTGGGCTTTGGACCAGTCGCTATATCCCTTATGTGCAACTAAACCCCCGGGGGTGAGTAGAAGCAATGTCTTCAGGCCGAATTTTAGGTGAGCTCTCAGAATACTTATGTGGCCTTCAGCAGCCTAGCGTCTGAGCGCCCGGTTTGTTGTATTTGGAGACGTGAGTGTGCAGGAGTGGAATCGTCTATAAACTCCATGTCAGTCTGCTTATCCCATCTGCTCTCAGGCCCTTCTTCTGCAATCCTGTTTAAAAGCGTGGGCATTGGGATGCTTTAAATCAAAGCTCACATTTTAAATATTCGGCCCGTGCTTTGGCCTTTCGCAGAGTAGCCGGTGGGTTCATGCCATGCGAAAGGGAAGCGAGAGGAGGACAGAATTAGGAAAGTGGTGGTGGCGGTTAAAAAATTAACCCAGGAGAAATCGAAGCTCCCCGTCCGCTTGGGCAATGATGAAATAAAGAGCCTGTACCACAATCTTTGGGCAGAACTGGCTTGGGAAGTAGCTCGAAATTTGTTTATATTGTAATAGCTTAAAAACCTGTCTCCTGGCTCAATACAGCAGTGTTTTCGCACTAGTTCAGGAGGTCAGGCAGGCGTAGCCACAGCATGGGAGTTATTTATGTCAAGTCGGGTTATTGTAAACTAAATCCAGCAAATTGCAGATAAGCTCATCAGGGCCGCCAGTGGGCCAGTGCGCCGAGGTCAGTCTGTCCATCCGCTTGGAGACAGTAATTGTCCCAGGTCTGACACCGCGTCGGGGGCTCGCAGCAGCTCCATCCATCTCCATCCAGTTAGCGCCGTGCTCCCAACAGGGCGCGGACTGAATTGGCTTTACGTCCTGGAGCTAAGGCTAGCTTTGCTCGGCCCTGCCATTCATGGCCGGGGTAACTGCCCAGTCTGCTTTTGCTTTGCGGAGACAGCAGAATTCAGCGACACAGTTGGCCCTTGTACAGTGACAAATGGGAGAATTTGCTGTTTTAAAAAAGGCTTTGACGTGCAAGTGCTTCAGGTCCCCCCGACAGCACCCCCCCAAAAAGAGGGGGGAGAGAGAGATAAATTCTTATTGAAAAATCATTTTACCAAAGGAAGCTCTAGCACTAAAATTACGTCCGTTTTCCTAGATTAATTCCTTTTATTTTACTAAATAATGATTTACACAGGCAATTTCCCCTCCCCAGCAGTTTTACTTTTAGAGCATAATCCCCCCCCCCCCCCCCCCCCCCTTCGGTTTTTCCTTGTTAGTCTCCGATCTGTCTCCCCCTGAACCCAACTCTATAATTCCCCATAAACCCTTATTATTAGGGAAATTCTTCCTTTCTGACAATTTAATAGTCTAAAGTAATCAGCTGCGTGACATCGCCCATCCATCTTCTCAAAAGAGAAAACAAAGGGGATGTTTTTTTCTCCGGGCCTCTCCAAATCCTTTTCTATTTTGAGAAGGGCTCCCCACAATGGGATCCTTATGAACCATAATGGTTATGTTTATGAAGCCAGCGATACCAGTGTATGAAGACAATTTTATGCCTAATTAGAAAATGATGTAACCAAGAGGGAGACAAAGAGGAGTTGTTTCCCATTGCTAGGTCCCGGGCCATCACTCCTGGGCTAATGTATCGCCTCTGATGTGCCTTACGTCCACTATTTTTCTAACATCCCGTCCATTAGCTCCTCAGACTGTTTAGGGTGTTGTGGACAGTTAGTAAAACAGCTCAATTTAGCGGTGGATTAAAGCAATTTTGAAACACGTTATGAAGGGAATCGCACGGAAAGGAGAGGAAGAGGCCCTCCCCGCTTCTATCCAAGGGGACCTCACCTCTGTGGAGACTCCAATAACTTCAACCCCAGCCCTGCTCGATTAAGGGATAATTTTTAATATATATGCAATAAATGTTCACTTTGTTAGACTGAATGACAGACAATAATATCGGCAAATCTTCATCTCCATCCATTACCGGCAAATGAGCCGCACAAAGGACATATTTGCTTTTGATTAATTTATTTGCAGACGCTGTTTGATAAAGCAATAACTATTTGGTTAAACTTGACATTTGGTCTTCGGGGGGTTATCTGACAAATCCCCCTCGTTCTGGGGAGATAATAAAGCTGTTTAAATTGGATTAATTATTAATTGGTTGCAATTAATTTCCTCTCTTTCTCCGCGATGACAAACAATGAGTATCACTCCTTTCCAAACAAAAGACTGCCCTAGGAGCTCCTCGTCCATTACAATCTTTTCAGTTATTCTGTAGTTAAAGTTTAGATCGAAGTAAGGCGATCTATCTATCTATCTATCTATCTATCTATCTAATCTACCCACCCCCACATAAGTAGTCTACAAGAATCTCTGCTCTTCCCTTATAAAGGCGATACAAATGTTTATATGGCGTCGTTTATGTGCCAGATAAACATATTGCCTCCCGTCTTTTCAAGACACAATTGGACAAGATTTTAACTTGGAGGACAGGCACCTTTCTATTCCTCCCAGCGGTTATCAGGAAGAAACCAGCTTCACGGAGCTCTGGGGAAACTTCTCCCCCACTCCCACCCCTCCAAGTCCTTCCTTGCTCAGTGAGTGTGACTGAAAGTTCCCTGGTCGAATGAAGCAGGGCAGGAGTTTGGGGCATGCTCCGGCCCAGCCGCGAGCCCCCAGTCTCTCTATGTGACTGCACTGGGTGGAACGCACCAAGCACCTTACTAAAGAAAGCGGTATTGTGTAGTGATGGAAACACCAGGTTCGAGCCCTTTCTCCTCGTTTGTGGCCCTCTTCTTCAGATCCTTTGTCCTACTGCTCGGGGAGCCCAGAGATGGGAATGTGACATAAACCTAGAGGTGCTGCCGCGAGGCTCCTAGCAGAGGTCCAGGGAGGGAGAATTTAGCTGAAGACAAAACTCCCAATTCAACTCCAATGATGAATTGCTTTGGAGAAGGGAAGAGGGAGAAAGTTTCTCTCTCTCTCTCTCTCTCTCTCTGTCTTTTCCCCTGATGAATGGGCCTGGAGGATGGATGGTCCAGAGTGTGTTATATCTTCATCAAACTGTGAAACCCCTCCCTTTACTAATAATCTGTCACAACTTTACAGAACACACACTGAGACCAAAGGGAAGTCTCTGCCCTGGAGCCTTGTCAAGAAGGGCTTTATCCGAGCAGGAGGCTATGGAAAGGACGGGGGAGGGGGACGAGCCAAACCAAAGGCTGCCGCTGTGTCAAACTTTCGCGATCGCTCGGGACTTCAGCCCCCTAGGGAAGAGAAGCTTTAAACAGAGAGATCCTGCGCCCACTTAAATCATTGCGAGTAGGAGCAGGATCGGGATTGTAGGCTCGGCATAGAGTTAACCCCCTTAGCCATTCTTTGATCTTTAATATATTAGTTTGTTCTGGCTTCAAAAGCAGGAAAGTCACTGGGTTTGCGTAGCAATGTTGAATCCGTATAATTCCATGCCAATTAGCCTTCGAATATGTGTCACACATTTGCGCAGAATTATTCCCACTCTGCAGAAGGAAGGCGCCTGGCTATGAGCTGGGAATGTGTCTGTTGTGTATCATTTCAAAGGCTGCACAAAGAGATGTCTAAAAATATCCAATTCAAGGAACAAAATCACCCGAGAAAATCTTTGCTTCGTAAGGAATGTTTTGTTCTTTGGGGGCGGGGGGGAACACACGGAATGACATGCGTTACCCCTGTGCAAAAGGGAAGCGCATGACTAGGAGCAGCATGTGCACTCTCTTTCGTTTTAAATAATATTTTAAATCAGTTTTAAATTACGATCGAATTAGATGGATCTTCCTTCCATCGCTATAACCACACTCACACACACACCTGGTGTAGACAGAAATTCGAGCAGATGTAACGGAAGCGCATTTGTTGTATATACACTTTACAACTTCAGGACTTATTTGTTTAAAAATAATAAGTCAATATGAAATGCTGTGAGTATATAGATACAGGTTATATTTCAGGACTTGGTTTTTTTAATGGATCACTATGGAATACTTGAAACATACGATTATTTCATAGTGATCCATTTTAAAACCCAAATCCTGAAATATAACCTATCTCTATAGCCAGAGATTAGCTAAATCGATGGTTGGAACTATGTACCCAGAGAGAGGGTGTTTGTCCCATATTACTTTAGTTTTATACCTAATAATCGCCGCTCTATCCCGGGAATAGTGCAAGGCACAAAACTGACGCGATGAAAGACATTAGTCTAATGAGGTTTGTCTTGTGGAAGCTGTTGATATTATGTTTTCATTCATCTCATTTAAAGTCCAAGGAAATGCATTCATGAGATTGTTTCTTTATTTTTCCTTCTTCCCTTTTCTTACTGTTTGAAAAAAAAATCGCTTTCTTTGGCTGTTTGCTTTAGGGCTTTTCATCCGTGTGTTTCAGATAAGAAAAGAAATCAGGTTCTTTTATTTTTCGATTGGATCCGAATTCCTATTTTGGGAGCCTTTTGATGTCCCTATTTAGTGCCTTTGACTTCTCTTGTGAATGGCAGCCTTTTGTTTCCGTCCCACATGCTCTTTAAGAAATTCTCTCTTAAACGCCTGGTACCCGCTGATGGATCCGTTTTCAAATGGACCAGAAGGAAAAGGCGATGCGAGAGGGGCCCGTTTCCTTAGTAATTGCTCTCGTTTGGGTGAAAATGCAGATATTTTGTCTGATGTGGGAGGATTTGGCGCAACAACATCAGCAGGGGTTTAAAACAAAGATTGTCAGCTGCGATCTCTGTGCCCAAGTCAAGGAGCTCCTTTGGCAGTGCTTGGTGCTAGATAGCTGGGGAGCTGGAGGTGTTTCCGAGACTAGGGCAACTTTGACTTAACCGCCCCCCCCCCAGTCATTACTTCTATTTCAATAAGCGCCGTGGAATACTGGAGACAATGCATGTTCATTGAGAAACCGCTCGCTCGGCTGAAAGCTATTGGAGCGCCGGAAATTCTGACCAGCGCCGAGAGCTCTAGAACCGAGTTTTCTTTTCCGCTACAGACCATTGTCTGTGGCGTTATTTTCAGCAATATTTCCTTTTCCCCGCTAAATAAATAAACGCGCCTTCCAGATGACCTGTCAGAGGAAGCTACTACTAAAGAATCCGCCGTCCCTTTAGATTCTTACCCAAAGCATCAAGAGACGTTTTAGTTCCCCACTACTTTTTTTTATGCTGGATCTCTAGTAAGCAAAGCATAGATCGCACCGAGCCCCGGTTACTAAAAATAACATCTTTCACAATTCACAAATATTTATTGTTCATAAATGTTCCCCGCTTTCCCGGACTCGCGCTTCAGTTGTTTACCCTGCCAAGTATTCCAGTTAAACAAGACATCTTCCTAGTGTTTTGTTTACTGTCATTCGTGGGGGCTCTTGATCAGAGTTTTAAGTAAACGATTATAAGTCTATGGAGTAGGAAAAGCACCATTGCCACTGAAGATCCAGTTACTAACTCACAGAGAGGGCTAGTCCACATATTGTATATATAAAGTAAAGCCACAATTCTAGTTGGTTGCCTATTAAAAGCGGCAGAAGTAATGCCATGACGACTTACCTTTTCTTTCACTCACTTTTATACACTCTTTTATATCCGAACTTTTATGACTCAGGATATTGACGGATAATTAAATACCAAGAGAAATAGACAAGGCTGGATTAAGGATTTAAAATTATTTCTCTCTCTCCCCTTCCTCCCCCCCCGCCCCGCAGCGCCCAGTATTTCGGGTTTTAAAGGAGGACTGATATTTGGAGCTTGGAAGAAATAGAGGCAGGTGCCTGCTACCTGGCTGAGATTTCTTTGCTGGATACCCGGGGAGCTGGGCAAAGGTCGAAGGGATCGAAAAGCTAAATCCCCCTTGTTCTGTTTCTTTTGGCGGGACATTGCAGTGGCCGGAGTGAAAGAATCACTTTTCTTGGGGGGGCGGGGGGATGGGGCTCTTCAGTACAGGCACCATCTCCCCAAAAGTACCAGAACTACCAGGAGTCCTCCAAGGGATCTATTCTCCAAGGGAAAGAGGCTCGCGCTGAAGAGAAGGGAAAAAAATCAAGCAAGAGTTCCTCTAGAATACAAATGTGGGGGGAAATATTGCGGGTATTTGGAAACAAATCTGTAGCCAGATATAACATTCATATTCTCCATGTACAATGGCAGTAAGAGCCGAAGGAAAGGTGCCTACTTACGTTTTAGGTGACTGCTTTCCATTCCGCACTGACCTGTCTCCTCTGCTGTAGATTATTTTATACATTTCTCCGAGATACACTTATAAACAAGTGGAAATTTTGCATCCTCCTGCACCATTTTATACATGATGAGCCATCAGTAATAGGATTATTAAACAAAAAGCGTCTGAGGCGCTGGCGTTAACCTTTTTTAAAATGGCTAATTAGGTTTTGCACAGAAAAATTAGATTTAACATTGCATTGCCTACATTTTCAGTTGATGCTACAATAATTTGGGGGTAGGATGGGTAAAACAATTCGAACAGATAATAAAAAATTAACTATTTTAACATATATTACAGGTTCCCTTTGCTAGTATAAGGCAAAGAATATTTTCATGATCAAATATTATATACATAAAACTAATTATCTTTCGCTGCTGCCGCCATCAATTACGGAAGAGAAGAGAGGTCTAAGGTGCCCTCTTGTGGTTGAATCAGGAAACGCACTTGCCAGGTCTAAAAATTGAAAATGTCTTTATTATTTATTATTGTCCAATGTATTTGATAGTTTGAAAAAAATTACCATTCTCTTAATGAGTCTGTAGATAGATTCACATTCATATAAAACATAGGACATTGGCGAGAGGGCGTGAGGATGCTGATTACTAGAGAACATGAGCTGGAAAGCTGTCCACAAAAATAATCACAAACGCCGTAGTTATTAAAGTAAGAAAAGCGAAACGGTTCATTTCTCTCTCTCAACACATTTGTGTAGGGTTCCGTCACAATTGTGGCCACAAGAAGTCTTTAACATCAGGCACTTATAAATGCTCACATATATATTTATCAGAAGCATAGACGGACAGACAGAACCCAGACAGAACCCATCCTGGCTACGATACTGAAATCAGAACAAATGTGTCGGTGTCGGAGAGCGTTCTCCTTGCAGTGGCCAGGACATCGCAAACATCAGTCTCCTCTAGCTGATGCTTACGACAAAATCCGGTTACGATACTTAAAAAGGAGCTGCTTTTGGAGACCCATCTTTCAATTCTGATCCGAATGCTCAAGGGTCTCCAAAACAGACGCTCAGACAAAACTATGTTCAATCAATTGCTTCCTTTATACCGCCCTATTTCCCCAGACGGAACTCATCAGTGGGTGATCTTTTTGTTTGTTTGTTTGTTTTTGGTGAAAATAAGATTTAGGGAACATTGGACAAAATAGCGGTAGTAAGGAAGAGAAAGGCAATACGGAAGCACAGTCCAGAAGTGAAACGGGAGGGTTCTATCTTATTTTTTAATTGTAGTTATGTGTATACCCAAAATAGCTGAGAAATAGTGTCAACACAGCTACCGCTGTGAGATAGGTCTTTAAAAAGATTGCACCAGACTCCGGAAGACTGGAATCTGATGTGTGCGGGGGAAGCTCAGATAAAGACAAACGATCAAACATCAATGGCAGGAGTCTGCTAAATCAAAATTTGTATTTAGCCAAATCTGCGTACTAAAATCCCCTGAAATAAATGCCGTTTTACTCACCCAAGGTGTCTATGAACATTCAGCGTTGAGTTATAGATTCATTTTGAAACAGAAAGGGACACAGAACATGACGGCTTAGGGCTTTTTAAAGAGTTCAGATCCCTTTTAACGAATCTGCAACAAGAGCTTTAGGGATTTTTATGTATTTGTATTTAAAGGAATAGCCACTGGCCCTGATCTTTCTCTCATTACTCTGCTCCTATTGATTTCAATCGGCGTTTCGTTTGTGTAAAGGAGGAAACGACCAGATTTACCGACCTTCAGATTTAAGACCCAAATCTAAAGGCTTTCCTTAGTACAGGGGGAAATATCTATCTGCTTAGAATATAGGGAATGTAGGTACAGGGGGCTAAAACCATAGTCTGTCTGATTACTTTACCTCGAATTGTTAAATAAATAAATCACATGAAGTGGGAAGACATTTTCAGAAGGTAGGGTTGTCAAGAGATAATCACACCCCTAGGGAGGATTTGGTTGTGTCTAGTGTAATCTCACCCTAGGGCTGTGATTATCTCATGGTATCCATACTCACACGTCATGCTTTATTTCTTAGCTAATAAATCATTACAAATGGCGCAGTATATGCTTGGGGCAGTACAACCAAGAAAGACAGCGTATTGAAACCAGTGAAACAGAGGAAATATAAGAACCACTAGCTACTTCACTTTGAAAGGTTGGAATCTGAATTAGGTCCGACTGCAAGGACACCTTTTCATTTCAGGGTTCTGGCTTTGTATGCATGGGGGTTGGCTGGCTGTCGCATCCAGGGCATCTCGTGTGTTCTCTTGTAGCTGTATAGTCCAATCTGTGATGAGCAATGTCCTGAACAGATGTCGCATAGGAATGTGTAGTCTTGGAATGATGCGTGGCCAATTTTTCAATCAGTTTTTCTCATCTGTCTTTGCCAAAGTGTTTACAACCTTTATTGATAGTTGCTCTCCATTCAGATCTGTCCTTGACCATATCTTCAAAATTATCAATATTTATGCTGCATGAGTTGAGATTCTGATTAAGGTTGTTTTTGAAGCATTTACATGGACCGTCCTTGCGCTTTCTGAAATTTAGGAGGAATTTTTTGAGGAATCTATCATCAACCATTTTGATAACATGACCCATCCAAGCTAAGTTTTGATAATCATTGCCTCAATGTGCCTTCTTCATCCTCTTTCAAGGATGTTAATGTTTGATGCTTTGTCATGCTAGAGTGACTTTGTAACATCAATGGTGATGTTTGGGTCAGTGGTAGTGGTTGAAAGAAGACTTATTTTTTTCCAAGCTGATGGTGACTCCAAACTGTTTAGTTGTCCCTGAGAACCTGTCAAGGATAAGCTGTAGGTCAATTTCACTATGACTAAGTACAACATAATCACAGGGCTTCATATATGAGTTCTTCGAGAACTTTTGTCTTTGCAGTAAGCCTTCAGAGATTGTAGAGTTTTCCATCAGTTTATGCAGATGGCCTTTTGAAGATCAGAGAGACAAGGTGGATGAGGTAATATCTTTTATTGGACAACTTCTACTGGTCAAAGAGACAAGCTTTCAAGCTACACAGAGCTCTTCTTCAGGGCTTGAAAACTGTCAGTTGCATAATTCAGAGTGGATAAAAAACCTCACTTCTTCAGATGCATGGCTCAATGCATCTGAAGAAGTGAGTTTTTTTGCCCACGAAAGCTTATGCCCAAATAAATCCGTTAGTCATTAAGGTGCCACCGGACTCCTTGTTGTTTTTGTGGATACAGACTAACACGGCTACTCCCTGATAATTCAGAGTGGCTACCAAAGAGAACCAGTGAAAGCATGAAGCCTTGTTTCACTCTGTTAGATACGGGGAATGGTTCAGGGTGGCTGTGACAATCTGCACCCCTAAGTTCACCCCTTTTCCAAGACTATAATACATTTTGTACAAAGTGTGCCTTGTGAGGTGCCATTTGAAAACTCATGATTTGCTGATCTTTATTTTTCTGGTAAAATATGTGTGGCAACATTTTATGTAAAGTTATAAGAGTCTAATGTATGATGTTACTAAGACATATTCCCAAATCTGGGGAAGCAGCCACAAACCAGTTCCTCAGAGAGAAAAGGCCAAATGATGCCTCAGCCAGGTCAACTAAATCAAATGGACTATCACCTGGTTAAGTGGCCACTCTTGGCAGGAAAAAGGGTGTAAGCAAGAAAATTACGTCTTGGCAAAGAAACAACTGGAGGTTCCTGTCCCCACAGACTTCCTGTCTCCTGAACCCTAGTTGGAGATGATTCTCAAAGAAGAGAAAAAGGTATAAGAATGGGAAGCAGATGCCCCAAGATATTCCTCTCTTTCTCTCTACCCACAGCAATCACAACTCCTGAGGAACAAAGAAACAGGTTTGGAAGGAAGGGATTGGGCCAGTAAGATTCTGAAAGGAATCCGGCCAGTAAGACTGCTGAAGCATGTGGTGAGAGAGACTTTTGCTTTGAATTCTCTTAGCTTGTTAGTTGCATTTTACCTTTTATTTCTTTGTAAATTCTGACTTTTATGCCTCATTCCTTGTAATCACTTTAAATCTATCTTTCTGTAGTTAAATAAACTTGTTTTATTGTTTTACCTAAACCAGTGTGCTTGGATTTAAGTGTTTGGGACAATTTCATTTGAGATAACAAGATTTGTGCATATCATTTTCTATTAATAAAATGACAGGCTTTATATGAGCTTGTGTTGTCCAGGAGGGGGCTGGGCAGTACAAGATACACATTTCTTAGGGAAAGTCTGGGACTGGGAATTTACTCGTGTGGCTCCAAAGTGTAATTCCAGAGTGGCTGGCTATAGCACTCATACTGTATAGCTGGGAGTAACTTATACGCTGGCGGCTGTGTGTGATTGTTCTCACAGCAAAGCAGTGTAAAAGGCACCCCAGGCTGAAGAATTGAGACCACACAGTTGTTCAACACTCCAGATTGTACCTTGGGTAATTTCACAGCAGCCACCATGTGAGAGTACTTGACCAGTCATGGCTTGATGGAATTGACATGTGATGTTAATGAATTTGGTGGAGCCGTCATAGTTTCCTAGAATTTTCTAGAGACTATTTCTGCATATATGTTGAATGCATATTTTAGATCAGTTACGACAGAATACAATTCCATGTTTTGTTCATTGTGTTTTTCTTGAATCTGTCTCAAAAACAAAAACAATGTCTATGGTGCTCCAATCTGAGCTAAATCCACACTGGGAGTGGGCCTCTGGCAGAATCTTCTTTCAGACTGTTTTGACAAGTCAATTGAGCAAAGTATGAGCAAGGATTTTACCACTAAGGAGATACCCTGGTAATGGCCACAGTCAGATTTGTTGCCTTTATTTTTGTATAGCGTAACTATGATTGCGTCTTTGAAATCCTGAGGAATTTTGTCAGATTGATAGATATCCTTGATAATTTTGCATAGATAGTGGACAGTTTTGTAGCCTGCAAGTTACAGATTTCAGCTGGTATGCTGTCTTTGCCCAGTGATTTACTTGCCTTCATTTGTCTGATAGCTTTTTGGCCTTCCTCAGCGGTAGTTAATTGGGCAATTTCTTCCTGTGTGGGATGCTAGATTAGTTCCTCTAGCCTGTGGGTTGACAGAAGAGGGATGGCTGAGTAACTCAGTAAAGTGCTACACCCATCTTAGAGAGATGCCTCTTTTGTTCTTTATTAAGGCAGCTCCATCTGAATTCTTTAGTGGAGCTGGTCCCAATTTTCATGGGCCATAAATGGAGTTATTCAGAGAGTAATAAAACAACTTGGTGTTGTTTGTATGGACATAATGCTGTATTTCTTCTGCTTTCTTTTCCCACCAGTTATCCTGTAGAACACAAAGTCATATTTGAGCCTTGGCTTGCAGGTATTTGAATTTGTCTTTCTTTTACGTTGATTCTTTGTCATTTTGCCTGGACATAAATACACTGTTCTTTTCCTTGAGGATCTTTTTGATTTCCTCATCATTTTCATCAACTCAATCCTTATGCTGCCTTTGATTTTAACCTAGAGTTTGCAAAAAGGGTGGCTGATTTGAATATATTCCACTTTTCAAGTGTGTTATTGAGTGATGATGTAATGCTACCAATTTTTACCTATATGTTTTCCCTCAGTATTTCTTGATGAAATGGATGTTTCAACCTTACTAAATTCAGTTTGGGTTTAAACTGTTCAGCACTGTTTCATTGAGAGGCAACAATGTATAAACTGAAAATGGTTCTGATCATCCAGTGCTCAGTTCAGCCGTTTTCTCCTCGCATTGCTGTGGTGATCTCTATGCTGTCTGATGTCTCTGCTGTATAATGACATAGTCAATCAAGTGCAAGTGCTCTGATCTCGGAGGCACCCCCCAACTTTTATATTTGTCGGTTTGCCTGAAGATTGTGTTGGTCAGGATGAGCCCATGCTCAGCACACTTGCTGTAGTATATTACTCTAGCAATGCCCATCCTGGTTCTGGTATCTGTGTGGTGGGATGTGTCCATGTACTTAAAAGTTTCATGTACAATTAATGCTCTTCCCATTATATTTGTATTCCTGAGCCCTGCTTTTCTTTGTGTGCTTCATATCCTTTAGCAATCAAGGCCTGCTATATAATGTGGTTATATGCCTATGTACATTGCAACATCTTAAGAAAGTTGGGACCATCACAATCCTATTTGCCTCTTGTAAACAAAGTTTGTGGATAGTATAAAAATGTTTGTTTTAACTTACAGATTGCATCAAGCAAGGAGAGAAGTAACCGCCCTAGAAACCTACAGGGTGTTTGAGTTCACTCCTAACTTGGATGCTGTCCTGAAACCAGGGAGGGAAGGGGAAAGAACAACAGTAAGAAAGACAGTGGGAAGAAGAGGACTGTCACAAGGTAGGGGATTAGACAAGAACAATAGTGAGAGAACCTGACAGGAAATGGCCATGAATGCGAGCATTAGCGACTGAGGCAGCCTTCTTACAGGCACAGTGAGGATGGAGGAGGGTCTTCTCCTACTTGTCCAACTTTGAATATGTCTTTGAAAACTGATTTGGCCAAGCCAAATATCAGAATTTTGCCTAAAATTCAACCAAATACCTCTCAGAAGCCAAGGTTTAAAGTAGGAACTGAATTTCCTTGGGCTATAGATTCAGCTAAAGAACAAAGTACAAAGCTGCCCTCATCCTGATTGGGACCTGTGGTAGCTCCTGTAGCATAAATGATTAATAACAATAATAATGTATCCTGGGTCCTGATCTTGGAGATTTTATGCTGGTGAAATTTCTATTGAAGACAACAGCAGTTTAATCTTCAGAGAGACTAGAATTGAGCCCCCATCAAGTGAACTATACAAATAATGGAGAGACAAGGTGGGTGGGGTCATATCTCTTATTGGACCAATTTCTGTTGGTGAAATGGACAAGCTTTCAAGCTATATGGAGCTCTTTTTGCCATGAAGAAGAGCTGTGTGTAGCTAAAAAGCTTTTGTCTTTCACCAACAGAAGTTGGTCCAATAGAAGATATTTCCTCACCCACCTTGTGTCTCCAATATCCTGGGACCAACATGGCTACAACAACAATGCAAATAAAAATGATGAATAATAAATAAGCCTGTATATAGAGTCCTGTTGTTGAAAAGGCCAAGCTATGCTCAGTACAAGTTCTGAGGTGTGAGAGTCAGAACGATTGCTTTATTCCACCTTTGCAACTCCTTAATCCTAGTGCTGGTCAAGAGCCAGTTTGGCTCTAGCATAAATAAGAACAACCCAAAGGCTGCCTATATGCTCAGCTGCCCACAGCCTTAGGTAGGCTGGAATAGACAGAACACAGAGGCTTCCTGACCACACTCTCTATGGTTCTATGAGCAGTGGTGGCGTGGAATCACTACTTCAGTTCTACAACATATCTGAGGCTAGGTCTACACTACCCGCCTGAATTGGCGGGTAGAAATCGACCTCTCGGGGATCGAATTATCGTGTCTCGTCGGGACGCAACAATCGATCCCCGAATCGACGCTCTTACTCCACCAGCGGAGGTGGGAGTAAGCGCCGTCGACGGGAAGCCGCGGAGGTCGATTTTGCCGCCGTCCTTACAGCGGGGTAAGTCAGCTGCGATACGTCGAATTCAGCTACGCTATTCGTGTAGCTGAATTTGCGTATCTTAAATCGACCCCCCCCTGTAGTGAAGACCTGCCCTGACTTTATACCATCTATTCTGAATAAGCTGGTTCTACAGCCCCTTTACAGTGCCAGAATGGCACAAAGGACCAGAGCAGGACCAAGATCTTTGCCCTCAGTCTCTTCAATCTGAGGCTTTCATAGCACTTTGCAAAGGTTTGTTTTATTATCCCAATTTTCAGTTGGAAAAACTGAGGCACAGACTAGTTGTGCCTTTGGCCCAGGTTACTCCACAAGCTAGAAAACATCCTATTGCCCTTTCAAGCAGCTTTTATTTCTTTAGATTGACAAACACAATGAATTGTGTGGCGGCTTGTGACTTGGACAAACATCTGCAGGGAACAATGATAAGGACAGTAAATTGATTTTTACTTGTGATCCTAAAAAAAGATTTCAACCTAGGTCTCCAGAGGTGAGAGGTTATGGGGGATTAACCGCTGCACTACCAAGCTTTCTTCTAATAGTCTTAAGAATTTTATTCTTCCTTTAAAAAAAAGACACATTTTGATAATATCTTTTAATAACTTTACTCATAGTGATCTCAGTTGATAACATTACTAAAAAAAGTTTTTAGAAACCAATGGAATGGAAGAGCCATCCCCATTCTTACACAACATACACATACTTTACATCAGTTTCTACTATTTTTCAAATCAGAGAGCCTGATGACATTATGATACATCTAACATATATAACGAATTATAGGATAGGAAAAAACTTAATTTTTTACTCACACTGATCAACACAGTGGGAAGAAATTAGATTTCTGATAACTAGGAATGTGCAAGGTTTCATGAAAACAACCTTTTAAAATTATGATTTGAGTTTAAAGAACACCCAGAACAGATCAAATCCAAAATGCAATAACTGTCTTTCTATTCACTGGGTATCAATGTGCCTCTTTTATTGGTCTTTCAGAATCCCAGGAAGTCATGATTACATGGCATGTGCTTTCCATTTTCAAAAGAATAGATTAAAAAGCATGAAAGTCCTCTTAACAGTTTTGGGGAAAAAAGTATTTCTGGTAAACTCTTCTGTTCTTTGAGAAATACCACAAAATTCCTTCAAGCTATCATGCAATTATAGCACTGTAAATGCCAGAAAAATTACAATGTCAATAACACTGAAAAAGCCCTGCGAAATATTACATGCTTTTACTAACCGCTATTTTTGTCACAAATAATGTTCATTATTCATTTTTAGTGATATTCATTTTTGTTTCTGTGTTAGACTTCCATATTGCTTTGTACTTTAGCACAAGAATTATTTTAATACAGTGGTTACCAGTGAAATGTTTTGAGGTAACTAATCAATAAATGGTGCATAAAGTTAGGTAACTCTACTATTATGCAAGCCTTGTCGCTCTTTCCTTTATTGTTATTATTTATTGTGCTGAAATAAAATAATTTTTTTATTATTTATTTATTTTATCTGTACCAACAGAATAAGAGACAATCTTTTCCCTAGAACGTTTATAATCTAAGGTTCTGACTGAAGTAAATGGGATTATTCACATTCTTGAAATTAAGCACATGCATAGGTATTTGAAGGAAACAAGGCAAAATCCCTGTCAGCCTAGTGGCACAGCAACAGTGTGTAGTTAAATATACAGAGCTCCAGGAGTCCAACTCCTGGGCCACTTGGAAACCTGGCACATCATGAGGTCACTTACTTGGTTTCCACTGGAATGCGTCAACAGCCCTGCTCTTTGAGTACACATCAGTGGCTAACCAAGGAATGACATTAGTTATAGTATCAGAAAAAAATATTTCATGTTGTCTCCCTGATTGGAGGGAAAAGCAACACTATGGATGATGGGGGTGGAAAAGAGCTTGACCAGAGAAAATCAAGGGAGAAGGTGTCGTATCTCAGAACTTGCTGTTCTTCAGTGGAAGATGTTACCTGTGCTGTATGTCACAGCCAAAAGGAAGGGTTTGAGAAAGCTTGGAAAGGGGGTGACTTGGAAAAGTAGAAATTCTAGATGGAGAGCTCATACTGAGACAACTAAGAGGAACCTCAGGGAACATCTGCACTGCAAAAAAAAAAAAAAAGACTTGTGGCAGCGAATCTCAGAGCTATGGGGCGAGAAATAGCAGTGTAGATGTTGAGTCTTGGGCTGGAGCCCAGGCTCTGAAACCCAGATCGTGGGAGAAGGTCTCCAAGCTCAAGCTACAACCTGAGCCCAAACTTCTACACTTTTATTTTTAGTCACATAGTGTGAACCCCTTGAGCCCAAGTCAGTTGACCTGGGCTCTGAGACTCGTTGCCAGTAGTCTTTTTGCATTTGCAGTGTAGACGTTCCCACGGTTAACACAACTATTAACGTGTCCCTTGATTCAAGCAGCTAATTTACAAGTAGGTAGGAGTATATCTATCAGGTGTACCAGGAGTATAACCACCAGATAGGTAGTTAGTTACCTGCCCCTATGTTGGGGATACCTGAATTATTGCATATATGCTCAAAACATCCTATTTCCAAAGATATAACAAACTCACTAGGAATACCAGTTTGGGATGCATGTGTCTGAAAACTTTTTTCACATAAGACAAAACATAAAATTTATCAAACTTATCTGTTTAAATTCATATGGCCTAGTGACTACAACACATGGCGGGGCGAGAGGGGGGCGGAGACTCAACTGACTCACTGGGTGAACTTGGACAAGTCTCAACCTCTGTGTGAGTCAGTTTCTCAATCTGTAAAAATATTTACCCTCCATTATTAAATGCGTTCAGACTAGGGCCGTCGATTAACTGCACTTCACTCACATAATTAACTAAAAAAATATATAATCACGATTAAAAAAATGAATCATGATTAATTGCAGTTTTAATCGCAGTTTTAATCGCACTGTAGAATACCAATTGAAAATTATTAAATATTTTGAAGGTTTTTCTACATTTTCATATATATTGTATTCTGGGTTGTAATTGAAACCAAAGTGTATATTATTTTTTATTACAAATATTTGCATTGTAAAATGATAAAAGAAATAGTATTTTTCAATTCACCTTATACAAATACTGTAGTGCAATCTCTTTGTCGTCAAAGTACAACCTACAAATGTAGATTTTTTTTGTTATATAGCTGTACCCAAAAACAAAACAATGTAAAACTTCAGCGCCTACAAGTCCACTCAGTCCTACTTCTTGTGCAGCCAATCGCTAAGACAAATAAGTTTGCTAACATTTACAGGAGATAATGCTGCCCTCTTCTTATTTACAATGTCACCAGAAAGTGAGAACAGGCATTTGCATGGCACTTTTGTAGCCGGCATTGCAAGGTATTTACGTGCCAGATATGCTAAACATTTTTATACCCCTTCATGCTTCAGCCACCATTCCAGATGACATGCTTCCATACTGATGACACTTGTTAAAAAAATAATGTGTTAATTAAATTTGTGACTGAACTCCTTCGGGGAGAATTGTATTTCTCCTGCTCTGTTTTACCTGCATTCTGCCACATATTTCATGTTATTCATTTTAAGAAAACATTCATCGCAGATTTCACAAAACACAAAGAAGGTACCAATGTGAAATTTCTAAAGATAGCTACAGCACTCGACCCAAGGTTTAAGTATCTGAAGTGCCTTCGAAAATCTGAGAGGGATGAGGCGTACAGCATGCTTTCAGAGTTTTAAAAGAGCAACACTCTGATCAGGATACTATAGAACCTGAACCACCAAAAAAGAAAATCAACCTTCTGCTGATGGAATCTGACTCAGATGATGAAAATGAACTTGCTTCGATCTGCACTGCTTTGGATGGTTATTGAGCAGAACCCGTTATCAGCATGGACGCATGTCCTTTGGAATGGTGGTTGAAGTGTGAAGGGACATATGAATCTTTAGTGCATCTGGCACATAAATATCTTGCGACACTGGCTACAACAGTGCCATGAGAACGCCTGTTCTCACATTGTAAACAAGAAGCGGACATCATTATCTCCTGCAAATATAAACAAACTTGTTTGTCTGAGTGATTGGCTGAAGAAGAAGTAGGACTGAGTGGACTTGCAGGCTCTAAAATTTTACATTGTTTTATTTTTGAATGCAATTATATTTTGTACATAATTCTACATTTGTAACTTCAACTTTCACGACAAAGAGATTGCACTACAGTACTTGAATTGAATTGAATAATACTATTTCTTTTGTTTTTTTACAGTGCAAATACTTGTAATAAAAATTAAATATAAAGTGAGCACTGTACACTTTGTATTTTGTGTTGTAATTGAAATCAATATATTTGAAAATGTAGAAAACATCCAAAAATATTTAAATAAATGGCATTCTATTATTGTTTAACAGTGTGATTAATCAAGTAGTTAATTATTTTAATCGCTTGACAGTCCTAGTTCAGATCTTTGGCTGAAAGGCACTAGGTGCAAAGTTACAGTATTATTTCTTTAGAGGTATAAATTCTAAGACAATACAATATAGTAAGGAAGCAATGGCATTATGGGGAAGACATTATTCCCAGATATTTGGAATAAAAATTACCACTATGTTATGTTCAAGATCCCAGTGTTCCTAAACAAATACTGGAAAACACTGTGCCCAACACACTATTTCCTTATAATTGACAACTCTATAGTTGTCAGAAAATTCCTCCAGATCACTCAGTGTTAAATGATTGAATATAAGAAATAAACTGCAATAAGGACTCTAAAATCATATTAAAAATGGTTTACCAAGCATTATCTATATTGTCACCAATGGTGTGTTCCAAAAAATAGTCATTCAGTGGGATGGAGACAGTTGAAGATGTGACCTGCATCTGATTTCATCTTGCTATCATAAAAGAATATTTTATTATTTTATTCAGCACTTGCATGAATATAGTGACAAGAATTCAGCCTTAAGATACAGTAACTCTTGCTTGTGCAGCTGAAGTGATGTCTTCAGGCTTCAGTGGGCCTGAAGTGATCAGGGAACATACCAATTTTTTTCAGCTTAACAAAACGTATTTAATCACGCTAGCCAAACAATTTAATAACAGTGACTGGATCATCCTCTCCGTTTACATGAATGGATGCTGAGCAGACTCTCTCTAGCTGCATAGAAGAGGCATGCTATCTCTGTGACACTGTCCCCACTACCTGCAACTTCATGAATTCCCCTCCACTGATTCTCTGCACATAAGAAATTGTGGCTTTGGGGGGAGGGGCAGTGACAGGCACATGAAATATAATTGATGGATCTGCTGCTGCGTGAAGCATGATATCTGATCAGCATGGGGATTTCTGTACAGTGGCAGTTAATGTTGCTTTACAGTCATTACCTAGATATTTTAGTACAGTGACTGTATTTTACATATTTATTGATGTGTAATGATTTCTCTTTCCACAATGTACTCCGCACATTTCCTATCATTTTTAATAATAAAATTATAATTGCTGCAGTTGTATTGAAATTTCTCTTTAAAGATGTCATTCTAGTTATCACCTTTACCTTTGACCTCCACATGGCCTACCAGCCCCATTTCTGCAAGTTTCCTAAGATTTGGCTCTCCTCTGAATCATGCAATAGAAGGGAGCATATCATCTTGATATGGAAATTCAGATAGATAATATTTGTCATCACTTCTTGACTGATATCCGTTTTGACCAACAGTATAATAACCAAGTAGAAGAAAATACAGCTGTTATTTTTCTTATGCTAAATCATTTTAGCATTTGGAAGATACTGATAATGATATTTCTTAATATTAAATTATTTGTTTATTAGAAGTGAAATTAATATAGTAATACATTGCTAACATTCAACTGAGGACATTGTTTCAAGACAGCGTTGCATATTCTTCTTGACTCTTCATAAATTTAGTTTTTGGTGGCTCATTTCCATTTTAACACTAGGTGAGATAAACCCCAATAAACACTGTAGAAATAAATGACAGCTAAATATTTTGTTTACCTAGACTGACTTTTTTCTATTACATTTGGCAGCCAGGTAGGTGAGAACAAGGGAGAATAACAGTCTTTTGGATAATGCCTGATGTGACTATGATTTAAAAAATGATCTGATTGAAAAATGATCTGGTTGCACTTGATCTTTATAGTTGTGCAGTGCCATTTTGGGGTCTAATATAATCAGCTCTAATTTAGAAAAGCCAATATGCACACTCTGCATTCCAGATATTTTCTTTTCTTCTTTTAAACTCAGAACTCCATGGAAGGAGATACCTTTTGTGGTGGAAGAACTTACTGAAGAAATGGATTTTGTGTATAGATCTGAACACAAGCTTAGGCTCCATCTAATGTGCTTTGACCATATTTTCCACCACCAAAAATGCTCTGACCCCTGCACCCAGAATAAGAATCTTAATTTGGGCATGACAAACTGTAACATTCCCATGTAGGGTTGCCTTCTTGGATAGTCCTGGATGGGTGGGTAATCCTTGAGACAGCCTAGTCCTAGACATTAAGGGCCTTGAGTGTGAGGTCCTTGTCCTAAATCTACAAGACAAATAAATAGAGAGCAAGATGAGGTCAGAGAGCACTGGTATGATGTGTTCACGCCATCCTTTGTTCCTCACTAAGCAGGTAGCTGTCTGCTGTACAATTTGTAGTTTCCATCTGGCATTTACCTTCAGCCCTAGGTAGAGTGAGTTGCAGAAGTTCAAAAGTGACAAAGACACTGTCACACACACCAGAATGTAGGCAGTACAACCCAGTGGTTGGAACAGGAGTCTGGCCTAGTGATTGGAGCAGAATCAGAGTAGTGGTCAGGAAACAAGCCAGTGATTTTAGGGTGACCAGACAGCAAGTGTGAAAAATCAGGACAGGGGGTGGGGGGTAATAGGAGCCTATATAAGAAAAAGACCGAAAAATCGGGACTGTCTCTATAAAATCAGGACATCTGGTCACCCTAAGTGATTTAGAACCAGGAGTTCTGAAGAAGGCAGGGACTAGGGCTGGAGCAGGAGCAGGCATGGGCTGGAGCAAGAGCTGGTACAGGAAGCAGGACTGATGCAGCTATGGATGTGGAACACATAGAGCAGCAGCTGTGCTGCTGTTGCTACAAGGCTTAAATGGTGAGCTGTTATTCCTTCTGTCCAATCAGGGAGCACTATTACTTAGTGAGGGTTTATTGGGAACAGCCAGCTCATTGAGTTGCTTGGCAACCACACCCTGAGCCAGCTGAGTTCCTGACAGGCATGGAACCTGCAAGGTCCTTTGCTGAGAAAAAGGAGGGGGGTTAAATAATTGTTATATATAATAAATATATTTTATTGTGGATGTGTAAGATTAATTATTATAATAATGGATTTATAAAATGTTTCTACAATGTCTGTAATGCTCCTCTCACAGTAAAAATATGTATGTGTTTTTAAAAGTTAACTAACCATAAAAGGATCTGTTTTCACTGGACCTTAAAGAGTGTGTCTACACAGCAAGGTAAACCCAGGCTTGAGCATGGGCTCAAACCTAACCCCCCTTGCATCCACATGCCAATTGTGCTAACCTATGGCTCAGACCTAGGGTCCGAGGACCTTGCAGGGCTGGAGGGTCTGAGGCTGTGTTAAGCTGGGACCTAGGATCTGAGCCCTATTGCTTTCCTGTGTGCACACAGCCTCAACTTGACTTGGGTCCTAGAAGTCCCCCACAGACTCGTTCTCAGCCACAGAAGAGCAGCACTGTAGGCAGCCAGCGCAGCGGTAGGAAGTGCCATTACTGCCTGGCTGAACCTGCTCCCCCTTCTTGCTCCGGCTCCTCCTTGCTGCTGCCTGGAGCTGGCCTGGAGCAGGAAGCAAAGTTGACAGGTGGGAGGCGGCTTCCAGCTGTCAGGATGTTAGGGGTCATTCCCTCCCCCAGCCATGCAGAGCCGAGGGTTCTGCAGCTAACCCTCCCTGCAAGGTAGCCACTTGGTCCTGCTCCACTCTTTGGCTCTTGCTTCCAAACTCCCCCTACCCCCTGGGGCTGCATGTGCAGAGGCACCAAGGCAGCATGTACTGCGAGGGTGTTGAGTGGAAGCCAGGCCCAAAGCTTCCCCACAGCCTCCTGGGGATCCCTTAACCCTGCCTCCTGGGGTGCAGCAGTGGCAGGGATAAGGGATCCCCAAGGGACGCTGGAACAAACTGCACCCCAAGCCCTGGGGATGCATTTCACCTCTCTGCAGCTGCCAGCAGCCAGGCTGGGGTGTGTGTGTGCGTTCTTCCTCTGAAACCCACATTTTACGTCAAACTTCAAAACAAACAGACAACAACAAAAAATCAACAAAAACACCTTCATTGAACATCCCAGTGTAAAAATTAAGAATTGCAAAGTTTTATTTTAATAGTTTGACAGCCCTGGAGACTAATGTCCTAATTATCCTAATTAGAACAGCTGCACATAGGCATTTTCCTGCCCACGTGACTCAACCTAAAGGTGGAGAGCCCACTTCTCAGATTAGATGATAGTTCAGTATAAAGCCTTCTCAAACTGCAGTCATTCTATTGAGACAGCCACTGAAGGAGTTGATTATGCAGTTTGTGTACTCATGTGCTCCTTACGGGCACCTGAGCCCCATCAATACCATTATCACAGGTAGGAAACTGGGTGGGCAGTAGAGTTTTCCCACAGTGCAACACATTTGTAGGGCTAGAGCAATGTTTCTCAGTCTGGGGCTTGTGACTCTTAGGGTGGTCATGGGATGGGTTTAGGGAGTTGCAAGCAGCGCTGGCACTAGGAAGTAGGAAGCAGGCAATTGCCTGGGGCCCCATGCTACAGGGGGCCCCGCAAAGCTAATTCACATGTTTCAGCCCTGCTTGGTGTGGGACTGAAGTCCGGAGCCCCACACTCGATGGGGCTGAAGCCTGAGTCCCGAGCTTAACATAGATGGTCGCAATTTTTTCTAGTAGGGGGATCATGATTTTTTTTAAGTCCAAAAGGGAACACCAGTGCAAAAAGTTTGAGAAACACTGGGCTACAGTGTAAGCACTGCGGGGGATAGGGGAGGTGCTAGGCAATCTGGGATAGGGTTACTTTGACTTGGGTCTGTGCACTGTAGTGTGGACACTAGAGCCCTAGGTGCAAGCATGGGTCAGAAAATCCTTAACCTAGGGTTAAAATGCAATGTAGACACTCAAGCCCAGGGTTTCCTGATATGGCTCAATTGACTCAAGTCCCACTAACCCTAGGCTTATACTGCTGTGTAGACATACCCAAAGTGGCTTCTAAATTTGCATATGCAATTTTGCAGATGACTCTGTATGGAAGCAGTAGTGATTTGGGGTTAAAGAAGAGAACTGGGAGTCAGGAACCCTAGGTTATATTCCCAGTCCTGCCACTGACTCGTATGTCCTTGGGCAAATTATTAACTTTTCTGACCGGCATTCTCCAGACTGTACCAACTCACAGCATTGTTGTGAGCCTCAGATTAAAGATATTAAATAAATGCAAAGTATTATTATTTCATTATATGTGTGAGCTAAACCCACATTTATGCACACAAATGGGTTTTTGTAAGTGCTAATTGGGATGCTGGAAATGAGTGTATGCATTTTTGCAACTGAAAAATTAGAAGCCACAGCTCAAAATTTGGCCTGATGTGTCCACATTTTTATAACATAAGAAAATGTGTGAAGGAGTCGACTCATCGCTGGCACCTCCTCATGGCTGGGCATGGCGTAGCAGCACTCTCTCTGCTGGGGTTACTGCCACTGGCTGCTCTGTCTCTTCCTGTGACTTGGTCTCTGGCCTGATCACTTCAAAGTCTCTCCCCTTCCAGGGTAGTCCATAAACAAAAATCAAGGGGAATTAACACAAATAAATGGAGTTAGTAAGAGATAGAGGAGATTGACTTCCTCTCAGTGTGTATCAGAATCTGATCCTCTCTCCCCACAGGGAGGGGCCTTCAGGCAGTGGTTGTCTGGGAAGTTCCTGCCTTCAGTCAGCCCTTTCCTCAGAAGCTGAGGGTTGAAGGTTTGTTCTCTTCCCTAGTCTGGCCAAAGGGACCTGTTCTGCTCCCTTCTAAAGCCTCTCTTCCAGCCTGTGCATGCCTTACAGGTGTGGTGGGTCGGAACTGGCTGAGCCCAGTGCAGTCCTCGACCCCTTGTTGTCCTGTGTGGGGTTTGTATACCCCATCACAGAAGGAAGATCGGGTGTTCTTATTCTCACTGCTTTCTCCTAGCCTGATAGGCTTATAGTCACACCATATCTTGAGGGGAAACAAAAGGAAATGTGTTAGTTAAAATTTCAAAGGAAATATGCCATCTCTGTATAATTTACTGTGCCAAGGGTGTCCTGCTCCCACCTACCAGGAATGGGAATGGATTCCCAATGAGATAAATAACTCCTCACTTAGCAATTATTATGAGATTCTACCAAACAACTGATAGAGACAGAAGAGAGAAAATTGATAGCTTGATGGGATAGTAGAATCCTCTTGTAACAGTAGACAGCCGAATCGGTAATAACATAGGAATCAATTCCTGCTCCTCCTTTGCGGCGCAGTCCATGACATTACAGCAGAGAGGAAACAGGAAAGGGGGAAAACCAATAGTTGAGGCAGCTACCACTTAAGCTACCACTTTGTTTCCCCCCCCCCTCAGATTAAAAGGGACAGTATTGTTGTCCAGAAAACTCAAGAGAAGAGACTCTCATCAAATGAAAAGCAATGACTGATATAGATATAAATTTATGGAAGCACAAAAAAAAAAAAAAAGAAAAGAAAAAAGAAAAAGAAAAAAGGGAAAATACCGCAGAAAAATTAAAATGAACCCAAGACAAGAGAAACACCACTTGAGAATTGCTCTCAACTTGTCACGGCCCAAATGTGTGATATTTTGAAGTTATGTGGGATTAATTTCTTTCACACAGTTTTCCATAATGTAAATGTCAAGGTTTGTCCTTTCCAAAGTCATTACAGTCTGGTAATAAACAATGAAATAACATCAGATTTGTATGGGACTAAGCTAAATCTGTAATATTCTTTGTAATAAAGGGAGAGTGTATAGTCTGTATGAGCAACAGATACTGAAGGTGAGTACTTTGTATGTGTGCATTCAGTCATTCCTGAGCTATCAATGACAGGTAATAATCATATGATTCTGATTAAGGTATTCTAGACCGACATTCACAAATGTATTTAGGTGCCTAACTCCCATTGACTTCAATGGGAGTTAGGCACCTAAGTGCCTTTGTGAATCTGGGCCTTAGTATTTGTGGTTTCAGATCAGATCAGCTAAAAATGATTTGTAAAGATAGATTAGGTTTTTTTCTCATGACATCACTATAGGGCAGAGTTAAGGTGTATAGTTGCCTTAACTGTGCATTTTCATACCTGAACATGATTAGATTTCTTTTAAGTTTCAATCTAAACTCTGAATTTCCTAGATTTTTAATGTTTTTTAAGGGGATAATTACAGTAGTCTTGGAATGTTTTTTATCCTTAAATTACTGATCTAAACCCACAATCTTAATTCCAATTTCACATCAGTTTTTCTTTTTGGCTCAGGATATATACTAGAAATTTCCAACTTAACATAATACACATTTTTGTTGGTTATGTTTGGTTTTACTGAATACAAAAACCCTTGTGCAACATCTTATGGCCATATTTACAGTTCTGATTCTGCATTGTCTTGCGCCCTGGGTAATCATTTACACCTGTGGAAAATGAGTGTAAAACACTACCAAAAGAGATGTGTTGCACTTAGGCCCACTTTGCATTCACTTTATCCAAGTGCAAGTGACTACACAAGGTACAAATAGTGAAGAATTGGGTCCTACATTTTCAATTTAAGTTTGTTAATCGGCTCTAGGCCTTACTTATAACTGTTATTAGCTGCCAATGTTCTTTTACTCCCTGCCTATCTAGGTATTTCACTGCACACTCTCCTGGTTTACTGAATCTTTTCCAATCAATCCTCAGAGTTAATTATCATAAATCAGAAATTACTCTGATTAGCTGATGTTGATTCCAATATATTTAGTCACGTAAATATGCCTTTTTGCTAATAAAGAGTAATTTTAAGTATCTTGAGATATTAGAAATCTGAGCAGATGGCTTTGTTTCCCAAAATCTCTGTCACCGGGAGGGGGAACCTCATACACATCGTTGAGAGAAACCACAAGAGTTCAAATCATGTCAGAAGATGAAAAGTGAAATGCAAAGGTGCCAGACGGTGAGGACCTGAGTTTGTTCTCCTTGACTAGAAACTGACTTTAATGGAGTTAATCCAGATTTACATAGGGATGAATAAAGCCCTCAGACTATAGACGTAGGAGGTGGTTCTGTAAGGAAATTTTTGCTTTCACCATTTTGTTTCTTACAAGTTGTTGTTTACTCTCCATATTGAGCCCCTTTCTTGTTGAAAGGTTTGGCGCTCTTTTCTTGTGTGGCGGGAAAGCGGAGGTCAGGTGACTTGGTAATCAGCAGGGTATATAAGGCTTGATCACCTGGTACCAGTCGCTATCTACCATAGTGGCAGCCCAGTGTCTGTGCTTGCTCACAGCCAAGACATCGTGTCAAGAATAGAAACATTGTATCAAGAGAAGACAGAAGAGTAGCTTACCTGTGCCTGATCCTGGTGTGTCATGATGTCTTCGTGGTGTCCTTCGTTCCTGAATCCTTGCTGGTGTCCTGTGATCCTGATCATCTTCTCTGGTGTCCGTATCTATTGTGAAGAATGGTGATGTGTTAATCCCTTTTATCCTCTTCTTTTCCCCACCCATAGTGTGTATTGGTTTTTGGGGTTCTGGGCTTAAAGCCTATTGTTCAGTTAACAACCGAGTGGTTTTATATACTTGTTATGGTTATTTTGGGGGTCCTTGTTTAATAAATTATTTGTTGCACCTATCCGTGCCTGTTTGGTCCCTTAATTAATAAATCTAGAGGCAGGAGGGTGTGTAACCTGTATCTCTGGAGTAACCCTTTCAAAGGTTAACATTTTCTGCCTCAGATGAAATTAAAAAGATTACAACAAACCTGTATTTAAGTTCTCCAGTTTTAAAGTGCAAGGATTCTTAACTTTAAATTAAATATCAGTTCTGTTGTGAGGTAATTAATTCATTTTAAAATCATATGTATGGCACAAGTTTTATATCAACTCCTGGATTGAGTGTGTCCCTTCTCCCAAATCAGGGCTATTTCTCTATATAGTTTGCAGTTCTTTGTTTGCCATATCTTTTGAACTAGGTCAATCCAGTATATGCTATTTCCCCAGGGGGAGGAAATTCCACAGACTTGTTACCTGCATTAGGGATTTAAATTAATTATCCCCCCAGTGACTTTAGTTCCTACAGGAAACATCTTTTAACTCACTCATTGAGCCAGCCCATAAAGATACAGATAACATTATAAATTGATGCAATAGTCTTTGCATATTCCATGCTTCTAAAGCATCACATCTGTCACATCTATGAGGTATTGTCACTGCACCACATTGTCATGAAATGATGCATTAACGCCACCATGCCAAGCTGGCATAGGCAAAGTGCTGTCATACTATATATGTATAAAGTTTTATGTTGCCATTACACTTCTTTGGTGTGTGATTGTATAATGTCACTGCATTGCATCAGCATGAGGTTACATGTCATCCTTTTATGGTGGCATGAGGTGTTGATGTGGGCTTAGATGATGTCACTCTGTCACCAGATCAGTGCAAGATGGTGCAAATGTAACCATGCTGTGTTGGTATATAATCATACGTTACCCTGTTCCATGAGATGATGTGATGTTACCACATTGAGGTGAGGCAATTGATGTGATATGACTGGGTGGAGGTGATATCACTGGGACAGGGTGATCCCTGTGATGTCATGGGGAAGGTGAGGTGATTGATGTGATGTCATTTGGATGGAGACGAGGCAATTACTGTGATGTCACTGGGGTGGAAGCGAGGCAATCAGTGTGATGTTATGTGAGGTGACTGATGTAATGCCATGGGGTGGAGAGGTGATTGATGAGATGTCACTGATACAAAGTGATCAATGTGGTATCAGGTTGGAGGTGAAGAAATTGTGGTGATGTCATGTGGCAGAGCTGAAGGGATTGATGTGACATCACTGGGGTGAGGCGATCATTGGGATGTCACGGGGTGGAGGTGAGGTTATCAATGTGATGTCACTGGGGAGAGGTGATCGCTGCGAGGTCACAGAGGGGAAGCGAGGCCGCCAGCATGATGTCACTAACTGTTACGGGCAATGATACGTTCTGGGCCCGTGGGGGGGGGGGGGGGGAGGTGCGTCACGAGGTCGGCGGGCATCAGAGCCCGTCGAAGAAGCCCCGTGGCCAACAAGGGTTGCTAAGCGCACTGCGCGCGGCTCGCTGGGCGGGGCGGCTCCGCCAGCGTCAAAGAGCACTAGGGGGCGGCCCTCCCGGCGCTGCCTACGTTACCCAGCATGCCCCAGCGCCGAACCTGGAACTGACTCTCTGCTGCATCCGGGTCGGGCCCGCCTCGCCTGTCAGGTTGTCGCTCCTGTTCCTGCCGGGTGCTTTCGGTGTCGGGTCAGCCTGGTAGGTGCCGCCTGCCCCGGAGCGCGCCGGGGCCAGGCCCCTGGTGCTCCTTCCGCCGAGGGGCTGGGCGCGGCGCAGGGGAGCGGCGGGGCCGTGCCCGGGGCCACGCGGCTCCATGCCCGGCTCATGCTCTTTTCTCTCTCCGCAGAGCGTGTCCCGAGCGGCCGGCCATGGCGGATACAGCGCAGAACGGGCCCATGCAGGGTGGCGCCGGCGGAGGAGCGGTGGTAAGGAGAGGCCCCGGCGGCCCTGTCCCAGGCGGGCGGGCGGACCGTCCCTTCCGTGCCCTCCAGTGTCGAGCTGAATTCTCCCCCCAGATCTGCCCCCACTTGGGGTATAACTGGTTCTAGTGCCCCAGGGCCCCACAGTGCCCGGCGCTGTACGGACAAAGACTCCCTCTCTGCTTTCAAGTATGCCTCTCTTTGAGCTGCTGGGCGTATTCCTTAACCTCAGCACTTTCCTTTCTTTCACATCCTCCCTCCACCACCGTCTTCAGGCAGTTCTGCTTCCGTCTCTTGCTCTCCCCAGCCGTTGTGCTAATTGTTTCCAAGCTTTCCATAACCATCATATTCTAATATACCAGAATCCCTGAGGCCTCTGCCAGTCAGTGAGGGCTTGTCCCTGCTAAGAAACAACTAGGGAGGTGTTTAAAATGTGATAGCTAGCATGTTTGAAAATCCTGTGATAGACAGGGCAAGCTGTAGTTTTGAACATGTGTTAGTTGGTGAAGGTTCAGATTCTCTCCTAGAGTTCACCTTGACCTACTAACATGTTCAAAACTATAACGTGTGCTGTCCCCATTAAGGTTGTAAAAACATGCCTTATTTCCTACTGTGGACAAGCTGTTTAGTCTTGGCTTTGGGTGAACTTCTTTCTTACAGTATCCCTTTTCCATCTCATTGTGTTAATGTCCTCTTATGTAGTTTAAAATTGCCATTCCAGCAACATCACTGACAGGTAAGACAGCAGATGCACACATGACCCAAATGCACACTACATGTATTACTAAAACTTCATATTGGTGAAAAAGAAAAACGAATATCTAATTTGACCATTTGTTTTAATTGTTCACTTTGTGAGCTTCAATCAGTTTTAAGAGGAAAAATAAGTAAGTTTCACTTTCTGGTTCACATGCACTCTGTCACTTTGTTTCAGTTCATGACATTGCAGGGGAATGTCTAAATTTGAATGAACTCTTCATTAAAATGTAACTTGAAATTGAAACACAGAATTCTTATCACAAACCACATTGTAAATGCTTTTTTGAAATCTCTTAATTAACATACAATCTTACACGTATATTGCAACCATTACATACAAATAAGTGAACAGATCATAAAATAAAGACACCTGTAACTTTTAAATATTTAGTAATTATTTCACAGTTAATGGTCCCAGCTTATATCTGCATTAGCTACAGTATGTCCAAAATAAAACAAGTGCTTGGAGATGGGAACTAATCTTCAAACTTCTTTAGAGGTATTCAGGCCAGATCTTTGCCCTGGGCTTTTCCAACTGGAAGGCTGCCCTAAATGGGGCATTTGGGGTTTCCTCTGATGTATAGGAATCCCTGAGTGGCATAAAATTGGTTTCACACTACCTCTTTACAGCACTTTTGGCACACTGAGCACGTTTAGGGTGGGAAGGTGTGCAGATAGAGCGCAAAATGGCAATGATCCAGCGATCTCTGCTCAGTCAGATGCTTCTTAGGAGACTGTTCCTGCTGGTATAAGTTAGACCAGCCCCAACTGGTCCCAGAATAGAAAGGTTCTTCCCCTCATTTCTACCTTTAGAGTCCTGGGCCGAGCACCTGGCCCTAGAGATGGGAAGTGTAGACTTCAGTCATAGCCAAGAAAGTGGATGCTTGCATCCATACAGAGACCTGGGAGAGTCAATTGGGCTAAGGAATTCATATGATCAGATCTTATTGCAAGACTGGCTCTATACTGAGTTACAATATAAGTAGCAAAATAGACTCTATAGGCTAGTCGCAGCTCATTTGGTATTGGCATATAAATGAAGTCTCCTGATAAACTATGCATTACTGAAAATAGGAAAGAATGTCTGGCTTGGATATAACTAAATGTTTAGACACTAACTTGTGGGGGGGTTTTGTTTTTTTCTTTTCAATATAGCAATTTCTGATGACTAACAAGTTGGACACAGCAATGTGGCTTTCCCGTTTGTTCACAGTCTACTGTTCAGCTTTATTTGTTCTGCCCCTTCTAGGGTATGTATTGTACTATTTTCAGTTGTTCGAATGTTACAAAATAACTAAGTTTTATCTTATGCTTATGCAAGCTTTCAATTTCCCAAAGATTACATAGGTCGTAAAGAAATGTGTGCAGATTATTTGTTTTAGCTTGTCTGGGTTTTAACTTTTACTCTCACTTCAGTAGAACAGTTTGAGAATTTAAGTTGTTAAAAATAATTTTAATAAAGTATCTAACTTCTTTCTTAAAAAAATCTTTAATTTTGTTTCCTTGGAACTGACTAGGAAGACTGCTTTTTTCCCCTGTATTCCTATGAAATAATGCTTTCAGTAGTTCTGTAATGTTGAGTGCTATGCACATCAGCAATGTTACGTAAATAAAAAAGACTTTTTAAAAAAAAAACAACAAATTAATACTGATCGTTGTCTTGGTTGTAATAGAAGAAATAGCTTCAAGTATTGTGCAGTCATGATGCAATCCTTAAGGGAGGATGGTTTGTATGGTAACCTCTCCTCTGATAATTTACAGGTTGCATGAAGCAGCTAGCTTTTATCAACGTGCCTTGCTAGCAAATGCACTTACCAGTGCTCTTCGACTACACCAAAGGTTACCACATTTTCAGCTAAGCAGGACATTCCTGGCTCAGGCTTTGTTGGAGGACAGCTGCCACTACCTTATGTATTCTCTCATCTTCGTTAATTCTTATCCTGTTACAAGTATCCTTTATCTAAGTACTCTTTCACATATTATTATTATTATTATTTATTACCTTAAACATTACTCCATGTGTGAGGATTGTGACACTTAATTCTCTTCCACAGCAGCCTTCATTGTGATTGGAGAAATTGATTTAAAACCAAAGTGTGGCTGCTATCCATAGAACATACAGCATAGTTAAGGCTATGATTATGTCACGGAGGTCCCGGAAGTCACGAAATCCATGACTTCTATTGACCTATGTGACATTCTGCCCCAGGGCTGGAACTCCCAGCCGGACCCCCCGCAGGTCCCAGTGCCTGCCCTGGTGGGAGAATCCCCTGCAGCTGCCCAGCCATGGGGGAAGGTGGTGGTGAGGACCCTGTGCAGTTGCCCGGTGGTCGTGGGGACCCCCTGCAGCTGCCAAGCCGTGGGGGGGGGGGGGGGAGGAAGAGCCCCCTGAGCTCCTAGCTGCTGGAGCAAGTTGACCCTGCAGCAGCCCAGCAGGCTGCAGGGACCCTGGAGTTCCCACTAGTCGCAAGTGGTGGGGAACCCCCTGGAGCTCCCTGTTGCTGCGGGCAGCAGGCCCCCCCCCCCCGAGCTGCTCAGCCCCCATTCACTGCAGCAGTGGGGGACCCCAGAGCCCCAGCAGCAGTGGGTGCTGAACCCGCCTCCCCATTTTGTCAGGGATATTTTTAGTGAAAGTCAGGGACAAGTCACGGGATTCTGTGAATTTTTGTTTATTGCCTGTGACCTGTTCCTGACTTTTACTAAAAATATCTGAGACAAAAACTTAGCCTTAGGGGTAGTCAGTATAGCAAATCTCTCCCACATGGCATGTGGCCCTTACCTGGAGGGACCACTCTTACGGTGAAAGTACATTTCAGTCTCTGCTTCCAGGCAATTGTGGGGTTTTTTTTGTTTTTCTTTTTGCGGAGACTCAGGAACTATGGCAGTGATATAACAAACTCATTTCATGTAATCCATTGAACAGTCATCGGATGGTAATATCTCTGTCACTACCACCATGGGCTACATGTGAATTATATCTGATTTGGTACCTCACTTCTAAACTATTGATAAGAGCTATTGAGGCTTCTCCTTAGATACGTTTATTTTCACTGTATTAATGAGAATTTTAGCTGTTGAAATAGTAGCTTTCAGCTTGATGACAAGCAACAGGAATTTAGTAAGTGGTTATCTTCCTTCTTCAGGTTTACCTATTTTATTTATTGTTTCACTGTACTAAGATGTGCCTGGCAGCAGAGACATCTGACTGCCATCGTGAAGTATAGTATGTTAATAAGAAGTGTGCTGCCATTCTTTGTCTAAAACAGCATTGTAAACCATTCTTTAGGGATTTCATGCTTTCACTGTTGCCAGTTAATACTGTAGTAGCTCATAGAGTCAAGTATATACCAGAGTAAACATTTTTTATGGGGGGGAAAAAAAAAATCCTGATCATTAAGTAGTATACGTTAGGATTGTGATACTTTGACAGTACAGACTAGCTTTTGAATAACTATCTTTAACACCTTGTTTAATCTGTGTGCACTCTGTCCATCTTCTGTTAACACTTCAGACTCGTCAGTCTGAGCAGTCAGTTCACACCAAGATAAGCGCCCTTTCCTTCACTTCAGCGCCAGACACTTGATCAGTTACACAAAGGACTTTAATTTGCAGTTCTGTGACCTTGGCTTCAGAATGAAGTTTAGAACGCACACTGTGACATGACATAATACCAGAAAGTGGGTCTGGAATGTATTTTGCTCTACTTCTACATTCAAGTTCACTTCTAGAGAATAGAGATGCCAGGCAGTAGTAATCTGTCTCAAGTATTAGGAACAAGAGAGCTTTGTGGAATTTAGTTTATGCCCCTTACACCTGTTACATTTCAGTATCTGTTGTAAAGGTTGATCATAAAAAGTTGTGGTGACAGTGCACTAGATATCTTCCCAAATTCATTCCATTGACTCATCTCGGGAAGGAAAATATAAACTCCATTTGCTGACTTTGGCTGATAACTTTTTTCTATTACTGTAGTGCCTCGAAGTCTCAGCTGAGAGCAGAACCGCATTATGCTAGACAAAGTTTACAATCTAGATAGACAAGAAAGGGTGAAAGAAAGGAAGGATTATTATTCCCACTTTGCAGATGGAGAGCCAAGGTATGAGGCGATTAAGTGACTTGCCCAAAATCCTTGATGGAAACAAAACAAATCAAGAAATGTTTGGGTCACTAGTAATACAGCTGTGTGTGATGTCTGTCTCACAGTTACACCTAGTTCCGCTAAGTCTTTTCAGAACATCACAAAAGAGGCTGCTAGCGGATTATGCACCCCTCCTCTTTTTAATATTATTTTTTCAAAAGGAAACATAGCTACAGAGAGAACTGTTATACATATACATATCTCTGAGCTCTGTACTACTGTCACTGATTTTGAAAACTTCTTGCTAAGGATAATGCTATACTTCATGCTATAACAACTGTATTATGTAGATATGCTGACATATCATCGTACAGAATAAATGTATTAAAATACTTTCTGGCCTATAATTTTCCTTATTTCTTGCTTCAGTGAGTATTTTCCCAGTTCTGCTGTTCTCATTGCTTCATGCTGCCACATATACAAAGAAGGTTATTGATGTAAGTATGGTGCAATATATTGCTCAGTACTTTTTGGTGTAAAATGGCTTGTATCTAGAGGTTGTAAACACATTTCAAAGGGTTGCAATTATCCTCTCTTTCTTTATGGCTAGTTGGGAGAGTGGTCTTGAAACGCTTTTGTGTTCCAATGTGGGGTCACAATATGGTAAAGTTGAGAACCAATCAATTTAATTTTTGCATAATAAATATAGTTGGATGGTCTAACCTCCTGACAGACAGACACAATGTTTGTAGACAAGCCTCTTCTTAGTTTGAGGTGCTCATCTTGCTAGCCAGCTTGTGTTGATTCAATACCAGTACTTTAGAATATGTTAATCCTATTTAAGCTTTGTGCTCTTTTTCTCTCCAGTTACTATCCATATGGAAGCAAATGACTTCCACATTTGTCTACTATGCAGAAATACTTGAGATATCTGACTGCATTGCAACAGATTATGGTGGGTTGCATCTGGACCCCCTTCTAGCTGCACTTAGACAAGTGCTGTTTCAGTAGGTGAAACAGCAAAGTGCTTAAAATGAAGTTGGAAAACAAAACAATATTTAAAGAAGCTGCTTCTCAGCCCCAAATCCTCACTGTTGTTTTATTTATATAATACACACACTGTCCTTTAGAATCTTTTTTTTTCTTTTAAATTAAATTTTCCATATGCTACTGGTACATATTTCGTTCTAGTGATCAGAATAAAGCTATTGGCCATTGCTATGGCATCTGTAACTAAAGTGAAAAAGGGTAAAACTGGATTTTTACTTTTCCCAAAATCACATATTTTCTCCATATGTCTTGTGGATAATGCTGAAAAGTGGAAGATGCTTACTTGCCTTTCATAGAAAGTGTTAGGATTAACTGTTTGGGACATATGTAAATGTGGGGTATTTTTCTGCAATGCTTCTCTTTTCTACAAAAGCCCTATATTTGAAGTGTCCTTTAGAGGATCCCAGAATCTTATTAGTTTTCAAGTAACTAGGTAGGGTCTCAAAAGTTCCTGAAATTAGTATGGCTGACAGTCATTTGAGTGTTTGAGTTAAAACTAGAGCAAGAACAGAACTGGACAATCTAACTGACTCTAACTATTGTTTTCCTTTTCTAAAGGCAAGAGGTTTGAATAGTCTGCCTTTCCTGAGAAGTCTTTTAGAGAAACTAAATGCTAATCAACAAAATATTCTAAAATTTATTGCTTGCAATGAAATTTTCCTGATGCCAGCTACAGTTTTTATGCTTCTTAGGTAAGAATTACAGAAACATTTTCTAATATATTGACTTCCATACTTGAACATTTCCTACCCAAGGCCTCAATCTTGCAGTTAGTTCTACATGGGTACAGGTGTGAAGCTCATTGCAGGATCTGTCCCTGAGCTTGTTCATAGAGACAGATACACTTAATTTCTTATAGATAAAAATCTGACAGATTACTTAATTTCATTCTGCTAAATCAAAGTGAATTTTTGCCATTTTATCAGTGATCACAGAAATAGACTTGAAATGCCTGGTGTGTGTCTGTTTTTATGTGTGTTTTGTTTGAGTAACAGCAACTGAGATTTGACCGTACACTAATTTATTGGGTAGAGTTGAATAACTTTGGTCAATGTAATGGAACACATGCCAGTGGTAAGGTAGCTGGGATTTTAGCTTTTAAAAACAAACAACTGGTGCTTTTATTTAAGTAGAGCACTCAAAAGTCTAAATAGGATCGGGACCTCACTGTGCTAGGAAATGTGACCAGAAGCAGTCATGGCCCCAGTCTGAAGAATTTATGATTGAAGGTCTTGATGATTTATGATTGAAGGCCTATCTCCATGTGGTCCTGATCCTTCAGTGATCTCCCTGCATCTCTGTAGAGCCCCATTAACTTCAGTATAGAGGCTACAAGCCTATCCATTAAAGTTGACTTCAATGAGGCTCCATGCAGGCATAGAGGTCTATCCACACACTGGTCGTTCTGAGACTAGAGCCCTAGGCTGTCCCTTAACCTCTTTTTGTAGCCGGGACTATCATTTATTCCTCGTTTGTGTAGTTCCTAACACAATGTGTGGCCTGAAGGTACTACTGTAATACAAATAGTAATGATCTGTGTTGTTTTGGCTTTGGAGCTCATAGCATGCAATTCATTTTAATGGGGACATTATTGGTGATAAACTGTGATACCTTTGTGATGGGTTCGATCACAGAAACCCCCTTGGGACTGTTACCTGATGTGCTGAGACTACCTCTGAGCCCGTTTTTTCTGCCAGCTTGGGCCTCCAGAACCCTGCCTTGTCGAGCCAGACACACCAGTCTGCTCCAACACAGACCCAGGGTTTGAACCGCGTGCCCCAAAGCTGCAGACTTAACTGAAAACAGCTTAAGAAGTGCTCCTGTCTGTAGCACCCAGACACCCAGCTCCCAATGGAATTCAAACCCCAAATAAATCCGTTTTACTCTATATAAAGTTTATACAGGGTAAACTCATAAATTGTCCGCCCTCTATAACACTGATAGCGAGATATGCACAGCTGTTTGCTCCCCCAGGTATTAATTACTTACTCTGGGTTAATTAATAAGCAAAAAGTGATTTTATTAAGTATAAAAAGTAGGATTTAAGTGGTTCCAAGTAATAACAGACAGAACAAAGTAAGTTACCAAGCAAAATACGCAAGTCTAAGCCTAATACATTAAGAAACTGATTACAGATGAAATCTCACCCTCAGAGATGTTCCAATAAGCTTCTTTCACAGACTGGACTCCTTCCTAGTCTGGGCCCAATCCTTTCCCCTGGTACAGTCCTTGTTCTAGCTCAGGTCGTAGCTAGGGGATTTCTCATGACTGGAACCTCCTTTGTTCTATTCCACCCCCTTATATAGCTTTGGCACAAGGCGGGAATCTTTTCTCTCTGGGTCCCCACCCCTCCTTCTAAATGGAAAAGCCCCAGGTTTTAGATGGATTCCAGTACCAGGTTACATGGTCACATGTCCTGAGAGACCCCAAGCCTTCATTCTTCCTGGCCTGACTCTCAGGAAGGCTTGCAAGTAAACCGAGCCATTTACAACCAATTGTCCTAGTTGATGGGAGCAATCAACATTTCAAACCACCATTAATGGCCCAGACTTTGCATAATTACAATAGGACCTCAGAGTTCTATTTCATACTGTAATTCTAGTTTCAGATACAAGAATGATACATTCATACAAATAGGATGAACACACTCAGATTATAAGCTTTGTAATGATACCTTACAAGAGACCTTTTGCATGAAGCATATTCCACTTACATTATATTCACACTCATTAGCATATTTTTATAAAAT
The DNA here is from genome assembly GCF_002925995.2 of Terrapene triunguis. Taxonomy (NCBI): domain Eukaryota; kingdom Metazoa; phylum Chordata; order Testudines; family Emydidae; genus Terrapene; species Terrapene triunguis. The sequence continues at coordinate 59,658,905 of NW_020664417.1, read as the reverse complement.
CATATGGAGTGCAACGTCACAACCTTAATCAGTTCATAGCATGTGGGTGCACAATGCTGGGCAATGACTTGTAACAAGTGACTAAATCAAGAGTCCAATAAATTCTTCAGTCAGCAAATTTAAAGTTGTCTCAAGATACAAGGCAGATGCACTAAGATCAAGTAAATCTTTGTCTATATTTTTTAAACAAAACCCAAAGTCAAAACCAGTGATCCCACAGTGTAAACAATCAGTGCATAGTTTCATGATCTTTAGGATGTGAAATATTTATAGGAGTGTTTAGCTAAGCAGGTAGAAGTTAAAAGCTAGCACTTTAGCATCCATTCCATGCCTCTCCTATTTTACTATCGGAGGGAAACAGTCTCTGAGCAACCATATACATTTTTTTTTGTTTTTGTTTTTGTTTTTGTTTTAAATTTTGGCAGCGTGCTTAGCTTTGGTGAAATGTGACTAAATTTGTCATAGATATCAAATCAAGGACTCCCCCTCAGCCTGTACACAGAAAATGCATTTTCCATTCATCACCAGGTTCTAGCAGAAAGGCTTGGGGGGGAATCTTCATGGACGTATATATTTCCTAGTACACAGGTGGAAAATCTGGAAGGATTTCTTCCAACCCATTCTTCATGTACATATAATTTAGATTTTTGTTGTTCCTCTGGCTACATCAACCATCCAGTTTGAGGAATTACCTTGTAAAGATGAGATTTAATTCTTTAGGAAGGGCATATTGGACTTTCTGAGATGTCCTCTGAAGAATTGTATCTATCAAATCTCATTCCTCAGTGTGGCAGGCTGAGGACACTTATGAAGTCAAATGAGAACTCATGACTACCTTTAGTGTTGCAAATGTTCTGTGTAGATCCTTTTCCATTGTGTGTTCCTTGATGCTTTGTGAGCCAAAGAATGACCTATTAAAGAACTCTGTTCTATAAAATGTACAGGAAAATAAACTCTGCTACCATTTTATTATTTTATTTTTGAAGGATAGCTACCTCCGAAGATTGCTATTACTCAAAATATTATGCTGTAGTTGTAGAAAGTTAGACTTAAATTCAAGAGGGGAATGTGGCTTTTGCTGGAGAAGATATATCTTAGGCAAGCTGGTCTTGGTGTAGAACATGATGAGCCTAGCTAACTCTTAAGCAAAAAGGAAGGGAATGTGCTTAATATAGCTTTTCTTGGACATGGTACGGAGATAAGCAGTTGCTGTCTTTAGTCACAGTCATACAACATAGTGTTTGTCTAACTGATTAGGAAACCCTATTTTCAGATGCTGAAATTATTTTAAAAATCATTTGAGATCTGGTCTAAAAGTAACATTTAAAAACATCTCATCTCCTTTTGGACCTCTTAAAATCAGTATAAAGTGTGCACACATGCACAACCCCCCCCCTTTTTTTTAATGCATGTTTTTTCCCCCCCCACTGTAGCTCAATTTATTTTACACTTCAAATTTCCATAGTCCATGGGATAAAGATGCCTTTTAAATGTTTGAAGAAATCCAGTTTACTGAAAAATAGTCTTGCCTATAGTTCGCTATTTTCAGAGCTCTTAATGTAACAATATATGAGCGAGCTTTTCACAAATCAGACTGCATTGATATTGAGCTACACATGTGGCAGATTATATTTTCCATCCAATGAAATTAAATCAGGATGCTCCTTTTCTTACCACTACATAAAACCCAGGGGATATGTCTACACAGCAATAAAACCCCCATGGCTGGCCTGGGCCTGTAAACTTGCTGTGTGGACGTCTGGGCTTGGACATCTACACAGAAGTTTGCAGCCCGAGCCCCACAAGCCCAAGTCCACTGATGTGGGCCAGCCTTGAATGTTTTATTGCAGTGTAAACATGTAGCATGTCTTGTATGAAATACTGTAGCAAAGAATTTAGTGATGAACAAGTTGATGCAAAGTTTGCAAAATGTAGTAAACTTGTGTTGTCCCAGAACAGCCACTGCCAAACTCCATTAAGTATATGTAGTATCTTGTGTATATAGTATTGACTTTTAAGCCTTAATATGCATTTTGACAGCATGCAGGGGTATTGTGAAGAATAGCTTCTGTGGAAAGGATTCAAAATGCCATGCTTAGTGTCTCAAGCAATTACCATAATTGGATATACAAATCAATTATTTATTCATGTACCTGACCAGTTGAATACCAGTTTGCAAGCACATACATGGAATTTCCTGTTCAAACTACACAGGCATTTGCATCCACTTCTGTGTTTGTCACATCTTGAAAATTGGGCACATAAAGCACTTTATAAATGGTAATTTTAATATGAGAGCAGTAATACTGCGTTTCTTTCGTTGTGTTTTTCAAATTTCAATTATGGTGTAGCATGCAGTTGTTGCTTTTTATTTTATAACTTTCAGCCTTAGTGGATATGAATATGCTGGTGTTTCTAGATATCTTATTGCTTTTTGTTTGTCAAATCTGGATTCTCAAACAAATGTGATCATCTGACTATCCTCAACATATAAAATATATGTAGTTGCCTTATTTCTAATTGCAAAACATATTGAGTTTGTGATGACAAAACTCAGAACAATCTTTTTCCTTTCCTTTCAGTGGCCAGGGAAGTTTGCTTCAGCCTTTCATTTACTATAGATTTCTTACATTGCGTTATTCCTCCCGTAGAAATCCATATTGCCGGTAAGCATTACATTGATTTGAGAATTAATAATGTATTAAAACTTATGTACAATAGTATGCTAAAATGTTACATATGAATTACATTTCTAGCATGTAACTGGGCTTAAAAAAAAAAAAATAAAAAAAAACGCTGATTCAAAATTACATTTTCCAAACAGCACCATAAATGGGAGGTTGCTCTTCTCCCTCACTAAATTGTAGTTGTACAAGTAATATACTGTGAAAAGTTTTCTCATGACTGTTTTTAGATAAGCTTTTTGTGAAGTGAAGCTCCTCAGTTAGAGGACAGGTTTTGTTGCCACAGACTAGTTTGAGAACCAAAGCCTCAAAAGTACAGTATACTACAAGAAATCAATCATTCCATTTTACTATTGATGTCTTTCAACAGAAATCCAGGAAAGCATTTCAATCCTTGACATCTTAAAAAACCCTTTAAAGCAGTGCAGCATTATATTTGATTCATTTGCTTAATTATATGTGCCCTGAAGAGAGAAACTGGGATTTCGCTGGAATTTATAGGACATTCTGAATTGTTTCTGTTGTGAGAGTGTTGCCATGCAGTCTTTCTTCCTGGAGGAGGGGAAGGGGTTCTAGAACATGGGTTTGTCTCTCTTCCTTTCTTGGTGTCTCTTTGCTCTGTTGCTTGCACCTTCTACACCACCACCACCACCTCTCTCCCCTTGTAAAAACTATCACCTTTCTTTCATGGTGCTCCCTTTTTGTCTGAGGCTGCCTTTTAAGTTTGAAGTAGCTTGCAAAAGTGATTAAAAACCTGAAGAATTTCAGGAGCAAGAATTCTCAGGTCCACACTGAACATTTATCACTCATATAAAAGTATTACACTAAGTTGTTCTCAGATGCTTTCTAGCTACTTTTGGGATCTAATATGAGATTCTTGAATAATTGAATTGAAGACCGTTTTGAGGTTTAATAGCTGCTGATCAACACAGCTGTGATGTAAATATATTTCTGATTTTTTTTATTATTATTTTCAGGACTCTTTTCACAGAGCTGAGGATTGTTGTTGAACACCTAATAATGAAGCCTTCATGCCCTCTTTTTGTAAGAAGACTGTGCCTCAATAGCATTTCCTTTATAAGCAGACTAGCACCAACAGTTGCATAATTAACTTTCAGAAATGTGTGTATGTATATATTGTGAACATTATGAGCAGCTGGCATTTCTGCTAATGGTTATAAATTCCAGTTTTTACACTGATCTCATTCTAGTTTGTATAAAATTGTCTATACATTTCCCTCTGAGATATTCAGTGCATTGTCTCACAAAGTTTCTAAGTTGTCCTAAGTTTCCAAGAAAATATTACTATGCTGTATTGCTAATTGGTGAAAGTATCTGTTTGCGTCTTAGCCAAAATTATTTTAAGGAAAAAATACCCAGTCATACAGAATGTTAAACATGCAAAAAACCAAATGGTTAACAGAGAATTGTACCTGTTTTCCCCCCATAAAATAGACCTACTGAAAGCAGATATATATTTAAGAATTTTAGTCAATCCTAGCTGTATGCATAGCTACTATAAAATGTTACCACAGAATAACTTGTAGTCTGTTACAGATAGCAATTGGCATACGGACATATGCAGTACATTTTGGACAGTATTCTTTTCTGCACTCCAAATATACCCAGTACACTTAATTTGTTTAAATTCACGTAGTCGGTTCATGAATGCAAACATGGCCCATTTAGGAGATAATCAAATGGATTAAAAATCTCATGAACTGTGGTGGTTGATGTGACAGTTTTCTGGAGGCGAGTCTGTTTTTTAATGTCATGTAAAAGTGAACACGCCAGTAAATCACCTAATGCCCCCATACTTTCACATCCTGCATTTGGGAGAATTCTTAAAGATCTGCCCATATCAAACTCTCTGAACAGTGAGCTTGTGTTTCTATATGATGAAAGTCTTTGTCACTGTAGTGACGTCACTGACCAGTAGGCTTCTGTATAAAACGAAGGTGCAGTGTTTAAACTTCTACCCACCTTAAGTCATTGAGTAATGTAATAGTGCAAAAAATTATTATTGCAAATACAAGTGCTTTTGTGCCTAAATAAGGTGGACTGCAACAATTCAGGCATGGATACTTTTTAGAAAATATAGGTTAATCTGTAGCTAGTCCTATATGAATTATTTCCCCAGTTTCTAAGAACCTCACTGAGATGGAGAATTTACGTAAAGGATTGCACCTGGTCAGACATCTATTGAAACAAATTACTGTAGAGAAAATTTGGCGTAAGTCAATCTGTTCCTATAATAACACTACTAAATATCTTGACTTCAGAAATGCATGTGAAATTGAGTGCTGATTACACATTCACCCAGCATACCTCATTATTGTAAAGGTATTCTTTTTTCCAGGAATTACATTTGTCTGAATTTACCCAAATTTTAAGGAAACAGGCTAAGATGTTTGGGCGAGTAGGCATAGTATACAATTGATACTTTAGTTGCATAGAAGTTAAATTTTATTCATTTGAGCGTCTCCTTTATAATTCAGTGTCCTTTATTGCATGATCAGATCAGACCTTATACTAAATATTTGGAAAACTCTTGCTCCTTAAGTCAAAATATTTCCTTGTAATTATCTAGTTTCCTTACGTATGTTGCTGATGTAATTTAGGCTTGTCAGTCATTAGTTTCTGTCAGGAGCCATGCATTGTACATTTTTGCTCAACCTCCAGGTACTGATAAAAATGATGTTGTGAATAATTTTACTTGATTGCTCTGACCTTGGCTTTTTGAGCATAATTAGCTATTTATGGAACTATTACACACTGTGCAGAAGCAACTGCATGCTATACTCTGGTACAGCTGCTCAGACTTGCAACCAGCCTCAATATCTATGTGTCCTGTGATCTGAGTGTTTTTATAAAAACTAAAATTTCTACAGCAATAAAATGAATGTTAAAAAAATAGTTTGCTAGTAGATGGCTTTTCGAGTTTATTTCCTCTGTGTAAAGTAACTGCAATATTCTGAGACGAGTCCTGAAGTTGAGCAGAGAGTGCAATTTTTGTGTGTGTGTGTGCTTTTCTCTACCTAGTCCCATTGCCACACTTGAATCTAACCTAAATGCTACACAGATCAGAGCCCTGACACCTCCTTACATCCACCTTTATTTTGGAACCACCTTTTTACTTATTCTAAGAAAGCAAGTTTTTAAGCGTTAGCACTGGTGTTCACAACCCTGGAGGGCAGCTTTCAAGAAAAATGTTAGTTTTTCTTTTAAATTTAAATTGCAGTGCATCTTTTGGACCCAAAAACTTGTAACCAGAAGAACAGAAATGTAAATCTGCTCTTGAGCCTAGCTATCTTTGTATGGCAGCATGATGTGTCTAGGACATTGTTGAAAAGTTAACACGTTTATCATTCTTAAATGCCATGCACATATGTGAGGCATGATTTGTCTCATTTACACCACTGACTTAAGAGGAATAACTCCTGATGTACATTTGAGTAAGTGAAAGGTGAATAAAGTCCTTTGCAGTGGTGGTGTAGTTGCGTTGGTCCTAGACTACAAGAGACGCAAGGTAGGTGAGGTAATATCTTTTATGGGACCATCTTCTATTGGTGGAATCATAGAATATTAGGGTTGGAAGGGACCTCAGGTCATCTAGTCCAACCCCCCTGCTCAAAGCAGGACCAATCCCCAGACAGATTTTTGCCCCCAGATCCCTAAATAGCCCCCTCAAGGATTGAACTCACAACCTTGGGTTTAGCCGGCCAAGGCTCAAACCACTGATCTATCCCTCCCCTGAGGTGTAAGCGTTTTCAGATCCTTGGTATTTAATTTGTGTAAGTTCATTGAAACCTTCATCTCACATTGTTTTCTGTTGTCAGATTCTGAACCAGCTAGGGGACCATATGCTAGTGACATTGTGCCTGATTCACCACTTCATTTTTACATGGGTATGACTCACTTGATTTCAATGGCGTTATGCTGGTGTAAAACTGGAGTAAAACAGTGGACAATTAGGCCTGTTTATTACAGCACCTGTACCATTCTCTGAACATGTGGGAGAGTAGCTGGGTGAATAAGTGAGTAAGTCTGCTATGGATAGAGAACTTGAAGCAGATGAAATGGCTAGAAAGAGCAGAACTAGCAGGCCTGAGGAAGGTATGATTCTTTCTTTCAAGATTTAACTGGGTTGGTTTAGTTCTACTTTTAAAAAAAAAAAAAAAAAATTGTGAGTAAACTATTAGAAATTGATTATGAAACTTTTCATACCTAGGATTTAGTTTGATTAATACCCCATGCTTTGTGGAAGGTTTCCTTATTACTCTGTCACAATATTACCCAGATTTAGCAGAGAGCACAGAGAGATGGCTGGACAAAACTGCAGGTATAGTTCTGCCCTTAGCTTGAACAACCTAGCTAGTCAATGCTTCACAGTACTCACAGGACAGCTAAGTAGTGGGAATAGTTTTGACCCCTTATTTTGCTTGCAAACTATAAGCCAACACTTTCCAGCAAGCGTTCTTGATCCTTTGTCAATCCTCATAATACCTATTATCTGACAAACAGTATTTTCCCACCATCACAAAAATAAGGTTGGAAATTTTTGTTGAAAGTAAAAAAAAAAAAACAAAAAAACCCCCCAGCTTCTTCCTTGTCCCTTCACTACCTGTTTCCCACCATTACCTCTGTGTGTGAACGTTTTTCTAAATTATAACTAAGTTGCGCACATCATGTGCCAGGGCTATCATAGTTTGCCTGCTGAACCCATGAGTATAGGTTTCACATCACGGAGTAGGTGAGCCTATCACACGTGACTGGACATCAGAATGAAGTTTTGCAACTAGCGTGTGAAACTCAGGTTCCAATCATGACTACCCATAACAAATTTCACATCTAATTCCAATGAAAGGTTTTTAGGCTGACCAAATAGGTTGTGCTAACCTAAGTACCTCTTCTGAAACCAGATGGAGTTTTGTATGATTTAGCTTTTCACAATAAATTCATATGGCTGCATACAGAGGAGAGAACTGGTTGAGGAACATCAGATTACCTTTCTTTCAGTCCTCTTTAGATAAACATAAACTAAAGCTACATGACCAATTTGGAGAAATCTCTGACATACAGTTGGGAAATGAGCAATGTCAGATTTTTTTAAAAACAAAATAATAGGTATCTTATATACACACACACACCCCTGTCTTCTTCCTCATCTCTATCCAGATTTCTTCTACTTGTATTCCTCTTTGTACTTTCAGCTGTATATGTATTGTCACTTCATTAGAAATGAAAAAATACCCTGCTGTGTATAAAGGGGAGCACTATAAATTAAGATATTTTAAATTCTGTTCTTTAAGAATATTCTATTTTCAGTCACCATGTATTTTTCAATTTCTGTCCTAAACCCGTACTTCATATTGTTTTTGAGATGCTAAAGGTATTTTGTGATATCATGCATCTGTATATATAATTGCTTATTAGGTACTTATATCGTCCCCATTACTTAGTATCTGAATGTCTCACAATCTTTAATGCACAACACCCTATGAAGTAGGGAAGTACTATTCCCCTCTTACAGATGGGCAACTGAGGAAGAGAGAGATTAAGTGACTTGCCCAAGGTCCCATAGGAAATCTGTGATGGAACAGGGAATTGAAGCCAGGTCTCTTGAGTCCCAGGCTTGTGGCCCAATAAGTGGAACATACTTCTGTTCAGTAACAGAAATGATAGTTCTGTTCCTGTTCCAAAAAATACATTAAGGCTTGGATCCACAAGGTGGATCACCCCCGGCCCCTATGTTGGGGAGTGCTGGGCAGGCGGTGTGGTCTCAATGCCCCCAGGGCCGGGCAGATGGACAGGCAGCATGCCCCAGCCCCAGCCCCGGGTCTTGTGCTCACCAGCCCCAACCTGCCTGCCCCTGCCAGCCTCTTGGCCACACCGGGAAGGGAGGGAACTGGAAGCAGGCAGGAGGGGACCTGGGGGTGGAGCATGGGCAAGGCCACGCCAGGCTGTTTTGGGGAGGCACAGTCTTCCCCTGCCTATGGTACCCACAGCCCATGTGAGAGGTGCTGGACCTCTGTTAAAATCCTGCTCCCTCTCAGGCAGAGAGGGGAATTGAACCTGTGTGTCCCACATCCCAAGTGAGTGCTCTTGGACTAAAAGCAATGGACTAAAAGTTAGATGATAGGCACCCCCACACCATCTATATTTTGAATGGGACCCAATCTGGTAGGCAGCCTTTGAGCATACCTACTGACTGGATTGTGCTCTGCATGTGAATTAGACATTCATCGGCTGCCTACAGTATTTCCCCTTGGTTTGTGGATTGCTCTGGGGCATAGGCGGGAGATAGGCATCCAAATGCCCAGAGTGAGGGAGCAGTGTGTGTGTGCTCAGAAGCAGAAACATAGGCGCCTAGGGAACTTTTATCCTAAAAATGCATGTGCCGAGTGAGTAGTGCACCTACAGTGTTTGCCAGGAATTTTGTGGATCACAGTGGAGCCTAAAAATGAGATTTAGGTGCCTAAACCTGAGATTTAGGGCTTGTCTGTGCACTTCTTCAGTTTGGACTACAGGGGTGTGATTGGCAGCACTCACTGGCATGCTGTGCTGAAACCACCTTTCCACCCCGTGTGGACACTGCTGGTGTGAACTAAAGGGCGCCTAGTTCACGTTATCTTGATCCTGTTTGAAAGTAGCACAAAGGAAGCAGAAACTCCAATTCCTCAGCAGTCAGTGAGCAAGTGTAGCCAGCTCCTATGGGTATGTCTACACTACAAAATTAGGTCGGATTTATAGAAGCCGGTTTTATAGAAACCGGTTGTATGCAGCCGATTGTGTGTGTCCCCACATAAAATGCTCTAAGTGCATGAAGTCGGCGGACCGCGTCCACAGTACCGAGGCTAGCGTCGACTTCCGGCGCATTGCACTATGGTACCTATCCCACAGTTCCCGGAGTCTCCGGCGCCCATTGGAATTATGGGTTGAGATCGCAATGCCCGGATGATGCAAAGCAGTGCCGCGAGGGGTTCTGGGTACATTGCGTCAGGCCCCTCCCCCGCCGTCACAGCAACGGCAGACAATAGATTCGCGCCTTTTTACCTGGGTTACCTGTGCAGACAACATACCACGCCAAGCATTGAGCCCGCTCAGCTCAGCTCACCGTCACCATATGTCTTCCGGGTGCCGGCAAACGTGGGACTGCATTGCTAAACAGCAGCAGCAGCTTACTGCCTTTTGGCGGTAGACGGTGCAGCATGACTGGTAGCCTTCATTGGCGATCTGGGTGCTGGCAGCTGTGGGGCTGGCAGCCGTGGGGCTGCATTGCACCAGCCCCTTGCCTTTTGGTAGAAGATGGTATATTATGACTGGTATCCGTCGTCGTCGTACTGCAGTGGTTGTCGATCATGGGCACCCGGGCAGACAATGATGGTTATCAGTCGTAGTATGCTATTTTCTGCCAGGCGCCCTGTTGGATCATTGCATGTTAGCAGAGTCGTAGCATGCTATTTTCTGCCAAGTGCCCAGTATTGTCTGCTAAGCACCCAGAAGAGGCCGATGGCGATCTGGGTGCTGGCAGACATGGGGCTGGCAGACGTGGGGCTAGATTGCTACACAGCAGCAACCCCTTGCCTTTTGGGCAGTAGATAGCATATTACGATTGGTATCCATCATTGTCATATTGCAGTGGGTATCAGATCGTGCAATAGACCTGAAGGCTTACTGCCAAGCGCCCAGTATTTGCTGCCAAGCACCCAGAAAATGCCAAGGGCTATCACTCATGCTGCACCGTCGTCTTAAGATGTAAAAAATAGATTTATTCTGCATTCATTTGCTTCCCCCCTTCCTCCTGCTAAACCCAGGCTTTTGAGTTCAATCTTTGGGGGGGGCATTCTGTGTGACAGTTGTTTGTCTTTCTCCCTGATGCAAAGCCACCTTTCTTGATTTTAATTCCCTGTACCTGTACGCCATGTCGTCACTCGCCCCTCCCTCCCTCCCTCTCTCCCTACCTGTACGCCATGTTGTCACTCGCCCCTCCCTCTCTCCCTCTCTCCCTCCCTCCCTTCTTCCCCTGGTCCGTCAGATACTACTTTCACGCCTTTTTTCAGACCAGACGCCATAGCCAGCACTGGGATCATGGAGCCCGCTCAGATCACCGCGGCAATTATGAGCACTATGAACACCACGCGCATTGTCCTGGAGTATATGCAGAGCCTCCTGGACATGCCAAAGCCAAACCAGGACCAGCTGAGGAGGAGGCGATTGCAGCGCAGCGACGATAGTGATGAGGAAATTGACATGGACCTCTCACAAGGCACAGGCCCCAGCAATGTGGAAATCATGGTGTTACTGGGGCAGGTTCATGCCGTGGACCGCCGATTCTGGGCCCGGGAAACAAGCACAGACTGGTGGGACCGCATCGTGTTGCAGGTCTGGGACGATGCCCAGTGGCTGCGAAACTTTCGCATGCGTAAGGGCACTTTCATGGAACTTTGTGACTTGCTTTCCCCTGCCCTGAAGCGCCAGAATACCAGGATGAGAGCAGCCCTCACAGTTGAGAAGCGAGTGGCGATAGCCCTGTGGAAGCTTGCAACGCCAGACAGCTACCGGTCAGTCGGGAATCAATTTGGAGTGGGCAAATCTACTGTGGGGGCTGCTGTGATCCAAGTTGCCAGGGCAATGAGAGACCTGGTGATATCAAGGGTAGTGACTCTGGGAAACGTGCAGACCATAGTGGATGGCTTTGCTGCAATGGGATTCCCAAACTGTGGCGGGGCGATAGACGGAACCCATATCCCTATCTTGGCACCGGCGCACCAAGCCACCGACTACATAAACCGCAAGGGGTACTTTTCAATGCTGCTGCAAGCCCTGGTGGATCACAAGGGACGTTTCACCGACATCAACGTGGGCTGGCCGGGAAGGGTACATGATGCTCGCGTCTTCAGGCAGTCTCTTCTGTTTCGAAAGCTGGAGGAAGGGACTTTCTTCCCGGACCAGAAAATAACCATTGGGGATGTTGAAATGCCTATCATTATCCTTGGGGACCCAGCCTACCCCTTAATGCCATGGCTCATGAAGCCGTACACAGGCAGCCTGGACAGTAGTCAGGACCTGTTCAACTACAGGCTGAGCAAGTGCCGAATGGTGGTGGAATGTGCATTTGGCCGTTTAAAAGCGCGCTGGCGCAGCTTACTGACTCGCTCAGACCTTAGCGAAAAGAATATCCCCATTGTTATTGCTGCTTGCTGTGCGCTCCACAATATATGTGAAAGTAAGGGTCAGACATTTATGGCGGGGTGGGAGGTTGAGGCAAATCGCCTGGCCGCTGACTACGCGCAGCCAGACACCAGGGCGGTTAGAGGAGCACAGCAGGGCGCGGTGCGCATCAGAGAAGCGTTGAAAACCAGTTTTGTGACTGGCCAGGCTATGGTGTGAAACTTCTGTTTGTTGCTCCTTGATGAACCCTCTGCCCCTCCCCCACCACCCGGTTAACTCTACTTCCCTGCAAACCAACCACCCCACCCTCCCCTACTACCCTCCCCCCTTCGAGCACCACTTGCAGAGGCAATAAAGTCATTGTTACTTCACATTCATGCATTCTTTATTAATTCAGCACACAACTAGGGGGATAATTGGAAAGGTAGCCCGGGATGGGTGGGGGAGGAGGGAAGGAAAAGGACACACTCCAATTTAAAACTTTAAAACTTATTGCTATGGAAATCATCTAGGGTGGAGTGAGTGGGTGGCCGAAGGCCCCCCCACCGTGTTCTTGGGCGTCTGGGTGCGGAGGCAATGGGACTTGGGGAGGATGGCTGCTGGTTACAGAGGGGCTGTAGCGGCGGTCTCTGCTCCTGCTGCCTTTCCTGCAGCTCAACCATACGCAGGAGCATATCACTTTGATGCTCCAGCAGCCGGAGCATCGACTCTTGCTTTCTGATTACAAGTTGACGCCACCTCTCCTCTTCAGCCCGCGTTTCAGCACGCAACTTCTCCTCTTCAGCCCGCGATTCAGCACGCCACCTCTCCTCTCGCTCATATTGGGCTTTTTTAAAATCAGTCATTGACTGCCTCCACGCATTCAGCTGTGCTCTGTCAGCGTGGGAGGCAGTCTGTAGTTCAGTAAACATTTCGTCACGCGTCCTTCGCTTCCTTCTTCGAATATTCACTAGCCTCTGCGAAGGAGTAAGATTTGCAGCTGGTGGAGAAGGGAGAGGTTGTTAAAAAAGATACATTTTAGAGAACAATGGGTAGACTCTTTCACGTTAGATTTTGCTGTTCACAACATCACACAGCACATGTGCTTTCGTTACAAGGTCGCATTTTTCCTCTTATATTGAGAGTCTCCTGGTTTGGTGTGAGAGATCACTCACGCAGTGCCAGGACACAGATTTCAGCTTGCAGGCAGCCATGGTAAGACATACAGTCTTTGGGCTTTTTTAACCTTCTTAACATGTGGGGATGGTTTCAAACAGTTCTGCCCTCATTTCCCATACCAAGCACCCGTGCCATTTAAAATGGGTTTGCAATGTAAAAGGAGGGGCTGCGATTTCAGGTTTAACATGCAGCACAAACCCAACTAACTCCCCTACCCCACACACCCAATTCTCTGGGATGGTCACTTCACCCCTCCCCCCCACCGCGTGGTTAACAGCGGGGAATATTTCTGTTCAGCAGAGCAGGAAGGGGCACCTCTGAATGTCCCCTTAATAAAATCGCCCCATTTCAACCAGGTGACCGTGAATGATATCACTCTCCTGAGGATAACAAAGAGCGATAAGGAATGGATGTTGTCTGCATGCCAGCAAACACCGGGACCATACGCTGCCATGCTTTGTTATGCAATGATTCCAGACTACGTGCTACTGGCCTGGCGTGGTAAAGTGTCCTACCATGGCGGACGGGATAAGGCAGCCCTCCCCAGAAACCTTTTGCAAAGGCTTTGGGAGTACATGAAGGAGAGCTTTCTGGAGATGTCCCTGGAGGATTTCCGCGCCATCCCCATACACGTTAACAGACTTTTCCAGTAGCTGTACTGGCCGCGATTGCCAGAGCAAATTAATCAATTAATCATTAAACACGCTTGTTTTTAAACCATGTGTAATTTTTGCAAAGGTACACTCACCAGAGGTCTCCTGTGTGCCCTCAGGGTCTTGGGTGAGTTCGGGGGTTACTGTTTCCAGGTCCAGGGTGACAAACATATCCTGGCTGTTGGGGTAACTGGTTTCTCCGCTTCCTTGCTGCTGTGAGCTATCTATGTTCTCTCCATCCTCATCTTCCTCGTCCGCCGAACCCGCTTCCCCGTTTCCAGAGAGGGACTGATAGCACACGCTTGGGGTAGTGGTGGCTGCACCCCCTAGAATGGCATGCAGCTCCGCGTAGTAGCGGCATGTTTGCGGCTCAGCCCCGGACCTTCCGTTTGCGTCTCTGGCTTTGTGGTAGGCTTGCCTTAGCTCCTTAATTTTCACGCGGCACTGCTGTGCGTCCCTGTTATGGCCTCTGTCCTTCATGGCCTTGGAGATCTTTTCTAATGTTTTGCCGTTTCTTTTACTGTTTCGGAGTTCGGCGAGCACTGCTTCATCTCCCCAGATGGCGATCAGATCCCGTACCTCCCGCTCGGTCCAGGCTGGAGCTCTTCTGCGATCCTGGGACTGGGACTGGGACTCCATCATGGTTACCTGTGCTGATGGGCTCTGCATGGTCACCTGTGCTCTCCATGCTGAGCAAACAGGAAATGAAATTCAAACGTTCGCGGGGCTTTTCCTGTCCACCTGGCCAGTGCATCTGAGATGAGAGTGCTGTCCAGAGCGGTCACAATGAAGCACTGTGGGATAGCTCCCGGAGGCCAGTAATGTCGAATTCCGTCCACACTAACCCAATTCCGACCCCCTAAGGCCGATTTTATCGCTAATCCCCTTGTCGAGGTGGTGTTAGGAAACCGGTTTAAAGGGCCCTTTAAGTCGACAGAAAGGGCTTCGTAGTGTAAACGTGTCCAGGCTTAAGTCGATTTAACGCGGCTAAAGTTGACCTAAACTCGTAGTGTAGACCAGGCCTATGACTACTCCTATGCCCACAGAGCTGATGTAGAAAGTAAGGGAGAAGTGGCCATAGCATAGAGTGACTTTGAGACCATCTGCAAACTGGTGGAATTTAGAGCAGCTTGTTCTAAATCCCACTGGGGCTATGGCTGGCACAGAGCTGGCTGGAAAAATGGAATCATAACTGCCTCCCTGACATCTCTCCCTCTTCACTATTTCCAGTAGAATCAAAGTGCATCAGAGAATCTGATTCCATGAATACTGGTATGTGAGAGTATGAGACCATGCTGTTTTACTGTAATCACTTATACTGGCTCATTTTGAACAAAGGGGTGTACAATATTTGTGGAGAGAGTACAACTATTGTGGAAATATTATATTGCAATAGTATCCTAACTGCTAGACACTTCCCAAAAACACAGGCAGAGACAGCCCCTACCCCGAAAAGCTTACCATCTAAAAAGTTTTCTTTTTAAGAACAGGACCTTGAACAATCATTTGCTATTTCATAAATACAATATCAATGTAATGAAATAAAGCTTCAAAAGCTTCTTTTATAGCGCATGCCAGCATTCCTTAGTAACTTTTCTGCAAAAGCTGGATCCATTTTTAATTGCAAATATTGTACAGGTAAGAGAGTTTCATTGCTCCCACCATCTATGCTATCCACTCTGTATAAATTTCTAAAATAAATTGAAAAATTCATTGTTTTCCTGTATTCAAGGACTGAGGCACACAAATGCTAATGTAGGGCTCAGAGGGGAAATAACATTCTCCTGCATATTTGAGAAAATCTGAAGCCCTTTCAAGAAAATCTAATAAACATAATAATCACAGCCTGCTGACACTAAGGAAAAAAGACCTCATTCGCTCTTTCTTTTATGCAGTGATTTACTGGTCCCCACTGATTTCCAAATTGGATCACCGTAGTAAATTATCCATGCCAGTACCTGTGAAAGTAAGCACTGGGATCCATATTTGTTTTGTGTTCTGCTTAAATCAGCAAGAATGATAAATTTGATGGTATGAAATTGGAAATATCAAGGGCTTTCTTCAATGAATGAGCAAAATGTCTCCACTTGTAATTTATTGTGACCCTTTTTCACTGTATGTGCTTTGTATATCTAGTATTTATTTCAACACAAACTAAATTGCTCTCTCCTTCTATATTGTCACATCTGTGGTATTATTTGATGTCAAAATCAAATCGTGTAATAATTTTTTCCCTAGATTCAAAGCAATCTTACAATGTTTTGTTGCAAAGGAACACTTAGTACTAGAACTCAGCTTTCTTTTGAGTGTAGTTGAGTTACTAGTTGGAAACTTTACAGATAAAATGTCCTCTTGTTTACCAAACAGTGCAAGATACATTACATCAGTTCCCAGTATTGTTTTATTTAATGGTGGAAACGAAGAACTAAGTTCAAAATCTCAAATGTCAATAAAGACTTAAGGCTGGATCATCAGCTTGAAGCTATGCTGATTTATCTCAGCTAAAGATTTAGGCCCCAATCCTGCACACACTTATGCACATGCTTAACCTTACTGTCGTGAGTAGTCCTATTGATTTCAAATTAAGTTTGCAGGATCAAGGTTCTGTTCTGTAAGTCTGTAAAGAGGTTGCTTTTTGGTGATTATTGCACAGTAATGAAATAAGGCCAAATACTGATAACTGTTTCCATGGGTTTAAATCTGGGGTAACACTGCTGAAATTAGTAAAGTTGCTTTGAATTTACACCAATGTAACTGAGATCAAAATCTGCCCCATAACAAATATATCAACCAAATCTGATGTTAAATAATGTGACTATGGACCATTTCCTGCTTATTTTATTCATGTGAATAGATCTAGGCCCTGCGTTGGGAAAAGAGCCAGCCTTAGCAGATTTACGGTGGGCTGCCAAACGATTTTTGGCTGCCACTCAATCTCTGCCCCCAGGCAAGTTGATTCTTTTCTATTGTAACATGTGACATATGATCACATTGCTAGTGTGCAGTACCGATCAAAGGATCTGGGGAAGAGATAGCAAGATAATTCTTTGGGATAAAACCCAAACACAACTCACTTCATGTTTACATACAACCTGAGAGTGAGTGAGATAATTAGTTATCTTGTGAAGGGTTTGGGGACAGCATTATTAAAGAAAACTTCAGCAAAGGACTATTTTGAAATAAACAGGGGTTAACTAGTGCCCAGCCACTGGAGAACGTTGTGTTCATTCTGGTGAATTTCAGCACATTGCTTCTGTATGCAACACATTCTACATAAAAGTGCATAGGCAAAGCTCTCACCAGCAGATCGTGAGATCACTCCACTGAGTAATTAAGTTAAAAATCATAAATGATAATAAAGACATAGGACCAGATCATTAACTAGTATAAATTGGCACTGACTTCTGGCCATCAGGAAGTTTAGACTTGAAATTAAACGAAGGTTTCTAACCATCAGAGGAGTGAAGTTCTGGAACAGCCTTCCAAGGGGAGTAGTGGGGGCAAAAGACATATCTGGCTTCAAGACTAAGCTTGATGAGTTTATGGAGGGGATGGTATAATGGGATAGCCTAATTTTGGCAATTAATTGATCTCTGACTACTAGCGGTAAATATGCCCAATGACCTGTGATGGGATGTTAGATGGGGTGTGATCTGAGTTACTACAGAGTATTCTTTCCTGGGTGTCTGGCTGGTGAGTCTTGCCCACATGCTCAGGGTTTAGCTGATTGCCATATTTGGGGTTGGGAAGGAATTTTCCTCCAGGGCAGATTGGCAGAGGCCCTGGGGTTTTTTCGCCTTCCACTGCAGCATGGGGTGCAGGTCACTTGCTGGAGGATTCTCTGCACCTTGAAGTCTTTAAACCATGATTTGAGGACTTCAGTGGCTCAGACATAGGTTAGGGGTTTGTTGCGGGATTGGGTGGGTGAGATTCTGCGGCCTGCGTTGTGCAGGAGGTCAGACTAGACTATTGGTCTCTTCTGACCTTAAAGTCTATGACGCTATGACTTCAGTTGCTCCAATTGCATTGCAATTAAAGCAATCTAGCAGTTTGCAAAAAGGGGAAGAGAAAGTTGAAAGAACGAATAGGACACAAAGGAGGAATGAAGGAGGGGGAAGAGCAAGAAGGAAAAGGCAGAAAGAGAAACAGCAACTTAAAAAAAAGTCTATATAATGTTAATAATAAGAGCTAAGGAGCTCCTTGGGCTTTCGGTGATTACACAACCCAAGCAAACTCCGCTCTTGTTTATGACATTACCTGAATCCTCTGGATAGCCTTAAAGTCTTTTAGCTGAAAATTACTTACAATTTATTCTATATTAAAGTGCCATTGGAATAATATTTTTGGTGACTTTCACTTTGTACAAAACTGAGAGAGACTGATCTTGATCTATTTAAAATGAAAACAGATTGTGGCCGTGGGGGGTTACTTGGCCCAGCCTACCATGGTGGAGGATGCTGCAGTGTGTGAGTACAGAGTTCTAGCTCATCCGCCATTGCTGCTGCTTGGCTGAGCCACTTGACTGGCTTTTGAAGTTTTTACCTTCCCTGTTTCTATCTGTTACTTTTGTATATTAGCAATTTAGGGAAAATACCATATTTGGATATGTGCATGGGTCTCTCTCTACATCTGTCTGCATGTGTGTTTTTTACTGGTATTAAATTTTATACTACCTATAACCCAGCAGTTTAACAGCCTGTCTTGGGTTTGTATTTAATTTTTTTTCTGTCTTGAAAATCTTTTTACTTTACTCTGTTATTATCTTAATAAAGGGCACACTCCTCATTCTTGTAATTCTCATAATGCCTCCAAAGCACAGAGAGAGGATGAAATCTATTGTGGCATCTAGGACTTTGACAGGTAGCATAAGGAAAACATCCATTGTACTACACTCCCTGCCACGATCCCCTCTTGCTGTTATGGTCAAAGAGGCAGTTCAATTAAGGTCTAATTTGACACACATTGAAATCAAGAAAAGTCTTTCCACTGACTCCAATGTATTTGGATCAGGCTCTTAGTGGACAAGATTTCTGTAACTACAGATCTTTGGCCCAGAGCTACAAAGCTGTTTATACCCCAGACATCCCTGGTGAATGCTCTGACCACCGGACTAAAAGTTATAAGATGGACACTATCAAGTCCTTTTGTGGCCATTTTGTGTGGAGTGAGGGAGGCACCTAACTTATTCTTGCAAGAAACTACCTAGGTGCGTAAGCCGCCTGACTCCAGGAGATGGGTTCCCTATTAACGGATCACTATGCAGAGAAAGGTGTCTCCCTACAGCCCAGACTTTGGCACCTGTTTCCATAAGGGGGCGGGGCTTAGCATACACCACTGTTGTCAACATCTCCCATTGGCTAGTCCCACCTCATATGTTGGCTTTTATTGACTGCATTTTAAGGCACCTATCTGTCCACATTCATTGTATAGGGATCTTAGATTCCTAATTCAGGTTTTGTGAATAGTAGTGTTGTTCCTGTGATTTTCTAGGCATCTAAAAGTTAGGCCCTGCGACACTCTATGTTGCAATACTTAAATTCCTTTGTGGATCTGGTCCTTGGTTTTCCATTTTAACATGGAGTCAAGCCCTGCTATCCTTGGCGGTCCTTTCCCAAGCATAATTCGCAATGTAATAGAAACTTCTGTATTCCTTAATATGCAACCCAGATTTTTAACATTTTACACAAAAGGTAGTTTGAAGTAATGACCTAGAACATTGTAATGCTTTAGTAGCATCAAAGAACTGAAGACCTCTGATGGTGGTGTAATGGGTCCAACTTTCACTTTCTTATCTCATATTGGAGAAGACATTTGCAATGATCTTTTACAATAATCAGTTTGCTCTCTGGTCAAGGTATGACTTGAACACAAAATTTTTGGTATCTAAAACTGACTTCATATCCCGAGATACAAGCTTAAAATAACTATTCAAGAACGATTATTTATGTTGAGCATCATGGTTGAAATCCTGGCCCTATTAAATTAAATGAGAATTTTGCCACTGACTTCGGTGGGATCAGGATTTCACCCTAGGACTATAGCTATATCTATGCAGAGCTCACACGGGAGTTGCAGCAGCAGAGCATCAATATGAGAATTCCTCTCAGCATGGAGAAGTGTGCAGCCATCACCATGTGGAAGCTCCTGAGTGGCTGCCAACATAGTAATAAGTCAGCTGAACATGAATGCACCAGTTTACACTCTAAATTATAGTGGAGAAAACCTATTCCACCTTTACTCTTTGCAGTTTACTCTAGTTTACAGCTAATTTAATGTTTAACTCCATTGCAGTACATCTGGTACTTAATGATACAGCATCTGTTGCAGTACTAGGGATACCTTGGTATAGCAGTGATTGGGCTATTGGGAAGATGGGTGTTAATATCATTATTTCATCTAAGTATCTTAGTTCAGTCTGCCTTCACCATGCTTACAGGAATACTTAAATTGGCAACACCACTTGCAGGCAGTGAAAGAAGTTATGTGCCAGTGAACATGCTCTTATTCAAAATCAAATTGGATATGCATAGTAATTCTCTTAAGTGTTCAACTGTGTTGTGGATTATCAGATACATTAATTATCCAACTCCATTGCCAAGTTTATTTTCTGATTAGATCCATGAGCACGGTCCCCACAGTGATGCAGACCAAGAGAAGTAAACCAAAGAATATTTGGCACGGTTATATAAATGAAAATCTAAGACATTTTGGAACTTCCTCAAAGTTGTCAAAAGGCTTGCATGAAAACATATAATCTGATTTCAGTGGGATTACTTAAATTAAGTACATGTGTTTGCAGGAATGGGGCCTATTTTAAGATAAGATAAGAGCAGGAGAGGGAACTCAGAGAGGGAAAAGGATATGATGAGGGTGAGAACAATGTGATTATGCAATCAGTGGGGAAGTTAGTGCATGCATCCTGAAAGTGAATTTTGTTTATATTCATTTGTTCATTTTATTAAAGCTATAGCTGTAACCTTAAAACAGTAAGTTTTGAGAGAGACTTCAAGCAGGAGACGGTGGAGCTGTGGCAGAAAAAATCAATAAAACTTCTATGTACTTATTTTCAGTATTATGATAATTTAAGCAGATTTCAAACATTACAAAATAGATTAATTAATTGTTGCTGTTGGTTGTTGTTATTATTATTTGCAGCAGCATAGTCTGGCAGACAAAGATTGGTCTGAGCAACAGGAACTCCTGACTTTGAATTCAGTCTCTGGCACTGATTTGCTCTGTGGCAGTAGGCATGTGATATAAACTTGCTGCTTCAGGTTCCTGGACTGTAAAATGGTAATATTATACTTACCTGCCATTCAGAAGATTAATTATTTAAGGTTATGTATATCTCTGAATTATACTAAGTGTTACTGTTTGAATATTAAAATATGAAAAACCTACATTACATTAACATTGACAAAAACAAACGTGTCAGCCCTATTGTAACTAGTGACTGTAATACACCAGGATATAGCAGAGAACAATGCAACAAAAAAGCAATGCTATACCAATGAAAAAAATGTTAGGGTATAAGGCTGGGTAACTTTAATGGTGAGAAAAGTGTAGTCACCTTATTGTCTTAATAGTTATAGAACTGAATTTATAATGAAAATGAGGGAAGCAGCCACTCCATCTGCGTATTAGCGATTTCTGACAGGGGCTCTGAGCCTGACCACACACGCATCTCTTTAAGTTTATGCACCTGATTAGTTCCATTGACATCAGTGGGGCAGCCCCCTTGGGAAATGTTATGTACCTGGCAGATCCACGACCCCGTTATCGATGACAGACACGCGAAAGGAGCAGACAGGGTGTGAACTGTTACTGGACCGTTCCAAACCAATTACGCTTTTTTTCTGGGTAAAGGGGTATGTGAGTATATTAGAGCAGGGTAAATTTCTACCCTACGAACAAAACCCCTGGCGTTCGTCAATTAATTTTACGATGCTGCGCGAAGTAGGTGGTCCCGGTGCCTTTCCCACAAGCTAACAGGAAGACTAGCCAGGCAGGATTAGAACCTGGCACTTCCTCCCTTCCTAGGCGGCCGCGCTAATCACTGCGCCACCTAGTCAACCGCCCCAAGAGCCGCCTCTTGGCATTCGAGGCGAGCGCGCCCCTCCTAGCGCTTGCGCGTTCACGAGGAAGGCGGCGTGTGTCTGTCCGGGGTCCGGCACCCGGCACCGTTTTACATCCGGGTCCCGCGACTCCTCCCTCTCCCGCCGCCGCTCTGGACGCTTCGGGGGCCGCCCCCCCGCCGGCTGGCCGGCGCCGGGCGCTCCAATGAGAGCGCCTGCCTCTCCCTGCCTCGCGGAGCCAGGCGGCGCCGGCCGGAGCCCGAGTCCCGGCCCTGCGTGCGCGAGTCCGGCCAGCAGGCGAGGATGATGCCGGCTCTGGCCGCCCAGAGGCGGGGATGGCGCTGCCTCTACCGGCTGAACCTGCGGTGTCAGGCGGCGCAGCTCAGCCGGGTCTGCCACGGTGAGTGGGGGCTGGCGGGGAAGCCGGGCCCTCCAGCCCCCTTCCCCCGGCTGCCTGGGCGCCGCCCACCCTGCCCGGACCCATGATGACACGGCGCTTCTAGGGCGCCTCCCCCACCTTACCCCTCCTACACGGCCACGCTGCCAGACCCTCACCGCAGCCTCCCCCTGTGATCTGGGCTCCCCGCACTTCCCCCCCATACAGTGCCGCCCCAAAGCCCCCCATATCTTATCCCATAGTCTTGTATTTCCAAAATCCCCTTAAAACCTTCTGTCTCTCCCACTCCATAATCCATCATATTCCCACAATTTGCCAAAACCTGGTGCTTTTCAATTACACTCCCATATTCCCGTTTGTTCCTTATCCTCACCACTTCAATGCTCCCTCTCACCAACTCGGCGTCTCCCCAAGGTCCCATCATAATTCATATTTCATAGCCCTCAGCCTCACTTTTTGTCTGTCCACTGTGCTAAAGGGAGCACCCCCAATGTTTTCTCATCTTGACCTCTGTCATTTAAAAATTGCCGGTTTGCTGTGCTGCAAATAGCCTCTCCCACCTATTCCCTGTTGAAATTGACTGAAGTAATCAGTGTGGGATGAGGCAAAAAGTGGACAATAAAAGTACTGGATAATAAACTGGAGGAAACAGTCCTGCACTGAATGTTAAGGGGGATAAACTAATGTGACGTAAGAGGTCTTTTTGTATCTGAACTTCTGTGAAAAGGAAGTAGTTGAGTAAATTTCATGACGACTTCCTGTAGATCAGGTTCTTAATCGTTGTGATGTCTAGGGCCACATTGGCAACTTGCGGAAACCCAATATTTTTAATAAATATTGTCTTGTATGATGGGCAGAAGTTTCAGAAATTGCTTGTCCTTTGAGTTCACTAGCAATAAAAACCTGCAGTTGGTCAGTTTTATGATCATGTGGTAGTGGGAGAAGAGCTTGTTTGGGTATGTCTACATAGCATTTTAGGGAGATCCTCCCAACCCTGGTCAATAGCGCTAGCTCTAAATATAGCACTTTGAACTAACTAGTTTCTTGCGTTTGTAGAATCCATATAATTCTTTTCATATAGCTGTTTTCTCCAAAACACATGCTGTACTGCTGTTTTATATAACAGTTGCCTAGTACTCTTGAGTAAACTTTCCAGTGTATATCACAGACAGTTTCTGAAAATAAACAGACAATAGTTTGAAGCAAGAATGTAATGGCTGAATTATTTTAGTCCGTTATCAAGAGGTTTCCTCTTTGAATGTGAAATGTCCCCCAAAATATAGATACATTCAAAATACAGTTGGGTTTAAAAGCCATGCATTTGTCAAGTACCATAAAGTGTTGTTTCTGTAATTTCTTAATTTATTAGACATGTGTTTAGCAGAGCATATTGAACTTTGGCATGGTATTTAAAGGCCTTTTGTTATCTGAATCACTTTGACATTAATATAACTTACGTATATTTTGTGTACAGTACCTTTATATTCAGATGTATCTGTTCTAGCTGTAGTGGAACATAATGTATGTAAAAGGCTGTAAGGAATTTTTATGGAGTGCATGCTTTTACCAAACAATCTCTGATTGTGTTGTGAGATGACTTGTGTAATAATAATGTAGTCCTCTGTTTAATGTCCAGTTATATGCAATGCAAGTAAGATAAGCAGTACTTGATTTTATAAGTATTTCCCAAAGACAGCACACCAGCTTTTTTTTTTTTTTTTTTAATTTTTTTTTTTTAAGTAGGTGGTTGCATTTCAATGGTGGATGAAGTTATGTTTGCAGAGAAGATATATGCATTTTATGTGTCGATGCTTTGCTTGCTTATGTTGCTTAACAGAAGTTGGCTGCTAATGCTGATGGACCAGAACTGTGTTCAGTAAATTTGGTATACTGTGGGACAGTCTTTTAACACTAGCAATTGCCTGGTAAAGGTGGTCTCTCTGCAAACACAGAGAAAATGTTTGTGTGTAATATTTATGTATCACAATTAAAGTGTGATTTATAGTATGCCTTATATGTTGTGGGTTGAGATATTACACCTGAATTGCAGACATCTATTACATATTTAGTCCATTAAAATATTTGTTTTTGGGTTTGGGGAGTGGAATTAAAGGACAAAACTGTTAGGATTATCTTGCTAATAGTTTTGCAGTGTATACCATTGTCATTCTACTGTAATATCCTCTCTGACTGCCAAGTATTTTGGTCATTATAAAGATGGTTTTGTGCAGAGGGGATTAAAATAGGGTTTATTTGAGCAGTAAGACAATCTTAAAGTAGCTTTCTGTTAGATAACTAAGAGAATCTCATGTGCAGTGTTTCAAAGGACTAGGATATGTGAGAAATTTAGCAAAACATATGACAGTATATTTGTGTGTTAAATTGCTTGAGGAGAAGACAGGAGAAGCTTGGGAAATTGGTGAAAGGACTAGTTTTAGCTGTGTAGAGTTTACGAAATTCGAGCACACAGGTAAAATGGGCAAAAATATTTATTAAAAGCTAATTTCCACGACTAATCTTGGCAACTCCTATTGACACACACTTTCTCTTTTCTTCTCAAACTGATATGTGTAAAACTTTTTTCTTCTCAGGATGGCCAGGCTCAATGAAATGTGGAAGTCTCTCTCACATACTGCCATGCAGTTGTCTACCAGTCCAATCACTGAGTCAAGTGAGAGTTTACACCTCTGATGGTCAGAAAAAAGGCCCTGTACCAGGCCCTGAAGGAGCTGTTCACAAACCTGGAACAGGTCTGTGTGCTTTACATTTGTTTTGTGAATGTATGGGATGTGGTTCTTACCTGTTTTATATTTAAAAGGAGCAGATGTACTAGAGCATTTATTCAGCAAATGATTCTGTTAGTTTGCCTTGTGCAATTAAAAACAGATCACAGTGTAGAACTGCATGTATTATTATGCTAAAGCTGCAGAATTTGGAAATAGTCAAACCTCCCTCCGTATATCAAGACTTCCAGTGAATGAGCATGGGTAAAAACTTAGATTTCCTTTTTGTAAATATATGTTAAATGATAAATGTTGGGGAGGGATAGGATGGCTCAAGGGATAGATAATGGGATACCTCTACAGTTTAGCAATCTGCCCCTGTTTAGTTACTTGTATACAATGAATTGGTGCTAAAGATTGAATTGGCATAAAAATTGAACATGCTGATTAGTAGTAATTCCTTCCCCTCCTGCTTGAGGCAAAATGGTGAGAAACCTTCTGTTTAAGCTGTTGGTGTTCTGAGTATAGAGGATTTCACCCTGTAGAACTGTTAATCCGGCAATGTCCACAAGTACTAAATTATGTAACATTTAATATGGTGGAGAAGCCCACAGGCAACTTTTACTGTTGTGAAACTGGATGGCTCTGGAATTCCTACTGGAGAACTCTTCCCTACAGTTGCTTGAAGGTTTTATTTTTTTTCAGTCTTAAGCCAGATGTCTCATATTCCTGGTAGGACAGGAGCACTACCATTTCTGAGTACTTCCGTTCAAGCTGGTGACGGCACCAGAGTGCTTCACGAAAGTCTTCTCTGTGGGGGCGGCCCAGATGAGGCACAATGGCTGCACCATCTTCCTGTATCTAGCTGATTGGCTACTAATGAGTAGATCAAGTCAGGAGGTCCAGTTGGTGATCCTTGTCTTATTGCACCTTCTGACATCACTGGGGGTCTGTGTAAACAGAGAAAATTCCACTTTGACTCCTACAAGGACTATAGATTTTTATCGGAGTGACCTAGAGTCATCCTCAGGAAAAGCCTACCTTCTTATAGACTGATTTCAGGCTATTCATAGCCTGATAAATCAAGTCACCCTCAAATCTTGTACCACAATCAGGGTCTGCCTTTTCCTACTAGGCCATATGGCTGCGTGTACATACAAAACACTGTTTGCCAGACTCTGCATTTGCTACCCGAAGGCCTGGCTTCACTTTGTTTATTCAACAGACAAGGACAACATGAATACCAGTGTAACAAACCCACCAAAAGTCAGAGCCTCTCTCGTTTGGTGGATGAAACCAGACCAGGTGCAAGTGCGAGTTTCCTTTCTTCCATCCATCCCTGACACAACCCTAATCACGGATGCATCATTCATAATATGGGGAGCACATATGGACAATCACACTACATATGCATGGTACGTGGTCCCCATGGGAGGCCAGATTACATATAAATCTGCTGGAGATGAGGGCAGTTGTTCTAGCCTGCAACACATTTTTCTCCCTCATAAGCTCTCCCCACGACCAAATAATGTCGGTGATGGGGCTTTTTATGTAAACAAACAGGGTGGAGCAAAATCTCTTCCTCTGAGTATAAAGGCAGTGACTTACCTACCAGATGTGCAGAATACTCTGGCGGACTATCTCAGTAGGTACTTCTCCATAGACCATGAGTGGGAAATACACAATTCCGCCTTGACTGAAATCTTCACTGAGTGGATAACACCATCTTGGGACCTATTCTCCTCACAATCAAGCAAGAAGTTCAACCTCTATTGTTCCAGAGCATCATTAGGTCGAGACTCCAGGGATGATGCCCTTGTGTTATGCTGGATGGACCATCTGAGGTATTCCTTTTCTACTATCCCCCTGCTACCTCAGGTTCTCGGCAAAATTCGCCATGACTGGGTGTGATGAGGACAACCCTGGCCCTATCAGCCCAGGCAGTTTTGGTTTCTGGAACTTCTACAAATGTCATCCTATCCTCCTGGCTATATTCAACTCTTTTTGGATCTTTTAACTCAGGACAAGGGTAGGATCAGACATCCCAACCTAGACCTTCTTAATCTCATGGCCTGGTAGTTGGATGGTCATCAGATTTGGAATGTTCATGGTCTGAGGCCATCCAAACTATCCTTAATAGCAGCAGAAAAATGTCCACTAGAAAATGCTGTTTAGCTAAATGGAGGTGTTTCTATACCTGGCCACAACGGAATCAGTTATCACCAGAATCAGCAGGTGTCCTTGTCATTTTAGACTATCTTCTATCCTTCAAAATGTCAGAGCTTTTTTTTAGTTTGCTGCCAGGTGGACTTTCAGCTGTCAATGCGTTTCATCCTCCAGTGGAAGGCCATTCTATCTTTACTCACCCAATCACAATTCGATTCTTGAAAGGTCTCATTAGGACCTTCCTGTTGGTGACGAAACCCACACCACCATGGGACTTCAGCTTGGTGCTGTCAGCTCTTAGCAGATCACCTTTTGAATCAATGGCCACATGCTCCATGTCACACCTCTCCATCAAGTTTGCCATCACATTGGCTATGTGGGTGAGCAAACTGGGAGCACTCGTGTTAAACCTACAGTATGCCATATTTCATAGAGAAAAGATCTCCCTTCATCTCTGTCTGAAATTGATCCCCAAAGTTATTTTAGAGTTTCACATGAACCAGCCTCTTCGCTTACTGATATTCTGCCCAAAGCCTCCTCTTTCCAGCAAGGAAAAGAGGCTGCACTTCCTCCATTGCAAACAGATCTTGGCCTCTTCTCCGCAAAGAACAAAAGCAGTTAGGAAAACACGAAGACCATTTGTCACAATAGCAGAGCAATGGTGAGGGCACGTTATCGGCACAGAAACTCTCTCAGTGGATCTCTGGATACATATTTCTGTGTTATCAGTTGGCACGTATTTTTCCCCTGGATGGGGTGAGGGGCCACTCTGTGAGCACACAAAGAACCTCAATGACATCTCTTTGAGAAGTATCAAGTACTGGATATTTGTAAGACCTCTACCTGGAGGTCCATCCATGTCTTTATGAAGCATTATGCTCTGGTCTAGGCTTCCTCAGCATCTGCAGCTGTGGGGACAGCAGTGTTATAGATATCCATACCAACTGCATCCTCGTACCCTCCACTTATTTCAGTACTGCTTACCAATCAACCATGTGTGGAATATACATAGGGACCAGTGCTTGAAGAAATGGAGGTTACTTACCTGTAATTGAGGTTCTTCGAGATGTGTGGTTCTTATTTATTTTTCTACTACCTGCCCTCCTTCCCTTCTGCTTCATATCCTGTCTGATTCACGGTAAGAAGGAACTGGAGAGGCATCGGTCCACTCTGCCCTTTATGCCTTTAATTGCGAGAACAGGGAGAGCAACTGCTTATGTGCGGGTCAACAGACACTACTTGCTACAAATCTCCTGTCTCAGGCATGTGGAGCACATGTGTATTCACATGTGGAATACAGATACGGGCCACACATCTCCAAGAACCTCTAGTTACAAGTAAGTAATCTCAGTTTTTAGTGATTATGTCCTTAGGTAAGTCTGTCAACCTTCTTGAGCCTCCATTTCCCTATAAGTAAAAAATGGGATATTTTCCTACTTGACTGAGCATTCTGAAGATTAATTTATTAATGTTTAAAGGGCATCTCAACCTCTGTCCATCCAAAGATCAGCAGTTCTGAATTCTAATACTCCATTCTTTTCTCATTGGCTCATTGTGTTTTTTGTCAAGTCTCCAGAGCAGGGTAATATATTTTAAAAGGGTACTTAATGCTGTCTGAACAGTCAAATATAAATCTTGACATTTGATGTGTAATTATTTTTTTCCTATGAAAGTTTATGGCATAACCTTTCATTAAATAATGTCACTGAGCTACGTTTTTGAACAAGAAAAAATTTATCTGTACAATAGAGGGTGACTTCTGGCAAACTCCAGACAATCTTGTCTGTGCATATGAAGAATGATAGTTTGTCAATGCCCATTGTTTTTAAGTATGATGAGAAATGAACAGCAAAGAGTACCTTATTTACTTTGAACCTTTTTTTTAACATTGCTGTTCTTCAGGCTCTCCAGAGAACAGGTAACACTTTTCAACAGGAAGAAAAGGGCTGAGTTATTTTTAGGCTTTTCCAAACTCACTTGCTGCAAGATTAGTGCAAATACATTAGAAACTGTTTTGTGTGTTTTTCTTACTGTTACCTCGGTCTTTCCAAAATAATATACTCAGACCATGTTAGACCTTCTTGGTAGTTCCTGTCATATCTAATGGCTACGTGCTTGACTTAAGAGTAGTTGTGTAGCCAAAGCTTCAAGAATATTTGACTTTTGAATAATTCAAATCAGATGTTAAGTCAGGAGCTTCTCATTAAGCAACATAGACCTACTTGAAGAATCCTTAAGGTCTTCTGAGTACTCCAAATTACTTCAGTTTCAATAAAATTAGTTTTAATTTTGCTAATGACAGCAGATGTGTGGCAAACATCCAGTGCTAGAGTACTAAACACAATGTTAGAGCTGTTATTGGAATCATAAGGATTTTATTCTGATGATACAGTGAGTTTAGATGATTTTCAAAATAAATATTCAGACATGCATTTGAACTATCTGATAACATTTCAAATTCCAAATGCAAGCTAATATACTTCTGTTGTCCAGTTTCAACAGAAATTCATGACACAAGAAAATCTATGGATTTTGATTTTTTACAAGCTACTGTGTTCTTCAAAATCTTAGCTCTTTTGTTTAAAATGTTTCCAGGTCTTCAGATGGTTTTTAATCTGTAAACCAAAGCATTTGTGATATTTTCTGCAGACAGAAAATATACAGTTTTAGACTTCATTATCTTACTAATGGGGTAGTAACTGCAAACCTCAATTCTTACTACTTACGGGTAAAATTTTGCATCAAGTTTGTCCAGAACTATAAAGATGCAGCTGAAAACATTTTGATTTGTGACCATTTTTGAATAGCCTACAATACAGTGAAAACTCTAACAACTTTGTTGAATATCGAATTTCAACTTTCAGTGTTTAAATTAATGTGTATTATTATTTATACATTATCTAATTCACATTATATGAGAGTATTCACAAATACAGTACAACGAGCTAAAAGTGGTCAATTTTTAATTCTTATGATAGTAATATAACTTTATGCAATTTTCTGTTGGCCTGCTAACAATAGTTTTTTATTTTATTTAATTATAATTGTTTACATGTATCAGCAGTGAGGGTTTGTTATTTTTTTGCAGCACGGGATACCAACAGTGCAGACCAAAAACCACTTTTATTGCAAGAGCCAATCCAAGTAAAAGGTAAACATGTGTGTTATGTTGCAATGGTACAGTTGTTAGGCTGTGGTGTTTCCTTTTAAGGTATCTTTCCGACTTTAGAAGTTATAAGACTTGGAGGAAATCATCTTTGAACATTAGGAGGCCCATGAGTAAGTAGGAAGCGTGTAAGGTAGTTCGTGTCTTGGGCTTACTTACATACACATTTGTGGAAAAACACTCACATATCAACTTTCCATTTGGTGTCTGTTTCTTTTAGAGAATGTCTTCTGAAAATAGTACTACTCAGAGATGGAGTGAATAATTAGAAATAGTGTTGCTGCCAAAAGTGTGGCTTTAACTACCACTTTAAGCTGATAAATCTATATATCAGCTGATGAACTATGATTTATCTCCCTTCATCCAGTCTAGTATCTCAGCCTGTCTTTCATCTCTTCATGGATGTCCAGTCAACATCTTAAACTCAACGTGGCCAAAACTGAGATTTTTGATCTCTTCCCCCACTCCTAGCCTCAAGCCCTCCTTTCACCCCTTTCTCTTATCATGATGAAAAACATTTAAGAATGCTGCAGCTAAAACACCTTGGCTTGCCATTCTGACCATGTCAGCCCCCTTCTTCCAGGGGTTCCCTTTTCACACTTGCTTCCTTGTCTTTATCTTTAAGACCTGCCATAAGTTAACTTCAGCCTACCTAGCTGATTTAACTTATTGTCATGTTGACTGCTGCCTTATCTCCACCAGTACTCCTAGTCGTTGCTACTTACTGGTCATTTTCTTCCTTAACCATCTCTGTGCTTTTAACTACTCAGCACCTTATGCATGGGGAAAAACTCCCTGATAAAATCTGAATTGTTGTACTTTATATTCCTTTAAATCCTTTAAGACTTGCCTCTGCTCCAATACCTACAAAACTCAGGCTGCTGATCCTGGCTAGACAGGTGACACTCTGCCTGTTCCTCCTCTCTCCTCTTCTACTTCCTTACTCTAAGCCCAATTAACACTCACTTCTCACCTCTTCCCCCATCTACAGTACATGTAATTAACAAAGCGGTTAATTTGCTTGTATGTTCTGTTCACATCGTCTAACCTTCATCAATTTGGGCCTATTGTTGCTAAGGAAAGGAGTGTTTTGTATAAAGAGATAGCTAACTTACGTAAAGCAAACAAACCCACAACTTTTTCGTAGTGAAAAAGGGTAAGGATTCCCTCTTTTGTATTTGTATGATGCTCAGCTCAATGGGGCTGTATAGGCCTTTAGGCACAATTGTATCCTAAATATTTACTATTACAAATAGTAATGAAATAACAAAGCACTGAAAACGCTTAAAGGGGACGCTCTTCACCGTAAAATTTGTGTGATGTTTGGTGAGTTATATTTTAAAGAATTAAAAAAAAAAATTTTTTTATTACATTACTGTGGAAACTTAAAACTGACATTATTTTTCAAATTTGTCTTTTATTTTGAAATATTGAGTGGATACTTTGTGAACTTTTGCTAATCTATATCCCATGATATTAAAGTTAATAAACTTGTTCAAGGGTTAGTTTAAAGAAAAAAAATTAAAGCATGCAAGAGCCATTTTCTCTATTTGACAATTGTTCTCTCCATTGCACTGCCCAAGCACCTCTTTGGTAGTGTCCATTAGATCCAAAGAGATTGTGATGCAGCACATACTATTAGATGCTGAAAATTTACTTTAAAACAGTGTTGTAGATTAAAAAACCCACTGGATGCCATAAATACACCAGAATTTTTGTAAATAAATGCTGAAATTTGTAATGCCTGTGGGTTACTCAGTGTCAGCTGAAACTTTTTGCTTCAGAGCTTCCAGAATTCAGACCAGAAAGAAGGCACACACGTTAACATTGAGGATAGTTAACCATTGGAACAAGTTAGCAAGAAATGTGGATTTTTAATCACTTGAAGACTTTAAATCAGGACTAGATATCTTTCTAAAAGATATGCTGTAGCTCCAACAAAAGTTGTGGGCTTGATGCAGGAATTACTGGGTGAAGACTTAAGGCCTCTGTTATGGAGGAGGTCAGACTAGAATCCTAGAGGTCTCTTCTGGCCTTAATCTGTGAATTGTAAATTTTCAAAGATCTCTGTTCTCCTTTAATACACCTAATATCCGTCATCAACTGTAACTATTCTTTAATGGCAACCTGCCTAACATATTAACAAAAGTAAACTTAATAGTAATTTTAAAA
Organism: Terrapene triunguis; assembly: GCF_002925995.2. Classification (NCBI taxonomy): domain Eukaryota; kingdom Metazoa; phylum Chordata; order Testudines; family Emydidae; genus Terrapene; species Terrapene triunguis. The sequence continues at coordinate 59,626,537 of NW_020664417.1, read as the reverse complement.
TTAAAAATCACTGTAAGGATGTTGTACTTGAATGACAAGCAGCCAAGAATGGCATAACTGAAAGTAAGATACATTTGCATTTAAAATTGTATATGTTCTCATGGTCTCCTGCTTGTGCATCAAATTCTGAAAAGATTATAGTAGAATCTCCTAGGTAGATGCTACATATAAATAAGGAATGTGTACTTTTAACTGTTCTACAGTCCACAAAACACAGTATGGCAATTTGAAGAGAGAGAACTCTGGAAAGTACTAGGTGGAGAATTTAAAAAAAAAAAAAAAAGCGGAGGGTACAGTCTGTTTCAGTTCTGGTTTAGTTCTGAAAAGATCAGTAGCAATAGCAAAATAATTAACTACTGAGATTAGAAAATAATTTGCTAAGTCTTTGGCTACCAGTGACTGAGTAGAACATGTTTATATCTGCTTTTTTGTTGCCAGAATAGCAATTTTTATTATATTAAATGACAAAATTAAGTTAAATTACTCTGTTCTTAACAATGTTTATTTCCATTCTGTCCAGAAAATTAATTTTTCTATCAGAGTACCTTCCTCTTTTACTTCTCTCGTTAAACCTCTTTATCCCAGAATCCCTGGCAGGAAGGAAGAATTTACATGTCTCCATTTAAATGGGGTAAATTCACTATTTCCCGTGATTTCACGGAAGGCTAAATTGTCTTTCAGGGCCTATACTGTAGCATGCTCAATATGACTTTTAATTGCACTTAATAATACTTTTTTTTTTTTTTTTTTTAGTTAAAGCAGTTCTTAAAAAGAGAGAGTATGGACCAAAATACACACAAAATAATTTCATCACTGGTGTCAGAGCAATAAATGAGTTCTGTCTTAAATCCAGGTACAGTAGTTTAAGTGAGTTAAAGTATAATTGTCTATATATTTTTGACTTGTTGGTATGTGTTTCAGAAGTGAAGAATGGCTTAGCACTGTGGGACACTAATCCTGATTGAAATGTCTAGGCGCCGCTCCAATATACACAGTAAATTGTAGACTGACTGAGCTGACGCTTCATTTGAAAATGACTAAGCTTCAAGCTAATTGCAATCATGGTGGCTGATGGATTCAAACTCTTTCAAAGGGGCATTGTAATAGTTTTTTATATCTATATCTATAGATAGATAGCTATAGAGAGAGAGAGATATCTCTATAGATATATATCTATATCTTCATTTAAGTTCTCTTTCCAACACCGCTATCCTTCCTCTTCTCTAGAGTGCTGACTCTGCATGCCAAGAAGTGCAGATCCTATTAGTCACTGAAGAGAAAATGCTGTCTCTGGAACAGCCAGCTTTTCACAGGGGGCACAGGCAACCTTGTAACAGTCGTTAGAAACCGTGCAAATCTCTAAAATATGAAAGCCCACTTAGAAGCCATAGGAAGCTTCATGTTAAACTTTAAGTACTTTAGAATTATATCTGTTTACATCTGCTTATTATATTTTGCCAAATTAAGACTTAACTCTCACTATAATCCTGACTTAATCACATGTATCATTCTGGACCATGGTTATTGTTACTTTACTTAACTCTCTTTAGTGTCTGTCATCCATCGCTGGCATCCACTTAAACAACACAGTTCAAATGTGTGATCTCATTTATAAAATCTGTTTGACCTTTATTAAATAAGTTGTTTGCAGTGGTGGTGCTTGTGTTGCCGTGTTTGCCCAGGATACGAAAGACAGAGGTAGGTGAGGTAATATCTTTTATTGGACCAACTTCTGTTGGTGGAAAGGACAAGGTTTCAAGCATCAGAGAGCTCTTCCTCAGGTCTGGAAAACATAACCTGAATGTCTTGAGCCAAATACAAAGTGGGACCTATTGTTAAGCAGAAGGGTTTCACGCATAGGAGATCACCCTTCTGCTTAACAATATGTCTCACCTTGTCTTTAGCTCTGGTTTCAGAGTAGCAGCCGTGTTAGTCTGTATCCGCAAAAAGAACAGGAGTACTTGTGGCACCTTAGAGACTAACAAATTTATTAGAGCATAAGCTTTCGTGGGCTACAGCCCACTTCTTCGGATGCATATAGAGTGAAACATATATTGAGGAGATATATATACACACATACAGAGAGCTCTTTAGCTCTGACACTCAGGGTACCTTCTCCAAACCTGAGGAAGAGTACTGTAGTGCTCAAAACCTTGTCCCTTCCACCAACAAAAGTTGGTCGAATAAAAGATATTACCTCACTAGCCTTGACTCTCTCTTTATTAAATATGAAAGTTTGGTGACTTTTATAGCAGAATTTAAAAATTGTAACTATTTCTGCTCTGGGTCTTACTTATCACCCTAGTATCTTAGTCCAGCCAAAGGTCTTAACTAAATGAAATCAGTTTATCATAACTTATTTTCTCTATAGGCAGATTCATTTGAAAATATATTTGTTGGCTTTTACATAGAAAGTTCTGGACAGAAATAATAGGACCATAGGTTAGTTACTGTGATCAAACCAAATTATTTCCTATTTTATATATAAACATCTTCTATAACCAAGTGTCTTGATTCAGATGGTGGAGGAAGTAACTAGGGGGACAGCCATCTTAAACTCGATTCTGACTAACAGGAAGGAATTAGTTGTGAATCTGAAGGTGGAAGGCAATTTGGGTGAAAGTGATCATGAAATAGAGTTCATGACTCTAAGGAAAGGAAGGAGTGAGAGCAGCAGAATAAGGACAATGGACTTTTAAAATGCAGACTTTAACAAACTCCGAGAACTAATAAGTAAGGTCCTATAGTAAGAAAATATAAGGGGAATAAGCAGTTCAGAAAAGCTGGCAGTTTCTAGAAAAGACAATATTACAGTCACAAAGAAAACTATCCCAAAGCGAAGGAAAGATAGGAAGAATAGTAAGAGGCCAATTTGGTGTCATGAGGAGCTCTTTAATGACCTGAAAATCAAAAAGGAATATATAGAAAGTGGAATCATGGACCAATTCTTAACTGTGAGTACAAAAGTATAGCACAAGCATGTAGAAATCAGAGCAAAATCAGGCTAAGAAACAAAATGAGTTACACCTAGCAAGGGGCACAAAAGGCATAAGGAGAGGTTCTATAAATACATTAGGAGCAAGAGAAAGACAAAGGAAAGCATAAGTCTACTACTTAAGTGAAGAAAGAGATCTGCTAATGGACTGCACCAAGAAGGCTGTGGTGTTGAATGCCTATTTTGCTTCAGTCTTCTCTAAAAAAGTTAATTGTGACCAGAATCTTAACATAGTTTATATTAACAAAAAGGGGGAAGGGAACACAAGCCAGAATAGGGAAAGAACAGGTTAGTTAATATTAGGTAAGTTAGATATATTCAAGTTGTCAGGGCTGGATGAAATGTATCTCAGGGTACTTCAGGAACTACCTGAAGCAATCTCAGAACTGTTAGCAATTATCTTTGAGAACTCATGGAGGACGTGTGAGGTCCCAGAGGACTAGAGAAGGGAAAATGTAGTACCTACCCTTAAAAAGGGGGAGCAAAGAGGACCTGGGGAATTAGACGAGTCAGCCTAACTTTGGTACCTGGAAAGATACTGGAACAAATGATTACATAATCAGTTTTTATAAGCACCTAGAGGAGAATAGGTTGATAAGTAGCTCCAAATTTAGAAGCAAAGGAAGATTCCCAGTGTTGTCATATTATCACAGAGATAAAGAGGCTGCCATTTGCAGATGCAGGCAACCTCTCTCAGGTTTCAGTGCCAGGTGTCTGGAGGATGAAAGTATGCTGAATGCAATCAGTATAGCCAACCCTGCTCATCACTACATGTGTGTCATAGACACTCAACCTAAGCTTAATGCAATGGCAAACAGAGCAGCAGGTAAAGAGTATGAAAATGAAGACAACTATGCTAACATTAGATTCCGGTTTGTTGGAATTGAAAACATTCCTGTAATGAGATCCAGCCTGCAGAAACTTTTAGAAGTCAGTGGTACAAAAGCTCTGTCTATCAACAATAGACTGGTTTATTGTCTGGTTTGGAGAACTCTAGCTGGCTGTGTCATATCAAAGCTGTGTTGGATGCTGCTATCTTCTTAGCCAAAGCAATAGCAGTTGAAAATGCAACTGTGCTAGTTCATTGCTCTGATGGCTGGGACAGGACTTCCCAAGTTTGTTCCCTTGGCTCGCTTGTTGGATTTGTTTTATAGAACAATATAAGGCGTCATGGTTTTGATAGAGATGGACTGGCTCTCTTTTGGACACATTTTCTGACAGGTGTGATCAATTGGATGGTGACCCAAAGGAAATCTCTCCAGTTTTCACTCAGTTTTTAGAAGGTGTGTGGCATCTCACAGAGCAGTTTCCACGAGCCTTTGAATACAATGAAGCTTTTCTCCTTCAGAGCCATGAACATGTCCATTCATGCCAGTTTGGAAACTTCCTTGGAAACTGCCAAAAAGAGCTAGAAGAACTAAAATTAAAAGAGAAAACTTATTCCTTATGGCCATTCCTTCTGGACGAACAGAAGTAGTATCTAAATCCTCTATACAATCCAGATTTTCCCCAGAAACTTGCCCTCTTGGAGCCTAACACAGTGTCCTTCAATTTTAAGTTATGGAGAAATATGTACCATCAGTTTGACTGAACTACGAACCCCAGGCAATCTGTATTTAATTTCATCATGACTATGAGTGAACAAAATAAACAACTGGAGAAAGACTTTAAAGAACTGGAAGCTAAAATGAAACTGAGAAACAGGCAACCAGAAGAACTCCTCACTAAGGAACCATTGCAATCTGTCCATCCTGCTTCACCAGCACTTAACACTTCTTTGTGCTTTAAGAAGGAGCAGCCTCTGTTAACTGTGAATGACTCCATTCGAACTATAGAGGGCAGCAACACAGCAGACAATTGCTGCAGTGAATAAAAAGTAGTAGCCAATATGGATATGTCAAGAACAAATCATGCCAGAACCTAATTTCTTCCTTTGACAGGGTTACTGGCCTTGTGGATAGCAGTCAATATGATATATCTTGATTTTTACTAATGTTTTTGACGTTGGCCTACATGACATTCTCATAAGCAAACTGAATTACTATAAAGTGCATAACTTGTTGAAAAGCCATACTCAAAGAGTAGTTATCAATGGTTTGCTGTCAAACTGTGAGAATGTATCTATTGGGGGTCCTGCAGGGCTCTCTCTTGGGTCAGGTACTATTCAGTATTTTTGTTCATGACTTGAATAATGGAGTGGACAGTATGCTTATAATATTTATGGAAGACTCCAAGCTGAGAGGAGTTGCAAGCACTTTGGTGGACAGGAGATTAGAATTCAAAAGGACCTTGACAAATTGGTCTGAAATTAAAAAGACAAAATTAAATAAAGATAGCTGCAAAATACTACACTTTGGAAGGAAAAATCAAATGCAAAATGAGGAATAACTGGCTGTGCAGTAGTACTGCAGAAAATAATTGGAGGTTATAGTGGATCACAAATAGTATATAATCCAGCAGTGTGATGCAATTATAAAAAAGGGAAATATCATTCTGGGATGTTTTAACAGGAGTCTCATATGTAAGGCACAGGAGGTAATTTGTTCTGATCTACTTGGCACTAGTGAGGCCTCAGCTGGAGGATTGTCCAGCTTTGGGTGTCACACTTTAAGAATGATGTGGACAAGTTGGAGAGAGCCCAGAGGAGAACAACAAAAATGATAAAATGTTTAGAAAACCTGACCTCTGAGGGAAGATTAAAAAAACTGGGCATGTTTCGTCTTGAGAAAAGACAGCGGAGGGGGCACCTGATAAGTGTTCAGATATGTGAAGAAATGTTATAAAGAGCAGGGACGGCTTTAGGGCAATTCAGCCGATTCCCCGGAATAGGGCCCCGCAACATCCCGAAGGAGCTGCCGCCAAAGTCCCGCCACTGTCGTCGTCGTCAGCTCAATCGTTGCTGCTGTCTTCGGCATTTCAGCGGAGGGTCTTTGGCATTTCAGCCTAAGACAGCGGCGGGACTTTGGCGGCAGCTCCTTCTAATCGGGCCCCGTGGTGCCTAAAGCCGGCCCTGATAAAGAGGATGGTGATCAGTTATTCTCCGGGTCCACTGAAAGTAGGACAAGTAGTAATGGGTTTAATCTGCGGCAAGGGAGATTTAGGTTAGTTATTAGGAAAAACTTTAAGGGTAGTTAAGTACTGGACTAGATTAGCAAGGGAGGTTGTGGAATCTCTGTCATTGGAGGCTTTTAAGAACAGGTTATCTGTCAGGGATGGTCTAGATATACTTGGTGTTGCCTCAGTGTGGAGGACTGGACTTATATGATCTCTTGAGGTCCTTTCCAGCTCTACATTTCTGATTCTATAAAGTGTATTACAGTGGGGAAAAAAACAAACAAAAAACTGATAGCCAAACATAGCAAATACCTGCTCAGCCACAGTTTTTACATAGCTTTAGACCTGTGTTACTGAAAGGGGGGGAAATAGCCTGGGTATTGGGCATAATCCTTTAGGCTTTCTTAAAGTGCCACATGACCTCTAATTTTCATGTAAGTAGCCACCAGAGAGGAATAAGAGGGAATATGGGTTAATTTATCATCCAAAGAATTTCCTCCTTTCAGTTGCTAAGGTATAACATTCCCATGTGTTAATATGGGCCCACAGTTTAGAGTTTGAGCCCAGGCAAATGCCATATGAGCCTCAAGAGCAATTTAAAGAACACTTTATACTGCTTGTATTGCCACTGGACTGTGTTTAAGTAAAAACCCTCAGCTTCCTGTCAATTTCTTTAAACTTGCCAAGTTAAGAAAAAATGTAGGGTAGATTTTTAAACATAATGATATAATCCTTTTAAGAATCAGTACATTTGATCTTTATATTGACTCCTTTATGTATAGTATGAACATGTTTTTTGTTGCAATAAACTGTTTCCATCCTTCAACAGTGATCTAGAACAGCTGAGGAAAATCAGACGACGAAGTCCCCATGATGATACTGAGGCTTTCACTGTATTTTTGAGATCAGATGTAGAGGCAAAGTAAGCTAATTCGTTTAAAAGGAAATTAGTTGGCAATTTAAGTAATTTAACTTTGGTTATATGAGAGAATGGTATAAGATATAATTTTAAAAGGTTAACTTTATAATGGAAGGGGCAGTAATATTTTCCTTCTCTGTCTAAATGCATTTATGTGTGCCCATTGTCGTAGTAACTTGGTACAGTATACAAAATTGAAGGGTCACATTGTATATATCCAAATTGAAATCTAACTCTCCCCCTACACTATCTTATCATGTGAGATTAATCTGGATGGATTTCTTCCAGAAGAAATATTGATAAGACATTATGCTACTCTGGTATTAATGAAGGCTTGGGTTATGTAGTCAAAAACTTGAAATTCAGAGCATTTTGTTTTGTAACATATAGTGTGTGAAAATCAAAAGGATTTCCAAATTATTTGTATTTTGTGCAGATCTCTAGAAGTTTGGGGAAGCCCGGAGGCTCTTGCTAGAGAGAGAAAACGGCGTAAAGAAGCAGAGATAGAATACAGAGAAAGTAAGTGTAGAGGGGTTTTTTTTTTTTTTTTCAAATGTCTCCAAAATGCCTTATCCACTGTTAACTTCAACTTCATACTTCCCCGTGGGAGAATAACACATCATTCACTTCACCCTTGTATGGGTGTCCAACATATACATATGTTTTTGTTAAGGTCTTGTGGTATAGTGTGGCCATGAGAAATGTGTGTATTGTTAATGTACACATAGGGGGTATATGTGATGTGTTTAAATGAGTTAATCTTAACTGAATGTATCCTTGCTTTTATGGATTAATTTGTAGATATTGTTAAACAACCTGAATGGATTTTGAGCAAAGCTTTTTTCTTTGTGAGAATTTACAAAAATATCAAAACCAGTTCAAGCCTTGCCTTTTATTTGTTTTATGCTATTTGAACTACTGATTCATGATACCTTATCTTTTGTAATTTTAGTCTAATGCTTTCAAAAGTATGTATTCTGATGATCCACTCTTTCCTTTAAAACACAATTGTAGATTTTATTCATAATGTTACAACAAAACTCAATCAATTCAATATATACAATAGATTCCATTTTTCTCTTGTTGGAAGCACTAGCCAATTAAAATTCTTGCAGAAGCAATATTAGTTGAGGTGATCGTTCCAGTTACGCAATTTTAAAATTAGAGGTCTGTTGTAGTTCATAGAAATAAGTTTACCATTGAAAAAACTGAAAGTAAAACAGGGCCTGATCCTGCAAACATATAGCACCTTTGTAACTTAATACATGTGTAGTCCCAATGGAAGGGAGGGGTACATGTCTGCAACTATTTGTAAAGTTTTTAAGAATTGAAACTGTTTTTAAGGATTTGAGCCAAATATTGCAAAGTTGGAGCCTGAAAGATTAACAACTAGCAAAAGTTTCCAGATCTTAATGTGAAAGCAAAATTGAATAAAATAGCAGTGGTACCGTGCTGTTATACGGGTGTACATTTACTGTATCAGAGCACTGTCCTTTTGAAGTGGGAATTGCCTATCAGGCTGACCAATATTGTCTCATTATTTCCGTGTATTCCCGTCTGCACCAGTTTCTTCTCTCTTGTCTTGTACTTGGATCGTAAACTCTTTGGGACAGGAACCTCTTTTTGCTCCTTTTGTGTGCCTAGTAGAATGGGGTTCTGATCCATGACTAGGGCTCCTAGGTGCTATGGTAATACAAATAATAATATTTGTGACAGAGCAGCAGTGTAGGGAAAAGGGTTCTGAAGTTGAGGGTGCTGAGGAAAGAATCTGGGGTGAGATCCTCACATAGGCTCTGACCCCTTTACTCCAGGTAAAAGGGCCAGAGCTGCATAAAGGGTCTCTAGAAGCCTAGATCTGGCTAGGGGATGAATCCTTCAGCACAGCAACTGTGGAAGACAGCTGTAAGGCTACCTTCCAAGGACCCTCTTGCAAACTCTGGCAAATGAGATGTCAGTAGTCAGGAGAGGTGTGTCGGGGCAGGGTCATAGCACAAAGAGCTGTGGAGATTGTGGGCAGCACTGGGACAGACTGTTATTTAGACTCATCCTCCCCAGGGCTCTCTGTGTTATGCCAGGGGCTATGGAATATCCCAGAGTTGGGAGGCTGAAAAGCTGGTTTAGAGCCACCATAGTTCCCTTCTCCCTGGCCTGTAGATTGTGTATGGCACCTCTTAGAGATGACATACAGAATCTCACCCCTAAACTTAAATTATTTTTCAAGATGTTATGAGTCAACTTAGACACCTGTCAGCTTTTTGGTAAAGATGATACTTTCAGTTTCAATTCCAATGCTAAGTATTTACAATGTTATGCCTGGGTTCTGTTAAGAAACAGAGATCCTTTAAGAAATCTAAATTTGACCAGATCTGTTTGTTTAATATAAATGCATTTGTATGCAGTTACACAACTCAGGTAAGTTTGCTAAGAAAAAAAATTCTTGAAATCCTGAAATTATTTTCAACTGCTAAGTGCAGCATGTAACTAGAGTTGTCTTATTGCAGATCTGTTTAGAAACCAAAAGCTGTTAAAGGAGTACAAAGATTTTCTTGGGGATACTAAGGTAAGAGATCATTTAAATTCCTTTGGTAAGGTGTGTGTGATTGCTTTCTGAGAAAAAGAATGTGGGAAAAAATGTATAGGCAGCCTTACAAGATTTTGTTGAAAGTTTTAAATGCCCTGTAATGTATCTGTTTTATATCATTCTGATTGTAATAGAATCTTAAATTTTTAAAATACTATTTAAATGGATTCCGATATGATCATAGTATGGCCCATTTGCAAGAGCTGGTTTGTGGATCTCCTCCTCTCCCAGATTTCTAATCACAATCCCATTGTGATTCCACCCCAGACCTGTGGCAACTTGCTGAATGTGTACAATACACAAAGTTAATTACATAAAATCATATTGGTTGTTTTTTTCCATTTCATTTTCCCTCCATCTGTTTGAACAAATCTCCTCAGCCTGTTTTGGCTTTCTTGCTTCCCTCTCCCTAAGCAACCTAGTTGAGAGAGGTCCTAACTCCAGTCCTGCTGGGTGATACCTGACACTTCTTTCTGTTGGACTCTGGTTCCTCTCCTCACTCTGTTTATGGTTGCAGTGGCCCCTGGTGGAGGCTGCAGTGCTTGCTTAACCTCCTTTACAGCTATTCCTGCACTGTCTATTGAGCTGAAAAGGGAATTGTCAGTATCATGTGAATAATCAAGAGCTCCACAGACCACAGTTTGAGAATTTCTGCACGAAAACTAGGTATCTTAGTTATGCATGAGACCAAACTGTAACTCTAGTGAGCTGTCCATGATAAATTACTGGATTATGCAGAGCTATACCTCAACTGTTAACAGGAATTCTAGTACTACATGATATTGTAGGTGGTGTATGTGGTGTACAGTAGACTACTGATGGTCCCTTCATAAACCCAGGATTTAGCTATATTGCTACTTCATTGTTCAGTTTAGCAATTTATTTTAGCATTCTCTCATTTCTATATGTAGCCACGCTCCAGCACAGCCGGTATGTTACTCAAAGGACCAGGAAAGGTGGTGATGGTTGCTATTTGCATGTAAGTTTGGAAAAGTAAATGTTTTGTAAATGCAAGAGTAAAAAATTATATATCCTAGAAATGGAAATAGTCTGTATTTTTGAGTTACAGATCTTAGTGTTCTCCACAATTCTGCAGCTATGAAATTTGCTGAAGAGCCCACCATTGCTGCAGCAATGTGACCCAGAAAACAATCTTTATTTAAAAGAAATTATGGGCAAAATTTTTTAAAATGGGTGCCTAAAATTAGGTTCCAAGTCCATATTTAGGCATTTAGTTAAATAATAGGCATGACTTTCCAAAGTGCTGAGAATCCAGCAGCTCTCATTGAAGGTACTTATAACCTAATAATAAAGCAAACCTGAAAAGCAGCTAAAACATTAGTTTTACTCTCCTTTCTCTGTAATATAATAAAACAAACTACAGCAGTTAGGTTTCATTAAGATTTAATTACCTTTAGGAGATGCTACCGTACAGCTTTAGTGTTCTGTGGAGTATTATAAATGTAAAAAAACCCCTCTTATCAAAGTAAGTGCAGTATCCTTTGTTTTTAAAAAACATTACTTTCCACTGTACATAATCTGTAATGGATCACCCTGTCGACAGTAAGAATTAGCAAAATTCTTCTCTCTCTCTCTCTCTCTCTCTCTCTCTAGTTTAGTCTGTAGACTCAGATCTTAGTTGAAATTAATAGATTTATTTGCATGTCTTGACAAACATAGGTTAGGCTCCTTTTAGGAGTACATTCCTCTATATTTAGAGATCAGAAAGACTTGTTCCCTCTTTGATCAAAGAAAGGCCAGTCTTTCGAAGCTGGTCAGCTAGACAATTAATGGTTAAAACAGCAACCAAATTCTTGAAGGTGAATGGCATAGGCAAACACTTTTTATAGCTCGTGCCCTTTCCTGCTCTTGTATGATGTATAAAGAGAGCTTCATGTATTTTCAAACAAGTTGTTGTTTTTTGTTTTTTGTAAACTTTAAAAATGTCAAAAGTTTGACTTTTCTGCTTTTGCTGGAGAGATTTCTTAAGGACCCCATCAGTAGAAGGGGAGGAGTGTTGAATTTTTCACCAAGATGATTTCTTCCTCAAGTATTTGTCAGGAGTTTGAGTTAAGTGAAACAAACAAAAACCCTACCTTTAAATAAACCTGATTTGAAAACTATCACTAGTTTTCCACTGAGTTTACCCACAAGAAAAGGAAGTGAAGACTGAATAAAACTTTTTTAGAGGAGCCCAGTGAATCTTTTAAACAGATTCACTTCATTTTTCTAAAAAGTGTGGCTATTTCCTGAGATCCAATGGAAGGTAATAAATGAGCAAAATAGCAGGAACTATTAAGAAAATAGTAATTTATAACCCCAAAAGAAAAAGCTGCAATTTGATGGGAAATATCCCTGAATTTGTTTACAGCTCCTTCTGCTTTTTGTTCAGGAAAAAAAGGATCAGGAAAGTAACTTCACTGAAAATTGCCCTTTCTATCATTCAAGAGATTCTATTAACTACTGAGTCTTGAGTTTGCTCTGTTAAATAAATGTACAATAACCATGACTGTATGTGTGTACGGAGGGAAAGAGTGGCCTATATTCTGCTCCCTTCCTTTTTCTTTCCTGTACCAGAGATTCATGTACAAATTTTGCCCTTCCTCCTTGGAATTGAGCACAGCCATGATCATGGCACTGTTTCTTCCCTGCACTCATGACCTCAAAAGGACCCCTCTGCAGATTAGGGGTCTGCAGTAGGGTGGAAGGGATGGATACCTGCCAGGCGGGGGCAGTTGATAGGGCTACATGCATCCTTCCTTCTCCAGCCCTGCAGAGAATCTCTGAGAAGATAATTGAGTAACAGGCTCTTATCTCTTATGTGGTGCTCTTTCAGGGCACTATGAGAGCTGGCAGCTTCAATCTGGGGCACCAGTAGGAGAGGAGGGAACACTGCAGCTGCCGGCTCCATGGCACCAGCCAGAGCAGCAGCTGCCCTGCACTGCCTGGCTCCCGCTTCCCGCCTCTGACCTGGGCAGGGAGAGAAGATGAGAAGGAGGTGTGGAGCTGCCTTGCTCTTGTGCTGCAGTTTTGGGGGGGGGCAATGCCCTCCATGTCCCCAACTCTGCCCATGGGCTCAGAGCTTCTGCCCCACAGGGAGCACCAGGGCTTGGGATCGGGGCTTCAGCCCTGCGCCTCCTGGCTTCAGCCCCGTGGGGGGCACTGGGGATCAGGGCTTCAGCCCCGTGGGGGGCACTGGGGATCAGCGCTTCAGCCCCATGGGGGGGCACTGGGGATCAGGGCTTCAGCCCCATGGGGGGGCACCGGGGAGCAGGGCTTCAGCCTTGAAAGGGCTCGTGGACCCCCAGGGGGCCGCAGACCCCTGATTGAGAACCACTGGTTTAGATTTAGAAAAGTAAAACAAATTTATTCTATCACAAGAGATGTTTTAAATGAGTTCAAGTATAAGAGATAGAAAAGGTTACAAACAAACAACAATTAAATCACTTTCTACTGGCTAAGACATAACTTAATAAGCTACCGTCTTTGTTTAAGGTAGTTTCCTCACCAGTCTTCCTTTTCCAGCAATGGCTGACTGGCTCTTAGTCAGGAACCCCACAGAGCCCAAGATACTGGTTTTTCTTAACTTATCGGGTGAAGGATAACTTAAGGGTTCTCTGCTGCTGTCTTTACAGTCCAGTAAACCTTTAAAAGTCTCTCTCTCAAAGTTCATTGACCCTGTTTCAAAAGGTAGGAAGATTTCCTGGGGGTGCAGTCTTCCTCCTCCCCCCACCCCCATGAGATTGTTAAATGATTACAGCCCTGCAAATCTGCAGCTATCTGCAGACCATGTTTGCGGATTGGATGCAGTTACAAATTTTGTATGTGTGTAGGGCTCTATAAATGATTACTTTTCCCCCACTTGCCCTCCCGATGGCTTTGTTTGCCTGGCATGCAAATGTTCTTTTCTTTGTCTTTGGTCACATCTTTCTCAGTTTACATGAGAGACACATTCAGGCAGCTGGAACCACATTCCTTTGTCTGGAATAAACCCGTTGATCAGATCCCTCTGACATGCATGGTTTAAATATTCTTGCGTGATGTATGTATGATAAATGAGTTATTAGTTTTCCAGTGACACATTACATGACATCTAGGGAAGTAAATACCGTTTAAAAAGTTAACTGTTTAAATTATTAAAAATATTTTGTTTAAATGATTAACCGATTAAGCGTCCAGGGCTGCTCTCGCCGGCCGGCACAGCTGTTAATGGTTAAGGTGGGTTAACCAGTAAGACTCATGCTTACCGGTTAACATTTTACATCCCTAATGGCATCTTTGAAATACAGATTATAACAATGATGAGTTGGGGTACACTGAATTGGTCAGGTCAGCTGAAACTCACTGTTAGATACCAAGGAGCTCCTTTCCTTCTGGCATGAGGATGCTCTTGGGGTTACAATGGCTCCTTAGTCTACTTGTGCTTTGTCATGCAGTTCTTTAATGAGTAGTTCTCTGAATCTCCCTACTCCATGTTTACTGTTTCTAACCCAGACGGCACAATAATAATACCTAGATCTTATGTAGGTCTTTTGACAAGTGGATCTCAAAGCATTTTACATTTGAGGAAAAGGTTTAGCCATTCTGTTGGGTTCTGACATCTCAAATTTGGATGCAGATTTTTGCATAGTCCTCAAGTGTATTGTGTTCTCACAGACAACCCAAACCTGGAATTTGGAGGAGTGCAGTAAAATGTCATTAATCCTGGTGGGACTCTCCTGTGTATGCTTAGAAGGCAGGAATCCCACAGCTTTATTACATCTTCAGATAAACTGATTGGCTCCTTTTTTCTTTAAGTGCAAAAAATTACATTGCTACAAGAAGTCAGGAAAATGTGGTCATGATTCTTACAGCAATTTGTTTGCATTGCTCATTAGTGCTAAAACTATGTTGCACTATGGATAGGAAGAACAGCCTTGTAATTAAACAAAGGACTGGGAGCCAGGAGAACTTAATTATTTTCACTGTTGCTACATGTTTCCTCTGTGACTCTGGGTTATTTATTAATCTGTTTTCCCATCTGTAAAATGTGGAATAATACTTCCTTAATCTATGGGCTGTTGAGACTAAATTAATGTTTGTAAAACATATTGAAATCCTTGAATGAAAAGCACTATAGAAGAAAATTTATTTATCATTTAAATAACAAGATTATAGGCACCTTAGGAATTCCTTAGATAAGGCCTTAAAATTATCATTATATTCAGTAATATGCACAATTCTGTATATGTCCAAGAGGCAGGTTTATGGATGTAGAAGGAAATATAATATTAAATGTCTTGGTTTTTGTTTGTTAAAAAAGCACAACTATAGCATTCCATTAACTTTTTTGTTTATAAAGGATTAAAAAGCCCACATGGCAGTGTCCTTTTGAGAGTTCCAATTTTGAACATTTTTCATTATCCGTGATTTAAGAAGTTGTAACGCTAGAAGGGACTGTTATGACCCTGTAGTCTGATTGACTGTATAATACACAGCATAGAATTTCACCCAGTGTCTCCAATAGCTAGTGGGTGAATTAAATAATATGTTTTAGAAAGAAACTTATATTTTAGAAATACACTTGCCAATGATTATACTACTATTTATTATTAAGAGCTGCACTCTGGTCCATAGAAGACACAAATATCAACATGGTGCTTGCCCTAGAGAGCTTGTAATCTAGAAAGCATGTTTAGAAAGACATAGCACACTGGGACACTCAAAGGGGAGGAGTTCATTTAATTTTTTCTTCCTAATGTAATGATTCTTTCTCCTCCAACCACCCCTTTGTATCTTGGAAGGAACTTAAGTGAAACGAGACTGGGAGGTTACAGCTGGCACACTGTGATTGAAGGGGGGCTTTATACAAGAAGGCACAAAAATCTAAGTGGGAGAAAGAAAGAGATTGCTGAGGCGTGTGCCATTGTGCCAAGGGTGGCAAGGATGGATTAAAACGGTTTTCAAACTGCGGGTTGCAACCCAGTACTGGGTCGTGGAATATAAGGCACTGGGTCGCGGCAGCTCTGGTCAGCACTGCCGACCTGGCCGTTAAAAGTCCCGTTGGTGCTGCTGCCCGGCTAAGGCAGGCTAGTTCCTACCTGTTTTGACACCATGCTGCACCCTGGAAGCGGCCAGCAGCAGGTCTGGCTCCTAGGCACGGGGGCCACAGGGCTCTGTGTGCTGATCCTGCCCCGAGCACCGGCTCCCGGCCAGTGGGAGCTGGTGGTGGTGGTGCCTGTGGGCAAGAGCTGAGTGGAGCTGCTTGCACGCCTCCGCCTAGGAGCTGGACCTGCTGCTGGCCTCTTCTGGGGTGCAGCATGGTCCACGGTGCCAGGACAGGCAGGAAGCCTGCCTTATCACCCCTGCTGCGCCGTTGACTGGGAGCCGCCCGAGGTAAGCCCGGGCCCCAATCCCCTGTCCCAGCCCTGAGCTCCCCCCAAACCGCGAGCCCCCCTGCACCCCAAACCCCTCATCCCTGGTCCCACCCCGCAGCCCTCACTCCCGCACCCCAACCCTCTGCCCCAGCCCTGAGCCCCTCCCAAACCCCTCATCCCCAGCTCAGTTTGGTCACGGGCATCAACAGTTTTCTTCAACTGGGTTGCCAGAAAAAAAGTTTGAAAACCACTGGACTAAAAGGTCTGACATGTTTACAAATTGGGAAGTACTTGTGCAGTGTCTTGAAGGTGAGGGCAAAAAGATTGCAACTTTCAAAAGTATAGCTTATGATATGCAATTACTTTAAAAAAAATCATGTTTTCCAAAAATCCTAACTGCATATCCCTATATACGCCACTTAATTGAAAATGGTTTTAATCTAGTAAATATTGCAGAAGACGTGTACACATTCACTGTATGTACTAATCACTGATAAATTGACTTTTGGTGAAATTTAGTTTCCTTATTTGCTGATGGCAACATAGGGTTGTACAAAATATCTGTGATTTCACTGTGATGATTTAAAATACTGAATGTTAATTTTCATATAATATTGCTAATTCAGCTTTCTTCTCTCCCCAATCTTAGAAATGGGTTGAATTTTTTCTTTAAACTACTCGCTTGGGTTTACACGGGTTCTGCAAGCATGTTTTCAGAAGCTATACATTCTTTAGCAGACACTTGCAACCAGGTGAGTAGTGCTTCTGTTGCCCCTGTTTAAGTTAAAGTGATTGTAGTTAGCTTCCAAGGAGGAATGCAGACCCTTGAAACAGTTGTGTTGGTAGCAGATAGGAAGATTGCTCTCAATGTAGAAATCAAGTGGCTGTCTCCTGGTGATGGTTGATTAGGGTGAAAAACTACAGGGCACATGACAAGTAGAAGCAAAGTAGCACATTGTGTTTAGTTTTGTGAGGCAAGTTGGAATGTCAGAATACTGCTCTGAGAAGCTTTCTTGGAGCATGTTTTGTAAAATAACGCTACAAAGTTGGAGAGAGAGAGAGAGACTGGAGACCAAAAATGGAGCCTTCAAGTTCTCTCTGGCTTTTAGTTTACATTGATGATGTTAATTTGTCATTTCCATTTTTAGAATTAGCATAGCCACAGACTGGCTCTAAGCTGTTGCATATTGCAGTGGTTTTGCCTCTTTTAACATTTTAGTGAATGTTTTTGTATTAATTTCTGTGGTTTTGCATGCTTTTCATTTGAAAGTAAAATAGCAGGTAACACTTCAGTAAGAATAGCTTTGGATTTCAACAAGTTCAGCAGCCATTTTAACAGTGCCAAGGCTGATCAGTTTAAGAATTTACTTACCTAGACTGTTGTCACATCTGGGAGAACATGCCTTCAAGTGTCAGTTAACTTATTACTAAATAATTCCTGCCTTGCAAAGCAAGGCATTCATATTAGAGACTGTAACATGCTGTTATGACTAATCCATGATAAGGGTACATTTGTTTATAGTATGGGCATGCGATTTTTGTAATAAGTGAATATATGTTTTGGATGCAATATAAAAGTGAATTCATTTAAAGAAGAAAGGATAACTAAATAGTTTCTGTCAGACTGCATGGTGATTTAGGCATAACCTTGTCAGAGAATGATGGGGGCATATAGCAAGCTGCCCTGGGTTGGTGATCCTTCCAGGAACAATGTGAGTTCTGAGTACAACATTATCATTACTTTACTTCGCACTTTTACTCAGAACCTAAGGGTCTCTCCTTATATTGCTGTAGCCAACTTGTCTCTTAATATTATCCTGTTTTGATGTGCATAATTTGGTACACAATTTGTGAACTAATAGCAGAATTATTAATTAACAAATTCATACTGACACTCTAGCCTAAAACCTTGGAAATGGAGAGAAACTGGAGATTCTGTAGCTATCTTGTTTCTGATTAGTGAAGTTTGGACTAATACTTCTGCTGGTGTTTTAGGTTTTGTTTATATTTCAGATATGTAGAAGTATTACTCTTCCTTTCTAAATTAATAATTTCCCATACCATTGACCATGTAACCGGAGAGGTGGTGTGGTTCAGTGGAGAAGATACAGGGTAGGACTCAGGAGACCTGGGTTCTATTCCTGGCTCTGCCACTGACCTGCTGGGTGGCCATGGGCAAGTTGCTTCTCTTCTCTGTTCCTCTATCTGCTCAGGTGAGGCTCATCAGCTGTGACAGACAGTCCACCTAGGACAGTGGTTCTCAACCACTCCTGGGGGTAGGCAGAGGTCTTCAGGGGGCACATCAACTCATCTAGATATTTGCCTAGTTTTACAACAGGCTTCATAAAAAGCATGAGCAAAGTCAATACAAACTAAAATTTCATACAGATGATGACTTGTTTATACTGCTCTATATACACTGAAATATAAGTACAATATTTATATTCCAATTGATTTATTTTAGAATGATACTTTAAAAATTGCTTTCTTTCTCATTTTTACCATAATAGTGTGCTGTGACACTTTTTTTTGTATTTTTATGTCTGATTTTGTAAGCAAGTAGTTTTTAACTTAGGTGTACATTGGGGGGGTATGCAAGACAAATCAGACTCCTGAAAGAGGTACATAACAGTAGTCTGGAAAGGTTGAGAGCCACTGACCTAGGAAAAGGAAAACTCCGATTTCAAACCCAAGTAGTCAGGCCTGGCCAGCTAGTTTGTAAAAGTGTTTTGCTAATCACACACACTTAGAGCCATACCAAATTCATGGTCCATTTTGGTCAGTTTCAAGGCTGGAGTTTTAAAATTAGTCAGTTTCATGTTTTCAGCTGTTTAAATCTGAAATTTCGTGGTGTTGTAGCCATGATGGTCCTGACCCAAAAGGTGGTCAGGGTTAGGGGGTCGCAAAGCTATTGTAGGGGAGTCTGGGATTGCCACCCTTAATTCTCCCCTGCTGCTGGCAGGGGTGCTGTCTTCAGAGCTGGACAGCCAGCGAGGAAGGCTACTGGCTGGGTCCCAGCTCTAAAGTTAGCCCCATGTCAGCAGCAGCATGGAAGTGAGGGTCGCAGGGTATTGAGGGGGTGGGTTATAGCATATATCCGGCTTTCCTGGCAAGCTGTTGCCCCAGTGTGGGACTGACAGCTGGAGCTGCAGCTGCTGCGTGTGTGGGTGGGGTTACAGCTGGAGCTGTGGAGCTTCCTGCAGCCAGGGAAGGTTCCTGGAGGTGGGTCTGACCCACCCAGGGAGCAGCCCCTGCAGGGGGAGAGGAAGTCTCATCCCTTCCGATCCCCAGTCCGGACTAGCAGCTGGAGCCCTGCACAGAGTAGAAGCCCCTGGCTGGGTGCCAGATTTCACAGGGGAGATCAGATTTCACAGTATGTGGCACATTTTTCACAGCCATGAATTTGGTAGAACCTATAGAGAATGCTCTATAGGTCAGCATTGCTGATCCTGACTAATGGGGAAAGGCAAAGAAGTTTCCTCCTCATACCGTAGCCTGTTTTTTTTTTCCTTTGGTCTAAGTCACAGCACATTTCACTTCTTGACTCCTTTTCCCATTTACATGGGGTTAGAGGTGCCCACAGTTCTTTGCCACTCCTTCTGGCATGGGCTTGTAGGTCTTGGAGTTCAAGTTCTTTTCTCTTCATACTTCTCTTAACAGAGAAGTATCGTCAGTCTTCCATGTCCTTTGTTGCTATCGTTGTCTTCCCATACTTTCTTTGCTGGTCATTCTCCCATTTTTATCACATGCCCAGCCTACCTCAAACTTGTGCTCTTCAGCCTATCTATTGCTGAAAGTCTCAAGTTCATCTTCCCCCTAGTTGTCTAAATAATAAAGTAAAATTACATTTTCAAAAAAGTTAAAAGAATGTTAAGGATGAAACGTTAAGCACTCAAAAGTTAGGAAATACTAGAATTAAGGATGCTGATACAACCTTAATTTGGCCACTTTGTCTGTATGTGTTATAAAAGTCTTGTCCGGCATCACATAGGAAGAGCCAGGAATAGAATCCGGTTCTCTAGTGGCTGAGTTTAATGCCTTAAACACAAGAGGCAACCTTTTGTCTCACTCATTGTCCATCTTGTACAATGAATATTAGTAGAACAAAGGATGTGATAATGTAATTGAAGGCTGTATCATAATGCATACATATTAAGGGGAGCCAAATCAAGGATACCTGGGTAACCATAATTCTGGCATTTTCTATCTTTTAATTGTCTGACTTTGCAACATTAATGCTTTTCAATGTAATATTTCAAATGTAATTTGCTAGGTTTTTTTAAAAGCAAGCAGAAATAAAGGAATTGTATCATGTGGAACAATACTGACCTCCTTCATGGATTAACAGCAGGATTTATGAATTCAGGATGCTCAGATCCACAGCATAGACCTCTACCACTCTTGCTAAAAGAGTAACTGATAGCAGTAGAAGGCTGTTATCCACAATGTGGATCATTCACCAGATGGGTGTATGACAAATTTGCCTTTCTTACCTAGCTAGTTGCTAGATAGCAGAGGAGTGTTGGGAATCTGGTGTCTTGGATTCTGTTACTGGATCTGGATGGGAGAGTGGCTAGTGCAGGGGTGGGCAAACTATGGCCTGCGGGCCGGATCCGGCCCCTCAGGGCTTTGGATCCGGGCTGCGGGATTGCCCGCTGTGGGGCCCCGCGCCGCTCTGCAGAAGCGGCCGGCACCACTTCCCTGTGGCCCCTGGGTGGGGGGGCAGAGGGCTCTGTGTGTTGCCCAAGCCTCCAGG
>NW_020664417.1:59519288-59605776 GCF_002925995.2 Terrapene triunguis | reverse complement strand
CCCCACATACCCCAGATTAATCGTCCTTTTATGCTGCTACTCTGATGTGCAGGGGCCAGAAAAGGGGCAGAGTAGCTCCAGGGAGAATTCTTCCAGTGTAGAAGCAGTATAGAACTGGTGTGTATGCCTCCTCTACATTGTGCCCCACTTGTAGGGACATTTCAGAGACTTGTGTGAATTATGGGAGGAGTGACTGGAACCCTCGGACAATTCTGGTCTATACTGCAGAGAAGTCTGTGGGTAACCTGTGATGTGAGGTTGCCATAAATTATTAGAGTAGCCTAGAGCGTCTTCTCTAACTGACTCTGAAGGCCACACAGGCTCTGAGGCCAGCCAAAAATTAGTGATGCAAAAAGTGTCTTAAAATGATCTTTCCTACCTGATCTGCTCAGGTTGTGCCTTGTGTGTGGCATTTCTGTGGAGAGGTGCAGCGTAGAATTTTCCCCGTCGGCTGTATTTCCAGTTCTGCCAGAAGTGACCTTGTGCAGCCTTTCATGTACTCCATCTGTAAAATGGGAATAATACTACCAGCTCTGCTGCTTAATATTTAAAGACATGTATGGAAATAGCCTTAAAGACAAGACCTTACACATGACTTTGTCAAAGTAGATCCATTTTAAGGCCAAACAACTTTGACAGTTTGCCTTTAATGGTATTGTTTACCAACGTGTATGCAGGAGAGCATTTCTAATTTTAATTGGGAAATTATCAAGAAAAGTTAAATATTTATCCCATTGGAGAGGAGTCTTTTTTGTTCAAGTATTTATATGTGAGTTGTATATATGGATAAAGCACACTGTGGTTCAAATCCAGCAAAGATATAGCATGTGCTTAAACACTCATTAATGTGATTAAGAGCATGTCTACACTTACTGGGGATTGATGCTGCAGCGATCGATGCACCAGGGGTCGATGTAGTGGGTCTAGTGAAGACCTGCTAAATCGACTGCAGATCGCTCTCCTGTCGACTCCAGTCCTCCATCGGAACGAGAAGCATAAGGTAAGTCGACGGGAGTGTGTCTCGTGCAACCCAGCGTAGCGTAGACACTGCAGTAAGTCGACCTAAGCTATTCACGTAGCTGGAGTTTCGTAACTTAGGTCGATTTATCCCCATAATGTAGACAAGGCCTAAGATTACTCATGTGCTTAAGGTTAAGCACATGCCTAAATCTTTGCAGTAGCAGGGCCTGGATTTATAAAAGACTGCACCATCAGATTGAATCCATTTTAAACTAACGATCAGAAACGTATGAACTCAGACAATCGTTTTTTTCAAGATGTAGGCACACACAGTATATTTTTATTTTTTCCAATTTGGTGACTTGTTGCAACTAAATGTATACTTAGGAAGTTGAAATGTAAATGTAAGCTATTTTAATTGTAGTTTGCCTTAAACCTAATGGAGATGAGTATACTAATTGCTATAGTTTATGCATAAACTTCTGTTTGGACAGATTTTTCTTTTTTAAATTAAACAGCCTTTGTTTCCTGATTACACCCAAGTGGAGAATGCTACAAAAATATTTATACTATTATATTAAACATGTTCTTAACTTCTGTTTAAATTGTTGCTTTTAAACTTTTTGCAGCTAGAACTAACCAGATTTAGGTGAGTTAGTTTTGGATGACATTGTCCTGTCTGGGAGTGGATGTTTCGTGTGAAGTTACTATAATTTGAGCTAATGTGTTTTTGTTTCTAATGTTACATGTAAGAAAACAGCAAGTTGGATCTAATTTTATTTAATCATATTCTTTCAAGTTAGAACTAGTCTTAATGTTTTTAAAACTTCCTACAGATGTGTTTTTCCTTTGCATTATGCAGGCTTTGCTAGCATTGGGCATCAGTCAGTCTGCAAGGACACCAGACCCTAGTCATCCGTAAGGCCATTGTCTTTATTGAATTTATCTTGTGGAATAAATAATTGCTTTTCAATAATTAAATATGGGCTTAAAATCTTTTATTTCTTGTGTGCAACCCTGTTTTTATTTAAAGGATCTGTTGTTTCTGAATAGATGAACCATAGTTTTTCTTTTTTGTTCCACCATATTAATCCAGACAACTTGAATTATTTTAAGTAAAATGGTGGTACTCGTATGTATATCCAGTGTTTTCATTTTTTCTAAACTGAAATGAGTAACTTCCAGTTTTACAGTAGAAATAATAAGAAAAATGTGGGTTCCTACCAAATTTCAAGAGTTGTAAATGGTCATGAGTTGGCATGTTGTTTTGACATTGTAAGCTACGAAACTTGTATTTCATTTTCATTGCTATTAGGAAGATACATTTTTATGGGCCCTACCACCTTTTCCACTAGATAGCTGTACAGTATGCTGTTCATACACCTCTACCCCAATATAACGCTGTCCTCGGGAGCCAAAAAATCTTACCGCGTTATAGGTGAAACCGTGTTATCTCGAACTTGCTTTGACTGCCGGAGTGCGCAGCCTCGCCTCCCCGGAGCACTACTTTACCGCGTTATATCGGGTCGCGTTATATCAGGGTAGAGGTGTACTTCTGATTTTTTTCCTGCATGGGTGGCAGGATTTGGGCAATAGTAATGAGACTGCCTTTCCCTCTTCCCAAAAGACACTATTTTTAGGAAGGAAACCCTTTGTTGAGATGGTAACAAGAAGTTCTTGCTATAAACACACTAGTTTTAATTTTTATACTAATAAGGGATTTAAGGTTATGTTCTTACTTCTTCGTAAATTTTAAAGTAGTCTTACTGATATACTGTGGTTCCAACCTAAATTTCAGGTTCTTTTCACCTCTGAGGGCCATCTAGTTACCCTCCTGGATAGTAGTTAAAATGTTCTGTCTTCTTTGGGTTCACAAAGTCAGGCAAGCTTTTCTTCTATTAAGAATCTGAGGTAGCTTCAACTAAGGGCATGGCTACACTTGTGAGTCAGAGCGCATTAAAGCAGCCCTGGGCCCCCTAGCTCACTACCCATCCACACTGGCAAGGCACGTAGAGCGCTCTGACTCCAGGGCTAGAGCGCTCCTGGTACTCCACCTCAGCGAGAAGATTAAAGCTTGGTGCGCCTTGGCTGAAACACCTGGGCGTCAGTGTGAATGAGGTGTTGCATTACTGCACTCTAATCAGCCTCTGGAAACGTCCCATAATCCCCTTAAGTCAAGTGGCCACTCTTGTCATTGTTTTGGAATCGCTGCAGGAATGTGGATATGCCCTTTGAAAGCTCCATTTCTGACAGCAGCCATTACTGTGGAATGGTGTGTGTGAGAGAGCGAGGCGGGGGCGGGGGGGGGGAGGGGTCTGCTGCTGTCTGAATTTACAAGACAGCATGCTGACATGCTCTCAGCCCCCCAAAAACCCACTCTCTCCCCCACATACACACAACACACTCCCTGTCACGCTCCACCCCACAGCACCATTTGAAAAGCACGTTGCAGCCACTTGCATGCTGGGATAGCTACCACAATGCACTGCTCTCTGTGGCCGTTGCAAGAGCTGCTAATGTGGCCACGCCAGTGCGCTTGCAGCTGTCAGTGTGGACAGATTGCAGCGCTTTCCCTACTGCGCTTTACGAAGGCTGTTTTAACTCAAAGCGCTCTACATCTGCAAGTGTAGCCATGCCCTAAGGCTTCTGATTTATGTTTGTTTACCAGATTCAGCCTTCTCAGAATAGGATCTTTTTTTATCAGGGTCTCCTTCCCTTCTCAGTCTTCCCCTTTCCCTCAAATTATGCCCTTCACCTGCACCATCATCTCTTTTGCAATGCTGCTAATCAGGAGTGGCATTTAACACAATGATGTATTATTAAGATGCCATTTTAATTTTACCAAAAATATTTAAACCTGCAAACATTGGGGATTTGCAGTCAGCTGAACTGTTAATTTTTACGCTATTAATTTAAAGGAAATGAAATTTGTAGACTGACTGCACATGAAGATTTCAATTAGAAGCAGCATTGCAAGGCAGTGTATATATTAGCCCATTCATTAAACACCTGAATGAATAAAAAAAAATTCATTTCATTAATATAGCCATGGTACATAATATTAAAGTAATACAACTAAATCTAAATAGCCTGTGTGGAGAAGGGATTAGAAAAAATCTAAATTAAATACATCTACATTGTTTTATATATATTTTTAAGAAACTGGATGTCCTTTTCCATCAGTATTTTCTTGGATTAAATTTGATTTTAGCAACTATGTTTTAATTCGCTGTCAGGAGCTCTAGTTTATAATTTATGATCAAGCATCTGAATATATTTTTAAAGCGGGCATTTTTTCCTAAACCACTTCTTGTTTTTACACAGGTATGGCTTCACAAATATGCGCTATATTGCCTCCCTAATTAGTGGGGTCGGCATTTTCATGATGGGTGCAGGACTTTCCTGGTATCATGGAATCATAGGTTTACTTCATCCTCAGCCCATGGAATCTCTTCTTTGGGTAAGTCCAATCTTTTTCTATTGGGTTTTTAAACTATGGGTAGTGGGAATGGTTTAATGTAATGAAACCTCAGTATCTGAAATACCTAGACACCCTGAAACAAAAAGTTTGAATCCTAGTAGGGTTAACCAAGCCGTCTGAGGTAGTATGTAGGGTGGAACTCAGTGTATCTGCGTGAGGTTATTTAAACCAATTTCCTCTCTGCTTTGCATTGACACTGATACTTTAGTCCGTTTTTTAAGAATATGGGGTTGTCCTGGTGTCCTTAGCCAAAATTTTCCCTCTCTCTTCTTATACTGGGTAGTGCATTATAATTTGGTTGGTGGTTCAGTCTTCTGTCTGCCACCTAGAGATGGCTGCATTGCAGTTGTAGGTAAAGTGATTCTTGTATGTAAAGTTCTTATGGAGATTTTGGGATGAAAGGTTCTATATAAATGTGAAACTGTATACATTCAAAATAAAATACTAGTGTTTTTTTTATACTTACAGGCTTATTGTATCTTAGCAGGATCACTGGTGTCTGAAGGAGGTATGCAGTATCATGAAATATTTGTGTTGCTTTATTCTTAAGCTGATAATGCAGGCTCAGCAATCTGTGGTGATAGTTTATTAAGCTTTTGCTTACAGAACTGCAAAATTTTGAGCTCTGTTATTCACAATTGCATTGATGTTTGATATCCAGGAAAACTTTTTCATTGCTTTTAATTTACTTGTGTGTTCTATTTAATCTTCTGCTTCAGGCTAAGGAAGGAAACTAATATTAGACTAAAAGGGGTAAAAAAACAAGGGTGATGTCATGCTAGGAGTCTACTACAGGCCACCTAACCAAGTGGAAGAGGTGGATGAGGCTTTTTTTAAACAACTAACAAAATCATCCAAAGCCCAAGATTTGGTGGTGATGGGGGACTTCAGCTATCCAGATATATGTTGGGAAAATAACACAGTGGGGCACAGACTATCCAATAAGTTCTTGGACTGCATTGCAGACAACTTTTTATTTCAGAAGGTTGAAAAAGCTACTGGGGGGAAGCTGTTCTAGATTTGATTTTAACAAATAGGGAGGAACTCGTTGAGAATTTGAAAGTGGAAGGCAGCTTGGGTGAAAGTGATCATGAAATCATAGAGTTCACAATTCTAAGGGAGGGTAGAAGGGAGTACAGCAAAATAGAGACAATGGATTTCAGGAAGGCGGATTTTAGTAAGCTCAGAGAGCTGATAGGTGTAAGGTCCCATGGGAATCAAGGCTGAGGGGAAAAACAACGGAGGAGAGTTGGCAATTTTTCAAAGGGACATTATTAAGGGCCCAAAAGCAAGCTATTCTGCTGGGTAGGAAAGATAGAAAATGTGGCAAAAGACCACCTTGGTTTAACCACGAGATCTTGCATGATCTAAAAAATAAAAAGGAGCCATATAAAAAATGGAAACTAGGACAAATTACAAAGGATGAATATAGGCAAACAACACAGGAATGCAGGGGCAAGATTAGAAAGGCAAAGGCACAAAATGAGCTCAAACTAGCTACAGGAATAAAGGGAAACAAGAAGACTTTTTATCAATACATTAGAAGCCAGAGGAAGACCAAGGACAGGGTAGGCCCACTGCTCAGTGAGGAGGAAGAAACAGTAACAGGAAACTTGGAAATGGCAGAGATGCTTAATGACTTCTTTGTTTCGGTCTTCACCGAGAAGTCTGAAGGAATGCCTAACATAGTGAATACTAATGGGAAGGGGGTAGGTTTAGAAGCTAAAATAAAAAAAGAACAAGTTAAAAATCACTTTTAGAAAAGTTAGATGCCTGCAAGTCACCAGGGCCTGATGAAATGCATCCTAGAATACTCAAGGAGCTAATAGAGGAGGTATTTGAGCCTCTAGCTATTATCTTTGGAAAATCATGGGAGACAGAGATTCCAGAAGACTGGAAAAGGGCAAATATAGTGCCCATCTGTAAAAAGGGAAATAAAATCAACCCAGGCAACTACAGGCCAGTTAGTTTAACTTCTGTGCCAGGGAAGATAATGGAGCAAGTAATTAAAGAAATCATCTGCAAACACTTGGAAGGTGGTAAAGTGATAGGGAATAGCCAGCATGGATTTGTAAAGAACAAATCATGTCAAACCAATCTGATAGCTTTCTTTGATAGGATAAGGAGTCTTGTGGATGAGGGAGAAGCGGTGGATGTGGTATACCTAGCCTTTAGTAACGCATTTGATACGGTCTTGCATGATATTATCAATAAACTAGGCAAATACAACTTACATGGGGCTACTGTAAGGTGGGTGCATAACTGGCTGGATAACCGTACTCAGAGGGTAGTTATTAATGGTTCCCAATCCTGCTGGAAAGGTATAACAAGTGGGGATCCGCAGGGGTCTGTTTTGGTACCAGCTCTGTTCAATATCTTCATCAACGACTTAGATATTGGCATAGAATGTACACTTATTAAGTTTGCAGATGATACCAAACTGGGAGGGATTGCAACTGCTTTGGAGGACAGGGTCATAATTCAAAATGATCTGGACAAATTGGAGAAATGGTCTGAGGTAAACAGGATGAAGTTTAATAAAGACAAATGCAAAGTGCTCCACTTAGGAAGGAACAATCAGTTTCACACATACAGAATGGGAAGAGACTGTCTAGGAAGGAGTACGGCAGAAAGGGATCTAGGGGTTATAGTGGACCACAAGCTAAATCTGAGTCAACAGTGTTGCAAAAAAAGCAAACATGATACTGAGATGCATTAACAGGTGTGTTGCGAGCGAGACACGAGAAGTCATAGACACGAGTCTTTTCCGGTCTACTCTGCGCTGGTTAGGCCTCAACTGGAGTATTGTGTCCAGTTCTGGGCACCGCATTTCAAGAAAGATGTGGAGAAATTGGAGAGGGTTCAGAGAAGAGCAACAAGAATTAATTAATGGAGATATCCCATCTCCTAGAACTGGAAGGGACCTTGAAAGATCATTGAGTCCAGCCCCCAGCCTTCACTAGCAGGACCAAGTACAGATTTTGCCTCAGATCCCTAAGTGGCCCCCTCAAGGATTGAACTCTCAACCCTGGGTTTAGCAGGCCAATGCTCAAACCACTGAGCTATCCCTCCCCCCGCCCCCATGATTAAAGGTCCTGAGAACATGACCTATGAAGGAAGGCTGAAAGAATTGGGTTTGTTTAGTTTGGAAGAGAGAAGACTGAGAGGGGACATGATAGCAGTTTTCAGGTATCTAAAACGGTGTCATAAGGAGGAGGGAGTAAATTTGTTCATCTTAGCCTCTAAGGATAGAACAAGAAGCAATGGACATAAACTGCAGCAAGGGAGGTTTAGGTTCGACATTAGGAAAAAGTTCCTAACTGTCAGGGTGGTTAAACACTGGAATAAATTGCCTAGGGAGGTTGTGGAATCTCCATCTCTGGAGATATTTAAGAGTAGGTTAGATAAATATCTATCAGGGATGGTCTAGACAGTATTTGGTCTTGCCATGAGGGCAGGGGACTGGACTCGATGACCTCTCGAGGTCCCTTCTAATCCTAGAATCTATGAATCATGTGGGGTGTGTGTGTGTATTCTAGATCTATATTCATCTTATAGGATGTGAACAATACATATAAGAATGTCTGGCACATAATCTGAAAGAGTGTGTAGCAAGCCTTTTGCCATTATGTCACAGTAGTATTCATCAGTGGGTTGGCTTGTATGTAGAGAAGAGTGCATGGGTAGGGCTTCTCTTTATGAATTGCCACTGCTCACAATACTGATTGTCACCAGGAAAGTTTTTTGGCCATCACATGTAATAGTATATTGATGTTTTGTTTAATAGAACTATTGTTTTGGGGTATTATGTGCTGTGTAGATACAAGATTAGAATTCTTGAAATATTTATACTTTCTCACATTTGAAATTCAGAATATTACAATTTTCTTTGTATTTGTAGGAAGAAGTTATTGTACTCTGTATGTGTAAAACTTGTTTATCCCTGTACTTTATGGGTCTGATCTACTAAAGAAATTTGTTGCTGGTATGGCGGGTAGGAGCACTGTAATTAGTTTGCTATGATATGAGCAAGAGTTTCTTCCCCCCTTCCTATAGTAGAAAGTTGGTCACTTTGCCTTTAACCATTTTCAGCAACAATATTACTTTTATTTCAGCTACCCTTCTTGTTGCTATAAATGAAATTCGAAGGAGTTCCCGGGCAAAGGGTCTGTCATTTTATCAATATGGTATGTGTCGTTATTTAAAAGAGGATTTATTACCTGAATTTGCATACAAATAAGAACAGTATAATTAGCTGTTTCTCTTGTTTTACATGAGTCTTATGATTATGAATGCTAGTAACAAGTATATTTTACAAATTGGGTGAAAACCTGTTGCCTTATTTAATAAAACTTAGACACTTGAGTACTAAAGTTGTTGCATTTCACAGAATTAATTTCCCATTAGTTTTACACATCTTCTGGGCAAGTTTCTGTAATTGGTGTACACTGTATTACATGCTTCAGAGTGGTAGCTGTGTTAGTCTGCATCCCCATCCTTTCATGTATTTATACCTGCTCCTGTATTTTTCACTCCATGCATCTGATGAAGTGGGTTCTAGCCCACGAAAGCTTATGCCCAAATAAATTTGTTAGTCTCTAAGGTGCCACAAGGACTCCTTGTTGTTTTTACTGTGTTATATGTATTTATGAACACTTACAGAAGAGTTTAGTTATAAAGTATAGGTTTTTATGTATGTATACATTTATCATCTTTTACATTATTAGAATTAGAACTGTTTACAAAACTCTGTGAATGATGTAACAAAGCTAAGATTTCAACATTAGTGTAATTTTTATTAAATATTCAGTCAGGCTGAGTCGTGATCCCAGTACAAATGTGGTGTTGTTGGAGGATGCTGCAGCAGTTTTGGGTGTGACGTTAGCTGCTACTTGCATGGGTCTGACTTCTTTAACAGGTAAAACTCCATCTTAAATTGAGGCTGACTTGATTTGAGAGAATATCCTTGTGTTTTGTATGCATTGTAACACTATACCTTTTGACTCCCTTTGTTAATTGCTTTAAATGTATGAATCTTTTTCCTTTGGATTATGGGACTCTCCTCATCTCCCAATTCTACAAAGTCAGTTGATAAGAAAAGAAAAATTTCACTTTTGACGTCAACCATTTAAAATTTTTTAATCCATTGATTAGTTATTTATAAACTACACTATTGTATGATATCTGACTGGTGTTTGATAACTAAGGCTTCGATTTTTGTCATGGATTTTTTTTTTAAAATAAAGGGAGGGTTCGGTGCTTCTTTTTTTTTTTTTTTTTTTTTTTGTTTCTTGCCTGTGACTATGACTTTTACTAAATACATTCCTGACAAAATGGGGAAGGAGGAGGGTCCAGCACCCTGTCCCTCCCCCGCCAGCAGCAGCTGGGAGCTGCAGGGTCCCCATTGCCCGTGGAGCTGGAGCGGGGGGGGGGGAGGGGGAGATGTCCCCCACCACTGCTGGGGGAGTTGTGGGCGACCCCTTCCAGCAGCCGCTGAGCAGTTCCAGGGTCCCTCTGCCATGGCCAGGGGCATCTGGGAGCTGTGGGGAGGGCAGCTGCTCGTGGCCGCTGAGCAGCTCTGGGATCTTTCTGCCTGTGGCGGGGCGGAGGGGACCGGCTGCTTGCGGTGGCAGAGCAGCTGCAGGGGGGGGCCCTACCAGCAGTGGCAGCTGGGGCACACAGGGGTCCCTGTCGGCAGCCGGTCAGTAGTGGGGATCGCCTGCAGAGGCTAGGCTGCTACAGGGGTCCCCCACTGCTGGCTTCAGTAGATGTTACTGAGCATTTTTAGTTCATGTGAGCATGCTCAGTACACCCTAAGTAGCACATTCAGTCAGCAGTTTTTCACACTACAGGGCGGCTGGTCAGCTGTGGGGGGCCTCCAGTGTCACGGAAGTTGCAGAAGTCACGGATTCCGTGACTTCTGCCACCCCCGTGACTTAATTGTAGCCTTAATGATAGCACTATGTAAACTTCAGTTTATAATCTTGGTGGCACCACTCTGCATACATACATCCTGCAATAATGCTGTCTGTCTCTTTGACATTCAATTACATTTCATATTGCTTTAAAAAAGCTTGCATTAAAATCTGTCAGAACTGATGAATCTGAGTGATTTTCTAGCAGTATATTTTAATGAAAATCTCTCTGCCCCTTTGCAGATCTTTTGGAGGAAGCTTTTACTGTGGTGAGCTTCCACAGTTGTATATTACTCTCTAATCTGATTTCAAGTATATTGAGTTGAAGATATTTGAAATTAGGAGATATTTGAATGCCTTTTTTCAAACCCCTGTTATTGTTGAGATTATAGCTTGAAACAATTCTAATAATGCTATTGAAGGATCATATGGATTGGCCTTCCTATTCTGAAGACATGAGGGCTTGAGTCATTCACTATCTTACTCACTCCAGTAGTTGCATTGAAGCCAGTGGGACCACTTGCAGACTTTAAAGTTTGTATGACGGGTCATTTCCTTTGAACTGGATTCAAGTTAACCCAAGTTGTAGTTGAATCTTTTTATGAAAAGAGAATCTATCATAGTCAAATATGTAAATCACTTTCTCTCTAGTCTGGTTACATAAACTCATATCCTGGGAAGCCGCGCACAGCCTTGTTACTGGGCTGTGCACTGTTTTACTCTGCATGAAGGGAAGGTTTAGGGAGGAAATCCTATTCCCGTCCCCCAGGATGTAGCTTTGAAGTTATGACTTTAGCCCCAAAGATATATGGTAGCCCAAATACTCCCAATCTGCCAAAGTAGGTGAGGAAAACAGAATGATCTGTTTAACAGATTTTGTGGCCCCACATTAAGGGCTGCAGAACGAAGCTGTGTTAAGGAGTGTGTGCATTCTCTGCATCGTAGCTCTTGCTTCCCCACCATGCAAGAATCAGAGAGACTTGATAACTGTGAGATGAGGGTTATTTGCCCGTTAAAGGGTGTTGGTTTTTTGGAATTGACCTAGTAAGAACTGGATAAACATGGCACCTTTCTTTATAGGTCTTCACTAATTACTTGCCTCACAGCTTTATTTGCTTTACTTCATCTTTGACTCCTCTATAAAATGTTTTGTGATACTTTGCATATTTTTACATCGTATCCTAAATATAATGTTGCAGACAGAAAAATGAATATAAATACATGTATAACGTGCCCATTATGTAAGTACTGTAATGCATTCCAGGATGGATTTCTGCTACTGTCCTGTTTTATAGTATTACTTGCATGTTTTAAGGCAAATAAGAGAGATTCCTGTTTTTATAAAAAGATTGAGTAATGTTTTTCTCCCTCTTCTCCATCAAACTGATGGATCTTACTGCTAACTTGATATTTGTTCTTTTGAAGGCTTTACTCGTCACATAGAACAGAAAGTGTGTCAAGATTTTGGTTATGCTGATGGTATTTTTACTTGCATGATGCCCGTGCCCGGGAATCTGAGCGCCTAACAAAATAGTCTACAAATTCATAAGTCATAAGGAAGGGAGGGGTGGGGCATGGGGCTTCCAGGACCTGGGACAGGAAACATTTTACTTTAAATCTTCTATTTTCTTTATTCAGTTTTATTTTCTTAACCAGAAATAAAGACAGGGTTCCCAATACATACTCTAAAGAAACAGTAATTCCTGTGTAGTGATAACGTATTGTCTGCTTTTCAGTATTACAAAGGTTTTGTTTTTACACTTTTAGAAGTATTCTGTTAAATTAATTTCAACTTTTGTCTGTGTGTAGGCAACCCTTACTATGATAGCCTGGGATCTCTAGGCGTGGGAACTTTGTTGGGAGCTGTGTCAGCTTTTCTCATCTACACCAACACAGAAGCATTGCTGGGACGATCCATTAATCCTGAGCAATTACAGCGACTTACTGAGTTACTGGAGAGTGATCCTGTCGTTAGGTAAGATGAGGATCTTCATGATATAAAAGTCTCTTATCAAGCAGATCAAAAAGGCAGAAAACTAGTATTTGTCTGAGGGAAAATAGTTCAAGGGCATTTTAAGCCAAATTAAGTAATTGGAAACAAAGGAGCAGAGATACCTCTCTTGCATTGATTTTTCAGCCTGAATATGGCAGGATCAGGGTTTTGACAGAAACTTGGTTTGGTTTCCTGTGCTAAAAATTTTATTGACTGAATTGACAAACAGGAGAATTCAAGCTTAGCTGAAATAAAACCTTCAAATGTGTTTTGTGGTGCACTATACTATTAACTACAGCAGTTGGCACAAGAATTTTGAGTGAAAGGGACACAAATAAAATTAGTCACGTACTGTAAAGTCATATTTCCTTGCTCTTTCAGTATCTATCTTAAAATTCTGGTACTTTAATCGCTTTAATTTTTAATAAAATAGAAGCTGACCCTTGCTTTCAATATCCTTTACCCATGGCTATTTTTTCTCTGTGTATCAGTAGCTGGAATATTTATGGTGTTCATCTTTATGTATTACTGTCAGTTTTGGTCAACAAAAATAGATGTCAGTTTCAATTTCAAGTACTCCTGTAGTACAGTGCTGTATCATTTGGGTTGCAAACAACAAATTTGAATAATATGCCCCGTGAAGGTTGCTGTAACCACAGAGCGGTGGTTTTCAACTTTTTTTCATTTGTGGACCCCTAAAAAATTTCCCTAAAAAGACCCCATTGGAAATCTTAATCATAGTCTGTGGACCCCCAGGAGTGTGCAGACCACAGGTTGAAAACCACTGTCAGAGAGATCTGGGAACCCTATTTACAACACATCTCCCCCTGTCTAAGGTCCTGTCTGAAAATTCAAACGTCAGGTACTAACTCTGTAAAACATTTGTTAACCACACATTAATATGAGTGGTGGAGGATTTTTAACAGTACAGTTAAAAATCAGTTGTGTGGCAGTTAGAGAGCTAGCAGCACCTTTGACCCCTTTCTGGTCTCTGAGTGTACCCTCCCCACATTAAATATTAAACCTCTTGGCTTTACCTGTCCTGAGATGGAATCCTGCAATTTCCCCCACTCTTAGACTGGGTCTCTGTGAGCCAATTGTGATTTCTCAGCAGGTCTCACAGGACTCAGCACCTCTAAGTCTTACCTTTGGGAGCTGTAGCTAGTGGTTAATATGATGAAAAGAGAGGTTTCTTAAAACAAAGTATTGTTTAATCTTATCCGTAAGAACACCGCAAAGCATAGGAGAAAAAGGATTTTAACACAATAAACAGTCCACACCTATATCTTTCTTCCCCAAGACTTACTATCCCCCGGAAGCTTAGGAGGGCTCCACTGCTTCAGGCACCCTTCACAGGGCCAGTCTGTGTTTCTGTTAGCTTATTCTTCTGCAAACAGCTCACTGGCAACTGCCTCACCTTCTCTCTCTCTCTCTCTTTTCCTCCTCCTCCTCCTCTTTTCCCCCCTTGTAATTACTCAGAGTTCTATGCCAGAAGGGACCATTAGATCATCTAGTCTGACTACCTGTATATGGGGGGAGGGATAGCTCAGTGGTTTGAGCATTGGCCTGCTAAACCCAGGCTTGTGAGTTCAATCCTTGAGGGGGCCACTTAGGGATCTGGGGCAAAATCAGTACTTGGTCCTGCTAGTGAAGGCAGGGGGCTGGACTCAATGACCTTTCAAGGTCCCGTCCAGTTCTAGGAGATAGGATATCTCCATTAATTTATTATTTTATTTATTTATCACAGGCTACTAACTTTCACCCAGTGGCTCCTGCAGTAAGCCAAATAATTTATTTGACTAACATGTATCTCCCAGAAAGGCATTCAGTCTCAATTTGAAGACTTCAAGAGATGGAGAATCTACCCCTTCTCTTGGTACAGTAGTTAATTACCCTCACTGTTTTTTGTTCGTTTGTTTAAAGGTGCCTAATTTCTAATATGAATTTGTCTGGTTTCAGCTTCCAGCCGTTGTTTTTTTTGCTTTAGTTTAAAGAGCCCTTTAGTACTCAGTATTTTCCTCCCGGTAAAGATGCTTATACACTGTAATCAAGCTACCAACTCTCCATCTTCATCTTGGTTGAGCTCTTTAAGTCTCTCACTGTAAGCTATTTTCTCCAGCCCTCAAATTGTTTTTGTGCATCCTCTACCTACTTGAGGCCCTCATCATCCTTTTTAAAATGTTGACACCACAACTGTCAGCAGTATTCCAGTATCGGTCTCACCAATGTCATAGGCAGAGGTAAAATCACCTCCCTACTAGTACTTGCTACTCCCTGTTCATACATCCAAATATTGCATTAGCCCTTTTTGCCGCAGCATCACACTGAGAGCTCATGTTGAGTTGCTTGTCCACTATGACCCCTAAGTCATGTTCAAAGTCACTGCTTTCCATGATACAGACCCCCATTCTGTAGGTATGGTCTGTGTTACTTGTTCCTAGATTTATAGCTTTGCAGCGGGCTGTATTAAAATGTTTTGTTTGAATGGGCTCAGGTGACCAAGCAATCCAGATCACTCTGTATGAATGCCCTGTCCTCAACATTATTTACCACTTACTTATTTAATCAGAATGTCATGTGGTACTAAGTCAAACACTTTATAAAAGTCTAAGCATTGTACATCTGTGAAATTACCTTTATCACCCAAACTGTTAATCTCCTAAGAGAATGAAATCAGGTATTTTTTTACAAGATTCATTTTTCATAAAACCACGTTGACTGGTGTTAATTATATTCTTAGCCTTTAATTCTTTATCAGTCTAATCCTGTAACATCTTTTTTATTATATTTCCTGGGATTAATGTCAGACAAATCAGCATATAGTTGTTACCCCATTTGTCTTTTTGAATATTGACACAACATTAGTACTTTTCTAGTCTTCTGGAATTTCCCCGGTATTCCAAGTCTTATTATAAATTAACATCAGCGGGCCAGAGATCTCTTCAGCCAACTCTTTTGAGAAATTTGAATGCAAGTCATTTGGGCCTGCTGACTTATAAATGTTTATACTAATGGATTTTATCTAACATAATTCTCTGTTACTAATTGCCTGGAAAGCACTTTCACATCCTCATGATTTGAGTACAATAACTTGCTTTCTTCTAAATATAAAACAAAAATATTTATTGAATTCTGCCTTTTCTGTATCAACAGTTTTATCGTCTCCATCAATAGGTTCCTAATACTTTAAAATCTCATTGTCCTTAGCCCTGTCGACCATGGGTTTGTCCCTGATGTTTTCAGGTTCCCTTATCAATTTTCTGCACTTCATAACTTCTGATTTATATTGATTGCTGTCTCTTTCCCCCCTTTGCCATTTGTTATATATTGAGTTTTTTATTTCTAATTGCGTCCTTCACTTTGCCACTGAACCAGATGGACTTGAGCGAAAGGTGGACTCTTTCCTGATTGTGGAATCATGGCTTTTTGGCCATATAATAAACTGTTCTTAAAAAAGTTCTCATCAATTTTGCTTATAATCTTCTTCATCTTTGGGAAATTAGCCCTTTTGAAACACTAAGTATATATATATTTCTGGCTGGGACTGTTCTCTGTCCATATTTAATGTAATCAGGTCATGTTCACCAATCTCTAGGCAACCACCAGCTTCCAGTCCAGTGATGAATTTTTATCCATCACAGTGAGGTCCAAAAAAGTTACCTCATGGGCACAATACCTCTTGTGTTAGAAAATTATCTGGCATTTTTAGAAACTCTAATGTTGGTACTACTGGCATGAGTTGTCCAGTATACCTCTTCCAAATAAATTTCCCGTAACAGAGTTTTTCTTTCCACACCTTTAAACAAGTGTTTAAGGAATAACTCATCCTGTTCTCTACTTTGATTCTGTGACACAGACTTTAATTAGCACGTTGATCTATATGCATTCAAAATTCTGCACTTTTGGGTTATCGGTAACTATAATACAGTGATGGTGTCGCTAATGTAGAGTACCCATCCCAAAACACCTTTTATCTACTCTGTCTCGTCTGAACAAGTTATAACCAGTGATTTTAGCATTCCTGTTAATGAATTGCCCCACCAGGTTTCAGTAAAGCTAGTTCTATCAAATTCCTTCTCATCAGTGAAACTTTCCAATTCTTCTTCCTTGTTACCCAGACTCCCAGCATTGGTATATACGCAGCTGAAAAATTATTTCTCTTTGCATTATTCATCACATCAATTCAGTTTGTTCATGAAATGTCCAGTTTGAGTTTGTATCACCTTTATTCCCTGGTATTCAACATCCTCCTGTCTGCTCCAGCTTGTGTCCTTTTGATCTATTAGTACTCAGCTTTAGCAAAACAGCTGCAACTTTGGTCAGATCTTGGAATTAGCAGTTTCATAGTTAATAGGGCAGATATTGTTTTGTAAATCCTGATCTATTTACCAAGATGTGTTTTATCTGGAATCATTGTGTTGCTTTCCTGTTAAGCTTGCTATTAAACTAGCCCCCCCAGAAGCACACAATGAACATTCTAATATAGCTGTACAGTAAACTATGCCCAGTCGCATTCAGTATTAATGAATTAATACAGATCAACTCCCACATCCTTCACAGTTTTCTCATAGGTATGCCACTTCTAAAATTAGCTTTCTTGTTAAATAAAGTTATTTCTAGTGGGGCAGCATTCAGGTGTGAGGGGAGATTTGTTTTTATAACTGCTTATAAAGTTGTTGACAACTTTTGCCAGTGGGATTTTGGTAGTTTCAAGGCCAATTTGCGAGAGATCTAAATAATTAGTGTAAAATATTTAGAGCTTGTTGGGAACTTTCTGTGAATTGTTTTCTGACATAACTTTAATTGTAAAAAAACTTCTTTTTTTCCCTGGGAAAATGTTTAAATTTGCCAAAATTTTCAATTTTCAGTCAGGAAAATCTAAGTTAAGTGTTCCTTTGGGACGATTTGACCTTATTGAAATATTTTTTTTTTTTAACTGACGAAACATTTTAAATAATTTTTAAAAACAAAAAACATAACAAACCAAACAAAAATCAACCTATGTGAACTGCAGTTCTGGCTCTCATTCTCTCCTATGTTTTGGGGCTCCTGGGAGGGCTACATGTGTCATTAGGCAAAGCACTGATTTCTTCCTGAGTTGTAAGGTCTATCGCAGAAGTTACATGACTCTAGGTACATTATGATCATTGTTAATATGTCAGTACAAGTGCACGTGTTCCAAACCTCATGTTCATCCACATGGGCTGTGCCATTCTAAAATTCCATCACTGTATAAACAAAGACAGAGACATTGTTTTGGACACTTTTCCATGGAGTTATAAACTTGTGACAAGTTGTAATGTGCACAGTATGCTTGGGTCAATGCTCCTATCAAGAAAGCAGACCAAGCTTGGTGGTATGATCCTAACAAAGGCTCACATGGGAGCTTCCTAAAATTAGTTTTGAGCATGCCTTGAGTAGAGCATACGGAGCTCAGCTACCAACTTCTTTCACTGGAGTAATGCATACCACATAATAAAATCTTTAAATATTTGGATCCTCGTGTCCCTGGAGCTTTAGATTCTTGGCTCCATTTCTGAAGCAAAGGTAATGCAGTATGGTTGCTCTTCTCCAGCTGGGACCTCTCAACTGCCATAAAGTCGGTAGCGCCTTCCCTCCTACCCTTGCTGTGTAGCCTGTCTGCTTGATGTGGGCACAGGACAGAGCTCAACTAATAGCAACTTTCATCTGGTGTATGGCCTTACCGGGATCATAGTCCCCTGTGGTAAATTAGAGTAGGCATGTCGGGGGTGGGGAAGAGCTTGAAAATCTACGAGTAAGCAGGTCCCTGATGGATGGGGGACACTTATTCCTGCATCAAATATAACTTGGCACAGGGGAGAATCTGTCCTTTATTCTCCAAAAGTGAAGATGTTTCAAGTGGTAGCAGTCAAGGAGAGGAAGTGACTTATCTGCAATTGCTGTTCATTGAAGACCTAAGTTGTCATAGATCACTACTACTTCTTCGAGTGCTTGTTCATGTTGATTCCAATCAGGTGTGTGTGCGCGCATGTGCACAATGGCTGAAAGATTTTTCCCTTAACAGCATCCATCGGATTGGCCTGGGTGCCCCCTGGAGTCATGCCTTCATGGCAGGCGCCTAATATAGAGCCCTGCCAACCCGCCACCCCTTCAGTTCCTTCTTACCGCCAGTGACGGTGGCTGGAACTTCCCTTGGCTCTTGCTCAGCAAGTTTTCTTCTCTATTCCATGTATATAGTTAGTTAGTTGTTAGTAGTACTCCAGTTAATAGTTAGTCTAGTTAGTAGTTGGGGGTTTCCCCCCACTCCGGATGCAGCGCTGTGGCATATCGCGGTCCCCAGGCTTTAAGAACTGCCTGGCTTGCGCCAAGCACATGTCGAAGAGTGATCCGCACTCGTTGTGTCTTCGGTGCCTGGGGGAGACCCATCAGAAAGATCGTTGTAAGATCTGCCGCGAGTTCCGCCCGAGAACACTTAAAGGGAACAGCAGCTGAAGGTGATCCTCCTGGAGGCAGCCTTATGCCCCCACTCTGACCCGGGCTCGAGAGACCCGACCCCTACGGCGGCATCCTCGACACAGAGGGCCCTGGCGACTTCGGCGCTGAGGGAGGACTCCTCCAGGGATGCTTGGCACCGCAGCGGCTCTTCATGGGGCCCATCTGATAGTAGGCACCACTCCCACTCGCCGATGCTGCAAAAGAAGAAAAAGCCGGATGACCGTTCTCCTTCGGCTAAGTCTCAAGAAGTGCGACCCCAGGCAGGCCACTCCTTGGCATCTCCTTCCGGGGCCATGTCGACTCCTGTCCAGGTCAGGCAGTCGAGTCTGCCCCCACCTTGATCACTGGTGCCTACGCAGCAGCTTCAACTCCCGTCCACACTGGAAGCTGCTAGAGATCTCCTCCACCTGACGGCACCGTTCTCGCCTGCCAAGGAGGAACCCTCAGCACTGATGGAGCCCCGTCCTCCAGTGCATTCTAAGGGAAAGCCGGCTATGATGTCGAGGCGCTCCCCTTCGCCGCCTACACGCTCCGACAGAGAGCCTTCCCGCTCCCCGAGCTCTTGACGTTCGAGGCACTGAGGATCGGCTCCTCCGTGGTCTTCAGTGTCTGAGACCTCGGAGTCGGAGCCCGACTCCTATCGCTTGAGTAGGAGCAGAAGCCGTAGAGCGAGGTCGGGCAGAGACAGAAGGGAGCAGCAGGCGTGGTCTCCGCAGTGGCAGAACCCACCTCAGTGGCCCTTCTGGTCTCCCTGGTCTTATCACCAGGGCCAGGGAGGAACCCAGGGTCCACGCTCAGCGATGTCTTCAGTGGCCTCCACCACTTTCGTGCCGCCTTCCGCTGTGCATCCGCCCCCGGTGCCTACGGTCCCGATACCTTTGCCTCCGGCACCATGCTCTGCTCTGACTTCGGCACCGGCCTTAATGACGTCGGCACACCCGTCTCCCATGCCTGCACCGTTGTCGATGTCGACCTCGATGCAGGCACCTACGGCCCCGGTGCTGATTTCGGCACCGGGCCCCCTGACCCCGGCGGCTCCTGTGAGCGTGTCGATGCAGCTACCTCCAGAGAGACTGATGCTGACGCCGACGTTGGGTACAACGCCTATGGTCCCGGCACTGTCATTGGCACCACCTCCTCCAACGCTGTCCCTGGAGACACGTGACCCGTCCAGGGCAGACGGTAGGGAGCTTCCACTACTGGCACATTCTTCCTCCTCCTCGTCGCCGGACGAAGCGTTGGCAGGGATGACCGTAGCTCCTGCATTAGAGCATAACAGAGTCCTACAGCAGTTGCTACGCAGGGCTGCCGAGGAGGTCATAGAGGACACGGATCCCATGGTGGACATCCTAGCACCCTTGGGGCCTGCACGGGTAGCGTTACTCCTCATAAAGACGGTGGTGGACACCACGAAGACCTTATGGCAGACACCGGAATCCCTGCCACCCACTGCCAAACATAATGAGCGGCGGTATTTTGTCCCCTCCAGAGGCTTTGAGCATCTCTACTCCCATCTGCCTCAGGACTCGCTGGTCATCGATGCGACTAACCAGCGGGAGAGACAAGGTTTCCAAGTCTTCTCGAGTCTTCACCAAGTGCATGGCAGTCGTCGCCACCTTTCTGCGGAGACACCAGGTGCAGGTGTTCCCATACCTCGACGATTGGCTGGTCAAAGGCCGATCCAGGGCTCAAGTGGAAGCTCAGGTGGCATTCATCAGAGACACCTTCGAGAATCTGGGCCTGCTACTGAACGAGACGAAATCGACTCTGTCCCCCATCAGAGGATAGAGTTCATAGGGGTGGTTCTGGACTCAATCCAAGCCAGAGCATTCCTCCCGTGGGCGAGATTCCAGGCCCTCGACGCCATGATCCAGGGACTCAGGAAGTTCCCCACCACCACTGCGAGAAATTGTCTCAAACTTCTTGGCCACATGGCAGACTGTATGTGCATGCTTCGGCACGCCAGACTCAGGCTTCGACCGCTTCAGTTGTGGCTTGCGTCAGTGTACAGCCCTGCCAGGGACAGCGTGGACAGGATCGTGACCCTGCCTCGCCCTATCCTCAACTCGCTCCTGTGGTGGACGGACGCGCAGCAGGTGTGCTCAGGAGTCCCCTTTGCTGCCCCACAACCATCCCTAATGCTAGTGACGGATGCTTCAGATTTGGGGTGGGGAGCTCATCTGGGGGACCACAGGACTCAGGGCCTCTGGTCACAGACAGATCGCCGTCTTCATATCAATGTCAGGGAGCTCAGGGCGGTGTGCCAAGCATGTCGGTCATTCTGCCCATATCTAGCAGGTCGACGCATATCGGTCATGATGGACAATATGACCGCGATGTTCTATATCAACTGACAGGGGGGTGCACGCTCCTCTCCCCTGTGCCAGGAAGCCCTCAGGTTATGGGACTTTTGTATAGAGCACTTAGTCGACCTGCAGGCATCGTACCTTCCAGGGTTCCAGAACAAGCTGGTGGACTGCCTCAGCAGGACTTTTCACAGGCACGAGTGGTCCCTTCGCCCAGACGTCACAGCTTCGCGCTTCCAGACGTGGGGTTGTCCCCGGTCGACCTCTTCGCCACGCGACATAACAGGAAGTGTCAGCAGTTCTGCTCCTTCCAGAATCACAGTCCGGGCTCCACAGCAGACGCGTTCCTCCTCCACTGGGGGGGACCGCTTCTGTACACCTTCCCACCCATACTGCTCGTCCACAAGGTCCTGCTCAAGATCCGCAGAGACCGGGCTCAGGTCATTCTCATAGCACCAGCCTGGCCCCGCCAGCATTGGTACACGTCTCTCCTAAACATGTCCGTGGGAGCCCTGATTACCTTGCCGCTCTTCCCGGACCTTCTCACGCAGGGTCACGGCTCCAGCACCCAAACTTCCAGTCGCTGCATCTCACAGCATGGAGGCTCCATGGCTGAATCTGTTCGAGCTCTCCCGTTCAGAACAAGTCAGACAGGTTGTCTTGGGCAGTAGGAAACCCTCCACTAGGGCCACGTACCTGGCCAAGTGGAAGAGATTTTTCAATCTGGTCAGCTCAGCGCGACTTTCCCCCGGTGCTGGCCTCAGTGCCCCAGATCTTGGATTACCTTTTCCACCTAAAGCAGGAAGGTCTCTCTTTGTCTTCTATAAGAGTACACCTGGCTGCCATCTCGGCTTTCCATCCGGGGGTACAGGGCCGATCGGTTTTCGCTAACTCCCTGGTTGGTCGCTTCCTGAAGGGCCTCGACAGGTTGTACCCGCACATCCGCCAACTGGTTCCTGTTTGGGACCTTAACTTGGTCCTCTCTAGGCTCATGGGGCACCCCTTTGTGCTTCTAGCAACATGCTCCCTGCTCTACCTTTCCTACAAGGTTGCGTTCCTGGTGGCGATAACTTCAGTCTGGAGGGTGTCTGAGCTTAGGGCTCTAATGTCCAAGCCGCCCTACATCATGGTTTTTTAAGGACAAGGTTCAGCTTAGGCCCCATCCGGCCTTCCTCCCGAAGGTGGTATCGCAGTTTCACATCAACCAGGACATTTTCCTCCCGGTTTTCTACCCCAAGCCTCATGTGAGTAGCAGGGAGCAGCGGCTACACACTCTTGATGGCCGCGGAGCGCTGGCCTTTTACATCGAGAGGATGAAACCATTCAAGAAGTCGGTACAGCTCTTTGTCGCAGTAGCGGATAGGATGAAGGGCCAGTCTGTTTCGACACAGTGCATTTCATCATGGATTGTGGCCTGCATTACCGAGTGCTACAACCAAGCAGGAATTACAGCGCCCCCGATAACGGCGCACTCTACAAGGGCGCAAGCTTCATCAACTGCTTTCCTGGCTCAAGTCCCCACCCAGGAAATCTGC
The DNA here is from genome assembly GCF_002925995.2 of Terrapene triunguis. Lineage (NCBI taxonomy): Eukaryota > Metazoa > Chordata > Testudines > Emydidae > Terrapene > Terrapene triunguis. The sequence goes on along the minus strand of NW_020664417.1, from coordinate 59,583,109 downwards.
AGGGCGGCGACGCCACACACTATGCAATTACTAGGCAGGCCAGAGATGATGCAGCTTTGGTAGAGCAGTACTCCAGTCAGTGGACAACTCCGACCCCACCTCCTAATTTTGCTTGGGAGTCACTTGATTAGAATTGACATGAACAAGCACTCAGAGAAAAAACTGTTCCTCACCTTCTCGTAACTGTTGTTCTTCGAGATGTGTTGTTCATGTCCATTCCAATATCCATCCTCCTACCCCTCTGTCCGAGTAGCTGTTAAGAAGAAACTGAAGGGGTGGCGGGTCAACAAGGCTATATATTAGGTGCCATGAAGGCGTGACTCCAGGGAGCACCCAGGCCGACCTGACGGATGCTGCTAAGGGAAAAATCTTCCAGCCATTGTGCATGTGCAGACACCTGATTGGAATGGACGTGAATAACTCATCTCGAAGAACAACAGTTATGAGAAGGTGAGTAACCATTTTTTCTTATTTGTCATATTTGCCAACCAGTTTGTCATATTTTTAAAATACGTGCATGTATGAGTTTCTAACTTGCTCTAAAGGAACTGGTGATTGAGCCACTAGGATCGCTTAAGTTCTAGGACAGGAGCAAACACTACTCCTGAAGGAATACGGTGTCAAAAAATTAAAAATTCTACACACACTATTTTAAAATTCTGCATATTTTATTTGTCAAAATAACACAATATAATCACACCATTTTCAATTATTTGCTGACAAGTATTTTGAAATAAATTACCAAAATAATTGAAAATGGTGTGATTATAATGTTGTGTTACGGTGTTATTTTGACAAATAAAATAAAATAGAATTTTTAATATTTTGGCACAGAATTTTTAATTTTTGGTGCAGAATTCCCTCAAGAGTACCAGGGTTCTGTGTGGCGCAATCTGGGAGTGGGCAGCTCAGTGGGGTTGGAGGTGGGGAGGAATCTGGATCCATAGGGGGGCTCATTGGGGGTGTTCTGGGTGCAGGGGGGAATTGGATCTGCAGGGGAGTCCAAATGAAGGTCATTAGGGCTCAGTGGGGGGGTGAGGTGATGGGCAGGGTGCAGTTGGTTGGGGCTCAGTGGTGTGGGGGCTCCCAATGCAGGGGGTAAAGCTTGATGGAGGGGTTCTGGATGCAAGGGGCTTCCAATGTGGTGGGGTTGGGGTGGGGAGGTTCTGAGGGCGGGGATGCGTGTCCAGATGCATGGGGGTTGGGCGGACAGGGGGAGCAGCTCCATGTACAGTGACCCACTGCCCCCATAGGTGAGGAGTGATGGGGCCAGGAAGTGGGGGGAAGGATCACTGGGGGGGGGAAGCTGCTCTCCCTGTCCGCCCAACCCCTCTGCATCTACCCCCACCCCTCCGACGTTTCTGGGGGTTGATCTGACCCAGCCCCGGCTGCTCCATGCAGGGGAGGGGGAACTCCATTGTCGTTGTCCTCCCCATCCAGCCAGGCATCCCCAGACCGCCTGTTCCCCCGCTCCAGGGAGGAGTGAATGAGCACTGGTGCAGCTTTTCTTTGCTTCCCCACAAAAACCATTTTTCTGCGGGAAAGCAAAGAGACTCTATGGGGGGGGACATGTTTCTGCATGCATGCAGTGGTGCAGAAACCCTCCAGAAGTAAAAAACACAACTCCCTTGCTGTATTAGATAACTTGGAGCTTTCACTTTGAACATAGCTCTAGGAGTGGTTATCTATTAACTTATCAGAGAATGGTAATTACAGATAAGAAATTTGCTGGTCTCTACAGTTATCTGTTAACCACAAAGGGAAAAAATAAACTAGCCACCAGGTCAGATTCTAATGCTCCTGTAATCAGTTCTCAGCCATTTTATCCCTCTCACAAATGACCTGATGCACTGTTGCAGGCTCAGCGGTCATATTTGTAAAACTTGATAGATTTAAACTGTATTTAAACCAGTACTAAACATAGGAATATGTAGTAATGAGAGTTTGATTTGAAAATATTCAGAGGCTCTAATGCGGGACAAAAGGGAACAGTGCCCCCTATATAATTAAAAAAATCTTTGAACTGTGACAATTTATAGTGAATACCAGAATTCAGATCAGCTAATTGTTTTGCTTTACATTTTTCCACATTTCTAAAAATTATCTATTTCAGAGCAATTCATGATGTTAAGGCCACAGACATGGGATTGAGCAAAGTGAGATTCAAGGCAGAAGTAGACTTTGATGGACGGGTTGTGACTCGTTCTTACCTGGAAAAGCAAGATATTGAACAGCTGCTACAAGTATGTTTAATAAAGCAATATTGTTACTTCCAGCATTTTTTTCTTTCCCATTATCAAGCATATTAAAAGAAAAATTTGCAAGTAGATAGGGTATATTGTTTTGCATTTATATAGCTCCTCATCCTGAAGGATCCCAGATGGCCTTACATATTTAACACACTGATACAAAGTATACACAGAGATCATACCATCAGCCTCCACCTCTGGGCTGAAATAGCAGTAGTGTATAGCAACACTACAAAACCTTCGTAGTACAAGAAGTGTAAAAAAAAAAAAAAAAAAATCTTATCCAGGTCAAATTACAAGGCTAATTTTAAATCAGGATATTGCCCAACATTCACAAGTTGTTGTTCTGTCTAGATTTTCCTGTATGATTCCCAGCTCCTTACTCTGAAATGCTTTTTCTAAGAACTACCCTGATTCAGAGGAAGACCAGGGAGATGGAGCGAGGCCAAGCTCACCCTGTGACAATGCCAACACCACTTCTGCAACACACTGGGATTTTCTCTGGAAATCTCTTATCCAAAAACTGATCATTGTAGGTCTCGCAAACGAAGCAGGTTCAGATCAGAACCAGAGGTGGCATGCTTTCAAGTCTGGTTTATGATCGTAGAGCACATTATTTCTCTCCTTCCACTTGATTTTTAGAGACTAACATATGTTTTTATTGATATTGCAGGAAACATTTTACTTGACTTAAATAGTCTTCTTGCTTTGTATCCAAGGAGTACTGTTGATCTTATACTGTGCTATGTCTATATTAGTGATGCAATATTTGTGTCTTAAATATACTGCAGCCTTATTGCCTATGACTGTGATATTACAAGTTAAGAAGCATCTAGCCAGCTCTGTCCTTGGATATGAGACAGCCAAGAAAAACTCATGTTAGTACTGGGATACCATCTATAGTTCTTATGCATCTGTTAGCTTGGGTTTTATTATTTGGTGAAAAATTCCTCTCTCTATAGAAGAGGTCTGCCTAGTACTTCTATAGAGAGCGTTGCATCCTGTTTTCCTTAACCTCTTTCCTTCTGTTTGGTACACTGTTGGCTTCTCCTAGCCTCAGTTCACAGCTGTTTTACTTGGCTCATTCTGGGGGCCAAGGATGAGTATTTCCTGCGGGCTGCATAGTGAATCTTTAGGTATTACTACATTTACTTTGCTACCTGCGATGCGATACATTATACAGCTACCACTAAAGTTACACATTTTTAAATCAGCAGGTCTGGATAACTTGCATCCAAGAGTTTTAAAAGTGCTGGCCGAGGCGCTTGTTGGGACCATTAATATGAATTTTCAATACGTCTTGGAACACCGTGGAAGTTCTAGAAGAAATATGCCAATATTTAAAAGGGGTAAATGGGACAACCAGGCTAATTATAGGCCTGTCAATCTGACATTGATCCCAAACAAAATAATGCAACAGCTGATATGGGACTTAATTAATCAAGAATGAAAGGAGGCTAATATCATTGTCAATCAACATGGGTTTATGGAAAACAGATCCAGTCAAACTAACTTGTTACTTCTTTGAGTAAGATTACAAGTTTGGTTGATAAAGGTAAAAGTGATGATATAATTTATTTAGACTTCTGTTGGGAGTTGACTTGGCATTTTGATTAAAAAACTTGAACTATAAAAAATTAACATGGTACATATTAAAAGTATTAAAAACTGTCTGATAGGTCTCAATGTAATTGTAAATGGGGAACTATCTTCAAGTGGGTATGTTTCTAGTGGACTACTTCAGGGATTGGTTCTTGGCCCTGTGCTCTTTAACATTTTTATCAATGACATGGCAGAAAATAAAATCATCACTGATGACACTTAGGTTGGGGGATTGGTAAATAACAAAAAGGATGGGTCACTGATACAGAATTATCTGGATTGCTTGATAAGCTGTGTGCAAGCAAATAAATATGTATTTTAATACACCCAAATGTGAACTTAGGAACAATGTAGGTTATACTTACAAGATGGGAGACACTAGTCTGGGAAACAGTGATTGAAAAAGACTTGGAGTCATGGTGCATAATCAGCTGAATGTGAGCTCCCAGTGGAATGCTGTGGCCAAAAGGGCTAATGCAACGGTGGGCAAACTATGGCCCATGGGCCACATCCAGCCCGCCAGCCGATTTAATCCAGCCCTTGAGTTCCAGCTGGGGAGCGGGGTTGGCGGCTGCTCTGCGCATGCGCGCTGCGGCTCCCTGCAGCTCTCTTAAGTAGCGGCATGTCCCCCCTCCGGCTCCTATGTTTAAGGGCAGCCAGGGGGCTCCGTGTGCCGCCCCCACCCCAAGCGCCACCCCTGCAGCTCCCATTGGCCAGGAACTGTGGCCAATAGCTGCAGGGGTGGCACCTGCGCATGGGGCAGCATGACAAACTGCCTGCCCGCGCTTCCGCGTGGGAGCTGGAGGGGGGACATGCCGCTCCTTCTGGGAGCTGCCCGGAGCCTGCACCCCTGAACCCCTCCCGCCCTCCTGCACCCCTTGGTCCCAGCCTGGAGCACCCTCCTGCACCCCAACTTCTCAGCCCCATCCCCATCCCAGAGCCTGCACCCCAGCCGGAGCCCTCACACTTCCCCCCACTCTCCTGTGTCCTGCCCCAGCCTGGAGCTCCCTCCCACATCCTGAACTCCTCATTTCTGGCTCCACCCCAGAGCCCGTGCCCCAACCCCCTGCCCCAGCCCTGATCCCCCTCTTGCCTTCCAAACCCCTTGGTCCCAGCCTGGAGCATCCTCCTGCACCCCAAATCCCTCATCCCCAGCCCTACCCCAGAGCCCTTACCTCCAGCCAGAGCCCCCACCCCAACCCCATGCCGAAGTCCCCTCCTGTACCCTGAACGCCTCATTTTTGGCCCCACCCCAGAGCCCGAACCCCCTCCCACACCCCAACCCCAATTTTGTGAGCATTCATGGCCCGCCATACAATTTCCATACCGAGATGTGACCCTCGGGCCAAAAAAGTTTGCCCACCCCTGGGCTAATGCAATCCTTGGATGTATAAACAGGGGAATATACAATAAGAGTAAGGAGGTTATATTACTGCTATATTTGGCACTGGTGTGACCACTACTGGAATGTGTGGCAAGTTTTGGTGTGCATAAATCAAGAAGGGATGTTGATAAATTGAAGAGGGTTCAGAGAAGAGTCACAAGAATGATGAAAGGATTAGAGAACCTGGCTTCTGTGTTTGAGCTCCTAGAGTAGTCTGTCTATTTTAGCTTAACAGAGAAATGGCTAAGTCTTGATCACAGTTTATAAATACCTACGTGGAGAATGAGCTCTTCAGTCTAGCCGACAAGAGTATCGCAAGATCCAGTGGCTGGAAGTTGAAGGTAGACAAATTCAGACTGGAAATAAGGTGAAATATTTAACAGTGAAAGTAAACAACCATTTGAACAATTTACCAAGGGTTGTGGTGGATTCTCCATCAGTGTCCATTTTAAAATCAAGAATGGATGTTTTTCTAAAAGACATGCTGTAATTCAAACAGGGAAGATGTTGGGTAAGTTCTGTAGCCTGTGTTATGCAAAAGGTGGTCCATTCTGGCCTTATGTTTTTGAGAGAGAATGAGTGGAGAGAACAAGAAGAGAGAAGCTGCACTGTCTTGTTAGGAGAAAACTGAGACGTTTACCAACTTTTTGAAGAGATGACTTTTTGGAAAGACAAAAGTGCAGTTCTTTAAACCTAGTTTGTGACTAAAGGAAAAAGTGAAAATGTGTATGTACATATTGCAGGTTTATTGCCAGCCCATCTTCCTCCCCATCTGTATTTTACATTCTTCATGTCCTTCATCCTCACTGCCCTGAAAAGTCAGGAATAATAAAGAAGCCCAGCCTTTTCCAGTTCCTTGGCAAATGGTTGCCCATTAGGAAACATGAAAATGTTTAAAAATTGACAGTTGCTTGTTTTTCTTTTTGTTTTGTTTTTTTACCTTCCCCTGCAATCTCTCAAATTTCTTTTCTTGCCAGGAAATTCAGCAGGTGAAAACTCTTGAGGAATTAGAAGCCTTCATGCTTAAACATGGAGAGAATATCATTGACACACTGGGAGCTGAAGTAGACCGGCTTGAAAAGGAGCTAAAGGTAATATTCAGTTGGTAAAAATAATTAATCAATCTGAATGCTCCTATTTTGTTGATATTTTTCTTTGTACCTTTAAGAAAAGCAGGGACAAACTTCAGTTAAGTTTCACTGAACAAATCTGACCTTGAAAACAAGTATTTGTCTTGCCCTGGGTCTGCTTGACATGTATGGCTTGTATGGTGGTTTGTTTTGTCTCTGTCCAAGTCACTTGCCTTTCTAAGATCATTACTACTTATTGATTACAATTCCCATGGAATATTACCTGTTTGTGTTCTCTGAAAAATGGCACAGTTGTCTCAAAATGTCAAGTCATTTATAGGCCCTTGAACTCTACATCAGCTGTAATGAGAAGCAACTTTTAAATGGTTTTTAACCATCCACTTAATGTTGTGTCAAAAGTGATGTAATTGCATATGAAGAGGGCTCCACTTACTTTACCTCTTATTTTTTGTTTTTCTCTTCGCAAAACAATATTTTTCATTGCGACTACTGCTCTACCATGTGACACAACTTTAATAGACACACAAACAAGCAACCATCCTTTTTTCAGTTTAGGATTTAAAGATCTCTTTCAATTGTAACAGCAAAGGCGTGTTATCCTTGTTACATTGTGGCTACTAAAACCTTACCTGAGAAGTTATGGTGGGTAGGTGTGGCATGCTTTTATTTTCATTTAGTTTGTGGTCTGTCCATTATACCAAACCATAACTTTATAAATGGATAGATTCATCATAAGGGCCTTTGCCTTTCTGATTTGGGGGGAGGGATAGCTCAGTGGTTTGAGCATTGGCCTGCTAAACCCAGGGTTGTGAGTTCAATCCTTGACGGGGCCATTTAGGGATCTGGGACAAAAATCTGTATGGGGATTGGTCCTGCTTTGAGCAGGGGGTTGGACTAGATGACCTCTTGAGGTCCCTTCCAACCCTGATATTCTGTGATTCTGTGATTTCAAATTCTAGAATGGTGTTATTGGGCTGGACAGAGATCTAGTCAGACAGTTGTGTTGTGACTCTGGTTTTGTATTGATAGTTTATGTGCTGATGTGTGATCACCTAGTTTTAGCAGATGCTGGGAATTCCTGGAAGTATAAGTGGATTGGAGAGGTCTGGGAAGCAGCAGATGTTCAACATTTGGTTCTGTTTTTGGAGTCTGGTTTTCTTGCTTTACATTCTGTTACATCTCACAATCTGGGAAAATGCTGGTGCTTGGAAGAACAGAGTTGTCTGTTCCTCCTAGGATGAAAAGGTGGACAGGGTATCTGTTTTATGCCCTTGGTGACTGAGCAGCAGAAGGAATAATATGTACAAATAAATCATATTTGTCTGCATGAAATAAATGGGGAAGCTGTTTATATTACAAATTTATGAAAAGCCCCAAAGGGAACTTCTAATACAGAACATATCCATTTTGTAAGGTACGATTTTTTTAAAATGGTTTTTCCTTTCTGCTGAAGAGTTTATTTTCCTGCTTTTGGAGTAGTTAAGCATTTCCTTTGTCTGAAGATGTGAGGCATTTGGGCAGACAAATATATCCACAGACATAAGTAAATTCCATGGTATTTTCCAAGGGGAGCACAGAGTCATGATCATAACCATAGTGTGCCAGATAAATGTTGTGCCTTTGTGACTGCCTTTTCCCTTCATCAGAAGGTGCTGTTCAAGAGCATGTTCCAGTGTGTGTAGGATTTTTGAGAAACATTCTAAGTAATTTTAGTTTTATCTTCCCAGAGTGGTGCTATTGAAAATCAAAATCAGTGTTTTGACTATAGTTGGATTTGCTTGCCAGCCCTCAGAGATTTTTGAACAGCAGGCTCAATTAAGAATAATAAATTTCAAAACATTAATCCTATTTTCAGTGTATATAGGGATTTCAATAATTGTGTTGCTATTGAAAAAGCTTTACCTAATTTAAAGTCACCTGTAGAAATGTTGGTGAAGCAAGTCACTTGAAGCAAACATCACCTGTTATGCAAACCACATAATATTTTCAGTGTCTGAAGTTGTATATTTCCTTAATAGAAACTTGGTCAGTATATTAGGTCTTACAAGTCATTTTAATAGCGTAGATCAGTTCTTTTCATGCACTTCTGGCATTCAGGAAAGTGCCTCTTCTATGTAGAATGTAACTTTTTTTATTTTTTTTTATTTGGACATTTTTACCTTTAACCAATTACCTTTTTTAAATCATGAGCTGCTTCATACTTTTGAAAGCATTAGAACTAATTTAGCTATGAAGTTGTCACCATTCTAGTACGCGCTGATAAATGTTCCTTGGTGGACAAATTCTTTAGACCTGCCTAAAGCATGGGTTAAATGTATTAGTTAGTCTTCATTTTAAAACAATTGCTATGTTACCACGATTAGGGATTTGTTATCCTGTTGCCAACATTGTGGCAGATCTTGTCATCAGCATCAGTGTGGTACATTTGATTGTCTATGCTTATTAATAAAATTTTGTTTTTTTGTTTCAGCAACGCAATCCTGATGTTCGACATGTAGATTTGGAAATATTGTAGATTTGACAGAAAAAATCCTTGGAGTACTCTCTTTTGGAAACAAGTTTTGCACAGAAATGGAACAGCTATTGAAACTGCAGTCACTTCAATACCATACCTCATTTACTTCATGCTGTAGGCTTCCTGAACTGTTGTTACTGAATCAGTTTCCAGAACAGCTTTAGATTCAGAGTCAACAACTTTGTATAGAAGATCAGTTCAACAAAAGCTACTTAGCATAATTTCTACATGAGACTGTTGGAGGTGAATTTATTTGGGAATTGGAACTTAAATCTTTTAGTTTCTATAAGGCAAATGTTAATGCCTGAAAATACACAGAAGATAGTTTCCCCATTTCAATTTTTTGTCAACTTGCACATCAGTTTGCACTCATTTAACTACTTCCTTCTAGAAGTCACTGGAGGTATTTGCAAGATACAGATGTTTAATGCTAGAACAGGCTTTGTTTCATTTGTTCTACCTGCCAAACTTGAACCAGTTGTTATATTCCAGCTATATGGTCTCTTTTTTTTCTCTGAGATCAGTCCCTCCAAAAAGAACACCACTTTTCTCGAGTGTCATGATTTGGAAACTTGCTTCTGCCAGTGTTGCAACAGATCAGTCTTTTGAATGCAGTTGGCTTTGGGCTTGGCCTAGAGTACATTGAGTTACTGCGCAGGATGTAGAAACCTCAACAAACTTTTTTTTTATAGATTATCTTGGCCTATGCCTTGTGTTTAGGTTTTTTCTCTTCAGATTTTTTCCCACCCATATGCCTTTTTGTTGCTTTAACTTGCTAATGTTGGAGGATATAACATGGGGAACGATTTACTTAGTAGTTTTCTGTTATTTTTCATTTGGCTTTTTATATTTTTAAGAGGCAATATTCTGCGAATGATCTTCGCTAGCAAAAGCAAGAGGTGTGTAGAAGTTTTAACATATTCTAGAAATATTTATAATTAAACAGATGTGAAGATGATACTAATTTATTTACACAGGCACTACTTGTATGAATCTGAATTGTAGATAGCTTTTTGGGTGTTTTTCAGAAAAACCTTTTTGTGTGGGGGAAGTAAAACAATTGTGCTGAAATGTGTCATGGCTGTCAGTAATCCCAAAAGTGAGTGCATAGAATTTACGTGTTTGAAATGCGCAATTCTAGTGTTTTACAAAATGGGTTTCTAGAATAAGGCTTTCTGCAATAGGTATCCAAGTCATAGCAGACTCTGTAAGAAATAATCTTTTAATAAAGGCTAAGTGAGTACAAATAATGCAAATCTAGTAATTGAAATATTAATGGAATAATTACCGATAAATCCTTCTCCAGGAAAAATCCTTTATGCACTTTAAAACGTTTCAGTAACATGAAAATTGCTCATGGGAGAGAGGTGGCAATAAGAGCATCCTGATGATTCTGTTGCTGAGTAGTCTAGTGACTGACATACTGAGGGCAGAAATGTTGATAGGGAAGACAAGTCATCAAAATCAATTTGTTAAGATTAAATCATATGCATTGCAGCAAATAATAATAGCCGAGACCAAAATGTCAGGATTTGATTAAATGCTTTGTAATAGTATTTTTTTTAAATGTAAAATGTCATTTGCCAGTGAATTATGAGAATTTAAAATAGCATGCCTTTTGACAATTGCAAAACACTGCATGCTGTGCATTTTAAATAAAATGACATTCCAAAGTTTAGTTTTTAGAGATGAGGCTTTATGTACTGTAATGTATGTAATGGGTGACTTTGTTACATAGTTTGAAATGAAGGGTCTGTTAGTACCCTTGCCTATAATTCCTATTCTTTCTCTTCTCATCAGTCATTTGTTTATAACCTATTAGTGCTTAATCTAAGGGAAGACTTGATTTTTATCTGGCTGTCTCCCACTGTAGTACTAATTAGATTTGTAGTATACACTTAAGACTGATAATTAGAAATGTGTTTAATAAAAAGTGATATTTTTAAAGTTAATTGCACATATTTGTAAAATGTTACACCTTTGTGGGTAGTTTCCCAAATAACTAATGAGGGACACTTTGGCACATTCTAAATGGTTTACTTTTGAGTCCTTTACGTGAGTCTCCTTCTCTATGTCATCAGCAGAGTGCATGCTGGGATATGATCATCCTGGAAGAGCACTGGAATTTGACTCTGATTAATGCAAATCCTATTTATCTTCTCTTCTCTCTCTCCCCCACTCTCTCCCATAAAGCACTATAAAGTACTGTTACTGAAGAAAAAAAAAAATTGTAAAAACCTGGAAGGGAGGGGCAAGAATCTGAACATTGCCTCTGGCCGTTACTCTTCAGTGGTGTATGTGATATCACAAGTGACATGTATGCTGGACCATCATGAATGGGAGTCAGTAATCTATAAGGGGAGTTTGTATATTGTGTTCCTGAAACATCCCCAAAGATTAGTAAATATTAGAAATGTACTGAAATGTTCCCTTATCTAGTTTATAGAGAAACTTAAGCACATCATCTTAAGGTGCATACTACTATGAAAAATGTTTGTGTAAAAAATGGTACTTTTTCAATCATAGCTGCTCCCTGCATGTATTCTGATTCATATCTGCCTACTTCAGTGACAAAAATAAGATTGTATTGCTTTTTATTGTCTTTGCAGTACTATGAAAAAGTGAGCTGGATTCTGTTGCTTCTGTCTTCAACAAGATTGACTAAGTTCCAATTGGTTACATCTTTGCAATCCCTTTGGAGGCTGTAGGTTTGCATAGGCCTCATTAAGAACCTAATTTTATTTGCAAAGCCACTTTCGTTGGTGGCAATGCATGAGGAAAGACCCCAGTTTGGTTCTGAGAGCCCAGCATGGGTTTTCATGGCTTGCATTCAGTTAAAATGTCTTCTACATTGAGCACGACTGATAACAGAAATTGGCCTAATAAACTTGGTACCCCATTTTTAGTCACTTTGAGAAGGAAATCGCACTTTAAAGTGGCAGCAATTTAAAATATATGTGCAGATTGCTGTTAATATTTTTTAGTGAAAACTGTTACTCAAATTTAAGCTACAGTATTTTCATGGTCTAAAGAACGGGTTGAACTGGGTCCAGGATTTGGTTTAGCCTCGTTACAGTATTCTGGACGGAAGCTTTTTGGGATAGTTTCCGTGGTAGGATATTTTGGATTAAAGTATACTTGCAAAGTACTGAGGAACTGGGTGTTTTCTTCATGAACCATAGATGTGACACCTTAACGTCCCTTAATATTATCTCTGATTTGAAAGAGTGGTAAAATCAATGGAGCAAGGACTCAGCTAAAATTAAAATGTTTATTCTAGGATTTTTTTCAATAAATTTTCCTCTATTGTATCTTAAAGCCATGGAATATATTTATTTTTAGAGATTCTGTTGTCCTTACAGCCTTTATTTTGCAAAACAGGATTCAGAGAACTCTACCCATTTATTTTGTGGGAAATACATTCTCATTAGTTGCATGATATTTCATAATTCAATCTGGATAACATTAAGGTAATGCTGATTGACAGAAAAGATATATTTTGAGGAAAGAGTCTAACCACTGAGGGCTCACAGTTTTAAGGTCTCATTAGATTCCTCTTTTTTTCTTGGACTTCTATGTAGACTTCCGGAATACTTTGTCTTCTGATGCTGGACATGAGATTGTATCCTTTCCCCTTCAGATGGGACCTTCACTATGGTTATCTATAGTTATAATCTCAAGGTTAGGGACTAGTCCAACAAAGCTCTACTTGGGGCTAATCTTGAAGGCTATCCAGAAACTTCAGCTGGTGCAGTATGTGTGCTGCGCTTGACAGTTGAGTAGTGCAGACTGGCAGGAGTATATTGTACTTGTGCGCTGAACTTCAGATTGACTCCCAGTTCACAATGGAATTTAATTCAAGATGCTGGTCACTATCTATTAAGCCCTAAATGGTGTAAGCCTCAGTTGTCTGATCCTGTTCCACCTGGGCTCAGCATAAGCTCTTCAGCTTTTTCTGTCGCAAGGGTTAAGGTCACAGGACCTCGACGTTCTCAGTGGTTGTCCACCTCTTTAATACTCTCACATGTTAGAAAAGTACGTGGACTACATTCACATTTGGAATGTGACTTAGATTAGTTTTCTGCTAACTGAAGGTCTGGAATCTCCTGGCATTTTATCCTACTAGCAAGTTTGGTTCTGGTTTTTGAGAGAGAATATGATAAATCTAACCTTTTTGAAGTGTGGCAAGACGTACTGTGATGGGTGCATCAAATCCACATAAGTCCCCAAAATAGAGGATGATGATATCTTTGCATATGGCAGAAAGTTTGTCATTTATTTGAAATCTCATTTAAATTATCCTGTTCATTTGGATTGAGGCAACTTTACAACAAACGGATCCACGGAAATTTATTGGGATGACTTTGGGTTTGACAGAAAAATCTTTCTTGTGATAACTTATTCTTATGGCAGTCAAGCCTAGCAGAATAGAATGATCAGAATACTGATACCTGTGGTAAAGCTAAAAATGGCCTATAATTGCCCCAAAGTTTATATTGCTGAGGTGAGTTTAAAATGAAAACATCATTCTGTACCTTTATTGCTATGTACTATGTTTTTGTGTTTTCTATGTTTGTACTTTCTGGGTATTGAGAAACCAACAGGTGAATTGGAATGATAAAGAATTTATGTAATTGGGCATGTTGAGGCATACTGAAAGATTTTCCAGAAAGGGAGGAATGCACCATCATCTTTTAAATAGATTATTTTCCCACTGTTTAGTGAGGCAAATAGATATTTAATAGTTTAGGCTGTGTCACATACTAAAATAGATGGAAAAAGAATATCAGTTCACTATGGGTTAGAAGAAAGAGAGGAGGACTGACTTGCAAGCAGAATAATCGTGTTTTCAAAAAACATGCTGTTGAGGAAAAGTGTGCTCCTGTGTTGAATAGTTATATGGACTGTAGAAACTACAGTAAAACAGACTGTGTTTGAAGAAAAGGAATGGAAGACTTATCAAGATAAGCAGTAATGTGAAAAAATATTGAAACAAAGAAAAAATAGGAGGTGTGGAACTTGGGAAGTGGAAAAAATGAACATCAAATTGATCTAATAGAAAATGAGAAGAAATAAGGTAAATATTATAGTTTGGAAAAAATAGACAATAAGAAATTATCTGACAAGGATACAGAATGCAATATAGTTAATATCTGGATGCCAAGCGAAAGAGAGACTGTTCTGAAACATTTTTATTTCTTTAAAATAATGATTGGGTGAAACATACTTTTTTCAGTCTCACTGGAAAGGTTTATATGGTGAAAACTGTCTTAGGTGACCAATCTAAGGGACTGACCATTTGTTTCTTGACTGAGGTGACCAAATGAAGGTGGCACAGATTATTATTTCAAAAGTTTGAGGTAGAGTAGTATAAGACAAATTGTCTAAGGTGATGTCTCATACAGGTTTAATTATTTAGCAGCGAGAGAAGGAAAATTCTGGGTCCTACTGCTAAGTATAATGGAATAATCTCCTAGTGTGTAAATATCCCTCTCTCAAAGCTGTTGGCAAGCTGTTTAAGACCTAGAGGACAGTGAGCTGTAGGAAGGGATATTAGTGTTGGCACTGCACTGAGGAAACTTGAGGATTTATTTTTCAACAAGATGGATTCAGAGCACACTTAACTATGAGCATAAACACTGAATAAAACACTGGTATTATGTGATTTGGCCACCTAAATCATGTAACCCAGTCCAATAAAAGGAATTTGGAATGAACTGAAGGAAGTTTTAAAAAAAGGACACCTTACAGTAACAAAACTGAAGCACCATCTTGTGGACAGATTAAAAGCAGTTATCTCCCATTAGCAAGAAATACATAGTGTTCCAAAGATCACTGCATTATATTGTGAACACACCAATATTTAATAAAATGACTGGAAGAAATTCCAATCCTTAACTTTTCAGGTTGTCTAAACTTCTGTGGACAAAGTGAAGTGCCCAGGTACATAACTTTTTGCAAATCCCTTTAAGCCATTAATTGTACTAAGGGTATGTCTACACTACCCGCCAGATTGGCGGGCAGTGATCGATCCAGTGGGGATCGATTTATCGTGTTTAGTCTAGATGCGATAAATTGACACACACACCCCAGCCCTCTCCCATCAACTCCTGTACTCCAGCACCACGAGAGGCACAAGCAGAGTTGATGGGGGAGCGGCAGCAGTCGACTCACCGCGGTGAAGACATCACGGTAAGTCGATCTAAGTACGTCGACTTCAGCTACGTTATTCACGTAGCTGAAGTTGTGTAACTTAGATCGATCCTCCCCCCTAGTGTAGACCAGGGCTAAGTGTCACGTTCAAGGATTTGACAATTACTTTAATAACATGAAGAGGAAAAACCTAGTTGAGGGGGGAAAATCTTGTAGCAAGTACAGCGGCAGTTTTCCAGGCTACACTCTGTGCACTTTTGAGGGCAGTTTCTTTCTCTAACACTGCTCAAAACCACCAAGATCCATTCAAGTAGAGGCTCTTATTCCCTGTTTAAAGTTTTGTACTGATAAAGCATATGGACAAAATTCTGTATTTCTAGTATTTGTTAACAAAATTGTTATGAGGCAGTAGAGTTAGGGAAAGAGTCTACTTGATTAAAATAGTGAGATATAGTTCCATACTCTCATCTGACCTAAGACAAAGTTGATTTTCTAATCCAAATTTAAAGTGGATTTATTAAAGAAAGATTTATTTTAGGATAAAAGCAACTGTTTCAAATCTTAGAGCAGAAGAAAACATGTTTCCTAGTGTGGTAGAAAATAAATGTAACTATAGTTTGAAAGGCGATTATGCAAAAATTTGGTTTATTGAAGTGGAAATGTGCTGTATTGAATATGAAAATACATTTCTGTTTAATCATTGCCAACACTGCAACAAATCTGAAAGCCATCACTTTGGACCTCTTCATCTATGTGTCTGGAAGAGATTTTGCTATTGAGAACCTCAAAATCGGTATCTTATGTTTCTCCATGTAACCACATCAATCTTTCAAACAAATGTATGTCCCCGCTATTCTGAAGCTTTCTTGTGATGCTTTTTATTTTGCTATATTTCAGTTACTTTAAGTCTGGGAATCATGCGGACTGAGAGGCATAGGCATATTAATATTTATCTCTGTGTATGTATTTTATTTTGTACGCTTAACATTGGTTCATATTGTATCTTGTAAAAATCTCTGGAAACTGTAATTTTCTTCAGTAAAAATGTTAAATAAATCACAGATGACAAAGATGGTATGTTCCGCTTTAGTTTGAACAGAGCAATTTTCATTTACTTTTCTAAGATAAAACAGATGAGAACATTAGCTTCAGGCAGATACCAAGCAGGTTTGGACAGTTTTGCTGGCCGTTCTGAGTACAGAGTAGCATTTTGCATATTACAGTAATTTGGGGATTCAGAATGTCTGAATGGTTGAACACAACCTCTTCTAAAAATAACTGGAATCTTTAGGAACACCCACACTATCTATATTTAATATGTTGTCATTTGAAAAATAGTTTTAAAAAGTGGTCCGTGACCTCAGTCTCACAATAATTTGGCAGCTTTTTGCTCATAGAAAGTAAATTCTTCAATTCTCACCACTCCCTCAATCCTGGCCGTCTCCCTCCCCTAACACCATGAGGTGCCTCCCGCAAAGCAGAGCATTCAGACTCCCTGCATGGGCCAAATCCATGTTGGTTCCCTCCTTGACATGAACTCCCAGTGTGAATCATCTCTATATCCTGGTTCTGGATTTGAGGGTTAGGTCAAAAACATCTAGTAGGGGAGAAAGGTTGCATTTGAGTATATAAGCAAGTGAATGGGGGTTCCCAGAGGCTGAGCTCAATTGTCTCCATACAATAATCCTTATTTGACAAGTGGCTGGAAACTAATTCCCCAGCACAGCTGTCCCAAGCCCCTAGGAAAAAGCTAGGTATCATCCACCTGGAAATCAGTTAGTTGAGTAAGGATTAATAAACCCTGTTCATCAGACAAATATCTTCTTTCAATCTGTTACGTTGGCAGTCATGAGATTGATTGATTTTCCTTAAAATGTTTTTTTTTTCTTTAATCCTGCCTTTGAAGAACAAAGGGGGGGTCTTGGGCAGCCCAGAATTTAGTAGCTTTCTCCCCTCTAGGTAACAGGATGAGCAAGAAGAGGGGTTTTTGTTTAATCCCTTTCTCTCTGATACCTTGTATGAAGAGACTGACTGGAGGGGCATCAAGCTACTGGAAAAACAATTGTTGAAGTGCCACGGAGGGAGAGTGGGACCTTCAGAAGAGCCAGGGCTAGGAGGCCAAGGAAGGGGGCCTAGAGTGCATTGGGAGCATGGAGAGAGTTACCACCCTAATGTTTCATTTCAGTACTTACCATACTGGGGAAAAGGTCAGCATGAGCAGGCGTAATATTGAGACCCAACTGACTTGCACAAACCCATTGAGAGTTGGAGAAAAGTCAAGAAGCAAACTGATAAACAGTCCAGCTAGAAGCTGAGAAGGATCAAGGAGGTGTTTAACCCCATTATCTGCTAGCGAACGGGATTTTGAGAGGGGGAGAAGGAGATCCACCCCCCCCCTCGCTGAACGAACAAGGTGCGAGTACTAACCTTGGGGTGAGCGAGTTTGTTTGGCTGTTTGTGTTTTTCTTTCTCTTTCAGGTTATTTCAGTTACTGGGTCAGTTGAGATTGTGTGTCTGGGGACTGCTTGAGCCTTTGTTCCCTAGATCATCCTTGATCATCTTTGATCAGCCTTGTGATCACCCTTCCTCTGTGTGATTAACGAGGGGGTAGGGCTGACCTAGGAGGGAAGGCCTTAAAAGCCAGGGGCTAAGCAACCAAGGGCAGCTAGCAAACGGAGGTTGAGAGGGAGTTTGTGGGAGGGAGTTGTAATATAGTCACTATGGTTAGGAAGGACCGCATCACCAGTGCCAACACTGCTCCTGTCTCCTCCACCTGCGCCTCTATTCAGACAGACAACCTGGATGCCTCTACCCAGATCCTGGTGTGGATTTGCAGAGACTGTGGCCTGCATTTCCCACTCACAGAAAGCCAGACTGGGGGGACCATCCAGTGCGAAAGGTGCCTGCTGGTGGAAAAGATGGGGATCAATATGAAAATTGAAAGGTGGATAAGGAACTGGTTAAAGGGGAGACTACAACGGATCATACTGAAAGGTGAGCTGTCAGGCTAGAAGGAGTTACTAGTGGAGTTCCTCAGGGATCGGTTTTGGGACCAATCTTATTTAATCTTTTTATTACTGACCTTAGCACAAAAAGTGGGAATGTGCTAATAAAGTTTGCAGATGACACAAAGCTGGGATGTATTGCCAATACAGAGAGGGCCTGGGATATCCTACAGGAAGATCTGGATGACCTTGTAAACTGGAGTAATAGTAATAGGATGAAATTTAATAGTGAAAAGTGCAAGATCATGCATTTAGGGATTAATAACAAGAATTTTTGTTATAAACTGGGGACACATCACTTGGAAGTAACAGAGGAGGAGAAGGACCTCGGAGTATTGGTTGATCACAGGATGGCTATGAGCCGCCAACGTGATATGGCTGTGAAAAAAGCAAATGCAGTCTTGGGATGCATCAGGTGAGGTATTTCCAGAAGAGATAAGGAGGTGTTAGTACCGTTATACAAGGCACTGGTGAGATCTCATCTGGAATATTGTGTGCAGTTCTGGTCTCCCATGTTTAAGAAGGATGAATTCAAACTGGAACAGGTACAGAGAAGGGCTACTAGGATGATCCAAGGAATGGAAAACCTGTCTTATGAAAGGAGACTCAAAGAGCTTGACTTGTTTAGCCTAACCAAAAGAAGGCTGAGGGGAGATATCATTGCGCTCTCTAAATATATCAGAGGGATAAATACCAGGGAGGGAGAGGAATTATTTAAGCTCAGTACCAATGTGGACACAAGAACAAATGGATATAAACTAGCCATCAGGAAGGATTGATCAGTTTTTATTCTATCCTTCCCCTTAAATACCAATTTTTCTCTTTCAAGGCTAAATTATCCTCATATTTTTAGTCTTATTTTAATTTTTTCTCTGGATTTTTCATTCTGCTACACCTTTACGATTTGGGGAGTTCCACTGGCCACAGTAGTCTGAGTAAGAACCTATCATCAATGCATATGTCATAATTTTGGTGATATGTTCTATTCCTTTCTGATACACCAACATATAGCGCTTAACATACGTTTTTAGTAAATACTAAGCACCTATATTTCCATACAGCTTCAAGACATTGGGCAAGCTTAATAATGACTTCATCACACTCTGTACATTCAGTCTTTCATCTGATTTTCATTGTGTCATTAGAATGAAAGCTGTTTGAGGCAGGGATCCACCACTCTACAGTACTCTGGACATTTGCAGCATGATGTAAGTTATTTACATTTGTCTTGCTTCAATAATCTGGACAGATATCTTCACAGAGTCAGGCGAGAAGTGAGAAACTATTGGCAAATATTTGATCTACAAACTTTCATAGTGTGTACAGGGTGTATTTGTGAACATTTTCCCAGCTCTGTAAGCAGAGAAAATGAGGGGGGGGGGGAAGTCAGGTAATTTATTTGCAAAATATGAGCATTGTTGTTCAGTTGTTCTCTGAATATCGATCCCCTCTGTTGAACTATCCATAGATCCTATTCCAGACAATTTTTCCTCACATGATTCTATGAGTTCAGAGGTTCTATAGTTTTAACTGCCATCTCTGAATTTCCACTTGGTGACCACTCCTAAATCATTTAATTAAACAGTGCTGTTCCCTGGATTAGTCCTTAAGACCCCTGACTTAACCTTTCTCCTGGAGCTGCTGATTGTTTCCTATTCCTTAACAATTTTATTCCAGGGTAAGTAGTTGCATCTATTTTCCTTAATATTTTATGAGGGACCTTAGCAAAAGCTTTTTGAAAATCCAGGTAAATGCTCCCTTTTATCTGCTTTTAATTAACTTTTTGAAAAACACATTAGAGAGGCATGATTTTTGCTTCACAGAAACCATGCTTGTTTGACCCCTATCAAGTCACAAGAGTTGTAGTAATCTATTTTTAATTAGACTCGCTACCACTTTCCCAGGTGCCGAGTTGATGCTTACCGGCTTCTGCTTCCCAGGATCTTCCTTAAGTCCTTTTTATTGGGTTTGGGGGCAGCAGGGAAGAGAATACACTAGCCAAGATTTTTAAAAATGGGAGCCTGTTAGGCAAAATCCATATTTGGGCACATAAAAAAAAGGCCATTGTTCAGAAATGCTCAGTGCCTGGCCACTCCCATTGACTTAAATCAGAGCACTTAATTAGGTATGTAAATATGGATTTAGAAGTGAGATTTTCCAAGCAGTCCTGGGGATTTAAACACACTAATTCTACTGTGTGTGAAACCCAAACACAAGTAAGTGTCTGTGTGTTGTGTGCGTGGTAAGTATATATACATACTTTTCTGGGCAGGGATTGTATCTTCCTTATGTTTACAAAGCACCTAGACCACGTTGGGTGTTAATAATGGAGTTAAATCCTTTTAGGATTACTTGCACTTCTTTTAAACCAGCCTTGCAAAAGCATCATGAAAACTCACTTGTGTAAGCACCATTTGATTTGTCCTCTTTTCCCATAATGATGATGAAAAAAAATTATTTAGAACGTGATCCTACAGACCTGGGATGATTTGAATACGAGTTTGCAAGTTTGGGGCCCTTATTTGCCCACCAAAATGGTGTGTCCAAGTTGAATGGGCTTTGATGGGTTGTTTTTTAAAAATAAATAACTCCACCCCACTTTGAGAGAAACTCTTCCACGCTGTGTGCCCCTAACACCTCTCTCCTGCCCTTCTCATTAGAAACAGTCTATCCCAGATTGCTTTTTTCAAATCCCTAATGTTTTAATACAACTACATTCACTGCTGAGAACTCTCGAAAACACATAACGACACAGGGCCCTTAGCTCTTTGGGCCTTAGGTTTTGAAGGCTTCAGCTATAGCTGTCCTTTCACTTTTAGCCAGTTTAATGGTTTTATCTTCCTATTTTAGTGGGTGCTTCTGTTCTTTGCTCCTCAATCATTCTGAATGGCACACTAAATAAAGTAAGCTAGACAAGAAAACAATTGCCATCACACGCATGTGTCATTAAAACAAGCTAGTATCCTTTTCTATTGGTACATATGAACTACCTGTTGGGTAAGCCCCAATATAAACAATTCTGGCTGGAACAGAAGTCTCTAATGTTAAATACTTCTCAACAGGCTCTAATTTTTGGACAGCTTCCAGGAGAAAACCAAGGAATCTTCTGCATCTCCAACACTTACCTATATCTTTAATGTTTATTTTGAACATACAGGTTGGAGTCTAATGCATGTCAAAACCAACTTTCTGGAAAATTAGAGATAAAGATCCACTGGGATTTGTTTTGTTTTGTTATGCCCAGTTTTGTTCTGTTTGTTCAAAAGGCCCCCTAAATTCTGATCCATTTATGTTGAAGTGCCTCTGAGATTCCAGGGTTGCTATTACCCTGGGGTGCTGGAACAATTTGTATAGAGTGGGTGCTGAGAGCCATTGAACCAAATTGTAAACCCTATATATGATGGAAACCACTTCAAGCCAGGGGGTGCTGCCACACCCCCAGCACCCTGAGTTCCAGCACCTATGCTATTACCATCAATTTAGATATTACAGTGCAGCTCCAAAATTGACTTTTTGGAAGCCAAAGTTTTCCTTGAACTTCTTAATGTCTTAAAAGCAATTAGCTGGGATAGAAATTGAATACCATTTTCTATCCATAGCTTCCATCACCAGCTTGAGTGACCTCAGTGTCTCATGAGTTTGGTGGAGAGGTGGGGAATGATTGCCTTCAGTATGCTATTTATCTAATCGGGACTCTGTAAAAATCCTTGTGTGACTGTGAAGAAGGCTGTCAAGCAGCACGACTCATATGATGAGGAGTAAGACAGCCTAGTTTTTGTGTTCACTGATTAAATGAAACTTTTGAATAGACAAGGTCGGTGAGGTAATATCTCTTATTGGATCAACTTCTGTTGGTGAAAGAGACAAGCTTTTGAGACAAGGGACCATTCAAGGTGAAGTGGCCTGTTAACATCCCTGCAGTCATAGGGCATAAAGGTGGATTAGTAGGTTACAGATTGTTGTAATAAGCCATAAATCCAATGTCTTTATAAGGGCCCTGCTTTTTAATGTCTTGCAAAGTTAAGAATTTAAGCTTCCAGGATCATCTTTTGAAAGTGGTGTGCAGGTTTCCTTTTGAAGATGAGGACTCAGAGGGCAGACATGCAGTGATTGTTTTGTGAAAAGTGTTCGCTCATGGGTGATATGGTGGTAGTGTTTTATCCTTTTTCTGTGTGAGTTCATTAGAGAGCTTAGTGATTGTCTGGTTTCACTCACGTAGTTGTTACTGGGGCATTTAGAGCATTGGATGAGTTATACCACGTGTTGTGACAGGCGTGTGTAGGATCCAGGGATCTTGAAAGGTGTGTTGTGGAGGTATTGATCATCTTTTGAATAGACAAGTTAATGAGTTTATAATTTTCTTGGGGCATCCCTACAGGGACAGTTAAAGTAGCCTGGCTGACTTATTGTTCTTTGGGATTCTTGTAAATTTAAAATTGATTTGAAGTGCCTAGATTTCTTTCTCTCCTCTTTCAGTTGCCTGAGTACCCCAAATAAGGGCATGGCTTCACTTGCAAATGTAGAGCGCTTTGAGTTAAACCAGCCTTCGTAGACTGCACTAGGGAAAGCGCTGCAGTCTGTCCACACCGACAGCTGCAAGCGCACTGGCGTGGCCACATTTGCGGCTCTTGCAGCAGCACTGGGAGCGGTGCATTATGGGCAGCTATCCCACAGAGCACCTCTTCTCATTCTGGCACTGTGGCTTGTGGGAAGGGGGCGGGAAGTGTGGGGCATTCTCGGTCCTGTCCCAACGACCCGTGATGCATTGCTTCACATCCTAGCAATCCCTCTGCTTCTGTCCACTTTTGGCGCCATCTTTCAACGTTTTTTGTGCTGCGCGCTCTGTCTTCCCTTTTCGGTCTGCGGGAATGGAGCCCGAATTGCTGAGGAATATGCTGACAAGTCTCTTGCCAGCACGTCACGTTTGGCAGTCGAGTTACTCCTTAACATCCAAACTGACAGTGAGGACTCCGATGATGATATCGACTCGAGTAACGCATATGACACGAGATTGCTTACGGAACGCCGCTTTTGGGCTCGGGAAACAAGCACTGAATGGTGGGATCACATCGTCCTGCAAGTCTGGGGTGACGAGCAGTGGCTGCAGAACTTTCGGATGAGAAAAGCCTCTTTCATGGGACTGTGTGAGGAACTCGCCCCCACCCTGTGGCACAAGGACACAAGATTGAGAGCCTCCCTGACGGTGGAGAAACGGGTGGCTATTGCAATCTGGAAGCTGGCACTTCCAGACAGCTACCAATCGGTCGCTAACCAGTTTGGAGTGGGAAAGTCTACCGTTGGAATCATGTCGATACAAGTTTGCAGGGCCATTAATCGCATCCTGCTCAGAAGAACCATGACTCTGGGTAACGTGCATGACATTGTGGCTGGCTTTGCACAAATGGGTTTCCCTAACTGCGGAGGGACGATAGATGGGACGCATATTCCAATTCTGGCACCAACCCACCTAGCCTCAGAGTACATTAATCGGAAGGGGTATTTCTCTATGGTTCTCCGGGCGCTTGTGGATCACCGTGGGCGTTTCATTGACATTAACGCAAGCTGGTCCGGAAAGGTGCATGACGCATGCATCTTTCGGAACACTGGCCTGTTCAGGAAGCTGCAAGGGGGGGACTTTCTTCCCAGACCAGAAGATCACCATAGGGGAAGTCGAAATGGCCATTGTGATCCTTGGAGACCCCGCTCACCCTTTAATGCCGTGGCTCATGAAACCCTACACAGGGAGCCTTGACAGCAGCAAGGAGCAGTTCAACAACAGGCTGAGCCGGTGCAGAATGACTGTGGAGTGTGCTTTTGGCCGTTTAAAGGGCCGCTGGCACTCTCCGTATGGGAAGCTGGACTTGGCCGATGACAGCATCCCCATGATTATATCCGCATGCTGTAATCTCCATAACATTTGTGAAGGGAAGGGTGAAAGATTCACTCAGGCATGGAACTCGGAGGTTCAACACCTGGAGGCTGAATTTGAACAGCCAGAGAGCAGGGCTATTAGAGGGGTCCAGCGCGGGGCTGCAAGGATTTAGGGATGTCTTGAGGGAGCAATTTGAGGCTGAAAGCTACCAGTAATGTTTGGTGCCCTGCACGGGAGTGAAGTGCTGTGGTTCCAATGCTAGTAGGAATCTGTGTTTGCTACGCTGACTTGCAGTGCCTGGTGCTTTCCTGGGCTAAGGTATCTTTTACTTTATGCAATAATAAACAATGTTTTCAAAGCCAAAAAATCCATTTATTGAAAAGAAAGTTCATTTATTGAAAAGAAACACAACTGCTTGGGAAACAGAAAGGGCAAGGTGTGGGATGGGGAACGGTACAATCACAGATTTGGGTATGTCCTGTTATCATACTCAGCCTTCCTGTCTGGAGTGCTGTGCAATGAGTGCTGCACTTCAGAATGGCTATACTGCATGGTGATGGGGGTTGAGTGCAGTGGGTAAGGGTCATAGTTTTCAAGGCTGGGTGGTGAAGCTACAGGTGTTGGAGGCAGCTGGTGGCAGTAAGAACCCGGATGTTGGGGAAAGTGGGTTGGAGGTGACATGGGGGCACAAGGGAAAAAGTTTTGGGACAAGGGCTTTGGGTGGGGGCGGGTGCGGTAATGCTCAGTCTGCATGGCTACGAGCGCCTGGAGAGAGTCAGCTTGGCACTCCATGATGCTTATCAGCCGCTCCGTGCTTTGCTGCCAGAGCACCGCGCTTTTGTGCCGGCGCTCCTCACTCTGCTGGCGGATTCTCCTTTCATTCTCCCTCCGCTCCTGCACTTTTAGATTCTCATTAAGGGACTGCTGCATTACTTCATGCAGCATGTCTTCTTTGCTTCTACGTGGTCTTTTCCTGAGTCTTTGCAGCCTCTCGGCCAGTGATAAAATGGACGGCTGAGATCTCAAGGTTGCATCTGTAAAGGCAAAATGCAACACTTAACAGAGGCAGCATTGTTCACACCACACAGAGCAATGATTCCCCCGTACTTAAGGAGGGCAAGCACAGTCTACACAGTCTTCCGCCCTGGCCCACATGCAGCTTGCCTGTGTGCGGCAATGGTCCCCCCACCCCTCACAGCATAGTGGCGCAGACATGTTAGCCTGACTGGGACAAGGACCGCAGTGGCTCTCCCAAGAAACCTGCGCAAGCGGATTGCCCAAGTTCTGGATGAGACCTTTGAAGACATCACTGAGGCCGATTACCGTGATGTGAGAGAGCACATCAATGCCCTATTCTGCATCTAGGCATGCATGCAACCCTAACCCTCCTCGGCCCAAGAGCCTGCACAGAATAACTTCCTTCCCAAAATAAAAGCTGCTTACTGGGAACCTCCTCTGGTGTTTGTCCTTCCCCAAGCACTGGCTGCCGCGACTGGCTACCTTCCTCCTGGCTTGAAAACAGCTCCTGGCTGCATGCATCTAGGGATTCCGGGGTGTCTTCCTCCGCCTCAGCACCCCCGCTCCTGCTTTGCTCCTCTTCCTGCCTTGTTGAACTGGGCTTTGAAGTGTCCGTGGTGGTACTCGGAGTGGAGGTGGGGTCACCCCCAAGTATCGCGTCCAGCTCTTTGTAGAAACGGCAGGTCGCGGGGGCAGCACCGGAGCGGTAGTTTGCCTCACGGGCTTTGTAGTAGGCATTCTGCAGCTCCTGCACTGCAGTGCATCCCGGTCATGGCCCCTTTCCATCATGTCCCTTGATATCTGCCCGATGATATCGTAATTCCTACGGCTGGAGTGCAGTTGGAACTGGACAACTTCCTCCCCCGAAACACTGATGAGGTCCAGCACCTTGCTGTTGCTCCATACTGGAGATCGCCTGGCGCATGGAGGCATGGTGACCTTGAAAGTTTCACTGACAGCACGCCACGCCTGGCTGAGCAAACAGGAAGGGGATTTTCAAAATTCCCAGATAATTTAAAGGGCGGGTCTGGCGGTTGGTCACATGAGGGCAGGGCAGTAGAGTTCAAAGTGATGACCAGAGTGGCTAGAACAGGCATTGTGAGATACTTCTGGAGGCCGATCAGAGCGCATTAACAGACCAGGGCGTCTACACTTGTGCCGCGGCACTCCAGCGGGGGCGCATCAGACGTTATTCCACTCATCAAGGTGGAATACCAGGAGTGCTCTAGCTGCGGAGTCAGAGCGCTCTACGTGCCTTGCAAATGTGGACGCGTCATGAGTTAGAGCACACTGGGCTGCTTTAGTGCGCTCTAACTTGTAAGTGTAGCCAAGCCCTAAGAATTTAGAGCCAATTTGTGCTACGTAGTATATAAACAAATAACACAAATTAGTCGCTGCCTGCAAGAGCGCACATTCTACATATTATAGGCAACACAATAGATGAATAAACTGACAAATTGGGGTGAGCAGTAAAGAGATGAGGGGATTGTTGGATAAGGAAATAGGATGACAAGGTAACAGTAGAGACAGGTAAGAGTAGAGGCCCAGTTGTCTCTGTAGTCATTGCCAGCCTAAATAATGCCAAACAGTGTTGTTTTGTAGATCTCCCAGCAAAGGTAGGTTTTAAGGAGAGATTTGGAACAGGGTAAGGTGATGATTTTGCGAATTCTTTTAAAGCATAAGGGGCAGAATAGAAAAAAGGTTCTCAAAATTTGCCCTACAAACACTGTACTCTAAAGGCTTTTGTGTGAGAATATCTAAGGTGTGGTGTTCTGCACCAAGAGCAGGACAGAGCTTAGATGTTTCCATCTTAGGGCTTGTCTACACTACAAAATTGTTGACTTTACCTAATTCAACCTCAAGTCTCCATGTTAATTAAGTCGATTGTGCATGGCCACACCATGCTCATTGTCTTGATGGAGTGCGTCCTCACAAGCAGTGCCTGCATCGATGCACAAAGCAGTGCATCGTGGGTAGCTATCCCAAAGTGCAGCTTGCCGCAGTGTGTTTTGGGAAATTTGTGCAATGCCTCATGGGACCAAAACATTGTTGCAGGGGAGAATGGGAACATTGCGTCAGCATCCCATGTTGCACTGTGCTCCCTCCCTCATATCAATGGCAAACAACCCATTGGTTTTCGCGCCGTAAAACTGCCGTGCGTATGCCATAACCCCAGAAGCATTGAGCCTGCTCTATTGTGCATTCTTGCTGTGAGCATCTCAAACACCTCGTGCCTTCTTCTGCAGTATTTCCAGAGCTCAAGTAGGGTCCGCTGCGTGGAACATAGCGATGTCCTGCAAGCAGCCCTATTGCAAGCCATTGAAAAAAACAATTCACAGTTGCTGCTGGCAGTCACAGAGCAGCTGCACTCTGCGTGCTGTTTCTGGTCCCATGAAACAAGCACTGACTGGTGGGACCACATCATTTTGCAGGTATGGGATGATGAGCAGTGGCTGCAGAACTTTTGAATGCGGAAGGCTACCTTCCAGGAACTTTGGAAAGAGCTTTCCCCTGTCCTGCAGTTTAGCAACACAAAAATGAGAGCTGCTCCGACAGTGGAGAAGTGAGTGGTGATCGCTATTTGGAAGCTTGCAACGCCAGACAGTTACTGGTCAGTGGGGAATCAATTTGGAGTAGGTAAATCAACCGAGGGAGCTGCTGTGCTCCAAGTGTGCAGGACCATTAATCGATTTCTGCTACGAAGGGTAGTGAGTGTGGGAAATGTGCAGGACGTAGTGGATGGTTTTGCCGCGATGGGGTACCCTAATTGTGGTGGAGCGATAGATGGCACCCATATCCCCATCTTGGCACCAGACCACCGTGCCAAAGAGTACATAAACCAAAAGGGATACCTTTCAATGGTGTTGCAAGTGCTGGTGGATCACAGGGGGCGTTTCACCAACATCCGCGTAGGATGGTTGGGAAAGGTTCATGATGCATGCATTTTTGGGAACTCAGGTCTGTTCAAAAAGCTGCAATCCGGGACTTTCTTTCCAGACCTCAAAATGAACAAGTAACGATGTTGAGATGCCTATAGTTATCCTGGGGGACCCAGCCTACCCCTTACTCCCATGGCTCATGAAGCCATACACTGGCCATCTGGACAGCAGTAAGGAACGGTTCAACTATAGGCTCAGCAAGTGGAGAATGGTGGTTGAATGTGCCTTTGGTCATTTAAAAGGGCGCTGGAGAAGTTTACTAACAAGGTTGGACCTTAGTGAAGAGAAAATCCCCATGATTACAGCTGCCTGTTGTGTGCTCCATAATATCTGTGGGGGGAAAAAAGGGGGGAAATTTTTTGCAGGGGTGGCCAGTTGAGACACATCACATGGCAGCCATTTTTGAGCAGCCAGACACCAGGGGAATAAGAGCACAGCAAGGGGCGCTGCATATCTGCGAGGCTTTGAAAAGCTGTTTCAACAATGAGTCACAGTAATGTGAGCTGCTTGTCTGCATTGTGCTTTCCCAAACCTTCACCTGGTTTGTATCACTGTCCCTGTAAAGCCAACCCCTGCCCAAGCCCACTGCTTCTACTCAATAAAGAACATTTATTTCTCAAATCCATTTACTTTATTTAACAAACATAAGTAAAGAGGGAGAATGGGGGGAAAAAAAGGTAACCTTGGGGAAAAGGGATTGTAAAGTTGGAACGGAAGAAACATTTTCAGCTGTGTAACATAACACCGCATTCTAGACCATCAAAGGTCTGTGAGTGGGCGTCTTCTGTTCCTTGTACCCTCCCCCTGAGTTAAATGAAAGGGATAATGGACTTTTCGCCCATGCCTCATGGAACGCTTGGGGGAGGGTGATTCTGCGCCAGGCGATGCTGGCTGTCTACCAGGGTCTGCAGAGGGACTCTACCCTCCTGCTTCTGTTCCTGCAGACCCCTCAACATGTCTGCTTGATCTCATAATCTGAAACATCTCATCCTGCGCTGCACGCTCTCGCTCATTGGAAGCTTTCCTGCTCTCCATGTCTAACTTCTCAGACAGTGAAATCCTCCACGCTCTCAGCTCTGTGTCAACTGTCCCGGAGTCGTTCATTATCTCGGTGAACATGTCCTCCTGCATTCTCTTTCTCCTTCTAATCAGTGGAAGTCTGCTTTCAGGTGTTGACATGCCAAAGGACACATTTCCAGCTGTCAGTCATGGAAAAAAATAAAGGCGCCATTGTACATGAATAAAATATTTCCATAGCAAGGCCATTTTCATAAAAAAAACCAAACTGCTTATTACACTAGGTGCAAGCCATAACGTAATCAGAATCCGTAACCGTTCACTGTGCTGTTTTGCTGCTCCAGCCATGGTGAGTAGCGCCCCCCCCCACTCTCTCGAGACATGGGTAACCGCACTTTTACTGAAGTTTATGGCAGGCTCATGTCGGGAGCAGAGGTAGCTAGTCGAATAATGGCCCTTCCCCATAGCAGTCGGGAAGCTGTTTACGAACAGGGAGGGGGGTGGGAACGTTTTCACTCCCAAATTGCAGAATCTCTTGTGGGGCCTCAGTCCCCTATCAGACACTTAAACTATTTGCTAACCCATGCTGAGCACAGTAAAGGTACATTAGCGGCCGCGTGGTTTGGCGATCTGGAATGTGGGAGGGATGGGGTGGGTCTACATGCTCTTTTTTTCTTGTAAGAGCACTTTTAATGAGAACTTCCCCAGTTTCCCCTAGGTGACCCTATTTGATATCAGTCTTCTGAGGGTAACAAAGGCAGAAAGGAAGGAGATGCTGCAAGCATCTGGGTATAGACCCGGTCCTTATGTTGCTATGCTGTGTACCACAATGATGACAGCAGAATTAATTCAGGAGTTGCGTGGGAAAGTGTTCTACCATGGTGGAAGAAATAAGACTGCCCTGACCAGAAACCTTTTGCAAGGGATTGCAGAGTACCTCCATGAAACTTTCCTAGAGATATCCATGGAGGATTCCCAGGCTACCCCAGTCCACGTTGTCTTTTCCAGGAGCCACCCTCTGTGTAGCTGGAGTGGCCTCTTGTAAGCAGAGAACCACAGCACCTTGCTTTTTCTTCACAATAAACATGCAATATCACCGAATGTGTGTGCCCGTTAAAGTTTAACTAGACTTTTGATTGTAATTGTATACTCACCAGAAGTGCCTTCCCCGGCATCACGGTTGGCCACTGTGATGTCCTGCGATCCACAGGACTCCAGGGTTAAAAATATTTCCTGGCTCTCGGGGGGGGAATAGATCCATCGCTCGCCTGTCTCGCATTCTCCTTCTCCTCCTCTTCCTTGTCCACCATATCATCCTCTTTGTTGTCACTAGACTCTCACACCTGTGAGGTGTCCACATTGCTTGTGGGGGTACTGGTAGGGTTACCCCCAAGAATTGCATGCAGCTCGTTGTAGAACCGGCATGCGTAGGGGTCAGCACCAGAACGACTGTTTACCTCCCTTGCCTTCTGGTATGCTTGGCGAAGTTTTTATTTTTACACGGCACTGCTGTGTCCCTCATGTAGCCCTTCTCCTCCATTCCATGAGTGATCTTTGCATAGATGTCAGCGTTTCTTCTGCTGGATTGGAGCCCTGCCTGCACAGACTCTTCTCTCCACACAGTGGTGAGATCCACCATCTCCTGTGCAGACCAGGCTGGAGTGCATTTGGGGCATGTAGTCTCCATGATCAGCTGTGCTCAAGCTGGCATGCTCCCAATGCTGGTCAAACAGGAACTGGGAAAATTCCTGGGCCTTTAACAGGGGAGGGGCTGTTTCCTTTGTACCTGGCGGCAGTCCAGCAGAGTTGAGAATGATCTCCAGAGCGGTCACAGATGACCATTGTGGGACACTGCCTGGAGGCCAATTAAGTCGAATTACACAACGCTGCATCTGCACTACTTTGCGGTCGACCCATGAAAATTGAATTAAGTGCTATACCTCTCACAGAGGTGGATTACGGAAGTCGACATTCAAGGCAACTTAGGTCGGCGTAAAGGACCCGGTAGTGTAGACACATACATTAACAGGTCGACCTAAGTTTTTATTGTAGGCCAGGCCTTAGATGGAGCTATGTTAGGGCATTGTGATATGTCTGGGTACCACTGAGAGTCCATTCTGGGAGGAAGGCATTGCAATGTATTCTAATACTGGGAAACAGAAATTCCTCTTATCTATAGGCAGATGTAGTTTCTCTGTAGACATGAACTCTCTTCACTTCCCCTCCACTAAAAAATTTTAAACATGAGGCATCACATTTTCACGTAGGCACTCATTGAAGCTTTATCCAAGCTCTAACTTCAAAAATAAGGAAAATGGCTAGAGAGAGGAAAGAGGGTATGCACATAAAGGAAGTGGGGATAAAAATTACACTTAAATATTTTACCAAGGGTCAGTGATAAATCTGCCTGTTTGTTCAGTTCTCCAGATACCTCAATCTCCTGCTTCACACAGTATCTTTTGACCATATCCATCATTTCAAAACCACTATTGTGTGAATGCATTTTAAAACCTGTCTGCCCATTTAAAGTCCCAAGAGGCAAAAGGAAACAGTCTACACTTCCAGCTAACCAAGGGTAGGTAAGTGTGTGTGTGTAGGAGGGTGTCTATGACCAATGGGCTTAGATTGCCTCATTTAACAGTTAACTCATTCCCCATTTGTGTTTTTTCTCTCTCTCTACCTCCTCTGTTCCATTATAAGCTAAATTGTTTGCTCTTTGAGGCATGGACTGTCTTTCCAATAGGTGTTTATACAGTGTCTGCTACAATAAGGTCTTCGGTGCTACCATAATACAAATAATATCCATCAGCTGAAAATAGAAGGATTTGTGATTGTCCATATTTTGTTCTTTCTCGATAACAGCTCAAACGTTTAGATGAAGACAGGTAAAACAATGCCTGTATACCAATGCAAGGAGTATGGGGAACCAGAAGGATGAACTGGAAGTCATGGTACATGGAAAAAAAATTGACTTAATTAGCATTACAGAGACTTGGTGGGACAACTCCCATGATTGGAGTACCAGCATTGAGGGATATAGCTTGTTCCGGAAGGATAGATAAGGGAAAAAAGTAGGATGCGTTATGCTGTATGTCAAGAATGTATACACTTAGAAGTTCCAAGAGAAAGTAAGCAGCAGACCTACTGTGAGTCTCTGGGTGAGGATAATAAGGGAACAGAATAGTAGCGATGTTAGGGTGGAGGTCTATTATAGACCACCAAACAAGAAGAGGAAGTGGGTGAGGCATTCTACAACCAGCTAACAATATTAGTTAACACAGTTGAGCTAGTATTAATGGGGGGGTTTTAACTTCCCTGATATCTGTTGGAAGACTATTACAGACTGCCTAGGGAGGATATAGAAGCTCCTTTGCTGGCGGTTTAAAAAAGGAGGCTGGATAGCCATCTGTCTTTGATGGTTTAGACTCAATACATTCTGCATCTTGGCTGGGGGTTAGACTGGATGATCCTTACAGCCCCTTCTAACTCTATGGTTCTATGATCTAGGGACTAAGGCCTTGGCTTGGATACCAGCAGCAGAGTCTCATCAGCATAAAGTGGAGATGTATGTTTCTGCTTTCCCCTTTCAATTCTGTGGACACTGTAATGGTCTCATCTTACTTCAGCAAATGGTTTCACAGCATATAAAGTAATCACACCCACACACCCCCTATGTTAAAAGAAAATTATTAAGGGTGCGAAGTCAAGCAATCACCAGTTAGGAAATGTCAGGCTTAAGGTTACCTAACTGGTGAGTCCTTGACTTTGCAACATTGATAATGTTAAGTTTTTTGGTGTGTATAAAAAGCAAAATGAAGACAGAAATTCCCTTATGTAGCATCGTATTGACACCCACATGGGTCATCAGCGGGGCTGGAACCTTTAGCTCCGCTGCACAGACTCTTTCACTTGAGCCAATGGAGTAACTCTCAGCAGTAGTAGGTTGTCATCCTCTTTGTGGACCAGCACTAGAGGCAGATGAGACAGACTTTAGCAGTGGGTTGCACAGATATTTGCTGAAAGCAGAGGGGGAATGGTGAGACTCTGGAATCTTGGATTCCATTCCATGCTTTGGAGGGGAATGTGATCTAGTGGGAACAGACTTTTCTGCTGGTTTTTCCTAAGCCTTTTCTCCCTTCTTCCCCATCACCTCCAACCTATCACTGCCCTAGTTCTGTCTCTTCATCAGCCCTGGCTCCTCAACCAATCCCATGCTCCTTGCCTGTCTGGTCCCAGGCTGCTGCTGTTCTCTTCCAAGTCCCAATCTCTTTATTTAGCCAATCCTAGTCTCACCCTCTTTGCTCTTTATCTGAGTCCCAATCTCCCATCCCATGCCCAGTTTCTCCTCCTCCCCACACAAGTTCATCTCCTTGCCCAAGTGCCCAGCCAATCCCAGTGCCCTACTCACAGTTCCTCATCTGATCTCTCTCTCATTGTCCCCCTTACTGGCTCCCCGTCCTTGGCTCCCTCTCTGGGCTCCTCGTCCCATCTCAATCCTACCCCAATCACATCTCTGGCTCCTTGTTACAGTTTCTCTGCCCAGCCAGTCCTACTTCTTCCCCTGCACCCCAGCTCCTTCTCAGTTCTTTGTCTTCCACCTCCCCCTCACTGATTCCTAGCCCCAGGGCTTGTCTACACAGCATGGCAATGGGCACTAGAGGGGTATGATTTCTAAAGCACACCAATGTGTTGCACACTAACTGGCTCATGTCGACCCTGCTAGCACATGCTAAAAATTCCCCAGTGTGCATTGGTGTAGTGCAGTCTCCTTGTCCAGCAGTTCCAGTCTGCAGCACAAAGCTCCTCATCCAATCTGTTCCCTCCCCAACCAAATAGCTTCCAGTCCCATTTTCTCTCCCCCGCCCCCAGTCTCACTCTTACCAGACTCCTTGTCCCAATCTACTCTTTTCTCTCTCTCCATCCAGCTTCTGTCCTCCCTTTATTCAACTCACAAGGCTTCCTCCTCCACACACTGCCTGGATGCCAGCAGGGGGTCACCAAGAGCACAGGAAGGACAGGCTCCCTGTTCCAGGGGCCAGCCTCACCCCAGCCTGTAGCTATAATTCCAGAGAAAATCTTTGAGCCGCTCTAGCTCTGGTCCGCAAGGAGCATGCTCAGTCGCTCTGTGGTGATAGTGCAGGTAGAATCTGTGAGCGGATGGCGTATGCCCAATCAATTTTTATGTGGATGGCACATGCACAGTCCAGTCACTCGTAGGAGCTCTAAGGGGATGGTGCATGCATGTGGAGTCTGGTCAGCATTAGGAAATCAGAGACGCTTGAGCATGGCACGGAAGGGCAAAATCTGGAGATTTAGCTGCTAAACATTGAAGATCTCTACTGAGCATGTCTGAACTGGCTTATAACTTGGCCAAAAGCCTTATAACAGCCAAATTTGGGCAGACTTTCATGGGAACAGCAAAAAATACATCTCCGATACAAATCCCCTGCCAGATTTCAAGTGCTTGCTCCAAAGCACGGGGCTGCAAGAGCTGTTCAAAGAAAAGGTTGCCAGATTTTTTTTAACATGGGCAAAATAATGTATTTCCCCCTAATGTCATTCTCTGAAATGACTGAACTGTGTTAGCTGAAAATTTCCAAATTCAGCCTTAAGTAGGCACTTGGCATGCAAAATTTCAGCCCAAGCTGTTAAAGCTTGGCAAAGTTATAAGAAATTAAAAATGTGGTGCTACAATGGGAAGTTGTTTGGCAATCTTAATAATTAATAAGCAGTGTTCCCAGCCTCGTCTATAACGGCGCAGGTCTGTTCCCCTTCCCACCCCCAGTTCAATAGAAATGTTTGGATATGTGACCATTTGTTGTCATCAAGGCTGTAACTCCCTTACAGAAAGTAAATTAGGCTGTGATTTTCAAAGGCACATAAGGAGTGACACACCCAATTTCCAAAGAACATAAATGGAATTTGGGCTCCTTCCTATGAAAATTGCAGCCTTAATCGAAGAACAAGTTTGCAGTCAGGTTCTCTCTCTACATTTTCTTCCAACATACAGCAATGAATAAATATAAAACATTTTATGTTATGGTGAATTTTGGCTTTATATTGTACTTACCTTTGTATTTGTATTTATTTGTGCTCCCCCACCCTGATTCAAACTATAAAAACATTTAATCAAAAAGACAGCAACACAGCCTTTCATCTACAAATATATTAATATTTAGTCCAAATAGTGAATATAGTTGTTTTGACACAATGACATGTTCAGAAAATTGAGCAAACAATTAATTAGAGACAAACTTTTATTGTGCATTGTTATGCAACAGAACAAATGGAACTAGAGGTACATAATAATAAAACCAATATTCAAATTAGGGATAACACCTGAAATAGCAAACTCTAGTAACAAATGTTTTTTATAATTAAAAAATATTGACTTTAAAAATTTGTCTAACATTTTTAAGTTTTTAAAAGAAATGTGTGTTGCCACATAGAAAACAATTCACACATCCTATAGAAATTGTCACAAAAACTTACTAGTCTATATTACACTATGCACTTTGTTATACAGTATCTGGTATTAGGCTATCCCTAACTTGTATTTACTCTACACAGTACAATCATCAATAGAAAGTATTCATAGAATTAACTACACCTTAACAATAAAAATATTAGGATTAATGGGTTTTTAATCACAGTTTCTCCACAATTATTTGTTATAGAAAATAGAGCAAAGGCAGATTGGCACTAATGGGTATGCAGTACTGCTACACAAAGTTTCAGAGAGGGTAGATACATGAAGGACAGCAAGATTAAAGAATATATAAAACAAGGATCTATCTTCCAGAACGATTTTAGGACTATTTTCTGAGTGAGGCGACAACTTCCTTCTGTTCCAAATTTTCCGTGTACATATAGCACCGTAAATTAGTACAATATTTTTCAAAACACAGTGCTTTAACATGAATATATATTTGTGCAATGGCTTATATGCTGTTACTTCTGGTCCCTAGTGTTCCCTAGAATTTATTCCTAGTTTCTTGCAGATGTGTTCTCAGTAATACATGTGGATTTACAATGCAATGAGAATATATGCCTTGGACTGGTTAGAATAAGTAGTTGTGAATGGTTATAAATGAAGTGAGTTTGGCCATGGGGACCATAGTTCATTATAAACCCAGGACAGATTTTGTAATCTAAAACTTTAAAAAATAAAACAAACACATCTAAATTCTGTCCTCTGCACATCTGTGACTCCTGTTTGCTTCAGTGGTAGGTGCACACATGCAGCTGAGGGCAGAATTTTGGCATATATAGGTCTGATCCTGAAAACTCATTTACATAGATAAATAGTCTTTACATACATAAATCAGGCCACAAGTCTGGTTATTTTGCACAATAGGAGAGGGCAGTATTGTGAAGTTAAACCAGCATTTTAGGGCAGAAGACTGACTACCCTTTACACTAAAAATAAAGCTAGGCTTACTGGCTGCTTTAACAAAACCCCTACATTATTATTTGAGAGAAGCCGGCTAATGAAGTGATATTTTTCTGGTATTCAAAGTGAAATGTTTTCATTTTTAATTTCATACAATTAAACATTTGAAAGAAGCCATCACAATGTTTACAAAAATACATCATGATACATAATGTCAACAAATTTACAGTATAATGCTGACTCAGGCTGTAAATAGTCATTTACAGGATAACGCTGACATGTTTTACCAAGTAGTTCTGGCAAGTGACACCACATTAAAGACATACCTCCGAGACTTGCACTGTCTGACCAACGTACTATCTTCTACTAATTTTTTTTTTTAAAGTATAAGTTCAATAGTACAAATATTCTGCTGTAGCTTTTCACTGTGGAAGGACATACATGCTGAGCTTCTTCCCAAGGGGACCATCTTGTGCCATTGATCCATAAGCAGAACCTTCTCTTGCCTAGAGTAAGGGATTCTGTTTAAAAACGAATGGCATGGTCATGCCCAATGTGATTAAATTACTACTTAGTTTTTAGAAATTAAATTTGTTATTCTAAGTCAAATGAAGATTTAAAAAACCCTTTAAAAACATTAGAAAAAATAAAATTAAGAGGTATTGGATGTTGATGGGCCTAAAGCCTATATTGTATTAGACAGTATCTACAAAGGTATGTACAGAAGACTGTTTCCTGAAACACCATCCAGGTACAGCCTGTTAGGAGCGAAAGGACAGCATGATCTTGCTCTATAGATGCACTGTGCTGATGATGTGCTTCTTCTTACTGACTGACAGGAGGGGCACTACATACAACAGAAACCATTCACAATGGCAGACAAAGAGGAGACAGATAAGATGAGGAAATTATCGCATGGGGGATTAGTATTTGAGAGGGTGCCTCAGTACTTCACCCTTGGTCCAGCAAGAGTTATATAGGAGCACCTTGGTTCAGAGGGACCCCTGGTGGCTGTTATGGAGAGTGTTGCGTCTAGCTTTCCCCATCCAGTAGTCACCCGTATGGTGGGGAGAAGTGAAGAGATTAGTTGGTAGACTAGATCCTCTGTAGGCCCACACCCCTTGATGGGGGATGGGGTGGCAAATACTTAGGAAAACAGGCAAAGATGAGGTAGAGATAAAGGCGATCAAAGATGGAGAAGATTCACCTACCTAGAAGGAATTCAATATGTCTATCAAACAGGAAGTGCTGTCTCAGGAAAAAGCTGATTCAAGAATCCAGGAGTGATGGGGAAGGCCTGACCCTCCTAAAGCAGGAGGACTGATAAAATGCTGAAAATGAGAGAGGAGGCTGTTGTTTCTTTGGTGTTAAATGTTTCTAGAGTGCATCAGTTTTTCAAAACTTTCCTACAGTGACAATGTACCCTAATCCTGATATTGAAAATCTCCAGTAAATTGAGTTTTTTACCTTGGTATCTGCTTCCAATATTGTATTCCATTGTGAATCAGCTTCATTTCTAGCACAAATATCTGTTTACAACTCTCAATCAGTCCTAGAGCCCATGCTTAAGTGCCCAATAGCCAAAAGGATAAATTGGACTTTTATTATAGAATCCCTCCCTCCATGCACCATTGAGTATCTGAATATTAGGACAAGCTCATTCATTGAAACAGATCAGGCAATGAGCATAAAACACAAACAATAGCACAAACAAATGCAAATGTAAACCTTTAAAGCCATAAAATACTGCTGCAAAATAAACTGTCTCCTGAAATAGAAATTCATGGTATAGCAATCTCATTTTTAGGAAAACTGCAGTGCTTAGCTCAATACTTTAGATAAACATATATCCGATATAACGCTGTCCTCGGGAGCCAAAAAATCTTACCGCGTTATAGGTGAAACCGCGTTATATCGAACTTGCTTTGATCTGCCGGAGTGGGCAGCCCTACCCCCTCCGGAGCGCTGCTTTACCACGTTCTATCGGAATTCATGTTATATCGGGTCACGTTATATCGGGGTATGGGTATATCTATCAATTATAAGGAGAAATTTTTAATGGTTTAGATGGTTTAATGATACTGTTTTGATACCTCCTAATTGAAGGATTCTGTTGCCAATGAGCACTGCCATTTTAGCAGGGAAGTTTAATTTCCTGGTATTGCTGGACAAAGGAAGTATTGTTCAGGACTTGAGTACATAACATGAGATGGAATATTCCACATTTTAAGGTAACTTTTATAATTTTTCTACACTACTTTCTCGTAAAAAATAGAAGACTACTTCCTTTGTCACAAGCCTCTCGGTTTGATTGTAAACCCCGTACTCCGGCAAAACTAATAGTAGTCAGGAATTCTGCCAGAGTTCAGTTCTGCCCAGGAACTCAGAACTGGGCCCAGTATCAGCCAGCAGACAAGACAGTGACTTTTTGTTTCTTTAATCATTTGATACCTTTTTAAAAAATTAACTTTTCTTTAGAACTAGATGAATGAAATTGCAGTTTTCCTTTGAAGATTCTGTGAAAGGCTTGCAATTTATAGGCACCAAGGAATCCCATAGGCAGGCCTTGAAATGAATCACTCTCTGTTACCTGGAGCCCTAGGACAGGATGGAAAAGCTGGAATGTTTGCAGTATGAGTTCAAACATGCTTTGGATTCTTAAATGACTTCAAGGAAAGTATTTTTAGTAAAGTATCTTCTAATTAACTGGTTGCTATTGTAGTATGGATTTCTTCCATTGACATCAATCTCCAGAGCCATCTTGGATACCCCTATTGAAGATTTCTTCTTGTGAACCTTGATGGTCTATCCCTTCATAATATGAGTTACCATTATGAAGGAAAGTCCCCACTGCACGTCCTTGACGAGCATGTCCTACTGCATCACTGAAAACCTTGTTTATCTGTTCTTCAGATGGCATCCACCAATCAGGGTTGGAAGTACAATGCATCCTAATGAACTCTGTGGAAAACAGACAGTGATAAGAAACAGCTTATCTATGTAGCATACATTGTTATTGCCCAACTAGCAAGCGCTTATAGCAAGTAATAAATAGAGCGTTATTGTGACTACTTAAACAGGACTAAAACCTTATGGGAAATGCCATGATAATGCCAATTGAACCTATTTTATTTCTAGGCACACTTATTTCACCATATGCAATAGTGTATGTGTGTGTGTAGTTACAGAGAAATTTCTCCTTGCTGAAATAAAACAATAAATTTCAGAGATTTTTATGATATCGAACGTGCAATGCATGTATAGGTTGGTATGAAATAGGAAATGCATTTTATTTGAAACCTGTAATCCTTATACACTTTAATTTTATTGTGCTTATATTCATGGGTCTTTATGGTCTTCCTCTGCTGCCTAGTTTAATATCTGCAGATTTCAGCAATTTATAACAATGTTTCAAACACTATTTCAGATTGGCACCCTTTTTCCTTTTTGGGCTGTCTTCATTTTAAGTTCTAAACTTATGTTGTGTGTTTCTGGATATGACGTCGGTGTTCTAGAGACTATATTGGCCATTGAAATAGCTAAATGAGACAGCAGGGACTAACTTGCCCTTTCACAGCCTAGCACTGGGTTTATCCATGCATGAGAAACCAAGTAAGCTCAAGTTGTTCCATGTTTAAGCTGGCTATTTAAATGGGTAATACTTATGTCAAATGGCTATGTTTGTGTCACATTCTTATTGTCAAAACTACTATTCTTCCACTTTTTTGTATATGTGAAGTATTTGATCATTAGAATTACAGAAGTGGTTTTGACAGGTTTTTAACTCTTAATGCTAGTCAGACCTCAAGACCAGAGGTACATAGACTTTAAAATGACAAAATATAATTTTAAAAGTGGAAGCACTTCTCTTTATTTATTGGCTGCACTACATCTTAGTCAGCAGTAGACTTTTATTTATTCTCCACAATTATTTTTCCCCTATGCAGCAGGGTATTTCTCATTTTACTTTCTAACACTGACAAGCTATTGATACAACAGGTGGTATAAGTTAACTTCATTA
Source organism: Terrapene triunguis (assembly GCF_002925995.2). Classification (NCBI taxonomy): domain Eukaryota; kingdom Metazoa; phylum Chordata; order Testudines; family Emydidae; genus Terrapene; species Terrapene triunguis. Next base: position 59,542,851 of record NW_020664417.1, on the reverse strand, counting down.
CTGTTGCAACATCCTGAGACTAGGGAATGCTGTTATCCTGAGTTGCAAGCTGATCTTTTGGAAAATTGGGACATATGATTTTTGCATAGCTACTCCAGCAATGTGTCTTCAAAAGTGGAATCTATTTCTGTTTTAAATTCCTCTTCCTGAAAATCTGTGCAAGCAATACTGTCCCTGCGGTCTAGTTATGCTTGCATGAGGTTTCATAAACTGGGATGTTGCTCAAGATAATGGTTACTTGTGTAGAAACAGTGCTACAGTTTAGGCCTGCTGGGCTTTTTTAAAACTTAAAGATGGTTCCAGAGATCTTTCAATAGAAGAAATAAATCTTTAAAACTTTTATAGATGTTAATGTAAGCTTTCAGTAGTTGCCACTTTCAATAGGGACAACCTTTTTAAGGAAAAATGTTATTTTTTCCCCACTCTTGCTCTTCAAAATGTTCATCTAATCTATTTCACTAGGGCTACAAGCAGATCTGTCCATTTTCTTCCTCCAAAACCCTTATTAATCTCTTTCAAGAAGCAGCATCTACATTGGACTTCTACAGAAGAGACTATCTAGGGATGTGCCACGTAATTTCAGAAGGCTACACTCCCCTATGCTACAGAATTCTGGGCTCAGACTGACTGAAAATATATCTTTTTTTCTTTTGGTGAGTGGAGGAAGAATGACAAACAAGTAATAGTTATAGAATACTACCACTTTTGTTTAGGAATAATCATTTCTTTACCCCCACCAAAAGGAAACCCTTTAATTCCTCAAGCACTCTTCTTAGCTCTCACAGCTTGTGCTGTCAGTAAGGCAGGTTAGAAATGGCTCTCTGAAATCAGTCCCTCTGGCTGCAGACAGATAAGTAGTTCTCACTTCCTGCCATGACCCCTGGGGACAGTCCAACATTATGCAATGCCATGGATCACTTAGACACTCATCAGGGACGCCCAGAGGATTCAGGGGGCCTGGGGCAAAGCGGGGGAGCGGACATACTCACCGGGCGACGCTCCGAGTCTGCGGCGGCGGCAGTCGCGGCGGGTCCTTCAGTCGCTCCGCGTCTTCGGCAGCACTGAAGGACCCGCCGCCGAAATGCCGCTGAAGACCTGGAGCGACTGAAGGGACCCCCGCCGCCGAAATGCCGCCGAAGACCCGGACTGCTGCTGGGTAAGTAAAAATTAAAAAGGCGCCTCTAGCCAGGAAAGGGATTCTTGGCCAGGGCTTGTGGGGCCCCTGCGGGGCCTGGGGCAAATTGCCCCACTTGCCCCCACCCCGGGCGGCCCTGACATTCATACTACCTTGCTTTTAAATGGGTAGGGCTAGAGAGGCTCATTTGGATCCCTGGCACTGCAGAATGTTGCACTGCCCGTACACTGCCTGAGGACCCACACACCAACCCAAGGTATACTAATTTATAAATCTCTACCGAGCAGTTTAACAGGCACAATGGACCCTAGACATTTTGACCTTCTGTGCAAGATTCTAAATTATTTATGGAAATGCCATTTTTTCCACAGAGCACTACAGGGTACACACATCGATAGTACATGTCTAGTGGCTTAAAAATGATAAAGTTCCAGAGGGTGAAGTCTTGCCCATTGGCTGCCTTGGGATTGGAGGGAGTGCAGTGACAGAAGGGGTCGCTGGTAGGTGTATGCGAGATGCCTGTTAAAGCCAATAGATATAACTGAAGGTGGCACCACCAATGCCCCATTGTCTCTCTGTCCCTGCTCAAAATCTGGCTTGACAACTGAGGAAGGCTATAGTGGTGGTAGGGTTGGTATTACATTTCTGCTCCTGTATAAATTACCAATTGAAATTTAAGAAATCTTAGTAAAGCCTGATGCACTTCTGTTCAACTTTTAAGTCCTTAGCTTCCAGGGAACTTGACACCCTGAGTCCAGTTCCAGACCTCTCTACAGCATGCTGCATACACTGAAATGCATTTTCCCCACTTCTTTTAAGCTCTGATCATTCATTTTATGTTGCTTTAACATCTGGTGAATCTTTTGTGTAGCAGAAAACACCATGCCTCAGTCTGAGCTTATGTAAAAATAATGCTTTAAATGTATTACGTGATTACTAAGTATATCACAATTAAAAGTCTGCTCTGTCAGGCCTTGTTAGTTACGTCTAATCTAACTGGATAGAAGTTCAGTCTCAAATGTAACCATTCTGCTGCTGGTGTTTTCCCTGTATTTTCCTTTTCATTGCTTACTAATAACTTCATAGATTTTATGTTGTCAATTGCTTCTGAATGACTTTTTGCACATGTAGTCTATGAAAGTTAGGTTAATTTAAAAGAATGAAATAGATATTATATTTGTGAAGTGGACACTAAGACTAATGCCAAGGGCTTTTTTTAAACCAAGCTAGTTAAAATGTTTTATGTGGACCATTATAAATGCTGACAATAAGCCTTAATAAAATATCAGAAAAACAAAATAGGAATTGCCATAGCAGATCAGAGCAGTGGTCCAACTTGTTAGCAAGAAACCCCATAGTGAACAATTATGAAATAACCTGCCTCTGAGTTAATGTTGGCTTACATCCTCATAAAATTTTATCCCTTATAAAATTTATACAGATATATTGTATAAAAATTCTATCGAATTTACATGTGGATGTTCTCTTTATCCATATGAAATGTCCAGTCCTGTTTTGAATGCTACTAAGCTCTTGGCTTAAATGGTATACTGAGGCATTGAGTTCCATGGTTAATTATGTATTGTGAATGTCCCTCTGCTCTTCTATTATAAGAGGATAAATAGGATTATTTGATTTACCTTCTCTACACCTTATCATGTAGCCTCTTATTTGACCCCTCTAAATTAAACAACCCCAGTCTCTTCAATTTCCCCTCTCATGGAAGTTTTTCCATGTCTCTAACCACTTTTGTCATCTGTCTCGAAAACACTCTCTATTTCTGCTGCAGTAAGCTGAAAGCTTATATTGAGCCAGAGCCAATGTGGTGAAATGAGATCACATATGGTGGACACTGAGCGAAAAGATGCAGTACCTCTGAGACATGTTACTTTTACTGGATCCAGAGGACGTCTTTCAGGACCTGTCTCTCCTGACTGCACTGACCTTTTCCTTTTTCCAAGGCCGCATGAGTACTTAAGCTCATCAGTTGTGAAAACAAATCTGATGAGATATCGAAGTAGCCGCCTTCCATCTTTCTTTGAAGAATTTACAGCCTCATCCCACTGTTTACTAGTGATGTAGACAGGATAGTTGTTCAGCAACTGCTTGCTTCCCTGGAAAAGTTAAATATTTCTATTATTTATTTTACAAGGCAAATAAGTAAAGACTATGTCAGTTGCAAAGAAAAATGCTTTTAACTAGCTCAGATGCTGACAATGAGATACCTACAGAAGTGAACAATTGCTTATACTGAGAATAGGGACTTTTAAAATTACATTTGCATTTTCTATAACAAAACCCAGTGAGGTATGATGAATGCTTTTTGAGAAAGTGCTATTTATATCTTGAACTTTAACAGGTAAGCTAAAAAGTGTGAAGATCCAATGATTGGGGATATATTTAAATATAACCTTTCCTTCTTAATCTATTAAAATGTGCAAAAAAGTCTTTGAAGAGTGTGATCAAACAGGTCTCTTTATGGCAGTCGACAGTTCACTACTTAAGAAATGACTTTTTACAGTCTATTTTTATAATAAATGTATTACTTTTTGTTGAACACACCTAAAACCTGACAGCAGTTGTGTTACTGTGAAAAATATAAAGAAAATAAATAAACCTGAACTGTAAAAAACTAAAAGCTTCATTACTATTAATGAATGCCACATTAACTCAAATTATAGCTTTACACAAATGCCACTATGTCAACGGGAAACAAATCTTACTTTTAGCCTTCATAATTTATGTGTGCTTTAAAATTCCAATTCTAAATAGATGCAGAGGGACTAATTATGGGGATTTCTGTAATCCATACAACATTTATAAGACAACTTTGGTCAATTGCACCTAAACAAATTTACTTTAGTTCTTGTTGCCTGTAAAATTCTACAGCATAGGACAAATTAATTAACCCAAGATCTCAGTTTTAATGTACTTGTTCAAAAGTAATTAAGGTATTTAAAGAACAATTTCCTAGAGACTCATTCACTTTTACCGCTACATACATTTATTGCAACTTATAAATCTAGCACTGTTTCACCAAATTAGGCCTGCTTCATAAAAGCATTGTTACAGTAAACACTTTCCATGGGAGTTCATTAAGAAAACGTGTTCACTGAAATACTACTCTCTTTTGAATTAGTGGAATCTGGGGCACTCTACTGCAGGTGTCACTTGTGGCCCCCTCTCCTAATGCAACACTATTTGTTTACAAACAGTTCGTGCACAATGTGAAGTTAAGAAAAAATAGTATAAAATTCCCTCCCCTCTCCCCAGCATTACCCACATATTTATAAAGCCTACTGGGAGATGGTTTGGGGGGTTGTGCCTCAGATACCCATTACTTTTTATTTTTAATAAGTTTGGTAAATCTGTGAAAACTCAGCAAAAGCTCAGAGTGGTCCTGGTGTATGGCTCATCGGCACAAATCATAGCTGAAAACTAACCTTGGCATTTTATTAATCCTATTGCTACATGTGATGGGGTGGACTAGGCCCAGAGGCCCCCTGCTGGAGGCCTCAGGGTCCTACCACATCCCATTCCAGAAAGGAACTGTAGAGAAGTCCTCCAGTCTGCCTAGAGTGACTATGGGGGAAGCAGCCAATCAGAGAGGCTGCAGGGAAGCAGCCAATCAGGGCCCAGCAGGCTAGTATAAAAAGAGCTGCAGGGCCAGAGTAAGTTTAGTTGCTACTTAGAGCTGGAAGAGTGTGGATGGTATTTCTAGCTGGCTGAAGAAGCTACAGGACCTCTGACAGAGCAGTTGCTGGCAGGGACCATGAGAGCAAGAAGGAACTCTTGAGTGGCTGCTGGGACTGAGTACAAGACTTCAGCCCTATGGGGTTTGTTTTTGTTTTCACAGACAGACTGTGTGTGACATAGCTAAAGGGCTGAGTTGCTGAAGACCAACTACAATCAGAGAGAAAAAGAGTGCAAGCACGTGCACTCAGCCAGGGGCTGCTCTCGAGAGGTGGGTGCCACCCTGTTACACTGCCTCTGGTCAGGGCCCTCTGCACCATGTTGCAGCAGCCTGTATTAACTTATGCCATCTGCAAATTGCTCTGAGAGGCTGATATCATAGTCAAGGAGCACTGTGGTGCAAGGGCATCCTGGCCACCACCTCTGTTCCCAAGCCTCACTCCCTTTCCTCTGCTATGTTGGCAGTAGGGAGGGGGAATGGTCTAAGATTGTGTGCTAACTCTGTGTAACTAGAGGATCACCCTTATGCTGAGATGATCCTCCCTGGGCCAGTTCCACCACTGAGTGGCCACAGGAGTATCTGACCCACAGTTTTTAACAGTAACTTGCTCATAATCCTTCATGTATAAAGCAATTTATCCTCCATTTCTAGGCTATTGGAATTTACTTGTTAAGCTAATAGGTGTATATAAAAAAATTCTGATAAACTGGGAAGAAAATAAACATTGGGTGTTTTGTACTAGCAAAACATAAAAACGCCAAGTATGACCTTTGAACCAGAGCAGTGCCAATTAGGACTGTGGTCTTGTCATCTCTCTCAAGCTAAGCAAGATCTGGCCTGGTTAGTAATTGGATGTGGTCCCACTACGTTCATTGTGGATTAAACATTTTGCTGATTAATGTAATGTAATGTAAAAAGGCCCTGATTGCATGTGGTCATCTAAGACCTCATGACACTGTACCTGAGAAACTATGTTAAACGTGACTTAATTCCAGCTATATCCCCTCCCTCCTGAAACTACAGTGTTAGGGTATTTTTCTTCGGTGCCTGTCTAAAGGGGCTGTAGTATTGAGGTGCTCTGTTAAACAGTTGCTATATTCTAATCTAGTCATAGCTACATTAATTCCTGTGTATTTAAAACACTTTGGGGCAAAAGACACTTGATAAATGTAAGATGCATTTTAGTGCATCTGACAGTAGTGAAAACAAACTAAAAAACAACATCCTAAAGAAATATAACAAACATATACTGGAGGAAAGATTCAGACTACGAATGAGTTCATGCTTATGCTTATACATGAGTAAACTTATGAATAAAAGATTAAACTCTTCAAATTTTTTTTAATTCAATCAAAAATCCTCTCCCATCATAACAAGTTATCCCCAATGGATAGTTACAGAACAACCAGTTTTTACAATTGCTTCAAAACTCTGGTTAAGCAAAAAAAAAAAAGGAGAGAGAAAGGAAAATGAGAGCTTGGAATTCTTACTGTGAACGATCTCTGATAAATACAGCTTTCAATAAAATCAAACCACTTGGGATAAAATAAAGTGAGAAGCAAAGTGACACACACTCTTTGGGGCAGATCCGATAGTGAAAACTGCCATAGCTCCACTTAAGACAGTTTGGACCAGCTGAGCATCCACTCCTTGCACTGTATCTTCCATGTATATGGGAGAAAGCAAAGTCTGAACGGCAGAAGCGCAGAATAATTACACATCTTCCCTCTAAGTTGCATGGGTGGTGGACAGTTGGTGGAGGTGTTTGAAAATATTTACAGGAAGAGAGAGCTGTCAACTTCAGGTCTGGGCATTCTAAAAAGGCTTACACACCAAAAGCCATCTTCCCCAGATGTGTTCTTTCTAGGTCTGGGATGAAGCATTTTGGGGGGGCAATATTAGGGAAAATTGCTCTAGAGCTGATACACAAGCCACATTTATTCTTTGGATAAGTGGAGGTTTTAGTCTCCAGAGCTTTCAATACAGTATGTTTCAGCAACAAAAAACTCCCCCCCCCCCCCAACTCAGTGACAAGCATTTATAATGTCCATCCTTTTGTTTTGAATCTATCAGAAACGCTAGAGACACTCTAGAGAACAAAGTCTGTAATGTGGGATTGTTTGAGATATGAAGGAAGTTTTATAACCACATTTCAATTTCAACCATCTTAAGTCTAACTTTAATGGAGATGTCTCTGCCTGAGGAAAGATCAGAGAAAAACAATCCATTACGTTACAAGTACAGTGTGTATGGGGGGGAAGGGAACATCGCTGGATGGAGCAATTTTGAATTTAAATTAGTAGTGGCACTATTCCATTATTCTTAGTGTTATGTAAATCCAATAACTTGATGCATGTTGGAAATGACAGTTTAATGCTAGATTATATATATATTTTTACTAGTAAATATAATCTTCCAGTACCTACTAATTTATTGACCTATACATTTCTTTTGAATGAAATTTCAAATGTAAGTATATATAGCTCATGTTCATCATACACTACCTCTGTTGGATGGTCTGTTGGTTGAGGTATCATAAGTTGGTTGTGATGCTGAAGTACAGTCTTCAAATAATCTAAAACAGTCTGGCAGGGCACTGCATGAAACAAATTGCAATTACTATATATTAGCTGTCTAGCACAAAATAAAACATTAAGCTTAAGTCAAGCAGTGGTCTCTGATATCTGTTGTGAATGCCAATAAGATTTATTTACAATTGGAAATGTCCATCCTTTTGGTTTGTGCAGTCATTTCATTCAACAAATATATAACAGCTGATTATTTTTTTGTGTGTGTGTTGAGGTATCTGAGGATTCTTCTATTTTCTGCCCACTACTTTTCAAAGGTTTTCCATTTAAATAATATAATGCTTACAAGTCTGAATTAGGTCAGCAGCAATGACAATGAAAAAAATCTCTGCACCCTGTAAACAGCTCAAACCACATAAGGGAGAAAACATTTCTTGGACTTAAATCATACATTCAGTATTAACATGTAAACACGCTGGAATGTGTCTGAAACTGCAGACTGATTACAGTATGCACATTTAATAATACATAAACATTGGTTTATTTTCTTTCCTAAATTTGTCACAAAACCAGGCATTACGGAAACAGTCTGATCTCTCTTTCCTCCCTTCCCTCCCCCACCAAATACTCTCATCCATTTCAGTTGTGGTATCACCATCCTATTCTCTTCTCGTGAGGTGATGGGTTAATTAGGTCTGATTCAATTATGGGTCTCTCTTAAGCAGATTCTGCCACATCCCTGATTAACTCTGAAGTATTTTTGAGATACAATGCTTTATTCCTGAGCCTGAATCATTGTAGGAGAATTAAACTAATAGCATTAGGCTTGACTTTTGTAAATAAATACATAACATTTTGTAAATAAATACATAACATTTTGTATGTATCAGTTTTGTAGGGGTTGTTCTTATAACAGTGGTAAAATACTTAAAGGTCTTAGTAGCTTTGGCTAACAGTCCAGGGCAAGATTTTCAGAAGTTACTAGTGATTTTTTATGGCTCTATTTTTGGTTGTCCAACCTGAGAAACCTAAAAGTGTGCTCAGCACTTTCTTAAAATCAGGTCCTTTCAAGTTGTTGCAAGCGAGACACTCCAGAACTGAAGCTCTGATGTCATTGTTCATTCCTGAAAATCTTGGCCCCAGTTTGTCGTCTCTGTGGGCTTTGACCTTCTGAAGGAAGACATAATCGTACTTTGTGCTGGGTTTCTTAGAGCCCCTGGTAAACTTACTCAAGCTTCAATTTGTCTTACCTTCCCCATATTTTCTTATAAAATTATGTGAGATAGTGGCAACTTAGAAAGCTAGCTTTCTATCATCTCAATTTCTCTGGTGACTTCACTACTCGCTGTTAGCACACCAGTGTAGTACCTCAGAAGGGAATGTGGTGACTACAGAGCAATATTGTTGAAGTAACTGAACAAGAAAGGTGGATGATTATTTATGAGGAGATTTCTACTTGTCCATTCTTGCCAGTTACCAAGATGTTTGTAAGAAATTAAAGTAACTACATGACACTTAGTTGACATGCAAATAATTTTATGAAATTCCTTCAACTTTGGGAATATGCTGAATGCCCCCACCGTAGCTAGGCTCCAAAGGACTGGTGAGAATATTAATTTAACGAATGTGCTGAATGACCTTCTCAGTCTGGCTACTGGAATGTAACGTATTGATGAAGCTGAGAAAAAATTGTTACAAAAGTGTGTAGTTCATCTTTAAATGCACTCTAAATATTCCACTCATCACCTCAGAACTGAACAAAGAAGTCTGATGGTAACTTGAGAGAATTGAGGCACTGGATATCTGGAGGAGAAAGTGGTAGAGAAGATTTATTTTTGTGTATGGGAAGGTTATTTGGGGGGAAGGGAAAATGATCTAGCATGACTGTTTGTTTTTTTTAAAAGGTGGTTGGGATGCTTTGAGGGATGAGGTCATGTTTCTGGGGATCTCTCCTTACGTTATTTGTCAATTCCAAACACAACCTGCTTTGCAAGGGAAAAGGGAGGTTGGTGAACCTCCCTATCTGACTGGGATGAAGCACTGACTCTACAGGAATTGGAGATGTGTGAGTTGGAGACATTGCTTGGGTATGGGTTTGATGGGCACTGTAAGGAAAGACCTTTCTATGGGATTTTATTTTTATTTTTACTTAGGTGAGGCTTCCAAGTTTAATGTGGGGAATCTTTTGGGACTGATTTGTTTGTATTGTTAGAAGAGGTCTGGTGTTTCTTTTAGGGAAGGAGGGAGGAAGAGAGATGGTGATTTATGGAGCATTTGCACTCTGCCCGTGGAGTTCCTACACCCCTTTAATAGCTGCTCAGGTGGTTGAGATGGTTGTGCATTGCTGCCATAGGCTGGGTAAGGAAAAAGGGAGGACTCATGTTCTCCAATCCCTGTGAGATGGGCCTGAGAAGCTGAGACAGGAGGAATCCTTTTTTAGAGCAGCGTTTCTCAAATGTGGCTGCTGCGGGGCCACCAGGGGCTTTTCTTGTGGCCACAGCCTCCTGGACTGTGATTGAGGGGGGTAAAGTAGCGGCACCTCCCCCTCCCTGTTGCTCCTGGATGCACCACCTTGGTGTTGGTTGCTGGGGCCACCAGCAGGGGTTGGGCCCTGCCCCCCTCTGGAGACACTAGGGGCACAACACTGGAGAAGCAGGCAGTCTGTGATTTCCCCACCTTCCCAGGGGTGGTGGGGCTCAGGCTTTGGGCTTCAGCCCTGGGGTGGCAGGGCGGCAGGCTCTAGCCGTGGGGTGGCAGGCTCCATCTCCAGGCCCCGTTCCCTGGCCATGGGGCTTCAGGCTCCAGCCCCCTGCTGTTTCCCTGCCTCCCCCAACCCCCTATCCGGGGCTTAATTTGTCCCTAGGCTTGCCAGGGCTGAGTAAGTCTGCTGTGAAAAGTGATTCTTGTCTGTTTGTTAATATCACTTTTCACAACAGACTTACATACATCCAAATCATTGTAATGTATTTATTGCTAGCTAGTATGTGCATATTTATTTGTTTTTCCTAAAGCTAATTAAGTATTTTAGGAACAAGTGAGAGCAGCCCCCAGCAAGAGTTGGTGGCCACACTCTGAGGCCACCAAACATTTGTCCTGAGAACCCCTATTTTAGACAATGGCAGAGTGGATTACATTTATCTATCCCACTGGCCTTGTTTGGGGTCTCATCTTAGAAGGAGGCTTCAGTTGATGGGGACTTACTCCTTCAGCTCGTGTTGTTCCATGCAAGCTTAGTGGCTAATAAAGCCAGCATCATCCATGATGTAATCCTGTATAAGGCCTGACTTAATCTGAAATCCTGGCCGGACAATGTAGCAAGGCCTGGATGGTTTAAAAAAAGTGCTCTCCAGATGGACATTTTAGTTTAGCATGAGTTGAGCGGATAAGGGAGATGCTGTATCTGTGCTATTTCCATTAGACTGCAAGCAGAAGATGTGCCTCACTCCGAAGATATTTATTTTGTATCTGTTCGTTTCATGAGATTCTCAGGACAGGGTTAAATTGGGAACAGCTGTGCAGAGCTGCCCTGCTGAGTTCCCAGACAAGATGAACAAATTATCTAGACTGATGCTGAAATCACTGAGAATAACTGTCCTGGGCAACTTTAATATCCATGAAGATGACGACTATCTGGCACTCAGATGCTATGGTGAGGGGGTCAGTGTAAATATCTAGATAGAACTCTTCACCATTGACTGGAAAGCTCATGTGACTTGTCCATTGGGCCCATGATTCTCACAGAAGGTGAAAGCAAGCAGGAAGAGGTCAGTTATTGCTGATTGCTAGTATTTTCTAAAGGAGAAGGTAGATGCTACCTGAATTCAGATGAATAACTGTTCGAGCCCCTACTCAAATGACCATCTCTTGCTACTGAAGATCTTGGTAAATATTGCCCAAACTTATTTTGCAAGCTTACTGTGGAGGTGGTGTTGACAAAGCCATAGTGGCATTTGGAAGCCATGGAATTCCTTGATCCTTATAAATTAGGATTCAGCATTGGGTGGAGACTGAATTTGTTTCTCTGGCTTATTATCCCCTGCTAGCAAACAGCAAGGATCAGGTGGTCCTGTTGAATCTCTTAGAGCTGTTAGCAGCATTTAATACCATTGACTTTATGTAGAACCAGTGTGGGACCCTAGCAAGGTGGATGGGATCTCATTTGAGTTTCCATTTCTATTGATTGGAGGGAGGGGGAGAGAGTGTGTGCATGCATGTGCTGTGCTGGATGATTGCACATCTCTTCTGAGGGATCTCTGCTGAAGTTATTCAGGGTTGCATTTATGCCTCTTATTTAATATATATGTAAGGCTATGGGGGCAGCCAATGAACCTGTTTGGACTGTGGTGTCATCAGTAGGCTGATAACATGCAGCTCTATATCTTTTTAATCAAACTCCGCTGATGTTACGCTGGTGCTTTCCCATTACCTGCCAGAAATATGAAAGGAAGTGGCTGAAGCTCATGTTTATAAACACACATAAATTCTTCATTTTTTCATAAAGGTGGAACTGCTTTTGGTCCCAAATTGGATGTTAATATTGTTTAAATGGTTGGGGCATATTATAACTACTAAAACCACCATATATTTTGCTGGTATTGTGGGACAAACAGCCTTTTGCTTCCCTGACTTCTCAACTGCCAGAGCCAAAGGTTCCTTGCTTAGTTATGCTGGTTCAGAAAGCAAAGCCCCACATGTTAAAGCTCTAAAAAGCACAAATAGGGCAGTGGGAACACCAAAATTCAAAGCTTTAGTTTTGCATCCACACTTCAATTTTAAGTTATCTGGGCATTCTTTTATGACTCTAATGGTATGACTTTGAGAATAAACACTCCCTTTGCTGAAAGTGGAGCATTTTCTCTAAACTCTCCACACCAAGAGTTACTTTACTATGGCTTGGAGTTTGTGAGTGTAAAGAGTCACTTAAATCAGTTTAATTAAAAATAATTAGATCTCTGGGAGTTAACAAGGTCATAACCTAGAGATCTGACCTTTTTCAGTCTTAAGAAACTATCCACTATGAATGATGGATTAACAGCAGGGATCCCTGCTTACTATACCCAATGGGAGAGAAGCTACCATAGAAGCAACAGTTGGTTGCCATGATTTAACATCTGCAGTAAATATGTGGGCTGGGATGAATTCCCATTTAAAGGAGCCACTGGGGGTCTGCTAGCTTCTGCAATGTTGTAATTCTAATTTTCTTGCTCATTAGGAAGATGAAAGATCAACTGTCTTTATTCACCAGCTTGATTTAATGCACAATGTCAATGATATGGAGGAAGTCCTAAAGGTGGCAAGGCAACCCGGAGAAATAAACTCTCAGGTAAATATCAGACTTCTTCCTGACTATGGCCCAGAGCTAGTAAAAAAGCAGAAGGATTTTTTGAAGAAACTAAATGTAAATTGAGAGAACGGGGTCATACATATATTTTAGAATATTCAGCAAAACTCACAGGATGACTGAGAAGTAGACAAGCTTTGTGGAAACAGGACATGCATAAGGTGATGTTGGAACTTCACTGTTTATTGATCAAAGTAATAAGACTTTGCAGCTACTCTAAGGAACTAGCCGTATTACAGTTTGCTTTCTTGTGTTGCACAAAATATGTTTTGGGGCACTGCTTGTGATGGTTTTGACTATGTTGTTTTCACACTTTTAAAGAGTAGTTGGCTGGGCCATTGACCACAGGATGAGAGTAATTGGAAAAAAAATCTACTCTAAAAGAACTTTGTGCACACATGCACATATACACATCGATGCCTATTGATGAAGAACAGGAGTACTTGTGGCACCTTAGAGACTAACAAATTTATTAGAGCATAAGCTTTCCTGGGCTACAACCCACTTCTTATGCTCTAATAAATTTGTTAGTCTCTAAGGTGCCACAAGTACTCCTGTTCTTTTTGCGGATACAGACTAACACGGCTGCTACTCTGAAACCTATTGATGAAGACGTGTTCAGCACTGTAATATTCATTGTAGCTGAAACATTTAACTGGCGTTCCTCTGCCATTCAGGTTCAAATGAGATATGGCATTATTGCCATTTTATGCCTCCCATCATATGGTACTGTCGATCTTTAAATACTCCAGACAAAAAAATCAACAGTACCTTCATTTAGGTATTATCCCTAAAGGAGATTTCTCTATTCCATCTTTGGATTTGAATGTATTTTGCAAGTGACTGGTGTCCTTGCTTGCTGGACCTTGAGAGAGTCTTCATTTTAAGACATTTTATGTTCATTTCAGGGTATGTCTGAATTGGGACTTGACTGTCAAAAAGATGTAATGAACAATGTTTATAAACCCCCTATTTAGAAAGTACATGGTAGTACAGATTTTTGGTCAGATAAACTGAGTTGCTTTTCACCCTGATATATTTGGAAAAGTACTCTGAATAACATGGATTGTATTATTTTTGTCCAAAAACATTTCACTAACAACTTGCATTCACAGAATAATGTAGATCTTGGAGCTGAGATTCAAAGGGACCTGGGGTACACAGGAAAGAACCCATGAAGTGGAGAGAAGCTGAAAGATGGCTGGAGCTGCATGTGTCAGCTTGTGAAGAAAAGTGATGGGGTGCAGTGAGGTGGAGAAAAGGTGATGAGAGGACCCAGAGGTTACAGCAGTATAGGAAAAAGGCTGTATATCTGCCAGGAATTCGTGGTTTTCATGTTTGTTTTCAAAACTGCTGACAATTTGGTATTTTTGCAATTTGATGGATGCATGAATAAGAAAACAGTACACATTTTTCTGAGAACAGCACATAGAAAGTTAATTCGGAGCAGGGGAATCAACAGGAGAGGGGCATAGAAGATCAGGCTAATTGACCTATAGTGGCAGTCAAAAGCCCTATGCTACTAGAGACACACAAGAGAACTGGTGGCAAAGCATCCCCTAACTTGAAACATCCATATCCTACTGTTGTTTTCTAGGTTGCCCCTGTATCTGAAAACCCCTTCTTGCTCTTGTTGTCACTCTTGTCCTCTCTTCTTCTTTCTCCCTACTGACTCGTTGTCCCCTCCCCCCAGCCTTTACATCTCAGTTTAGACTGTAAACTCTTCAGGGCAGGGGTACTCTCTATAAACCTCTTTACACATTTATATTGCTAATGAATAATAAAGAACCTTGAGCCGATAAAGATGACTAGGTGGAGAGGGGCAGTAGCTACTATAAGTTTAACTAGAAGATTAGGAGTTGCCCCCACAAAAACTAAATTTGAGGTACAATTCTCCAAAGGGACTTTATTCTAGCAAGGTTGATCCATAACTTTTTACATATTTTGCTCTGATTTCCATGGCTTGCAACAAGAACTCTCCCACAGCAACTTTCCATAGAATTTACCATGCAAACAATGTGAAGCATGGGGAAAAAAATAAGGTTAATGAGGCCCATAGCAGCAGAAGATACTGTAGCATGTATAGTAATAGGAGTGTATGGTGTAAGAATTTGTGTATTTGGAACAGACTGTTTTAGTAAACTAAACCAGAACCATGAAGTTGCAAAGCCAAGAGAGCAGCTATACCACACAAATTCAAAGGGTATTCTGACACACTAGTCCTTGCAAAACATTCATTAATTTAATTCAAGGTTTGCTTAGTAAGATGACTTCACACTTTGAAGCTGGAAAGCTGATCAGGAGTGGAAAGATCAGATTAAAATGTTCAAAGCATCAACAGAAACTGAGACAGTGATTCAAAGTGAACATCAAGGCTTTAAAAAAAAAACAGCAATGAAAAACTTATTTTTCATATCTTCTGTGGCTGCCCAATCTACCCTGCTCACCCTCTGGCTACTGTGCACACGTTCTCTTGTTAGTCCCCCACACTTTTTAATTTCTTCATCCACTCCCCCATGAAGAAATAACTGGAGTATTTTCTGTGGCTGGGCAAAAGAAGATGGCTATCCCTGTGTTGCCTCCCGAAAACTCTCTGCCCATAAATTGCCTAGTATCACTCTTTCACACATGCATGTGCGCATGCTGAGTGGTTTGTCCAAGGCCATGAAGCAAGCCAAAGCCAGGAAGAGAACCCTGATCTCTTGACTCCCAGGCCTCCTCTTTAACCACTCATCAATGCCACCTCCCTTTTGGTCACAGTGAGAATGGAAGCAGTATGTGGATTATTATTAAAGCTGTGAGGTATTCATAATTTGTGAGACTCAATGTAAGAACTGAATCCCTGGGGCACTTAGTATATATCGTGCCTCAGATCCAAGTTGTACATGGATTCCAAGGGCAGAAGGGACCATTGTGATCATCTATTCTAGTCTGACCTCCTGCAGAACACAGGCCATAGGACTTCCCTGAATTAATTCCTGACTCAAGTCCAGTAGCTGTGATTGGACTAGAGCATATTTTTTAGATAAAACATCCAATCTTGCTTTAAAACTTGCCAATGATCCATCTTACAACTCTTGGTACATTGTTCTTGTGGTTCATTACTCTCTCTGTTATGTCTTATTTTCAGTCTGAATTTGCCTAGCTTCAACTTCCACCCATTAGATTGGGTTATGCCTTTGCTAGATTTAAGAGCCTATTATCAAATATTTGTTCCCATGTAGGTACTTACAGCTTCACAAATAAGTTGTCCATTTTACCATTGTAACTGTCTCAGTTTTAGCAATATACATGAGTAAACCTTACCTACAGGTAGTACCTTGCCCCATTCTGTATGCCTTCAACTCCTTGGTGAACAAATGGCATGTTTCATAGCATCCTTTCAGGCAGTCTACCTACGACTGACGCTTGGCACACTACAAGCTGAAAGGCTGCCACTAGACTGAGGACCTCTCAAACGGCAATGTAGGACCTTAGGGGTGGAGGAGAGGAGTTGGTGGCAGAAAGTCTTATTTTTTTTTCCCCATCTGTATCTAAATGGTCCAGGTATAGTTTTTCCTCAGTAAAAATTCTACCAAAGTAACAACTTCATTGCTTTTGTATATCCCCAGAAAACTCCTTTCCCCCCTGTTTTTTGTCAGCAATGCAAATGGTGTTTTGCATAGCTCCCATTAGAAATGTGCTGCCGCATCTATTTTTAGAATGCGGACTCCTTGAAACTCCATGGAGGTAGTGTGGGGGTTACATACCAAAAAGTAGAAAATGCTCACTATCTGAAAGAAAGGGAGAGAATTGTTCTGAGACTGCTATAGAAGAGAAGAAGGAACAGACTGTTGCATTTATCTTTTATTTATAATGTTGCCATCAGGAGTATCATATTCCATTTTGAGGACAGACCATAAATTTCCCATTCAAGCCTACTTTAAAAAAATTATTTATTGTATTGGTCTTTCTTTGGAGGCTAACAGAACCAGTTCAGTTCCATACAGCATTGAAGGGAAAGAGTACGAAGTCAGTAAAGCACTCTTTTAGTGATCTGATAGGACATTATAATGGTCTCTGTCCTGACATACTGCCCCTTTAAACCATCTTTTCACCTGCATTACTCTAACAGGTCACCATGGTATACAGACTGCCTGCAACAGATGAAACAGTAAAGAAAAAATGTGGAGCACTGGTGGGGACAGAGGGTTATTACAGTATACTGTCACAAAGAATTATAGAATCTTGTGATAAAGTTTCTTTGGCTCCCTCATAAACCCTGCAAAGTCTTGATTCACCATCCAAAACACTTCTGCTGATCAGAGTTATGTGCTCAGCTACAGAGGAAAGTGTCTCGTGCTGTGAATTTGCTAACTAGTCTGTGGATAAGATCACACTGATTCACACTAGGCAGTCAGCCTCTGTGCTGGCAGAACCACACTGGAGTGAAGTCAGAATGTGGGACAACAAATAAGACATCCTCTCTATTTGATTTTTAAGCAGACTCACTCCTTGGCGCTCTTGGAACTTTTGGGGCGCTTTGGACTACAATGTGGACTCATGTCCTCCTTGATAGCAAAGCAACTGTGGCAGTACCTAGAATCCTTAGATTTCCCTGAAACTGATCTAAGAACTTTACTCATATCTGCATGTATATTGAGGGATAGCTCAGTGGTTTGAGCATTGGCCTGCTTAACCCAGGGTTATGAGTTCAATCCTTGAAGTGGCCACTTAGGGATCTGGGGCAAAATCAGTACTTGGTCCTGCTAGTGAAGGCAGGGGCTGGACTTGATGACCCTTCAGGGTCCCTTCCAGTTCTATGAGATAGGTATATCTCCATTTATTTATTTTTATTTTTTATTTAATCATAGCAACTCTCTTCTTTCTTTTGATTAATAAATCTTAGATTTAGTTAATAAGGATTGGCTGTAAGCATGTATTTGGGTGAGATCTAAAATATTCATTGACCTGGTGGTGGGCAATGTGTCCAGTCCCTTGGGATTGGTAGAATTTTAAGTATGGTGAATAAGATTGTTAATCATCTCTCATTATATTAGACTTGGCTATCTTAATGGGAAATAAAGGCTGTATTGCTTAAAGGGAACTGTATTTTGGCTTTTTGATAACCAGTGTGGTATTAGAGATAAAGGCTGTATTGCTTAAAGGGAACTGTATTTTGGCTTCTTGATAACCAGTGTGGTATTACAGAAGCTGTTTTGTTGCTGGGTTGGTGAATCTAATTATAGAATAGACCACCAGTTTTCGGAATTGTCTGCCCTATTCCTTGCAGTTTGCCTTGAGTAGGCATTCTCAGTGTTGCCCCTCCAAACATTACAGTCACACTAGGTGAGAGCTCATTGACTGAGGATCGGGCCAGATAAGTAAGAGACAACATTAGCAACTGAGGGAAAGACCAAGAGAGAGAGTGAAAGCTATGTAAACTGCTTTGATCACTTTTTGTTCAGATTTGTAACTTGGGGTCTTTTGGGATCTTCATCTGGACGTTCAAACAACTGGGGCCAAGTGTACTTTTTTTTTTTTTTTTTCATTTTTGCTTGGCTAGCAGGTTGATATTTTTCGTCAGGCGCGGTCCTCTACAGTTATCCATGCCTTTGTCATGTCTATGGTGGATTACTGTTATGCGCTCTATATGGGACTACACCTGAAAAACTTTCAAAACCTTTAGCAAATGCAGAAGGTTGCAATCCACTAGTTTTGTGTGTGTCCAAAAAGGAGCATGTTACATGTGTGCTTTAGTCTTCACTAGCTTCCCATTTGTTTCTGGTACTACTCAAGGTTTTGCTTTTTACCTATATTTAAGGTCTAAAGGGCTTGGATTCAAGATACTTTGTTCTTATGCAATACCACAGCTCAAACACCTCAGCTGACCTCAAGTGCTAATAGCCCCCAGGTTTAAAAGAGGGTGGAGAGTGTTTTCAGTGAGGAATTTTCTACTGTGGAACATATATTGGCCTGTTTCTCCCTGCTTTGGTCTACAGAGTTCAACTTTCAGGGCATATTGCAAAGATACTCTCTTTTCCCATGCTCTTCCTGGAGATGTGTGGGAAGAGTTGGGAGGAATGTTTTTAAGTTTGACGGCTTGGGTGTATTTTTTAGGAGGATAAAGTTCAATTTAAATTTTGTATCCAGTTTGTTAAAAGGATGGACACATGTGACCTTTGAATAGGTGCTTTTTTAAGAAAAGAGGAAATAAATAGGTTTGCAAATTATAATCACCATTTAAATAACGGCAGAGGCAATCAATATGAAAGCACGTCTTTTAAAGTACCATGACAACCTACTTACAATGACTTAAATGCCCCCAAACGAAGCAAATTCAGAGTTATAATTACATTCTATCCAGAATTCACAACATGTGTCTAAGTCTAGCAGTTCATATGGACATTTATCAGCAGATAATATAGTATATGATGCGAAATTAAGTGTAATAGCTGGCACAACTGTGCAAGTTATGGTTGGAGCCTTAACATGAGTTCCTCTGTTTTGTCAAGTGCTAAGGAAACCCCCATTATAACCTTTAAAAACTAGTTTTAATACTATAATCTAGGTACAGTATATTACATAAAGTAAATTTGATGTTAACATAAATAAAATATTACGTGGCCTGGGAATATTTACCTGGAATGCTCTCTAGTTTTCTCCGGAGTTCCTCATTTTCTTGTTGTAGTGAAATTACCTCCTGCTCTAGCTCTTGACATCGGGGACAGTATCCCTCCTCCTCCTCCTCTTCCTCCTCTGGAAGTGTAGATGATGATGGGTGACCATGGGATTCAGAGGTTGCTGGGGATGTCCAGCCACCTAAAGTGTGTACTGGAGAGGTTGAAAGTGGATCCACATCTGCCAAATGGCCAAAATCATTTACTGATGAGGTGTTCTGAGATGCAAAGCTCCCAGAAAGCAAATAGTTTTGAAGGGAATCAGTAAAAACCCTCAGAAAGGCTGAGGTTTGTTGTTTCTTTTGAATATACTGCATCTCTATGTCTAAATTGTCTGACGTCTGACTATGGACCATTTTCCCCAGTTGACACTGCTCTTGTCTTTCACTATAACTTGTGCTTTCCTGCTTTACACAAGAAATCATGGACTGAGAGTGATTGTTGTCCAGTAGTTTTCCACCACAATTTAAAAGATTAAGAACCCGGCTGCATTGTTGGGCAAAGGCATCCAGAATCATACGACTCTCTGAAACAGAAGAAAAGATGAATCACAGCAAACTAAAGCAAAAGATATGTCAGACTGTACTAGCTAGTCTAACACACACAGCTAGTCTAATGATTTAGAGCAGCTTACACTGTATTTTTTGAACATATTAAAATTGTTTCCCGCTCTAATACTTTGGTAACATTGAGAATTAAAATCATTCTTACTTTACTTCTATTTTGAGAGTACCCTTGTGACCTTGCTGTTAATCAGAAGTGCATTGGGATGATAATCCCTCTGAAAGAGTACTGCGCTAAGCAGTGACTAAGACAAGAAAATGGGGAAGAAAACACAAATTTGATACAATTTGTTACAGGTGTAAGGCCAAATAAATATTTGTCTTGTAGCAAAACATAAGCTGTGAGACGGGAGTGAAAGTAAGATAAGACTTACCGGTATGGGGGCCTGGCTCTGGCCCCCCGGAAGGGGCAGGGCTGGGGGTCAGTCTCCCCCAGCCAGCCCTTCCACACTGTCCAGCCCGCGCTGCCTGGGGCTCTGGCAGTGATTTAAAGGACCCGGGGCTCCAGCCGCTGCTATGGCAGCGACCAGGAGCCCCAGACCCTTTTAAATTGCCAGGCCCCGAGGCAGCTGCCCCTTTTGCACCCCTCCCCATCGGCAGCCCTGGAAGGGGGTGTGTGGAAAAGGGGTAGCGACATTAAAGCATTGCCATGGCAGCGCTTTAACGTCAGCTGTGTACTGGCCGGTACCAGCAGCCACTCCTTACTAGTACGCCGTACCAGCCCCTACCAGCCCACTTTCACCTCTGCTGTTAGATACAGATATTTTTGTGCTCCATGCTCCCCTCTTCCCACCAAATCTTCCAGGCATGAGTTTTTCCTTGCTGTGCTTGGTCTTGTGCTTAGACCTTGCATCTCCTCCTTCCACTCCGGACTCTGAATATGTGCAGATTCCACTGATTCAAGAGTGAGCACTTGAATCATTCCTGAATCTAGAGGAAGATATGTGAGCCTCCCTTAAATACTGCTGTGTGTGTGTCTGTGTTTTTTGGGAGTCCAGCTTGACACCCTGAAAGAGGCCTGATTTTCAGAAAGTGATGAACGCAGCAGGCCCCTTGAAAATCAAGCACCTTTAAGGTGTCTCAAGGTAGGCACCCAAAATCCTTAGTTGCTTTTGAAAATCTTGGTCATAATTTTTAAAGAAGGTGACCAGGCCCAACACCACACAGTTGGCATGAAAAAACAGCAGACTCCCCCACATGCTTTCAAGAGATGGTGCTTCTCTTGGCTCCACAAGGCTGTCTATTCGTGGAAAAATCTACTTGCTCCTAGTGAGGTTAGTACAACTCTCCCTGAAGAGCATTTGAAATGACATGGGTTAGGATTCTCTCCAGCATTCTGCCCCTTTACACAAGGTAAAAGGGCCAAACCAACATAAAGGTCTTTAAAATTCCTGGATCCAGCTGGGGGAGAAATCTCCTGGCACAGAAACTGAGAATGACAGCCACATGCTGGCTTCTGAGGACCCACAAACAAGCTCCTGTGTAGGCCATGTGCCAGAGGCAGGGCTAGACTAAAACATATATAGTAGCTTTCTCCTACCACTCATTCTTTATTTTAAAAATGTAGGAAAACCTCTCACCCCCAGCCGTTAATAAAACCAACATTACAAAAGTGCTACTACATACAGGCAGGGCCGGTGCAAGGAAGTTTCGCGCCCTAGGCGAAACGTCCACCTTGCGCCTTCCCCCCCCCCCCCCCCTGCGGCAGCCCCCTGCCCCCCCCTTGGGGCCCCCCCCCCCCCCCCCGCCGGCCCCCCCCCGTGCCCAGAGGTGCCCCCCCCCCCGTGGCAGCTCCCCCACCGGAGAGCCGTGCGGCAGCTCCCCACCCCAGCTCACCTCTGCTCTGCCTCCTCCCTGAGCACGCCACCCCCACTCTAATTCTCCTCCCCTCCCACGCTTGCGGCGCCAAACAGCTGATTGGCGCTGCAAGCCTGGGAGGCGGGAGAAGTGGAGCGGCGACCGCGCGCTTGGGGAGGGGGCATAGGAACGCTGTAAAAAAAAAATTGGGGGCACTGCTTTTTGGTGCCCCCAAATCTTGGCGTCCTACGCAACCGCCTAGTTTGCCTAAATGGTAGCACCAGCCCTGCATACAGGAACACCTGCCTTCTTCTCAAGTAATGGAAGGCACCGTGCACTCAGCCTTGTACCCCAGTAGCAACACTACATAATACCTCAATGTAATCTCACATTCAATGTTGTTGTTTACTCTCTACTAAAACCTTATTTAAGTACTGCTGTCTTTAACCCTTAGAATGATGAACCAGAAACAATATGGTATAGCCCACCAGATACAATGTAAACATAAATACCTAGATAAATTCCAGAAATGGAAACCTAGTGATAATGGAGCTTTCAAAATGTAACATTCTGATTGACATAAAATCAAAAAATTTAAGCACTAACAGTCTCAAGATGTGGTATCTTTCTCTCATTTCTTCACTTCCGTTAGCAAAAAGGAAAAAAAAATCAAAGGATAATATTGATTGGAATTTTGAAATCCTAATGCACAGCAATTTTTCATTCATTTTAATCCTATAATCCGATTCCAGACCTGAAGTTGTATTTACTGTTTGCATTTTAATCACCATGGTCCCAATTGACAAAGCAGTTACTCACTCTTTATGTATCCTTGTTGCAAGGGGACAAAATATGAATGAAACAACTGAAATGGGATTAAACACTGTACAAACATTTTTCCTAAAAGATAGAAAAAATATATATTTTGACATTTCAAATATAAATGTTGGGGAATACCATACTGTACATTAAAATCAGTAAAGATCAAGTCTATAGTATACTCAAAAATAACTTAAATATTTTTATAAAATTAGAGTGCATTTGCCATACTCAGTATGACAATAGCTCAAAGTGTAAAGGAAATAAGAGTATCGGCTTAATTTTGAATTTAGTATTGGATCTAGTACAACTCAATAACAGAAAATATGGAAAAATATTTAAAACTTTCATCCATTCTTAATATTATAAAAATGAAAGTTAACAGAAGAGACTTAAAATACTAGAATGAAAATTCATTATTTATGATTAAAAACAAACAGGTCTACCCATTTAGCACATATTGTAGCAATCAGTATTTTAGCTTTTGCAGACTGCAGTTAGAAATGAATGCACTATGCAAAGTTTATCGTCACTTAGAAATGGATAAGTTTTGTTTTTTATATGAATGCTATTGAATAACACCGATCCATAATTCTTAATTGATTTAATGTGAAATATACACGTATTTCTCAAGAAGTGTTCTGCTGAAATGACTGCATAAAATTAAAATTAAATAGTTTTATAAAGGTGTTATTCTAGTATTGCTTTAGCTCCACTTTAAGATTCACTAACCATGTAATTCTATTACACCAGATTCTCCCAGTCTTTACTCTTGCAAAGCTCCCTTTGACTTCAACAGGAGTTTTTTTCCGAGGTGAGGATTTGCCAGAACAGGCCCATAAAATACTAATAGATCATGATCAGACCATTAAAAGAATGACAGTTCCTAGCTGAACTATTTCACTTATGAGTGCAGGCTAATAGTGGATAATACCATGTCAGGTCTGCTACAATTCTCTCTCTCATCGCTACATCTTGTTTTCACTGGACTGAAACTATGTGGTTTCTCAACTTTCCCAGTGCTTGA
>NW_020664417.1:59410261-59518888 GCF_002925995.2 Terrapene triunguis | reverse complement strand
GCGTGCATCTGAAGAAGTGAGGTTCTTACCCACGAAAGCTTATGCTCCCTATACTTCTGTTAGTCTTAAAGGTGCCACAGGACCCTCTGTTGCTTTTTACAGACTCAGACTAACACGGCTACCCCTCTGATACTCAATAAGACCAGACAGTAGTTATGCTTATGTGTCTGAGGAACTA
The DNA here is from genome assembly GCF_002925995.2 of Terrapene triunguis. Classification (NCBI taxonomy): domain Eukaryota; kingdom Metazoa; phylum Chordata; order Testudines; family Emydidae; genus Terrapene; species Terrapene triunguis. The sequence continues at coordinate 59,518,710 of NW_020664417.1, read as the reverse complement.
TCTAGATGAGATAGTGGGTGTAATATCTGCTTCCTCTACACCAGAAGTTCCCAAACTTCATTGGTTCACATACCACCTTAAAATTTCTTATGAAGTGAGTTGATGGAATACCACTGTCATCACATCCCAAATTGTGGAATGTTTACCCCTAGTGGTAACTTCTAGGGGTTTTCTTCAGTGTAGAGGATGGATGGTCTTAGGATCAAAATAGTGGACTGTGACTAAGCAGATCTGGATTTAGTTCCTAGCTCTCCCACAGACCTCCTATGTGACCTTGGCTAAGTTGCTTAGGGTAAGATTTTCAAAGCCACTTGAGATTTGGATGCCCAATTCCCATTCAGTTCCGATTAATTTCTAATGGTTTTGGGGGCCAAATCCCTTAGTAATTTTGAAATTGCCAACCTTAGTGTCTCTGTGCTTTGGTTCTCTCATATACAAAATGGGGATAATGAATATTTTTGTCTTTGTTGGGTACTTAGATTGTAAGATCCCTGCGACAGGGATGGTCGCTTGCAATGTGTTTGTACAGTGTTTAGCACAATAAGGACCTAATGGAGATTGGGTTTCTAATAAATACTAAGCTATTCTTAGATTCTCAGGTAGCAGCAGTGTGACCTCCCCGCCCCCCCACTTATATCTGGCCAGGAGTTCACTGTCTTCTCAAATAGGGACCTTTCCATGGTTATCTATGCCTGTCTGTCTGATCCAGGGCCTTTGTTACCTCCCAGTTGGATTTGTCCAAAATTACCTACAAAGCATCTATTAAAACCCAGCTAGTAAAGAATGCAGCATTCTGCTTGCGTAATAGTGGTCCATGTATTGAGCATAGAACATCTGAGTTGGTTTCTAGGTGATGTTCAAAGTGATGACCTTAATCCCTATATCCCTACATGGCTTGGGTTCTGTTCATCTTACAAACCTCCTCTCTACAGCTGCATCATCCTGGCTTTTGACTAACTGGGATGTTCTAGGTAATAATCCTAAATTTTGAACACTACGTTACTAACAGTATAGTATTCTCAGTGACAACCCTTGACTCTGCAATTCACTTCGTCTATTGGTCCAGCAAAGCCCTTTTACTGAAATTCAGGGCACACTGCAAGGTCGGTCTATTCACTCAGGCCTTTCCTGAGTAAGTGGGGTGGCTATGATGTTGCTCTTAGTAGAGTAAGTGTGCTCAAGGATTATTAATACACATTTTTGGCTTGAATGTGACAGAGTTGTGACTAAGACTGGATAAAGGCAATCCACGGCTCTATATATACCCCAATACAGGGCCCAACCCCAGTGCAGTGGTCTGGTGACTGGGGGTGGAAGGGATCCTCTACTTCCCAAGAGAGACAAGAATGGCAGCAAAGGGCCATTCTCTTACCTGGGAGCAGCAGCAGGGCTTTCCCTCCCCTTGGGGGCAGTAGAGGTGAGAGTGGAACCCCTTTCCCCTTGGAAGCTGCAGCTGGGCCTCCCCAGTACTCATCCAGCATCCAGAGTATATCTGCTTTGTGTGTATAAACCAGGCCCACTGCACTCTTCTCCTGACATACAGGTCAAGTCTACCAGGAAAAAAAAAGTGTGTATTTACATGTCAGGTACCTCATTGTAAATGCACACCTTTTTTTCTAGTGTAGCCATAGCTACACACAGTTGTCTGCCAGGATGGTGTTGGCAGTCCCCACTCTCAGCAGTAGGGCTTGGACTTAACACTACATAGATATGTGTGGACCACCTTACGTTTCTTGGAGCTATTGTTTCAGGCTGTCTGCAAACTCAGGCAGACATCACTGCATTGGTTATACTCTGTTCACGTTTTCAAGGTTTTCTTCAGAGCCATAAGAACTATAGACTTTTTTTTTAAATGAAAGTTGAAATTCTAATATCACTTCAGGAGGCAGGGTCCTAGGCATGGGCCTATAATGCCTGTGCCTTAATCTGGCCCCACTTGTGACCCACTCTCCCTTTGCACTGGGTTCTTCTTGCTTAGCTCATAAAGTGTACAACTATGGAGGCTGTGTTGTGCATGCCTGTGTGGCTAGCTGTATGAAAAGTATGGCGTAGATGAGCAGGCAATGAGGCAAGAGCTCAATAGTGCTGAACTCTGCAAACAATATTCTTATTGTGGGGGTGGGGTGGGGTGTGTGGAATTGAAGTCAATGGCAAAATTTAGGAACAAACCCTAAATACTTGTATGATTCAATAATATAGCAGAAAGTCCAAACTCCTGCTTCTCAAAGGACAGAACTTCTGCACAGAACATTCTGTTGTAAATAAAGCCTTGTACATTTATTTACCAGACAGTTATACATATCTTCTAAAGAGTATTCCACTTCTGTAAAGAAATCATAGGTATCATGTTTATCAGTAGGTGCTTGACTGTGTACCATAAAACAGAGAAATAATACTGTTAAATTATTTAAATTCAATAGTTTTTATAGAGGAAGAAGTATGATCTACTGGCATGGGTTATGGAGTTTGTTCATCAAAGTAGTTAATTTTCAGACTATATATAGAGGATTAAACTTGTTTGGTAACATACTAAAATTTGTAGAGATTTTAGGGAAGTAGCAATGTGTTAGATAAACTGGAGAGAAAATATGCATTAAAACATAGTCTAGTTAATAGAATATATGGCTATCATGCTGTTTAGTAAAGAAATGTCATCACATTTCTTACAAAGGCAACATCAACATACCAAAACAGGATCCAATTTTTCTAAATAAATAAATTAATGATGTGTCAAAAATTAACAGATGAATTAATATACCCAATGTTATCAAAACCAGATGGTGCTTCCTAATATTCATCCTGTTCAGTGAAACCCTGAATATTTTCTGGACCATCAGTATATAAAACAGGATGCTGCTATTTGTGATGCCAAACAAAAGCAATCATGCCTGCCAAGCACATACTATAACAGGCAGCATTTCAGCTCTGCTAGACAGAAAGTAATTAGAATGCTTTTAATGTCCAAAAGAATGATGCTGATAGGCTGCCACAGATGTGTAGATTTATGAATATTTATATGGTGGTTTATAGCTGACACTTTTATCAGTTGAAGAAGATAAAATATCTGCCTGACTCAGAAGCCTGACAGTCAGGTTAATAAAATCTCATTAAAGAGAATGACCTATGCAATTATATAGGATTTATTGTAATTCATTTTTGATTGTACTCTGCTTAAAGATGCAATTTCCCATTTCCTGATGCCAAATTTAGGTTGCATATCAAGATCTATGTGGGTTTTAACTCCAAACCATCACTAGAAGAAAGATATGCATTTAACATCTTAGTATGTTACACCTTTAGAGAAAAATTATTTTGATCGCCTGTTCCTCTCTACAGTGTGTGAAGATACTGTAAAGAAGCAAGCAATCTATTTTTCTTTTTCTTCATTACAGCCTCTTAATCTCTCCATTATCATTTGCTTTCTATGATAAAAAGCCTAAGACATTCTCCTTCCCTGATTTGCAAATTTCATTGAATCAAGTCATTGATGTCCTGGGCACCTGGACGATTTCTGCCTTGTCGTGTCTCTGTACATTATGATGTGCAGAAGTAGAAATCGGAGGTGAGCACTTTTCTGAGACAGCAAGATTAGCTTTCAAGAGAGCCCTAACAGAAAAGGCATCAGCAATCTTTGATGCAGCTTTTGCTGAGTGGGTTTCCTTCCGAAAACTAATCCCTGTGATGGCAAAAGGTTTAGGCAAGGCGTGAAAGGTTTGCTTCGCTGTCTGGAATCAACAAGGGGGAAGAGGGAACCGCCCCTTCTTCCTAGCAGAGAGCGAGGGCTCTCTGTCCTTTCTGGGCAGGTTTCATATGGGTTAGGTACCACCATTAACTTACCAAAGGGTGTGCAGGAACTTTAGTTATTAAGCGTGAGATAATTATGCCTGTACAAGTCACTGAGGGCGGAGAGAGCCCCTGGCACCGTATCCTCCCAGTGCTAGTAGCACGTCCCCTCCGCTTGCTGGGAGCAGCAGCCCTGGGAAAGGGAGGGGGATGCGCACAGGGGCTGAGCCCCTTTCCCCATAGGGGAGCAGCCGCCCCAAGTGTTGGGGGTAAAGCCTCATTTTGTAGGGTCTCTCTCCCCCCTTATTAGGTGCGCCCCCCCAGCTGGAAGGGGGCGGCCCGCGTGTAGCCCCACGCTGCAGGGTGACTGTCCCCCGTCGGGGAACCCCCCCTCTGCCGCCTCCCTCCAGCCCAGGCGCTCGGCAGCCCGCCCGCCCGCCCCTCGGAAAGTGCCACACGAAGTTGCCGAGAAGAGTTGGTACCTGCGCTCAGCTCCAGGCTGCTGCTGATGCCGCCCTCGCCGCTGGCCGCGGCCCCCGACTGGCCGTGGCTGTAGCGGGCCGAGGAGGAGGAGGCTGCCTGGGGCCCCAGCGGCGGGGCGGGAGTCCTTGGGTGGCCCAGCGAGGGGGCTCGGGCGGGCCCGCTGGGGTAGGAGCCGGGCGCCGCTGGGTAGTGGTGCGGCTCGCTGCTGCTGGAGGCGGCGGGCGGGAAGGGCTGCCCCGCCGGCCGGAGGTGCGGGAGCTCCACCATGGTGGGTCTCTCGTAGCGCTTGGGCAGGGCTGGCCTCTTGCTGGGGAAGGTCTTGAGGACGCTGTAGGGGCTCCTCTGTCGGTAGAGCCTGGGGAGGCTGGGCCCCTCCTCTGCCGCCTGCATCTCCTCCTCCATCATCATCAGCATCCCGCCGCTGCGGCGGCGGCTCCCCGGCCCCTTCCCGCCGGGGCTGCGTCTGCCGCCGCCGCCGCCTGTCTCTGTGGCACGGCGGAGCCCGGTGCGCTGGGGTGCCGGGGTGATTGACAGGCGGCCGCGCCAATGCCTGGAGGGAGACGGGAGGCAAAGAGCAAGTGTTTAGGGTAATCGCTGCTAGTGATAATGGGGTAGGGGGCGGGACTTGGCGCGGCCGCCCCCTGCCCCTGCCCCTGCCCCTGCCCAGCCACGGGGCGGGCTGCGCCCAGGCAGGTGGACAAGGGCCGAGCTCGGGAGGCGCCTCCGCCGCGCCGGACCAGCAGCTTCCCAGCCCGGCCCCTGGCACAGCCCTGCGCGGGGCGGGCTGCAGCGCCTCTGGCTGTGCGGCGAGGCGAGCCGCAGAGCAGGAAGGAGAAGCGCCCCGGGGAGGGGGGTCACCGATTCCGCTGTGCCGCGGGGAGGATGCTGCAGCTCGCCCCGCCTCAGGCTCCCCTGCAGTGTAAACGGAACTTTGAGGAGATCCGAAGGGAGGGGGCCCCGCAAGTTTGGCAAAGCTTGGCAGCGGTTGTGATTGTGGCTGCTGCCCGGCTCCCGCTGCCTCTCCCCAGGCTGAGCTCCGCTCCCTTCCCCGCTCCGTGCTCCTGGCGGCGAGTGGCTCTGGTTTGCACGCACAGGCACCTTGCAGGCTACCTCAGTGTCTAATTGCCATTCACCCCCCATCCCCGGATGGCTCCCTCCCTCGCGCAGGCTGCGATCGCAGCCCGTGTTCCCATTTATTAGAGATGAAATAACGCCATAAATAAAAGTATTTGGGAGTTCAGGGACTGTCACAGCTGATTAGGGCACAGAGGACATTTTCTTTCTTATTATGCAAAAGCATTTCATGGCGAAATAAAACCGGTTTCACTGTAACTCATGCATGTCAGATTTCTAGGAATCCGAGAGATTAATCACATTTAACATTATTTGCAACATCTCTCTGTGTCTGTTTTTTGCCAACTGCTCAAAGGAGCCGGACACGTGGATCACTACCATCTCCTCTCAGCCCCAAACCGTTAGAGGGACAGTTAAGAAAGAATGATATACTAGTGGAAGACAGGAAGAGAATGAGATGCCATAGATAGACGTTTCTGAGAAATGGTGGGGATCTGGGTGAGAGAAGAGGCAGCTGAAATTGAATGATATGTTGGAGAAAAATGAACGATAACAAACCGCTCATCATTTCACGCGAGGCAATTTCATCTTTTGTACCGGTATTAACGTTTCCCTTCTTCTGCCCCACTCCTCTCCCGCTTCTGCTGCTCCAATTTATCAGGATTACAAAAAACCCTCTGGTTTTTGAGAGTAAAATTACAGAGCACCTTACTTAGATTTAAGGGAGGCGTCCGTTCCCTGTCATCACGTGGCGTTTGCTGCTGCTTATTGTGGTAATCGCTCACCCATTTCATTCTTGTTTATTTATTTAACTCGTACTCAGTGAAATGACAAGTAATCCTCCTTACTGAAGTAATTAAAGCCTAAAATCTTCAACCAATCTCATCTCTAAAAGTAGAGTAAACTTCTTAAAGCTGGACTTTTTATAGAGATGATAGGTTTTTTGACTAGCATTCTTTGGTGCAGCCAGAAATGTCTAAATAAGGCTGCAGTTACAGGTTTTTTTTTTATTGCATCAAAGTCAATCCTATTTTGTTGTTTTCTGATAGACTGTGTTTTTTGACCAAGTGTTTTTTTTGTCCCCTCCCCCCCCTATTTTTAATTCATTTTAGTATAATAGAAATAAAGCAATAGGAACAAAGTTTTGTAAGGATACTGATCTTCCACTTGGAAATGAAATGTTTTGATATCGAAATGCACATTTCAGCGCTGAAGCAATGTTAAAGGAGGGGCATGAACATGATCATTTGATAGAAAATCTATAATCTGTGTGATTAGCATCCTCCCTCCTCCCCTTTGCTTTGTCCCTTCTTACTAGCCTAAAACGCAGCCATGATTTAAACACAAATCTTGAAAGCTGACAGTCTAGTACATTTGGGCCCTGATCCAATGCTAATTGAAGTTAGTTGGGCCTTCTATTGACTTTAATAGGAGATGGCTCCAGCCTTTGATCTGCTGAGCCACAGACCTTCAAGAAGGATGTTGATACATTGGACAGGGTTCAGAGAAGAGCCATGAGAATGATTAAAAGGTTAGAAAACATGCCTTATAGTGAGACATTCAAAGAGCTCAATCTGTTTAGCTTAACAAAGACAAACTGAAGGGGCGACTTGATTCTAGTTTATATCTACACGGGGAACAAATATTTGATAATGGGCTCTTCAATGTAGCAGAAAAAGGTATAACACAATCCAATGGTTGGAAGTTGAAGCTAGACAAATTCAGTCTGGAAACAAGGCGCAACTTTTTATCAGCGAAGGTAGTTAACCATTGGAATAATTTACCAACAGTCATGGTGGATTCTCTATCACTGGCAATTTTTAAATCAAGATTGGATGTTTTTCTAGAAGATCTGCTGTAGGGATTTTTTGGGGGAAGTTCTAATGCCTGTGTTATACAGTAGGTCAGATTAGATGATCACAATGGTCCCTTCTGGCCTTGGAATCTAGGAATGCTGCCAACCTCTCCTCCCCCATCACCAGGAAGGTTTCTGAGTCACCACCATTTTCCTGGGTGCCCAACCACTGTCTCTTCTCTTTACACAGCTCCCTTTCCATGTCTGGAGCTTCTAATATTTAAGGAGTATTTCAATGTCCAACGGATATTTTCATGCTCCCCTTTTGCCCCTCATGGTCTTTCTTGCACAGACTGCTGTGTGAAATTATGGGGTCACTGAAGTGGTCTGGTGTTGCCTACCAGTACACAGTGGTAACAAACTCTCACATGTGAACTTTTTAATCTACAGTTCCTTTTCTTCCCAAGATGTGCTTGTTTAGTTCATGGGTTTATTATTATTAATTATTATGACCTTAACTTTACCAACTGGAATTTTTTCCAGTTGACGTAGTGTTGGTGAAATGTGCTGGACTGTGAAGCTTTGGGAATGAAGTGCTTGCTCTCTTTAGCCCAGAACAGGTATAGCACTAGTAACTTCAATTCAAGTTTCCCCACATTCATGAACATGCCTCAGCTCTGAGCTGGAGAGAGCACCTCTAGGTGGAAGAATTTTCCATGTTCATTCATCTTCAGTACCCATTTGAGTCTTGGCTTTTCTGTTAAATTTAATAAAGAGGGGTGACAATTAGTGCCAGTTGTGAGTCTATTTATCTCGTTTTATAGATTAATACAAATTTGCACCCTTGTAAGGCCATTACAATAATTAAAATATACAATATCATATGAACTCAATAGCTAGGTTCAGATAAATACAGGCAGCCAACAGAGGTGATGGAACAGTAGTGTTATGTGCTGTATTTATCTACCTTTGGGTTTCCTATAGTGCCCATCATGGTAGGATCAAAGTGCTTACTCTGTACATCAGAAATGCATGCTGAGGTCCTTCATGGTCTTCACGGACCCTTCTGTTTTTTTATCCCTTCTCTCATATAGGATATTCTTCTTGGGGTATACAGCTGTATGTTTTGTTATTATTTTATCCCTTTCCCTCTGGTGCAAAAGCTTCTCAAAGAGGAGGATGGATGTAGGACCTTAAGTGTGGTTTACTTTGGATTAGTCTAACCTCACAAAGCTCCTTCCACAGCTGAAGCCCCTGGAGTGACCTCTAGCTATCACGATCTTTGCCCAGAGCTTTGTGAACTGCATGGGTCCAGAGGAACACAGTTAACTTGGTAGGTCATATAGGAGATATGGTCACTGATATAGCTGCACTGACCCGACTTTGAAGTTCAGGACCAAAGAGCTGAACTGACAACAGAAGCAGACTGGGAGTTACTGGTGGGATCAGAGTACAAGAGTGATGTGCTTGTACCAGTCCATCGAGGATGTGGGTTGCTGCATTCTATGCAGGCTAATGCTGGAGCCTCACCATTGCTCCACCAGCTTCAGTTTGAGTGGTCTCATGCTATAGCATCATAGACTCATACACTTTAAGGTCAGAAAGGACCATCATGATCATCTAGTTTGACCTGCACATCACAGGCCATAGAACCTCACCCACCCACTCTTGTAATAAACCCCTAACCTCTGGTTGAGTTACTGAAGTCTTCAAATCATGATTTAAAGACTTTAGGTTACAGAGAATCTACCATTTACACTAGTTTAAACCTGCAAGTGATCCATGCCCCATGCTGCAGAGGAAGGCGAAAACTCCCAGGGTCTCTGCCAGTCTGACTTGGGGGAAAATTCCTTCCCAACTCCAAATATGGTGATCACTTAGACCCTGAGCATGTGGGCAGGGCCGCCCAGAGGGGGGGCAAGTGGGGCAATTTGCCTCAGGCCTGGGCCCCGCAGGGGCCCCCACGAGAATATAGTATTGCAACTTTTTTTAATGGAAGGGGCCCCTGAAATTGCTTTGCCCCAGGTCCCCTGAATCCTCTGGGCGGCCCTGCATGTGGGTAAGACCCACCAGGACCTGGGAAAGAATTCTCTGTAGTAACTCAGAGCTCTCCCCATCTAGTGTTCCATCACTGGCTATTGGAGATATTTGCTGCTAGCAGTTGCAGATCATGTAGTCTTTGGATTATTATTATTAGTTAATATTTATGTTATATATCTGCATCACAGCCCCATTTTCCAAGACACTGTATGAATACATTTGAAGCAATGGTTCTTGCCCTGATGCTCTTACAACATAAGAAATGATGAGTGCTTTTTAGGAGAAACAGAACGGACACAACCAACTAATTTCACATAAGCCTTCAAGCAGCCTTCATACAATAATGACTTTCTGTCACTGTCATTTGAAGCAGACCCAGAAGTGAAAGGTTATATATTCCATTACCAAACCATTGAAGCATGCTTTCCACTGTTTACTAACTGTGACAATTTGGAATAGGTAACAGGAGTGGTATTTTGAATGTGGGTGTATGGAGGCCCTCATTACAGCAGCTTCTATTAGAGAAAAGATGGAAAGAAAGATTCCAGGAAAAAACAACACTGCAATGTTTACTTTCCTCCTCAAAAATACTTTGAGGAGCATATTTGTCAGTAGATAGAAAAATACCCACTTTAGACATGGGCTATCAATCATCAACTACACCCTCTTTAAAGATGTTTAAAGGTACAGTACTCAAAAAGCAAGTGTGATTCAGCTCCATCGTCTGAAGCCAGGGCTAAATCTTTCTCCTCCTATTCACAGGAGCCGTTCTAATGCTAAGCAAGATTTGGGTCCCAAATGCCAATGCTACTCCACACGTTTGGAGCCCCTGATGAGCAGAGATTGGCAACTCTCCCTTGTAATCTAAACCCTCTGCAAGCAGAGTAGCCACACTTTGCTTCACTAAATATTTAACTGCAGCTAGTTAATTTAAGTTCAGCTCAGTTGCTCATGTTTATGAATAAAGAAACAAAATAGTGAAGATCAAAAGGAAAAGATGACTGTGTGATTCAATATTTTAGCAGCTGTTGATGGGTAAATGCTATTTGAAGTGTGGGCATTCAAAACCAAAGGCCTCTGTTTATGAAAATGAGCCTAACAAGGAAATGAGATTGACACAGCAATTCTCTGTTTTTGTTGTCCCCTGAGGTTAGAGATTATGCAGTGCATGGTTCTGTTTTTAGCCTCTTTGGTGATTCAAACTGTGAGAGACGACACTGTGCATATTTGTCAAGGTTACACTCTGATCAGGTGGCTCAGGAGCTTTTTGAGGGAGAAGATGAACTGCTGTTCTCAGTTAAACCTTGATCCGTGTCCTGTGTCAGAGACCCATCAGCCAAACTAAGTGTTGTCAGTCTGCTTTTCCTGAGTTCCACCTGGAAATGTTAGGAAGTAATGGAATTATATTATCTTGGTTATATTTTATTTTGAGACTGTGACCGTGGTACCTTGAGGGGCCACACTGAGAATGCTTACTCAGGGCAAACTGCAAGGAATAGGCAGACAAACTCCAAAATTGGTGGTTTATTCTATAATTAGATTCACCAAACCACTTAGCAAACAGCTTCTGTAATACCACACTAGTTACCAAAAAGTCAAAATGCAGTCCCCTTTAAGCAATCCAGATAGCCAAGCTGAATATAGTGAGATATTACTAAAAACCTTATTTGCCATATATAAAGTTCTACCAATCCCAAGGGACTGGACACATTGCTCACCAGGTCAATGAATATTTCAGATCTCACCCAAATACATGCTTACAGCCAATCCTTATTAACTAAATCTAAGATTTATTAACCAAAATAAAGAAGAGTTGCTATGGCTAAAAAATCAATATACATACAGATATAAGTTCTTAGGTCAGTTTCATAGCAGAGATGGTGAGGCTGCTGATTTGTAAAAAGTCCTTCTAGAGTCAGTTTAAAAGCATATAGTCCAATAGGCAGTCCAGGTGTAGAGTTTGTTCAAATTCTTCCATGAGAATTCCAGGATGGATCCAGAGTAAACCTGGAGACCTCAGTCTTGAGACTTTCCCTCTCAAAGTTTAAGCAGATCTGAGATAAAAAAGGATCAGGCCCAGGGCTTCCTTTACAGCTGAAGCAAGGTGGGTGCTGACAGGCAATTCCACCACAAGGGCTTTGATGAAAGCAAGCGGTCAGGTTGATCTCTATTCAGTGAGTCCTTTCTCAGACAATACATTCAAGCCATCCAAATTACTAAAACAGTTCACTATGTAGAATTACAAGGTTCAAAGAGAAACGAGGACAATAATATTATAACACCACAAGTCCCATCTAAATGATAATATCCTCTTTTGATCTCTGAATCAACAGAATATAGTAATGAAGCATTATGAGACAGGAACAGAAGTTTATCATCTACAAGCTAATTAGATCACATTGTTAAACTTCTAACAAGATATAGGTAAACACAGACAAAATATACTTAGTATCTACCCTTTGATTCTCTAACAATGTAGGCATACATATTAAAATTTCTAGTCTACTTAACATGGCTTTGATAACTATCTATGAGGAATGGCCCATTTCAATACTCTTCTAATATGTCCTTAAGGGTTGCTTTCAGGTCACTCAGCCTGCTGGTTGCTTAACTCTCGTTGGCTCAGCGTTACAGAGACCTATTGGAATAATTCTTAATGACTGATTAGCTTCAAAATATTTTATTTGTTTCTAATTAGTGTAAGATTGCTGAGGCGATTGGAGGCATCAATAAATAAATATCTCCATGCTATCTGTATGCCTTAACAAAACTGTAACTCACTGAATACTTGGGTTGAGTAAATAAAAGGAGGGAAGAATAATGGAGGGGAAGTATCATATATATTAAAAAGGATCATATTGTGTAAAATGAAAAGTAAAGTGCTCCCTGAGGACTGGAAAATGGATAAATGAATTATTTAAAAATAGTCAAGTGAGATACAGGAAAAAGTAATAGCTTTGACACCAGATGTGGGGAAAATATTAATATTTTAAGGAATTAAATTGCGAACACATGGAAAAGCTCATTTTAATTAAAGACAGCTAACATAAAGCAGGTTGAAAAAGGAGAAAATAGTATCTCATGCTCAGCTCTTGGAATTTTTGATGGGTTGTATCATGGAAAAATAACAGGGATAGAAGTAGGATAATATACTCAGATCTTCAGTGAGCATTTAAAAAATATCACTATCAGGGTTTAAGTGGCTCTGTGAGTTAATACTCTGGCTTTATCTGTGAAAGCTTAGGTTCACCTGTTGATTAGATCACAGGTTTGGTCATGAAAACCAAAGTTATTACCTTCATTATCAGAGATAAATAAAACAGGAAAAATGGTCATGGTGAATTAAAACTTGCTAAAGAGTAGAGAACAAAAGTTTAAAAATATATAGATGTTTTGATATTTTGCAGTGAAGTGTTAAATTAAACTTAGATCCTATACATAATAGTACTTGTGCAGAAATAGTCAGATTTCGTCAAGCAAACGGTGCAAGCTAATTGCAGTTAAGACCCAGGAGGAAGGGAGAGAAAAAAATTGCTTCCCTAAACCCATTTAGATGAGGAATTTGAATTGTGCCTCAAACTCTACAATAGATAGACAATCATCCACTCCGCATTCAGAAAATGAAACCTCAATGATAATTAACAATGTAATGAAAGAACTAGGTCTGATACATGCCTGGAGAGACACCAATGCCAAAAGCACAGGAATGATACCTGCTTCTTTATTTTAGATGCACTTTACTCCAGAATAGACCTCTTTCTCAGCCTTAAATGAGACCAACTAGAAATTCAAGAATGTAACATCTTGCCTTTGTTTCCCATAGATCATTCTTCCATTTTCCTGTCACTGCAACCAACCCTTGAACAATACACTAAATCATGACAATATAACAGCTTATTCTTAGGTGTACATTTCACAGAGATGAAATAAAAGACTTCCTGCATATTAATAACCCCATAGAAGTAACATGGGCAATCCTGTAGGAAACCTAAAACTATCCTCAGGGGCATAATAATTGCCTTCACTTCAGAAAAGAAAAAACAATAGACAAAAAACAGTTAAATCTCTGAAGACCTTAGTTGTACTCTTAGAAGTACAGCACAAAATGACCCAGTCAGGAGAGGTGCTAAAAATCTCTAGCACACAAGAGAACTGAACAACACATTAAAATAAAAAACATAAACTGACAGTACAAAAATGTGAAACCACATGGGAATAGGTAAGAAGACTACTGTGGGTCCAAATGAGGAACAAATGCTGTCACCCTGCAAATATTGACACCCTGCAAACTGAGGCCTTTACAAGTTTCACAAGATTAGAAAAAGTTGTAAATTCTTGTTTGTTCATTGGTGAGCACATAGATAGTCTTCTTGCAAAAGAATCTGAGCCCTCTGGACAGGGGTGAATTTAATCCAGGGGAAATACAGCTATTACAATGAAACAATACTATTAATTATTATATACTATGAATTTTATTATAATTTTACTCATTAATTAAATATAAATAACATGACAGAAAAACTGTAATATTTTGGATGTTTCAGGATTCTAACAATATCATAAACATTCAGGCTTCACTCTTGTGGTTATTATACTATCATTAGAACCTCTTGATGTCTCTGAAATTATCCAGCATCTTAATTACTTTTCTAATATCTTCTGTTTCTTTGCTAGATGGCAGTTGGTTTAAGCTTTAAAATGGAGGGACAGATCCTTGTTCACTGACGTCAGTGGAGCTGACAATTTCTTTGCCACAGAGTATCTTTAATTTTAAAAGGAAATCATACATTATTTTTCACCTATAAGATGACAGAAGGAATCTGCTATCCTTGATCCAGTGTCTGCAATCCTTATTCAGAGCAAAAGGTATCAGAATCTGGGTCACTTATATTGGTGTAAATCAGGAGTAATATTTAAAGGTGGTCCATCAAAACATTTTTTCAAACAAATGTCTTTTCAAGTAAACTTAATTCCCCCCCAAAATTAATTTTAATAAAAAATTGTTTAAGATGAATTTTCCTTTTTTTGATAGAAAATTCCAAAAGTCTGACAAAAAACTAAGTTTTCATCATAATTTTGTTGTGGGATCAGATCTACTAACAATGATTTCAGTGGAATTATTCTTGATTTATACCCATTTAACAGAGAGCAGAATTTTTTCTAAAATCTTTAAGATGATGGGCGAATTATGATGAGATATTTCATGACAAATGTTTGAATCCCTTCTCCCAGTTTGAGAATCTTTAACCTAGAAAAAATAGTAAATGTTAGTAAATGGGTAAGAAGTGTTAGTGAATATATGTAGCTAGAATATGTTTATATATATTAGAGTGTCCAAATACTATTCCACACATTTATTTGCTTAATTTTTCCATTTTTCATTGAATAATTTATTCATCAGATCAAATTTTTCTAGTATTCAGTCAGATCTCTAGCTGGTCAAATACTTTTAGCCAACTACACTACTTTGATTCTTTTTGCCATTTTATTGTCAAATAATTTATTAGAAGAATACATTTTGGGGGGATTTGATCAGCTATTGTGTACCAGATAGACAGAGATGATATTTGTAATGGTAGCCACTGAAGTTAGTGGATACTGACGTCTGTTATGTATCAGGGATATTATAATCCTAACTCATGTCAGGTGGCTTTGACCAGAAAATAAAGGCCAATCTATTACCAGCACTCTGTTGTGTCACACCTTAACAACAATACTCATATAATACACTGCATTCACTATTTACTTATTATTTATTGATTTATTTAGATTAATTAAGAGAAGCACTTATCCCACATGCTAGCACCTCTGACTCCCTCCCCCCAGCACCTAACCCATCTTTGCCAGGAGCACTTCTAAGACTTCAAAGCTCTAAGCAGCTGCAAAATGACCCCTGCTTTACATTAGGCTGAGGCACAGAGTGGACAATATTCAGTTCTACACAAGCCAGCATTGAGGTAAATTCTCTCATAGCTCCTCACAGCTAGAAAAGGGATTCAAGAAATATACCACTGAAAAACGGAGACTCCTGCTTTCTATTTATTATTAGTCATATTATCATAGTGCCTAGGAGCCCTACTCATTGGTCAGGACCCCATTGTGCTAGGTACTGTACTAATACAGAACAATAAAGACAGTCCCCACCCTAAAGAACCTACACTTTAACAATAAGACAAAAGACAACAGATGGATACACACAGACAGATGGGGTTGGGGTACAAGGAATCAATGAGACAATATTGGTCAGCACAACAGGCAGCAGTTTCAGCACACCAGCAGCTTAACTGTTAAGTGTTTGTATAGGGATCATGACAAAGGAGAGTTTTGAGAAGGGTTTTGCAAGAGGATAAGAAGTTAGTTTTGTGGATGTTTTTGGGGAATATCTCCAAGCATGAGGAGCAGCGTGGCAGAAAATACAAAGATGCTTGTTTGAAAATGTAACAAGTTGTACTTTATTTACATGCTGGAAAGCTTATGTTTGGAAAAGTTATTTTAGGTCATTTTTAATAATTTCTCTGCTGTTGGGGCCTGAAAGGTTGAATTTGCAGTAACCAAGGCTGCCTGGATTTATAAGCAGAGGGTTGCAAAAATCAGTACCAATAAATGTTTTCAAAACTCTTTAAAATATTTCTTAAATACCTTCTCTGTAAAATATATAGCATATAGAGAATATACAATGGGGTGATGTTGTATAAAGGTTTCACTGGAACTCATGAGTAACTAACTTGTGCCTTCACCATTCAATAGTATGGCAGTTCATGCTACAGTAAAACCTTTGTACTACAGTGTAATTGATTCCCTATTTAAATATATATCTTGTATATCTATCCTATATGCATATGTAATAGACTACATGATGTTCTGTACAAAAATTATATGAAGAAAACATTAAAATTAGCTAGTTAAGCATTTAAAAGTCAGGAAATAACAAAATTAAGGCTGTACATGCAACATTAACTCTGCCCCCTCATGCATATGCCTTATGATAAAGCCTATAATTATATTATCAAATATAATTTTTCAGATTATACAGTACAATATATAGGGTTTTTTATATAGTTTGGTAAGATCCATCTTGCAAGGTGTACAATTAATTAGGCAGGTCCTAGGAGGATTAATAACTATATATGCACATTGTTTATACAAACAACTTTCATGAACTCTCTCCTGCATACCCAGTAGGAAAAAATCCTGTAAATTAATAATAGTTAATATTTTCCATACAATGACCCCACACTAAAACAACAAGAAAACATTTCAGGATTCTTCACCCTTCCACTCCCCCATACACCATCTAGCCATAAAGAAAGAGAATGTGTTTGTGATCACCTGGAATCTGCTTGCACCCACCTAATTGAGATCTCATACAGAAAACCTTTACTTACAAGAGTAATCTTTATGCACATAAGCAATCCCAATGATAGTGAGCTCTTAATAATTTGCAGGATTGCCCCCTAAAGCCACTGTAAATTGCTCCATATAGAGATGTCTGTGCCCAGGCACAGCCCTAGTGCAGGTTTTATAGACACATTTTTATGAGAAGATAATTTGGGAAACAGCATGTGATTAAGTAGTTAAGGATTGTATCATACAACATACATGCAAGGAGGCAAAGTTAAGGGTCTAAATGCAACCTTAATGTCACTGTTTCTGGATTTTTGAGTACATAGGACAAAATTAACGTTTTCTTAGCATAGCTTTTGTAGGGAATTTTTCATGTAGATAATAGTTTGTGCACAGTGGGTATAAAATATGTGATGGTGATAACCATGTGATAAATTTCAATCCTAATAAATTTAATTTACTTTGCACATATTATTTTACTGCCTCACCTGCACTCTGCCTGCTAATTCATTTTAGGTGGGATACCTTTTATCTCATACTAATGAGGAACTTCAAAGAATCGCCACTAAAACTAACTAAACTGTTAGAGGAATGTTGTTCCTTTCCCCAAAATCTGGAATATGCCTTCCAAATTACAGTGGCCCGAAGTCTAGGACCAACAGTGTCCAGTGCTGTTCCAGTAACAGTTTTAAGGTCTGATATTTCATTATTCATCAGGGCTAGAAACCATTGTTTTATACTGTTAGACATCAAGAAATCTCTTTCCCATAGCATAAGGATTTGTTGAAAGCCTTGACAGATAGCTAGATAATGGACCCTTATAATTAAGATGTTATGTACAAAAAAAGGTACTTTATGTAAATTGTATAAAATATAGGACTGATAATTTTTATATGGCTTTGAGGCCTGTACGGTTGGACTCTTGGTAGTAATGGTGTTTGGCTTTATAGATAGTAGGATACAAAAATAGCACCAATCTTTTATTAAATAAATCTCTAAAATAACTTTAAAACAATTTTCTGTAAAATATGTAGCGCATGCAGAATATGTGATGGGTTGTGGGTGTATAAATGTTTGATTGGCACTCCTTTGGGATGCCCTACATAACTCTCTTGAGATTTCACCACCCATGAGAACTGTGGCCAAATCAAACTCCTAAAATCAGGAGACCCTGATCTTGGCTGGGCCAGAGAGAGGGATCCAGATGACATTGCCACCCTTACCAGCCCCAGCTGAATCCCAAACACCACCTGAGATGAAACAGCATCCGATTTTAACAACAGCAGCAGCAACTCCTTCAGCCCATCTCAACTAATGTCTCTTTTACCCAAAAGGACAGTTATTACCATCATTGATACCACGTAAGAGACGGTCAAATACGGGGGTTTTCCTTCAAAAACTTTCTCCAGCTAAAGGGAAAGGGAACAAAGGATGTTGTTAAAGCTGTATTTAATACTTTACATTTCAAATTATTTAACCATTTTCCCTTCTTTTCTTTATCTTTAAAAGGTTAAAAGGATTTTTGATGGTGCGTTTGCCATGGTGCTAAACAGACTGAGGTCTCTGTATACCAATCTCCGTACCTTATTTTAACACTGTCTAATATTGGACAGTGACTAGGTTATGTTAACAGCTCTTGGCCCCCATTTTCCATCTAAATTAATACAACAGTACTACTGTGATACTAATAGTAATATAATTAATAATAATTAATAATAAATTAAGGTTAATTATGCAGATCATCTGTTTTTCATTAGCTTACAAAGGCATTTTCAGACTTTAGACTGGGCTTTACAATATACATGCTCTCTCTCCTTCTCACTCATGCACACAAATATTATTTATAAAAAAATCTATACATAAATTCTAGTACTTTTAACTTAAAGTATTTATTACGTTTAGTATTTTTCTGATACAAGGAAATGTATTCACTAATATCAGAGATACAAATATAGTTGGATACGTCTGAAACCTGCTGTCAGTCAGTTTGGACTTTTACTGAAACTAAGTAGATCTAATACTAACTAGCAGCTACCCCAAGATTCCGAACTGCGATCCACTAATGTACTCATCAGTGAAATTCTGAATCAGATTCCGTGGCCTGCTCATAAACACTAAGGGCTGGTCCACACTACCGGCCTGATTCGGCGGGTAGAGATCGATCTTCTGGGATTGATTTATCGCGTCTCATCTGGACGCGATAGATCGATCCCAGAAGCGCTCCCCCGTCGACTGCGGAACTCCTGCTCGCTGAGAGGAGGAAGCGCTGTTGACGGGGGAGCCTGCCTGCGCCACGTGGACCCGAAGTAAGTAAATTTAGTTCGATCTAGGAAACGTCGACTTCAGCTACGCTATTCTCATAGCTGAAGTTGCGTTTCCTAGATCGATCCCCCGCCCCAGTGTGGACCTGCCCTAAGAGTAAAATGCAAGTTTAAAATACTCAATGCTATCTACTCTTCTAAAGCCCCTTTCACTGCAATCCATAAGTAAATAAATAAATAAATAACCAAACTCTCTACTGAACTAGATAGCTTGAGAAAGCCAATATCTCTTTAGCTTAGCTGTAAGAAGAAAAATTGTATCTAACTCTTGGATCAAAGAAGAAAAGAAGTTCCCAATCCAAGGGACCCAAAACTGAATTCCAAGAAGATGAATGAAGCCTATTTTTGCTTGAATCTTCTGCCTCTTATTTTACTGTATTTCAGTATCTATAAAGTATGGGTGGCTGGCTTCCTATAAAGGAGAGAGAGAGAGACCCCAAAATCTTGAGCCTGTATCTAGGATAACTTGCATTGCTAGATCTTAGAAACTGAACTGGTATTTAAGGAGGCAGAAGTTCGCTGATATACATTTGTACAGACTGATAAAAACCATTAAAATGTTTACAAAGCAGTTTCCCCCTGTAACATTAAATTTTATTGGAAGAAATCAGTTGAAAGACCTGATTGTAAAAACCCTAGCAGCAGGATTTTGTATGAGCTGAAAACTACAAAATCTGCAATTCCATGCAGCAAAAAGGTATTAATTTATAATTTCTATAGCATCAGATGTATACATTTAGCAAATATAAGAAGACATGGTTCTTGCCTTATGGAGCAACCTGTACAGGAAAAGTTGAGATGCAACACTGAACCTCGAGAATTAGTATTGTTGGGGGCTAGCATACATTTTGTAGATTAGGATTTTTATTTGAAAAAGGAAGAGATTAGGAGAGGATGGCTATAGTAATTCAGTTGCAGTAATGCAGCTGGAAGGTACCACATCAAAAAGAGAGAAGGTGGGCCAAATGCTAGTGGTACTTCTAAGAAAATAAAAGGAAGTTTTTGTAAGAGCGTTAATATGACATTCAAAGAAAGAACCAGAAAAAGGACAATGATCACACACTGATGGCATCAGTCAGAGTTATGGAACAGATGTCAAAACTGATATCCAGAAAGGCTGTAATACTTCATATCTGAGAGGTCAACCCCATAAATTCTGTCTTAGAAATATTCACCTTTAGAATATTATCTGACATCCAGTTATGGCCTGTAGTAGGAAAGAAATGCTTCTGTTACTGAGCACTTACATACAGCATTTTCTGTTGTTTGATAGACTTTACAAACATTAATTATTCTTTACATCATGCATGCAAGGCAGGCATTATCCTACTTTTAGAGATGGGGAAACAGAGGCAAACACATTAATTGCTTGCTTTTCAAAAGTACTGGGTATCTTGCAGTGCCTTTCTACTGCAATGGGCTTTTGAGGGTGCTCAGCACTTCTGAAAAATCAGGACTTACATGATTTGTGCAAGACCACACAACAAAGACAGAGACAGGATTGCAATTTAGGATCAGCTGACTCCTGATATGGTACTCACTCCTTAAGACCATGCTGCCTTCCAATAGCACTGAGACAGTCTCAGCTTTAGTAACAGAAATAGAAAGAGCGGCTGATTATCATCAGCATGGTAATGACACCTCAAACCACAATGACAAGTAATTGAAACAACAGGGGTATTGTAGATACTTAAAAGCAGAGATCTTAAAATATACAGAAACCTGCACAGATAAACAGAATGTGTAACTAATAAATTTGCAGCTATCTGCAATATATTTGACCCAAGATACAGTCATTCCTGACAGTTCCATAATATCCACTTCCTGCTCTTAACATGGTAGCTCCTCACCCAAGAGGGGGCTTAAATAATAACAATTAGTAATTCATACTTATGGTAATTTTCACCTGTAAATCGTAACCAGGGAGAAGATGGCCAATTCTGCACAGTAGGACAACAGTCACATCCATTAAAGACCTAACAGCAGTTAGGACCGAATGCCAATAACACAATGCCCATGAGGCATCAATCACCAAATAAATAAATACTATTTATAGCTATTGTTGGCCAGTAATGTGTTTTTTATACTGGCCTAAAAATACTGGCCTAAGCATTAAAAGACTGTTAAATGATGTGTTCTTCATGTTATATTAGCCTCTGTAGATGTTAAGGAGTCCTTTGTTATAAGCTCTTAGGGGAACATGAAAACCATCTCCAGTATAATTCACCTGAGCTATCTTCTAACGGGGCTTGTTTCTCAGTTATCTTTATTATATGAGCTAATATTTTTTTTCCAGTGGGCCTTATGGCTTATTAATGATACTTTACCTATTGGGGGAAGAGGGATAGCTCAGTGGTTTGAGCATTAGCCTGCTAAACCCAGGGTTGTGAGTTCTTAAGGATCCAGGGCAAAAATCAGTACTTGGTCCTGCTAGTGAAGGCAGGGGACTGGACTCAGGGTCCCTTCCAGCTCTATGAGATATAGATATATCTCCATTTATTTATTTATCACCCATTCTGTATTTTCTACATTACTTTATCGTCACTTTTAGGATGTTTTTAGTATTTATAGTCATATTCTTTGTATTTTGTGTTTTGGGCATATATTTTATACATTCAGGATCTATAGTATGTAACAGGAAATTTTGCAAAATCATAGAATCACACTGTAATGATATACAAAGAGATTAAGGCAATTTAAGTACTTGGCTACTGGATGGCAGATGAAGGTCACAATGATTAAATGCAAGATAGAACTGTAAGCAAAATGATAAAAACAGGCAAGTGCATGAAGTATCCTTCTGTCAGGGGTTATTCTCATTTGTCATGTAAATGTTGCCTGTAATAATGTATTTACTAAAATCAAAGTTTGTAATTTTGCATCTAATACATCTCCCTTAACCACTTGTTAACCTGATTTAATTACTTATTTACAGTAGCATCCACTATACTTTAGGTGTTTAGATTTCTAATCATAGTGTCTTAGAATCCCTGAGCTTCAGTTCCCTGCATTGTGAAAGAACCAGTAACATCTGCCCTGAGGATGGCATTGTGCAGAGAATGGAGAACTGAACACTCAGGGTAGAGTCACCAGGGGGACTTAGGTGCCTAATTGCCACTTTAGATCCCTAAATCCAAAAATTAGATTCTCAAAAGCCCTGCTCAGCTGCCACCTAACCCTGTTGACAACTAAATTCCCTAGATACCTACGTTTCTACTAGCAAAGTACCCTAGGTCAGTGTTTCTCCACCTTTTAGATATCAGGGACCGGCTTGCTGCCTTCCTAAACTGTGTCAGGGAGATCTCAGGGACTGGTGCTGGTCCACGGAGAAACACTGCCCTTGGTGACTCACTTTCTGCTGGTGGGCTTACACACAGCCATCTCAGGCTTGCACCAGCAAATCTTGCAGAATCTAAATCACCTCTAAACCCCGGCAGGATTCACAAATCAAGAGTTCCTTTGCCTGTCTTGCCTGAAGGGCTCAGTGTGGTAGATGTATTCAGAGGTTGCCTACTGGATCAGGCCCCACACAAAGCATAGCTGGAGAAGGCACTGCCACCATTCTAGATACCCTTTTATCCAATAGCCTAGTGGTCAGGGCACTCACCCAGTGTGTGGGACACCCAGGTTCAAATCCCCATTCTGTCTGAGAGAAGCAGTAACTTTAACTCACGTCAGCCACCTACCAGCTAAGTGCCCTAACCACTAGACCACTTATATATACAGTTTTTCTCTCTCTCTCTGGGCCAATGAGCATATATGTTGTTATACAAAGTGGAACAGCTTCAATAGGAGAGATTGAGAGATCCCCATACTGCCTAGCCCAGTGATTAGGCCACTTATCTGGGAGATGGGTTCATGTTATTGCTCCTTCCGGGCAGAGGGGGAATTTGAACCTTGGTCTCCACATCCCAGGTGAGTGCTGTAACCACTGGGCTATAGGGTCAAAGGAAGAAGCTTAGGGCTTGTCTACACTTACATTTTATAGCTCTCTAACTTGCTGGCTCAGGGGGGTGATTTCACCCCCCTGAGCACAGCAAGTCTGAGCGCTTTAAAGCGCTAGTGTAGACAGGCTCTGACTGCAGGGAGCTAATCCCCTCGTGGAGGTGGATTACCAGGAGCAACCACAGTCGCACTTCAAAGTGCTGTCACGGGAGCGTTCCCGCGGCAGCGCTTTGAAGTTTCCAGTGTAGACATACCTTTAGTTTTTCTTGAGAAAGGGCTGACCTGCTTGGAAACCTAACTCCAGCTGAGGGTTCACAGCTGTGAATCCCAAATTGAGGGAGGTGCCTCCTTTTGGCCCAATTTAGGCACCTAACTCCCTTTGCAGGGTTTAGGCCACATCCTTCTCCAGCATTTTGTCCTGGAATGCTGAGCCTAAGTCCCCCTTGTAAATCCCACCCTCAATGTCTGCGCTGATAAATCATTGCACTAAAAAGGTAGTGCCCATTGCTAGCTGCTGTCTGCAATGGTGAAGCAGCACCAGTTCTAAGCCACCATAACAGAGGGGTCTCAGACATTTTTACTGTTTTGTCAAACACATTTGTTCAGAGAAAGTTTTTGTGATATGGTGGTAAAGACAGCGACGTCCTGTCCACACTAATCATTGGTGGCATTAGCTGTAAGGAGGATGCTAATCTTCCTAGTGCAGACAGGGCCTAAGAGAAGAAGGCAGCAGAGGCCTTAACAAAAGTAAACACCTATCTGAAGTGGACTAGATAGAGAAAAGAGGGATAAACATCAAATCCTGACTACTCACAATGAGTTGCTTGAATAACGCTACAGAGCAAGACTCACTTGCAGAAATTATTTGGCCAGTGATTTCAGACAATGAATAAATCTGAGAAAACTGATCTGTTCACAAACAATTCGCAAACAGAAAAAGATAAACTAATTGAATACGTTTTCTTATGAACTATTTGCCTAGCATTAATAGATATAGGAATGAGCTGTATCCCATGACTCATGCAAACAGGCAGTTGAGATAATTAGAAGGGAGAAGCATTATTGGCCTAATTCTGTATTCCTTGCACACCCCAAATTCCCTGTGAGTTCTGTGCAGGATTGGATCATTAATAAGAGACAGAGGATTTCATTCTCATAGTTCTCTTGATAGCTGATCACTTTCCACCCAGCAAGATGCCAGACTTGACTCCCTCTCATAAATTGTATGGGAATTTCTGGGACACATTATGGCCATATTATATATGTGTAAGGATAATAGATTTATCAATATAAAAATCTGATCTTTCCATCTCTGTAATTTGTTCCTATGTTTGCATATTGTTGTATTGCCAATTATACCCTCTTACATATGAATTTTAAATTCAAAATTAGAGAGCGGATGAGGTCTCAAACCCCAGTTTACTGAATAGAAAAAAGCAAAATCGCTGCCGGAAATGATTCGAGATGCTTCAGAGTTCTGTAGTGCTATCATTATACGATCAGCGAAAATCAGTACTGAAAAGGAGGGAAGATGTGAGAGAGGAGATATCATTGGAGTGTAGGGGTCCCATTTGGAAAAAAAGTTGCCATTTGAAAATATGCTCACTGATCTCCAAAACGGTGTCAGGAGCAGAGACGGTGAGTGAACATATATATATATAGATGATCTGTGTCCCATGCTTCATTCAATCAGGCAATCAAGATAATTAGAGAGTACGGGAAAGATTGATTAATGGCCGAGACAGACATTGAGTTGACCTTTTCTTTATTACTACAGCAGTGAATTACTAGTCTCCATTTAGTAGCGTGTTATAGATATAGTAACTGTGTAACTAACAATGGATGATCTGAGACCCCCTCTATTCTGCTAGTTGTGAGTCCCACCTTGTAGCTCCACACAATGTTATATACTTTTGAATAGATTGCTTCTTGAACCCATTCTCCATCACCAGGGTCAAATGGATTGCTAGATTTGGGGGTCAGAAAGGAAATTCCCCAGGTCAGATTGGCAGGGAATTTAGGTTTTTTCCCACCTTCGTCTGCAGAATTGATCCCCAGCTGGGATAACCTGCACATATCTCACCTACTAAAATCTCTGCCATTGCCTGGGCCTCAATCACTGATGACCCCTTAGTCTGTCCTGTTCTCTACCTGACAACATGCACCAGTTTAGTCCTGAGGACTGAAATGCTTTAGTCTAATTGAAGTAATTGGGCTCAATATAGGGATACCTGGGTGAAATGTAATGCCTGTGATACACAGTAAGTCAGACTACATGAGTGAGTGGTCCTTTTGGGCCTTAAACTCTATGAAATCCTCAGGTAGTGTAAATTGGCTTATCTTCATTGACTGACTTCAATGAAACTACACTGAATTACAACAGCTGCGGAGCTAAGCCAGTTATTTTATTTTACTGAATAACTGGTGTGTGCTTTAATTTATGGTTACATACTTAGCCCCAGTTCTGCAATTGGCTCTGCATGGACAGACCCCCGTGCCAGCACAGACATCTGTTGAAATCAGTGAGGCTTCATCGGGGTGCAGCGGTTCCACTCACATGAGGTAACTTGCAGCATTGGCATCGTATTGAATTCCAACTGGGAGTAATTCTAGAGCTTCTGAAGAATGATTATTGACCCAGTTCAATCAAAATGTATTTGCAGTGGCAAGGTAGGTGGTTTTATTAGCTCCTCGGACACATGGGGCCTGATCCAAAGCCCCGTTGTTTCATTGGCTTCAAAGGACGCTCAATCAGTTCCATGAGTATTAGTTTCAAACTCAGTGCTAACCATTATATGAATCTAGGTCACTGTGAAGGAGTTCACTCCCTGCTAGAACACCCTCTCCCAGGGCTTTCTCATCCTTGTTCCCACTTCGGGACTAATGTCACTTGCTACTGGCTGGGAGAGGAACTCAGGCCTTCCCACTACACCAGGTTCTAGCCCAGGGACCCAATAACCAGCAGCCAAAGTCTGTTCCTTCAGACTATTTGCTACTGCTTCTCTTGGCTTCTTTGTACCAGGCCCTTTCTCAGGCCTTCTCCCCCACAATCTCTTTAGGCTCACCCTTCTCTCAGGGCCCTCCTCTAGAGTCCCCTAACAAGAATCCCAAACTCAAGTATAAATTCAAATCAATGTCCAAATCCTGCCCTTTTATCAGGGCTTACCACTGGAGCCTGCTCCACTCCCAGTGGTTGCTTCATCATTCTTGGCTGCTTACCAGCCTTCTTCACTCAAGCAAGGTGTGACGTTATCTGGTTAAAATATGACCATGTATGATCACTGTTGCAACCACTGTTATATATTTGCAACAAATCTTGTACAAAATGTGGCATGTAAGATGTCTATGAAAAGGTTATGATCTGCTAGTTATGATTATGCTATCTGTATGCATGTATCACTTTTGTATTTGAAGTTATGAATATTGGCTCTATACCTGGATTTCAAATGTTTGCTCCTGGGGTCACGCCCATGAGGTAGTTAGCCAGCACATCTTGGAGGGACTATTCAAATTGAGTGGCCCATCAAAAGGACATTTAACTCACAATGAACCATGGGAGATGTCCATCTACACTGAGTGGACTGTCCTGTAAACCTGCGGTCTGGAGGATAGGTAATAGTTTCCTGCAATGGCTGAGCGAAATTGGGCATGGACATGTGACTTGCTCATGTGACTCCAAACTTCCATCTTTTACCTGTAATTTTCTACAAGCTGTGCTGAGGTTTTTGTTTGAAACAATGGGTTCCCCCCACATGACAGAAGATATAAAAGGATCTGGAAACCCCTCCATTTTGCCTCTTTCCTGCCCAAGCCTCTGGACTATGGACTCATACTAATGGAAGCATTCTAACCAAGGGACTGAGGTCCTTCCAATGATTTGGAAGCAACCAGAGACATATCAAGCCAGCAGTTTATTCTATCACTGCTACAAGCTTGAACCAAGAACTTTGCAATTACTGTATGTAATTGATTCCTTTAACCCATTTTAACTCTCGCCTTTCTTTTTCTTTTTTAATGAATAAACCTTTAGATTTTAGATACCAAAGGATTGGCATCAGAGGGATTTTTGGGTAAGATCTAAGTTATATATTGACCTGGATGTGTGGCTGGTCCTTTGGGATCAGAAGAACCTTTTAGTTGATGAGACTGGTTGTAAAGAGCCACTCACTCACCTTTG
Source organism: Terrapene triunguis (assembly GCF_002925995.2). Classification (NCBI taxonomy): domain Eukaryota; kingdom Metazoa; phylum Chordata; order Testudines; family Emydidae; genus Terrapene; species Terrapene triunguis. The sequence goes on along the minus strand of NW_020664417.1, from coordinate 59,491,748 downwards.
AATCCAGTGTTTTCGATGGTAATACAAGGACTGGAATACTGGATGAAATTGCTTTTATGACTTCTTGTTAGCCAGTGTGGTGAAACAGAAGTTAAGTTTTGTTGCTGGTTGGTATATCCTATGGGGGATTAGCCACCAGTCTTGGGGTGTATATGCCTTATTTCTCAGCAGTTCGTCCTGAATTTCGCATCCTCAGTTGTGACCCACTGAGGTACGATTACACAAGGATCTCATGTCTAATCCACACACTGGGCTTCCTCTACACCATCTCTCTATTCCCAGAGAGTGACTGTACACTCTTTTTCTCTACAGCCCCCTTCTTTCTTTCTTTCTTTTCCTGTCATTCTGTGGCACAGCCACCTCAGCATGTGACACTGACTGCCCACTACCACGGGTTTTTCATAATCAAAAGCTATATCGTCTCACCCTGTTCTGTATCCTTAAAAAAAATATGCAGTAATGGCTTTTTAATGCTATTCCACTTTCCCAGTACTCTCACCAATCCTTTTCAGATTATATTCTTTCATCTTAAGGTGTCTCAGTTCTTCATAAAGAATCTTTATTTATTCTCCATGCATTGCCATAACAGATAATCAACTGTTTCTTTAACTTAGCATGTTTCACACAACCCGTCTTTGTGCATGTTTAGTAGATATAAATTACCATACAGGCCACAGTGACCTGTTAGCACTCTGACTTAGTTACTTTGCTTCTTCTCTCTTAGCTGTAAAGTATAACATTATCCTCATCTCTTGGACATATTTCATAGAACCTTAATCCTTTCCCCCCCTCCTTGGTCTATATTTCTAGTTATTCCTTCTTAAGTTCTCTCAAACTTTTGAAGTCCTGTGAACTCAGTGATCATGTTATAAAACTCATATTTAAGGCATTTTTTGCTGCTTTATCTGCCATTTCATTGCCAGGTGTCCCACTATGGGCCACGATCCATGCTATTGCTATAAGTATACCTAGTTGGACCATCTCTGTAGTTAAAAACAATATTTCATTGATTAAGTTATACCCACTTTCTGAGGTTTCCTTTCTGATTGCCAGAGTCAGAAAGGATAGCCGCTGTAGTTGGATGTACATCCCTTATCCAGCTCAGTGCCAACAGTATGCCCACCAATTCAGCAATAATTATAGACCCCCCAAACTGGATAGTATCATAGACCTCCTCATTCCAAATTCAGGGTGTAACGGGGCAATGACTCACTGGCATGGGCCTCCTACTGGCCGTCCTGGGAATTAGCTCTTTCAGCCCAGAGCACCCTCTGCAGGCCAGTGTCTCACCCGCCGCTGGTCCCCGTGTCCCTCCCAGACCCCGGTGCCCTTTTACATTGGGGTTCTGCCCCCAGCAGTAACCCACACTCGGGGTCTCCCCACCCAGGGGAACCCCCAACCCTCTATCCCCACCTTGCCTCAGTGGCTACTGCCAGTCTCCATCTAGCCCCCACTCACGGGGGCAGACTGCAGTCTGTGAACCACTCATCATCGGCAAGGAGGGTTAGGACCTGCTGCCTTTGCCTGTCTTTGGGCTGCCCCCCCTGCAGCCCCAGTACCTTTTTGGCCCTTTAAGCAAGGCCTGCAGCCTGGGGTTTACTAGGCTGGAGCTCCCCAGCTCCCTCTGCCCTTCCCCAGCACTGCTCCACCTCAGGTACCCTTCTCAGCTCTCAGGCAGCCCGGTCCTTCTCTCTCCAGAAGCTAGAGAGAGAGTGTGTTTCCTCCCAGCTCCTGGCCTCCCAGCCCTCTTATAAGGGCCAGCTGGGCCCTGATTGAGCTGGCCACAGCTGTGGTCACCTACCCCGTCAGCTTCCCCCAGCTGTTCTTAATCCCTTTCACTGCTGCAGCTCTCTCTAGGGCTGCTTTCAACCCCTTTTCTGCGGGAGTGGGGCAGTTGCCCCACTACACAGGGGTACAAAAGGCCATAGGCACCGAATTTCTAATCTGCCGGGGGGTGCTCTCCCTGGCTCTGCCCATGCCTCACCCTCACTCCTCCCCTTCCTCCAAACCCCACCCTGCTTCTTCTCACCTCTGCCCTGCCCAGTTCCACCCCCTCCCCTGAGCACGCTGTGCCCTCGCTCCTCCTCCCACGTGCCTCCTGACGCTGCAAAACAGGTGATCCATGGTAGGCACTGGGAGGGAGGGAGGGAGGGAGAGGCACTGATATGCGGGGCCTGCTGGCTGACAGGAGGCACTGGGGAGCGGGAGGTTCTAGTAGGGGGGCTGCCGGTGGGTGCTCAGAACCCATCATTTTTTTCCTGTGGGTGTGTTGGGGCTGACTGCAAGTTACCTTGGGCTGTTGTTACAGCATGGTTGTGGGGAGCTAGTAGTGAACTGGCTTGCAGCCACTTGGCTGGATAAACAAGTGAAGAGATAAGGAAGGCCTGAGAATGTTAAGTGTGGGAATAGAGAGCAGCAGTGTCTCCTGCCAGAGCCTGCTTGTGGGTGAACACGCCCCACCCTTAGAAGGAGGTGGTGATAAAAGCAGCTATGAGAATTGCTTTAGACGAACAGTCTCACCTGCAGACCCTGGCCTTGTGGGTGCCCAGGAATTCCCCATGCTGGAGCAGCGCCTGCTATGAGCCCTCAAGGACAAGGCTGGAGGGTCCATGACTGTCCGTAGCAGAAGGGGCGTAAGCATTGATTCTTGCTTGCTTGGTTGCTGGAAAGCACGTATTTAATAACGCGTGAAGGCTGGGAAGCTTATTATACTTTGGCAATAAAACCGGTTATACTTATGCACCTGGTGTGGCTTCACTGAGTGTATCCGAGCCCCTCACCTCTTTGGCTCGACAGGGTGCTCCAGCCCTGGAGCTTCTTCGGCTATCCCTCAATGCGAGGATGATGTCTGCCGGGGGGGTTCATTGGTGAGTTTTTAAGTGGCTGAGGTGACCAATTCTTGCCCTGCAGATTTTCCCACAGAAGTGACAGGTGTAATCTTGGAGGAGACATAGTTGTTGGCTGGACTGTTGTGCCCTTTCTTTCCACCTTTGTCGCTTCTCTGTCTCATGAGCACGTCTGTTCTCCTCAAAGGGAGCTGTGGCTTGGTGTATGGTGTGGCACTACTGTATTCTGATCCGCGCCGAGACCTCCCAGTTTGTTGGATTGATGCCTCCCTTTTTAAGATGTACTTTCAATATGTCTTTGAAATGCCTCCACTGCCCTCCAGGAGCCCCTCTTCCCTGACTTAACTGAGAGAAGAGTACTTGCTTCAGGAGGCGAGTGGCAGGCATGTGTATACAGTGGCCAGCCCAGCCAGAGCACCCACGGAGTTGATGCCTATGCAAAAGGCTGTTCCCACTCTATCTGTGTCATCATCTTTAGAGCCATCAGTATAGATTTGGCAATGCAGACCCCATTTGCCATGTATACATTCATAAGTTTTATTTGTCATATTTGATGGGCCTGCTCTTCCCTTTGTTTTATCATATAATTCCAAATCCACAACAGGAGAGAACTGTCCTGCTATAGTTTGATTTCCCATGAATAAAGATTTTAATCCCTTCCAGTCCTTCCTTTTCACTCAAATCTTTTACCCACCTTTGACCCCATTAGCATGTGGGAGTTTGTGGTGTCCGGTTGCATCTTGTCTACTTAATTCCCAACAGTCTTTGTACATTTGTTTAGTACTCTTATCTTCACTATTTCCATTAACTTTAACCCAAAAGGTTAAATCTAACAATTTCATCCTTACATTTATAGGCATTTCTCTGGTACCTACCTGCGTCACACACAACAGTTGCATGATATTCACACCACATGTTATTCACAGAGCTTGGGCTGGGCTCGGCTCCAGTTTTTTAAGTGTTGATTTAGAACCTGAATTGAAGGCTTGGCATCCATAATCTGTAGAATGGTCTTTTTAGTGGTCCATAAATCATTATCACATGTTCTTATCTAACCCCAATTGTTCCCAGTAATACTTTTAAGGAGATGCATTTTATCTTTGCATTTAATCTTGATATTATCTATATCAGTGTTTCTCAATGGACCGGTCCGTGGACTGACACCGGTCCCCGAAGATCTCCCTGACACAGTTTAGGAAAGCAGCAAGCCGGTCCCTGGAATCAAATAGATTGAGAGAGACTGATCTATATGACCCTTCCAAGGTAGTTTGTTATCAAACATAACTCCTAAGAATGTAAAATTTTGAACTACCTGAATTTTCTCCGCATAGATATATTGGTTCCATTCCTCCCCAATCTTCCTCTTTGTGAAGATCATTCCCTTTGTTTCAGCAAGTGAGAACTTAAATTGCCAAGTATTTCCCCATTCTGAAATCTCCTATTGGTTCTTTCCACAGCTATTTTAAGTCTTCCATGTTTGGTCAATATAGCTCAATCACCTGCAAATGGGGGAATACCTATTTCTGCCCATATACTCCCTGGGAGATCATTAATCGTGATGTTAAACAAGGTAGGGCTGATAACACTGCCCTATGGAGATGCCATTAGTAAGTTTATAAATATTCAACAAAGCCATCCCCACCCTGACTTGTATCGTTCTATCACTTAAGAAGTCTCTTATCCACAACAACATTCATTCTGATTGTGGCTAGTTTATACAGCAGGCCTTCCCTCCATAGCATGTTATATGCTTTTTCAATGTCCAAAAGGACAGCTATCATAAATTTTCTGTTCCTCATGCTGTTTTGTAGTTCCGTTTCTAATCTTACAATATGATCAGTTGTGCATTGTCCTTTCGAACCACTTTGTACACAGTTTATAATTTCATTTTTTGCACAATACTTTCTTTCAACTCTTTCTTTGCCTTTTTAATAAGTTTTTGTGCCATCGCTTTATAACTTTTATAATTCATTAAGCCCTTGCCATTCATTGTACTTTTTTGCTTGTTTTTATATGCCTTATTTCTTTCTTTAATTGCTGCTTTACAATCTTCAGTCCACCAGGGAACCAGATTTCTGAGTTTGTGGCAATTCAATATCTTACATATAGCTAGGTTGGCTGCTGCTACAGTTCCCTTTATTATATTATGAAATTCCTCTAAATTATCACTTTTACAGTTGGTACTTAGATACTCAACACATTTTCTCTTAAAGAGTCCCCAGTTTGCTTTTCTAAGGCTCCAGGTAGGGATTCCTTCAACATTACCTTGGCCTTGATATATAATTAGCATAGGGAAGTGATCACTTCCCATTCCATCTTCTTTATAGATTTCCCAGCTGCATTTACTTGCTTGTTGCAATTCTCAATTCTAAACATGAAAAGTTCCATCCACCAAATTAAATCTAGTAGCTGCTCCAGTATTTAGCAATACCAAATTGTGCATGTCAATAAACTGTTCCAGGCATTTGCCATTATAATCAGTTTTCCGGCTTCCCCATAATTGATTATGGCTATTAAGATCTCCACAAATAAAGTATGGGCCTTTGCCACTCTTAACTACTCTTTCAATTCTAGAGTGTCTAGTTTTTTTACATGGGTTGTAAACATTATACATTTATATAAAGGTGTGAGAATTCTCAATAAGTATCTCAACAGTGTTGTACTCAAAACTTAGGTTCTGTATGTCTATTTTGATTCAGCTAAGACCTTCCATTATAAATAAACAAACCCCACTTACCACATCTTGTTTGCATCGTACCATGGAAGTCTAAACATGAGTTTTCTTACCAACCATGTTTCTTGTACACATATCGGCTTTCTTGACCACAGGATGCTGTTCCAAGAAGGACTGCTAAGCAGAGATGGGGTCCACCTATTGAGGAAGGGAAGAGCATAATTTGATACAGACTGGCTAACCTAGTGAGGAGGGCTTTAAACTAGGTTTGAAGGGGGCAGGTGACCAAAGCCCACAGGTAAGTCAAGAACATGGAGACCTGGGAGAAGGTTTGGAATTTGGGGGGAGCATGGGCTGTTATAGCAAGGATAAAGGATAGACAAGACAGAAGTTGTGGGGGAAATCAAATCAATATCAATTAGATGTTTGTATACTAATGCAGAATCAATCTGGAACAAAATCAGTAAAGCCAGAACATCTTCAGGAGCTTAAATACAGTACTTAAAGCATCAAAATACAACACCAAAACCAAACTCAAGATTTATCAGAGCTGCACACTTTCAATACAACTTTATAGTGCAGAATGCTGGGGAATGAGAAAGTGTGACATGTCCAAACTGTCTTCATTCCATACAACCTGCCTCAGAAAAATCCTCCATATCTTTTGGCCCAGAACAATCTCAAACCAAGATCTATTGACACAGTGCAGCCAAGAGGATCTGAGCACCATCATTGCCAGGAGGTGTTGGAGATGGATCGGTCATGTGCTTCGGATGGAAACTGATTCCATCACCAAAGTAGCAATAAGATGGACACCTGAAGGCAAGCGAAAACAAGGTCGCCCAAAACAATATAGTGAAGAGCTGTGGAAGCCGAGCTGAAAAACCTGGGACACAGCTGGGGAACCATTGAAAGACTTGCCAGAAACAGACAGGAGTGGAGGAGCTTCATCACTGCCCTAAACGCCAGAGGCGTAATAGGAACATGATGATGATACTTATGCAAGAAGTATGGGGAATAAGCAGGAAGAACTCGAAATGCTAGTAAATAAACACAACTATGACACAGCTGGCAACACAGAGACCTGGTGGGATAATACGCATGACTTGAATATTGATTGGACATCTAACATAGTGAATGCCAGTGAAAATGAGGTCGGATCAGAAGAGGCTAAAATAGGTAAAGAACAAGTTAAAAATTACTTGGACAAATTAGATGTCTTCAAGTCACCAGGGCCTGATGAAATGCATCCTAGAATACTCAAGGATCTGACTGAGGAGATATCTGAGCCATTAGCGATTATCTTTGAAGAGTCATTGAAGACAGGAGAGATTCCAGAAGACTGGACAATGGCAAATATAGTGCCAATCTATACAAAGGGAAATAAGGACAACCCAGGGAATTACAAACCAATCAGCTTAACTTCTGTGCCCGGAAAGATAATGGAGCAAATAATTAAGAAATCAATTTGCAAACATCTAGAAGATAATAAGGTGATAAGTGACAGTCAGCATGTCAAACCAACCTGATAGCTTTCTTTGACAGGATAACAAGCCTTGGGGATGGGGGGAAGCGGTAGACATGGTATATCTTGACTTTAGTAAAGCTTTAGTAAAGCTGTCTCGCAGTATGAGTGGGGTCCCGCAGGGATCAGTTCTGGGTCTGGTTCTGTTCAATATCTTCATCAATGATTTAGATAATGGCATTCAGAGTACACTTATTAAGTTTGCAGATGATACCAAGCTGGGAGGGGTTGCAAGTGCTTTGGAGGATAGGATTAAAATTCAAAATGATCTGGACAAACTGGAGAAATGGTCTGAAGCAAATAGGATGAAATTCAATAAGGACAAATGCAAAATACTCCATTTAGGAAGAAACAATCAGTTGCACGAATACAAAATGGGAAATGACTGCCTAGGAAGGAGTACTGCAGAAAGGGATCTGGGTGTCAAACTGGATCACAAGCTAAATGAGTCAACAGTGTAACACTGTTGCAAAAAAAGCGAACATCCTTCTGGGGTGTATTAGTACGAGTGTTGTAAGCAATACACGAAAAGTAATTCTTCCACTCCACTCCGCGCTGATTAGGCCTCAACTGGAGTATTGTGTCCAGTTCTGGGTGCCACATTTCAGGAAGGATGTGGACAAATTGGAGAGAGTCCAGAGAAGAGTGACAAAAGTGATTAAAGGTCTGGAAAACATGGCCCATGAGGGAAGATTGAAAAAATTGAGTTTGTTTAGTCTGGAAAAGAGAAGACTGAGAGGGGAAATGATAACAGTTTTCGAGTATGTAAAAGGCTGTTACAAGGAGGAGGAAGAAAAATTGTTTGTCGTAACCTCTAAGGATAGGGCAAGACACAATGGGCTTAAATTGCAGCAAGGGAGGTTTAGATTGGATATTAGGAAAAAATTCCTAACTGTCAGGGTGGTTAAGCGGTGGAATAAATTGCCTAGGGAGGTTGTGGAATCTCCATCTCTGGAGATATTTAAGAGTAGGTTAGACAAACATCTGTCAGGAATGGTCTAGATAATACTTAGTCCTGCAGGGGACTGGACTAGATGACCTCTCCAGGTCCCTTCCAGTCCTATGATTCTATGATATCACATCAGGTTTGTTTTCCATTTTAAAAACAGTTTTTTCATTCCTGGCCATGTGTTATTAAACCATGTGCATTCCACCAAAAAATCATTAGAACCATGTTGTTTAATCTACATTATTACTTCATTTAAAATCGCATGAATGCAGTCTATTAGGGGTCACAAGCTGGAAGATTCTCCGCAACTTGAAGTCTTTAGATCACGATCTGGAGACTTCAACAGCAGAGTTAAGGGAAAGTGGGGGGGGGTCAACATTTATGGCCTGCATCATGCGGGAGGTCAGACTAGATGACCATATTGGTCCCTTCTGACCTTAAAGTCTATGAGTCTATGAGTCTATTAAGAGATTGCCTATATGCAAATACTCTTCTGCTGCTTTGGCTATAATGTTTATTGTTTCAGTCTTCTTCCCTGTTTGTAAAGTGCAATTAATCATGTCTATCATAAATGCTATAAATTTCTCTTTGCCTACAAGCAATATATCTTCTATTCCCTTATATTATCTTTCCTGCCCTGAACCGCATGTTGTTGTACCAGCAGCTCTTTTCTCTCACTGGTGTTTTCCTCCTTCTCCACTTACCACTGTGAATATCTTTTGGTAGCTCCTGCATAGGATATTTTATGGATAGTTTTAATTTTCTGTCTCTCTCTAGCTTGTTCTGCTGCCACACACACTTTGTCTGCTGCACTGTGCTTATCCCCACAATTACTGCATTTGAGTTCTGTTCCTTCCATATAGTTCTCATATGGATGTTCTCCTCCACATTTTCCACACCTTGTTTTCCCCTTACAGACAGCTGTCACATGCCCAAACCTTTGACATTTGCAGCATCTCAAAGGGGCTGAGATATATGGTTTAACCCAGAAGAGTTGATATCCTATTTTAACCCTATTAGATAGCGTTGCACCTTTAAACTTGGACTCGGATGGCTGTGGATGGCTTGTGTTCTCCCCCTCTCCTGCTAATCAGTCACTTAGCAAACAGCACTTGGTCCTCACCTATATCCCTTTTAATTTAATCTTCAGCCAGGCCAAGTGGATCCCATACATTATCTCTTTTGCTTCTGTTCTATATTTAGGTAGCTGGCAAATTACTTTTATTTTCCCTAAAACTGTCGTTTTAAGAAGTTTCTCAGCCTGTTCCTTTACATGTATATTCTATTAATAAATCTCCCCCATCCATTCTTTTAGCTCTTAATGTATCCTGATATTTTACCTAGTCCATTCCGCTGTTTTCAAGGGATTAACATTTCCTATCTTTACATCTTCAGCTAGGGATTTGACAATTATAAGATGTTGATCTTTATCCTTTCTCTCTTTTCCATCCCTGGCTGCTCCCTCTTCTTCTGATACAGGCATTTCTATTCACTTTTCCTTCTTCCTAATCTGAAATCATTCCACATCCCTTGCTCCTTCTCCCTTATCTTCCAACATAACGTTCAGCCTCTCCCTCTCAGCCTGTATTTCCAGCTCTGCTCAGTAAAACTGTCTACCCCAACTTCCTTTCTTTATACTAACCACCCTCCCATCCCAGCTGGGCTTCAGCATCAGCTAAACCTGCCAACTCTCCAGGTGCAGCCAGGTAGCACAGTTGGCCTCATAGGCCCACATTAACTCTTTCAAGGCACGTGTGGGGTATACACCGCATCACAGTCACATTAATCCGTGATTAAACACATGAGCCCTGGTCCTGCACTGGGCTCTGAATGGACAGAGCCTTGTGCCCATGTGGGGCCCCACTGATGTCCTAATCACTGCAGGATCAGCGCTGCAGCGAAATGGGGCAACTCACGTGCATACAATTTCTTATGTATGTACATAGTTGCAGGTTTTTGTAGTTGCTATTGTTGCCATATTTTGTAGACTAATATCTTATTTTATTGGTGGACACCAGGCGTACATGGCACCAAGAAACCTGCTGCTGTTTAGGCTGTTGCTCCAATTTAAATAATTTAAAAATAGCTTAATTTAAAAAAAGATAAACTGACAAGCAAGTCAAGTAACAATATAGCTGGGTTTTAAACAAGGCTGTGGGAGTCACTGAACACCAGTTTGCAAGTTTCCATAACAGTGTACAAAGTTCCATGATGCAAGTGCAGATTTTGTTGTTTGGACCAAGCACAATGTACTTCGGGCTCAGTGCGGCAAGGTGCTGAGCACTACTGTGTGGCGCTGAGTCTCCATAACTCTCACGGATGGCAATGGGAATTGAGGGCATTCAGCACCTCATGAAGTTACCTAACACCCGGCAGGAGCAAGCTCTGAAAGCTGAATCACATTTCAAAATGTCTCTCTTAGTGGGATGTGGTCCCCTCCCCAACCTAAATTTCAAATAACATCACTCCTTAAACTGGGAACAAACATTCTACTTATGGCTAGACTGCATTTATTAGTAATTTTCACATAAATCAACGTATATGAAAATGTATTCATAAGCTGAGCTTTCTCTATAGTGATAAAATGTTTCTGCTTCTGTGGTAGAAAATAGCTTATTATGCAAACAGCATTGCCAGTGTTACATTATGCATGGGATTCACCTGGAGAACATCACAAAAGCTTCAACCATAGGGGAAAAAAAAAGAGGGGAGAAAATTGGGTGTTCCATTTACTGCACCACTTGCCTATTATAATTAGCTGTAAATGAGCTGATATCTGTACTTTGGAACATCTTTTCTATCTGCCGTCATAAGGTCACAGGAACAAGAAAAAGAAAAACAGAACAGAATGGAGGACTATGAAGTCTTCCAAGGGATGGCCTTCAAAATGTCACCCCAATTTTAAAAAAAATGAAATCCAGTTGCCATTTTTGAACTGTATTTAGTTGTATTTATTTAGAAATGACTTGGTTATTTCTTTGCACACCTGATTTAATTCAGAACCCTGCAGGTTTACACTGGACTGTCATTATAAGGAATGGCATTGTTAAAAAGCTTGATTAGACCAGATTAGTTCAGAAAAGGTATTGGCTTAGATTTAACTGTAAGCTAAAAAAGGCAATTACTCAAACATGCCATGTCTCTGCTTGTGCTGGGATCTGTCGCTCATTCCCAGAGAGAGCAGGTTTTACATTGTGTAGGGTGAAAGGGGTGGAGCTGTAAAGTGAAAGGGCTAGGGGAGGAATGCCCCAGCACTCTGGAAGTGCACAGCATCTGAGGTGTTCCTATGCCATGTCCCTTCCAGGAGGGGTTGTTGCGAGCGAGGCAATGTAAACTAGAGCAGGCCTAGCCCAGTGCAGCCTTAGGATCAGGGTTGCTCAAGATTGGCTTAAAGCCACCTTTGCAGTCAGTATTCCTACGCTGTGCAGAGCTGTTCTTGCCCAGAGATGAGGACTGGGGCCAAATTAATTCTGAATCTTTCTCATGCTCTCAGACATTGCTTAGTATACAAAGATCTCCCACAATTCCTGTGTATCCTGGGTTGCTCTTCACATGTCCTCTGTGTTGCTAAGTCCCACACGTTTTTCCTCTCACAATACTGTTTGGCAGAGGGATTCTTTCAGCTGGACCCTTTTATGTGTTCCTCCAGCTTGCAGTGGCACCTCTGCCATGGCAGACGCTTTGGCTTCATTCTTAACATATCCCAGATATTTTCATCTTCTTTTCTGGATAACTTTGGAGATAAGGAGCAGTTGAATCTCTGACGAATCCCAACATTTGTTATAAATTCATTCTATCTAAAACCTGAGGTATTTGCTTTCTAACAGATTTAGACGTTGGTCTATACCAAAATTATTATTTGTTTTTTCTGTTAATAAGCATTTATACTGCATCATAAATGTACATAGTGCTTTGAAACACAGGGCATAAATCCTGAGAGATGCACAGTATGTTATCTGTGCCAAAGAGCTGACAATCAAAATTACACAAAACAACAGTCTAAGGAGGGGATGTGTGGCAATAGCTGATGAAGAGCACGGGGCCGGGAGGAGGAATTTTTTGAAGAGGTGGATTTTAGGGAGGGTTTTGAAAGAGGAGGGAGAGGATGCTTGGCAGGTGTGGACAGGGAGGGGGCAGCATGATAGAAGGGACAAAGTTGAGAGTCGGAATAAGAGACAAAGGGAGCATTAAGGTGACAGTATTGTAAGAGTCACAGCTAGTGGCAGAGATAGGTGTGCCCTCCATTTTCCTCACTATTAAGCTATGACTTGGACTCACTCTTTGCTGCTCTGTGGGGATCTTGCCTGCATGGCTCACTCTCAGTCAATGTGCTTCCTTCTGGGAATCTGTAACCCACAACCCCTGAGGCAAACTTCCTCACTGCCCTGCATTCTGCAGGAGAGGAAGTGGGTCTGTTGTTAATATTAACCACATTACCCAATCGGAAGCGGTTTAAAATTTTATGCAAACTCCTGTGTATAAAGATTGATTGCTACTGTCTAGATTGGTAATCAGCAGTTTTGTTACTGTGGCATTTCTGATCTGGTGCTGAAGCAAAGTAATGGGAAACTGTTTGCAGATTTATAACTGGGTTAGAGCCCTTACTCTAAGTAAAAGTCCTTGAACATAGAGTTACTGGGCCAAATTCATCCTTGCTGTAACTCTGCTGACTTCCATGGAATTACTCTGGGGCTCATTTGGCACACTTTGTTTGAAGAGAGCTCAAAAGTAGTCATGCAGTTTAATGTCAAGATTTTAACTTCACTGACCATGTCCAAAAGTGTCAGTGTCTTTGTATGTCACTAATATTCCCGCCATTCAATGGGGCACATGTATTCTGCAAGAATTGCCATGTACTGTACATAGCCCAGATATTGTTCACTATATTGTGTAGAAGCCCCTAGCAGCAGGAGTATTCAAGTGACTGATTTTAGAACACCTACCACTGACTGCTCACCGACAAAAGGAAGCACATCTTAATGCTCAAAGAAGGGTTGCTATTAATTCCTCATTTGGACCTGCTCCACCATGATCTTACACCAGCTAAAATCTGGAGTCTATAGAGAGTTGCTTGCTTGTTAGGAAGGGTAACTCCAACGCCACTGCTCTGGACACTTTCAAGAGAGAAGGTCTGAGTGTCTATACACCAATGCCAATAGGAATTACTGGGATGGAGCCCAAATCTTCAAAGATATGTAGGTTTTGCTCTGCTCAGTGTTGCAATGTCTAACTCCTAGTAGAATCCTCAGTCTGAGTTATACAGCCCAGGCTCTCTATACAATGCAAGGAGAGAATCAGGAGCCTAAGAAAGGGCTCTTCAGAAGCCAGCAATCTGAATGGGGAGCCACCTAAGCTACCCAGGAGTGAAATGCTGAGGAGAGAGGCAGAGAAGAGAGAGGGACTTAGGTGCCTGAGCAGCTGACGTGGTGTGCCTGGCTTATGGGCAAGAGAGAGACCCTTCCACTCGGAATCCTCTGCCAAGCACCCTCCCCTGGAGTCTGGCATCTAAGTGAGTTCAGCTCATAGAATCATAGAAGATTAGGATTGGAAGAGACCTCAGGAGGTCCAACCCCCTGTTCAAAGCAGGACCAACCCCAACTAAATCATTCCAGCCAGGGCTTTGTCAAGCCGGGCCTTAAAAACCTTTAAGGATGTAGATTCCACCACCTCCCTAGGTAACCCATTCCAGTGCTTCACCACCCTCCTAGTGAAATAGTTTTTCCTAAAGTGACCTCCCCCACTGCAACTTGAGACCATTGCTCCTTGTCCTGTCATCTGCCACCACTGAGAACAGCCTAGCTCCATCCTCTTTGGAACCCCCCTTCAGGTAGTTGAATGCTGCTATCAAATCCCCCCTCACTCTTCTCTTCTGCAGACTAAATAATCCCAGTTCCCTCAGCCTCTCCTCATAAATCATGTGCTCCACCCCCTAGTCAATTTTGTTGCCCTCTACTGGACTCTCTCCAGTTTGTCCACATCCTTTCTGTAGAGGGGGACCCAAAACTGGATGCAATACTCCAGATGCGGCCTCACCAGTGCCAAATAGAGGGGAATAATCACTTCCCTTGATCTGCTGGCAATGCTCCTACTAATGCAGCCCAATATGCTGTTAGCCTTCTTGGCAACAAGGGCACACTGCTGACTCATATCCAGCTTCTTGTCCATTGTAATCCCCAGGACCGGGGGCAGGGCCATGGGGGAAGAGGAGGGGTGGGGGCAGGCCCTTGGGGAGAAGGAGTGGGGCCTTGGGGGAGGGGAGAGAGGAGGGGCCCCCACTTTTGGGAAGGCTCAGAAGCCCTTGCTGTCTCCTGCTCATGTAAAACACCTCTCTCACACTTGCCCTATGTTTTCCTGTGTCCCCAACAGTCTTTGGTGGGGATGCTGTTCTGCCCTCCATCACACCTATTGGCGGTCTGCATCCAACCCTCTTGCTGTGGGGTCTGATAGGTATCAGGTCTTAGGTGTGCTCAGAGCATGCCTATGGGATCAGGCCCTACCGCCCAGGTAGGCATCTCCTCACCTAGTTTGAGAATCCTACTTTGGGACCTCTGAGGCTTTGGCTTGAGCTGAGCTCCAACCTGCTCATTAACTGTGTGTGTGTGTGGGGGGGGGGAGCTCCAGGGTGTAGGTGGTTTTGTGAATGCTGACTGATAGAAATGTAGGCACTAGGAGACTTAGGTGCCTACTACAGGGTTAAATGATAGTTGAGCAGCAGCTTTGAAAATGTCAGTAGTGCCTAAATGGTGGACGTAGGTGTTTAAAGAGGCAGAGAGATGACTAAACATTTTTGAGGATATGGTTCACGCTGTTCTGTTTGATCCCCTTATGAATGCTTGCCTTTGTTTCTCTACTCCTCCTGGGGAAAATTCTGGTTTCCATTGCAGAATGAATGCCCAAACAGGCTCGGAAAATCATTCAAATCAAGGCTGCAACCATTTACAGTAGCTGAGGATGTGGTCCATAATATTTAAACCATACTGCAACAATTAGTAATAGAGGTGAAGCATGAATCCTAGTGCTTGAATTAATGGCTAGAATGCACAATGTAACCAAGGAGACAAGGAGCAAGAACGAACTGAGTATGTATAAGATGGTGTAAGCCTGTGATCAACCTGTAAGAGTTCAATTGCACTCTAAGCTATGTGCTCATATCCAAGAATGCTGTGTTCAGAATCCAGCTCCCATTTGTGAGGTTCTGTCCTGTGGAAGGTGTACAATGGTAATTCTGAGCAGTGCCCTTCCCAGCTCACTCGCCGGTGAGAACTAGAAATCTCGAAGGAGTAAACAGTCATAGCTCTTATTCTACCATGTGGGAGAGTAAGGACCTGCCACTTACTCACTAGCTTAGTCCTATACAGTTTGTGGATCCAAGATTTGGCACCCTTTTGCATATGCATTATGAGATTGTGTCTTTAATTACATGATCATATACTTTTTTATACTATTTTTTCCCCGTAAGACTTTGTCTCATTCAATGCACAGGATAGATGCTGCTCACTGAATAGGAAGCTGTTCAGTATTTCTTAAGTCAATGTATGGCCTATGTCTTATTTACAGCAAACCATCCACACCCTGAACTGACTACAGAATTATGAATTTCCCCATAGGCTTTTCTATGAAACTTATCACTATAGTATCTGAGTGCTTCACAAATATTGTGAATTTATCTTCACAGCACAACTGTGAGATAAGATAGTATTGTATTATCCCCAGTTCACAGATGGGAAATGGAAGCACAGACAGATTAAGGCCAAAATTGTCAAAAGTGCCCAATCAATTTAGGTGCCCAACTTGAGACATCTAGATTTTTCAGAGTACTTAGCATTTTTGTAGCACTTCATATATTCAAAGCACATCTCCCTTTGGCTTCATTTGCAGCTGTGAATGCTCATCACTTCTGCAAATTGGAAACCAGTGTCTCAAGTATGCATCCAGAAAACAAGAAACACACAATTAGTGACCACCTGTGACAAGTTTGGTTTAAGTGACTAGCCCAGCATCACATAGGAATGCTGTGGCAAAGGCAGGGAAGGAATCCAGTACTCCAAGGCAGGATTCAATTTCTTTAACCATGAGGCCATCTTTTCTCTTCCTGCAATCCCCTGCCTCTTTCATTATACACCCTTCCAACTTCTGCAACATAGGAGGCAGAAGTCCTACAGACAACAGCCTCATTTACTACACACTCCTGACTAATTCTCTGAGCACCATCCATTTGGTGCTCTGAATGAGGCAGGGGTCATCTTGAAAAAATAGTATGTGATTATGAAATTAAAGACTGTATCTGTGACCGTGGTCACTGGAGGGGCTATACTGAGAATGCTCAATGAGGGGAAACTGCAAAGAATAGGGTGAAAGATCCCCAAAACTGGTGATTTATTCTATAATTAGATTTTACCAAGTCAGTAACCAAACAGCTTCTATAATATCTTACGAGTTACCAAGACACTAAAATACAGTTCCCTTTAAGCAATCCAGCCTTTGGCTCCCACCAAAGCAGCCAAGTTTAACATAGTGAGGGCCACTTAAAACCTTATTCATCATATAAAGTTCTACCAATCCCAAGAGACTACATTACCCACCAAGTCAATGAATATTTCATATCTTACCCAAATTCACGCTTATAACCAATCCTACTAAATCTAAGATTTTTTTTTAAATAAAAAGAATAAAGAAAGAGTGTTGCTACAGTTGAAGATCATTATACATACAGAGCTGAATAGAGTTCTTAGGTCAGTTTCATACCAGAGATGGTGAAGCTGCTGATTTGTAAAAATCCTTCTGAATCAGTTCAATAGGTTATAGTTCATAAGGCAGTCAATGTGCAGATCTTGTTCAAATTCTTCCATGAGAATTTTCAGGGTGGATCCAGAGTAACCTGGAGACCTCAGTGGGCTTAGAATTTCCCTGTCAAAGTTTATGCAGATCTGAGATAAAACAGGATCAGGCCAAGCACGCTGTGGTCACAGCAGGGCCTCCTTGGCTGAAGAACAGGTAATGTATATTGTTGCTTTGAAGCTAATCTGTTTCCTATGCATACACCGGCAATTTAGTTACATTCATTAGCATAACGCAATTAACCATCAAACTGTTCCCAGGTAGTTTACTATAAATTTCAAAGAGAAATGAAAACAATAATATTATTGCACCACAAGTTCCATCTACATGTTAATATCCCCGTTTGATCTCCGAATCAATAGAATATAGTAATGAAACATTATAAACAGGAACAGAAGTTTAGCATCTACAAGCTAATTAGATCACATTGTTAAACTTCTAACAAGATATAGGTAAACACAGACAAATACAGTTAGTATCTATTTTAATTCTCTATCATTACAGGCCTACATTTCAAGGGCTCTAGTCTATTTAACATGGCTTTGATAACTATCTATGAGGAATGGCCTTGTTTACCATTTCATTGCTCTTCTAATATGTCCTTAAGGGTTGTTTTCAGGTCACGCAGCCTGCTGGATGCTTAACCCTCACTGGCTCAGTGTCACAGCATCATAATCAGAACTGAGCGAATAACTGATTTTTTGGTTCAGTGGCTGAAAATATCTGGAAAAAATTGTTTGAATTGATTTTTTTTAATTTTCTCACCAAAATGAAAAACAAAAAAATTAGTTAAGATAAAAAAAAAAATTTAAATGTCAAATTGAAACAACATTTTTGAAATGATAGTTTTGAAACTGTTCATTTTGATGTTTCCAGAATTTTTGTTTTCAGTTTTTTGGGGCTGAAACTATACACTGAATTTGTCCCAAATTCATTAGCTGTTTCAGTGCCCTGAAAAATCCTTTTTTGAAGAATTTACTATTTGCTGAAAAAAAAGTTGCCCAGCTTTAATAATAAGAATAAATAATACAACTTTGGCATTTTTCTAACATTTGAGCACTTGACTTCACAACCTTAATGTTTTTTTAACATACTGGTAGTTATTTTTAAAAAAATGTAATTTCCTGGGTTTAAAAATCAAACAAACTGAACCCTCTCTCCCATCTCCCTCAGCAATTCAATTATGTGGAACCATATTCAACCCCATATGGGTCATCAGCAGGGTTGGAATATTTAGGTCTACAACACAGACCTCTGCCTCATGAGCTAAGGCGTAACTGTTAGTAGCAGTAAGAAGTTATTGTCTATGTAGGCCAGCCACAAGAGAGTGATGAGACACACTTTGTTAGTGAGTTTAACAGATATTTGCTGGCAGCAGAGGAATGTTGAGACTCAGTAATCCCAGGCCCACTTCCAGGTTCTGAGCAGTCCGTGGCAAGGGTGTTGAAGGCCCAGTTCAAAGACACATAGCCACCCTGCTTCCTGCTGCAAAAAGCTACCCAACAACAAGAAAACACCACTACCACAAATGCAATCACCACAAAGTACTTTCACAAAGGGGCCTTCCTAGCCTTCTCTGAAGCAATCTCATTAATTAGCTCATCCCAGTTTATCTGCCTCACTTCCTATTTCTGTATAGAACTAACTGCCAGATTGTTTAACCTTTCTTGCCCCATGGCCGTTCTTAGGTCATGATTAATTCTAGCTTGCTGAAACTGCTTTCATTAGCAGCCACAGTTACAGAAACAGCACTGTGAATTTTTTGCTGTCTTCCTGTGTTAGGGAAACTCGCATGTAAAGACCCTTTGTGAATGTGGCTAAGGAGATCAGTGGATGACTTCGTTTCTGAGTCCTCCTTAAAGATTAGCTTGCAAAAACTGTCAAAGAGCTCAACCTCATTCTCAAAACTCTGAGTTTCAATCCTTAGCTGCTTGCTAAGTGTCAGATGTGCCTCGTTAGGTTTTTGCTGCTGAGACTTTTCAGGTTCTCACCCATCAAAAAAGCAAACCTTTCTCCAACTCCATCATATTTACTGTCAGAGACGGGGACGTGGGCAATCAGGCCTAGTGATTAGAGCAAGAGTCAGGAGCCAGGATTAGGATCCAAGATCAGAGCCGGAGTCAGAAATCAGGAATTGGAACCGAGGGTCAGATCCTGGTTACTTAGAATGAAGCAAGGCAGGGGCATTGCTGGGTCCAGGGGCAGAAGCAGGAATGGGAACAAGCAGATGCAGGAGCTAATGCAGCTATCGGTGAATGCTTTGAGCAGCCAGCAAACTGCTGCTGCTGCTGGGCTTACACACTAATCTGCTAACTCTTCCAACCAATCAGGTGGTGTAGCCTATCAGGCAGCCTACTACAGGCCAGCTGCACTCATTAAGTTGCTCGGAGAGTGTCTCTGCTGTAGGCCCGGATTCCTGAGACTTACACATCCTACCATCCAACTGTGTTAATATTGTGTCTAAGATGGGGTTGCAAACCTCTCATTCAAAGACTTTTTTGGGATCTGATGACCTTTCATCCTTTGCAAATGCCCTTGCTGTTACTTTCCTCCCTCAAGATCATTTCTCTTTGAACTTTGTGGATCTTCCTAACGTTTCAGCTTGTGAAGCAGCAGCCTCCTTACATGCAATGAACCCAGAGGACCATAACTCTGATAAAGCATGTTGAAGGCCACCTAGTAAGCTGCAAGCCATTTGAATGTCACGATCTGGATCTGCAATTTTTGCTCACAATGTTAATTGTCGATAAGATAGTATGCCACATTTCGACCAAAACATGAAACAAAAACTCTGAAAGGTTTGTTTGCAAGCTATCAGTTTCCAACTTAATTTCTGGTGTAAGATTATGTGAAGCCTTGAATTAATCTAAAGCATCAAGAACACCCTCAGCCTGATTTAGCAGTGGATGGATTGCCTCTACCCTTGCTGACCATCTTGTCGTGTTTTGGGATTTTAATGTAATGCTAATATGTTTTTTCCAACACATCCCAATGACTAGTAGTAGCAAAAAACAGGATGTACTGTCTTCGAACAATTCTGAAAAATAGAACTGGGGAAACAACTATTTCAGCAGCTTCTCCAATAAGATTCAGTGATTGGACAGCAAAAGGAATGACGCATACGTGCTTATTTATTTACTGAATTTGAGTTTGAACACCTTTGTATGCTGCAGCCATGTTAGCTCCATTGTTATAGCTTTGTCTTCTGCAATCAGCCATAGTTAAATCATCTTTTTTTCAGCTTCTGTAACATAGCATCCATAATACCTCTCCTGTTTTGGTATGGATATCAATGAAATCTACAAAGCTCATAACAGCCTTCATTCCATCTTTTGAAACTTCAACTTTCCTTAACACCTGAACCATTTTTTCCATTTGGGAGAGGTCTAGAGTGCCATCAAACATAATAAAGAATTATTTGACTTTCTTAACCTTGTTCAAGATAGTGTGCCATACTTTTCTTGCGATCCTATCAATACATTGATTTTGAATTTGGTTTGATCAGTACATTACCTTTGTGGTACTGGCCTTAATTGATTTCACATGATTTTGCAACATTCTATCATAGCTAGCAAATAATGCAAGTAAACCCCCAAAATTATCATTTTAAGGACTGTCTAATTTCTCATCTGAACCACTCAAAGCTAAACATCTTTCCTATAAGTACAACAAAATACCCAGGAGACATACCAAAATATTGTGCCATGTGTCTTTCTGCATCTGATAGCAGGTTTGCATACCTTTATAGTTGTGCAACCCCTTCCCAATTGTTCTGCAAGTTCCACCCAGCAAAAGATTGCCTCCATGTGCTCCTTTGAACATTTGTGTTGGCATAATCGCATGCTAAAGTGGAAAAAGTTTGTGAATCCAGTTTCATGGTTTTCAAAGGAAGGTGAGGAATTTGGTTGGAATAGCAAACAAGCAAAAGAGAACAAGGAGGCAAGATTCGAAGTGTACATCAAGCAAGATCACTGGTGTAACTTCCCATTATGAGTTTTGACAAAGAACCATGATTTTAATATTTCTTGTGTTTGCTAGGTGAAATGTCTTGCTCTAAATTAACAGCGGAACCGTTTTCTATCAAAAAACACCTACAAGAATCTGTCACTTGTGGCCAAGTAGCTGGATTTGCCTTGTCAAAGTCAAAACCCCATACTTTCAGTAACTGAACCACTTTTAGTATCCTCATCCATAACAGCTGCACTAGCAAGCAATGGGCCATTTTCTGTCCTGGACTCAGAGACTCCAGGACCCAACAATTCAGTGACAAGCTCTGTGTTGCAGTCAGAGACTCCAGCACCCAACAAGTCTGACAAACCCAAATCAACATCTTCAGTAGCTAAGGAAGGTTCATAAGTGCAAGTAGTAGACCTGTCCTTAGACTGTTCATCAGGAACACAGTCGAACTTTGCATGTTTCAAGAAACCACTCATACGTCTCTGATCTTCTTTTTCACAGGCCTACTGCAGCTTGCGCTTTTGAGCACTACTCATGTTCATGGCAAAAAAATCATAGTTGACAATAAGGATTCACCCACCTCGCTGTTCACAAATTAATTGCTGGTTTGGAATGACTGCGGTAGTGGGTGAAAGAGCTAACTAATATCTCCGTGAGATTCTGAAAGAAATCTGTGAAACTTAGAGCTATATCAGGTGAAACTAATGAGCTAGAGCTCAGGTGTGCAGATAAAGAACATAAGAATGGCCATACTGGATCAGACCAAAGGTCCATGTAGTCCAGTATCCTGTCTTCCAACAGTGGCCAATGCCAGGTGCCCCAGAGGGAATGAACAGAACAGGTAACCATCAAGTGATCCATCCCCTGTCGCCCATTTCCAGCTTCTGGCAAACAGAGGCTAGGGACACCATCCCTGCCCAGCCTGGCTAATAGCCATTGATGGACCTATCCTCCATGAATTTATCTAGTTCTTTTTTTAACCCTGTTCTAGTCTTGGCCTTCACAACATCCTCTGGCAAAGAGTTCCACAGGTTGACTGTGCGTTGTGTGAAAAAATACTTGCTTTTGTTTGTTTTAAACCTGCTGCCTATTAATTTCATTTGGTGGCCCCTAGTTCTTGTGTTATGAGAAGGAGTAAATAACACTTCCTTATTTACTTTCTCCACACCAGTCATGATTTTATAGACCTCAATCATATACTCCCTTAGTCGTCTCTTTTCCAAGCTGAAAAGTCCCAGTTTTATTAATCTCTCCTCATACGGAAGATGATCCATACCTCTAATCATTTTTGTTGCCCTTTTCTGAACCTTTTCCAAGTCCAATATATCTTTATTGAGATGAGGCGAACACATCTGCACACAGTATTCAAGATGTGGGCGTACCATGGATTTATATAGAGGCAATATGATATTTTCTGCCTCATTTTCTATCTCTTTCTTAATGATTTCCAACATTCTGTTTGCTTTTTTAACTGCTGCTGCACACTGAGTGGATGTTTTCAGAGAACTATCCACAATGACTCCAAAATTTCTTTCTTGAGTGGTAACAGCTAATTTAGACCGCATCATTTTATATGTATAGTTGGGATTATGTTTTCCAATGTGCATTACTTTGCATTTATCAACACTGAATTTCATCTGCCATTTTGTTGTCCAGTCACCCAGTTTTGAGAGATCCTTTTGTAGCTCTTCGCAGTTTGCTTGGGACTTAACTATCTTGAGTAGTTTTGTATCACCTGCAAAATGTCCACCTCATTTTACCCCTTTTTCCAGATCATTTATGAATATGTTGAATAGGACTGGGCCCAGTACAGACCCCTGGGGGACACCATTATTTACCTCTCTCCATTCTGAAAACTGACCATTTATTCTACCCTTTGTTTCCTATCTTTTAACCAGTTACCAATCCATGAGAGAACCTTCCCTCTTACCCCATGACTGCTTACTTTGCTTAAGAGCCTTTGGTGAGGGACCTTGTCAAAGGCTTTCGGAAAATCTAAATACACTATGTCCATTGGATCCCCCTTGTCCACATGCTTGTTGACCCCCTCAAATAATTCTAGAAGATTGGTGAGGCATGATTTCCCTTTACAATAATCATGTTAACTATTCCCCAACAAATTATGTTCATCTACGTCTCTGACAATTTTGTTCTTTACTATAGTTTCAACCAGTTTGCCCAGTACTGAAGTCAGGCTTACTGGCCTGTAATTGCTGGGGACACCCCTGGAGCCCTTTTTAAAAATTGGCATCACATTAGCTATTTTCCAGTCATTTGGTACAGAATCTGATTTAAATGATAGGTTACAGACAACAGTTAGTAGTCCTGCAATTTCACATTTGAGTTCCTTCAGTACTCTTGTGTGAATACCATCTGTTCCTGATGACTTATTACTGTTTAGTCTATCAATTTGTTCCAAAACCTCCTCTGATGACACCTCAATCTGGGACAGTTCCTCAGATTGTCACCTAAAAAGAATGACTCAGGTTTGGGAATCAAGTTCAAGTTAGGGATGCAGTTACAGAGAAGGCTAGGGGCCCACAACAGAAGAAAAGAGGGAGAAGTTTAAAGAAACAAAAAATGGGCCCCAGGCCCAGCACTCCCAGTCTGACCTCGTCTGCCTCCCCCATCCCCACCCAACTCCTCACAAGTCTTCATTTGAGTCAGACTGCTTCTTCCTTCTTTTTTTATGCTGCCTGGACACCATTAGGGGGAGTATTGAGTGCACTGGAGAGCATTTTCCTGCTCGCAATCTCAGGGTCCAGCAATGGCCCCCACCAGCCAACAAGAGCCACTGCAGGAAAATCCTTGCATAGCCCCAGTCTGAAACATGTTCAGTGACTTCCGGGGGTGAAGCATGTTCAATATAGATGGAATATTTGGAGGATTCTGCTGTGAAACTCTAACAAACCTCTACAATAATGTGCAAACAGTGATTTTCAGAAGCTTATAAATCAGCTAAATTTGGGTGGATTTTTGGCCCCTGGGCGACTCTTCCCTGCCACTGAAATTTCAAGATCCTGCTCCAAAGCATGGAGGCATTACAGCATTACAACAAAATGGTTGTAAGAATTTTTAACATTGGCAAAACAATGTATTTTTCTCTAATCTCATTCTTGGAAACAACTGAGCCATTTTTGCTGAAACTTTAATAATTACACCGAGGCAGTCATCTGACATGGCAAATTTCAGACCAAGCAGTTAAAATTTGGCAAAGCTTTGAGCAGCTGAAAACAAGATCTTTCAATGGAAAGCATTAGGTAACCTTAATTATAAGTATTGTTAACAAGGCCACCTGTAATTATTTGTACCTCGGAAAAGGAAAATACATGGTTACTCTGCTTTGTTACAATAAGCTTTCATAAATAGAACAGCAAGTAATGAAATAGTATTGAGGCAGAAGTGAAATCATAGGTTCATATAATAGCAAACTTAAAGACTTTATTACTGTGATAAATACTGAACCTTTAAAGTATTGTTGGCTTTTTATTGTCATCACTTATATTGTACAAATCTCTGATTTTTTACTTCCTGTACTTTAAACTAGTGAGCTGAACTATGCAGCTATTTCCTTCAGTGTGAGAAAAATAAGTAAAATATTGTACATTTTCCAATGTGGACATACTTACAAGGGTAATATGGCCCCAGACAGAGCAACTTACTTGTACAATATTCTCCTATCATAGAAATGAGGGTCTGGAAGGGAGCTTAAGAGGTCATCAAGTCCATCCTCCCCATCCTAAGGCAGGACCAAGTACACCTAGACCATTCCTGACAGATGTTTGCTTAACCTGTTCTTAAAAAACCTCCAGTGACGGGGATTCCACAACCTCCTTTGATAACCTATTCCAGTACTTAACAACCCTTCTAGATAATTTTTTTTTAAATATCTAACCCAAATCTCCCTTGCTGTGATTAAGCCGTTTACTTCTTGTTCACCTGCAATGGAAATGGAGAACAATTGATCACGGTCCTCCTTATAACAGCCCTTGAGATATTTGAAGACTGCTATCAGTTCCCCACTCCGTTTTCTTTTCTCAAGACTAAACATATCCAGTTTTTTAAATCTTTCTTCACAGATCAGGGTTTCTAAACCTTTTATCATGTTTGTTGCTCTACTCTAGATTCTCTCCAATTGTCTACATCTTTCTTAAGGTGTGGCACCCAGAACTGGATACAATATTCTAACTGAAGCCTCACGTGTTCTGAGCAGAGCAGAACAATTACCTCACATGTCTTTAACATACCACACTCCTGTTAATACACCCCAGAATGATACCTGTCTTTTTTTGCAACTGCATCACATTGTTAGTTCATATTTCATTTGTGATCCACTATAATCCCCATAGCCTTTTCTGCAGTTCTACTGCCTTGCCAGTTATTCCCCATTTTGTAGTTGTGCATTTGATTTTTCCTTCATAAGTGTGGTACTTTGCACTTGTCTTTATTGAATTTCATCTTGTTGAATCCAAATTCTAATCCTGCTCATGAATGTGCATGTGACCCCCTCCCAGCTTGGTGTCATCTGCAGATTTTATAAGCATACTCTCCACCCCATCATTCAATTCATAATGAAAATATTGAATAGCACCAGACTCAGGACTGACCTGGCTTTGATTTGCCATGCTGCTCACGGGCCCTTCTGAACCAATTTTAAATGGGACAGGGTCAATGTGCAGCCAACCTTCACACCTGGGGCCAATGAGAGGATCCCACATGTGATGTGGCCAAAGACAGACAGTGTCTCACATCACTGACCACTGCCCTCTGACCAGATTTGATGGTGGTCTGAGGGATCTGCACTTCGCTGATGAGGCTGCCGCAAACTGGCTCCTCAAACTCCACATCTGATAAGAAGATTCTGCTACCCTCACTCCTTTTCCTTAGAATCATGACATCTATCATTTCATTGTCACTTTCACCCCATTCCCTTCCATCTTCACATTCACAGCCAATTCCTCCCTGTTAATCAGAATCAAGTCTAAAATAACTGTGTCACTGGTTACCTCCTCCATCTTCTGAAACAAGCGGTCCCCAGCACATTCCAATAACTAATAAGTGTTTTGCTGTATTACTTTTCCCACAGCTGTCTGGGTAGTTAAAGTCCCCAATTACTACCAGGTCTTGTATTTTGGATAGTTCTCCTATTTGTTCTAGAAATCCCTAATCTATCTCTTCCTCTTGAATTGGTGGTCTGTAGTAGACCCCTGCCATGATGTCACCTCTGTTTCCCCCCCCCCCCCGATTTCCTCAAGTGAATGGTTATTACTGTTATTTACTCTTTATATTACAGTAGCACCCAAAGGATTCAATCAGAAGAAGGACCTCATTGTGCTAAGTACTGTGGAAATCCCTTGCAAACACAGTCTCTGTCCTAGTGATCTTACAAGTGAAGAAAAAGAATGGATGTCAAAAATCAAGGCCCATGAATATTGTTGCTGAAAGCTGCTAGGTTTACTTCTCACTACAATCTTAAATAATCTTCTCTGGAGCCTTGTTCCTGAACCCACTGAGATCAAGGGAAGTTTTGTTATGAACTTCAATGAATACAGGTTCAGGTCCATACTCTCAGTGATGATAAACACTAGAGAGTTCTAGAAATCTCTGTAGATTGTAGTGATTTTAAATTTCTGGATCAAATACGTTATTTTGTTCCTTTCAAATTTCAAATGAACATATGTTCCCAAACATATGTTTATGTCATGAATGGTAACAAGAAAAGAGCATGTTGCATATGGAATAGGTGGCTACATCTGAGAAGAACAAAGAATGAATGAAATGACATTTAACCACTTCTACCTCATATCCATATGAGCAGATCACTAGTGCTTGATGCAATAGTGAGAAGTCCTCTCATCCTGTACAGGTTCCTTTTATTCTAACAAGAAGAGAGGATTAAATCTATGTATTCACACAGGCAAAGCAAAAATATGTTATTCCTATTGATATTTATAAATATTTACCTATCTTATAAGCTTTAACCTGGTGTTTTTCCATTAAGAAGGAGGGGGTGTGAACCCAGAGGGACAAAGGATTCTTGTCTTATGCAAAAGATATATAAGTGGGTGGAACAGAACAAAGGGGGCAGCCATCATGAGAAATCCCCTAGCTCCCACCTGAGCTGGAACAAGGGCTGTACCAGGGGAAAGGACTGTGCCCAGACTAGGAAGGCGTCCAGTCTGTGATAGAAGCTTATTGAAACATCTCTGAGGGTGAGATTTTATCTGTATTCAGTTTTATTACTGTATTAGGCTTAGATTTACGTGTTTTATTTTATTTTACTTAGTAATTCACTTTGTTCTGTCTGTCACTACTTGGAAGCACTTAAATCCTACTTTCTGTATTTAATAAAATCACTTTTACTTATTAATTAACCCAGAGTATGTATTAATACCTTGGGGGGGGGGGAGAGGGCGGCAAATAGCTGTACATCTCTCTCTATCAGTGTTCTAGAGGGCGAACAATTTATGAGTTTACCCTGTATAAGCTCTATACAGGGTAAAACAGATTTATTTGGGGTTTGGACCCCATTGGGAGTTGGGCATCTGAGTGTTAAACAGGAACACTTCTTAAGTTGCTTTCAGTTAAGTCTGCAGCTTTGGGGCATGTGGTTCAGACCCTGGGTCTGTGTTGGAGCAGACTGGCGTGTCTGGCTCAACAAGACAGGGTGCTGGAGTTCCAGGATGGTAGGGAAAGCAGGGGCAGAAGTAGTGTTGGCACATCATTTGGCAGCCCCAAGGGGGTTTCTGTGATCCAACCCGTCACAATATGGTACCTCCATTTTCCCTCAGTGCAAATCTAGGGACTATCAGCAGGAGCACCTTTACTGATCACCATTGTTGGGGTGGTATTTAAGGAGAAACGTGTTGAAATGCAAGTTTCAATGGGCTGAATTCACATGTATGGCTTTTTGAGATAACAAGTACAACAATTAGCCAATACAAAAGGGATACACAATGCTTCTGCAGTTGCCAGCAGTCCCAATTTATCTGGAACTGTCTCAAGTTTGGGGAATTTGTCCTGGGCACTTTCAGAATACAAAGGAAGAGATAAAAGGGATTAGGACGCGTACAATGGGGGATGTAGAGGGAGAACAAAGGACACAGTGGGGGCAATTATGGTTGCTCTGGAAGGAATACAAGTGGGTGCTATATGAGGAGCACAGAGGAGTACAAGGGAGTGGTGAGAAATGGGAGGGAGGTGAGAAATAATTGAAATAGTCAAGGGACAGTTTTTCAGATAAGCTAGGGGTCTGGAAGCCTTGGCGCCCTTCATCCACCTGGGCGTTCTGTTGTAGAAAAGGCTACTTACAGAAGTAAGTTTTGTTTTCTGAATATATTACCTCCACAGATCCCCTCTGTAAACTAAACTGTTGGATTAATTTAGATGGAATAAATGGGCAAAGGTGTTAACATAAGCCAGTCACTGTCCAGCATTAGACAGTGTTAAACAAGTTTGGGGCTTGGTATACAGAGATCTTAACCTGCTGAGTA
Organism: Terrapene triunguis; assembly: GCF_002925995.2. NCBI lineage: Eukaryota > Metazoa > Chordata > Testudines > Emydidae > Terrapene > Terrapene triunguis. The sequence continues at coordinate 59,463,466 of NW_020664417.1, read as the reverse complement.
CCATGGCAAACGTATCATTAAAAATCCTTTAAAACTTTTATTAAATGTACAGAAAAGAAAGAAAACCATGTGAAGGTTTAAATAAGGCTGTCATTTTAACAACATTCCTTGTTCCCTTTCCTTGTACCTGGAGAGAGTTTTAGAAGGAAAAAAAACCCTGTTGTTTGGCAGTCTTGTAGATGGTGATAAAGATGGTAATAGTTTTCCTTTTGGGGAAAAGAGAAAAAGATAGCTGAGATACTGGAGCTGCTGCTGCTGTTGTTAAAGTCAGTTTTAGAAAGGAAAAGCCCCCTTGTTTGACAGTCTCTTAAATGGTATCAAAGATAGTAACAACCGTCATCCTAGGTAGTCTTTGGGGTTCAGCTGGAGCCAGTAGAGAGGGTGATGTCATCTGGGCCCCTCTTTCCAGCCTGGTCTGGTCAGGACATCTCTCAGAATTAGGATGAAGGTCCAGGGTGCCAGGAGATGGTGGAGGTTGACAGCCATAATGGTGAAGTTTGCTCCAGTAAGCTTCCATCTGTTCTTCCATCTGTTCTTTCCAAAGTCTCTTTCTTTAAGGACCCACAAAGGGGTTAGTGGGTGGAATAGCCAATCCACTGATTAGTTTGTCCGTCAATTAGTTCTAATTTGCAACACACCAATTTTGGTTCATTAATTTCTGGTTCCACATCTTCTGCCTTTTTGTTTAGACTAATTTACTTGTCTGATTTTCTTGCACCTGTTTAACACTTATTTTTGAAAACAACTTGAGTTACTTTTCATAGTTGGTTCTTATTAACATTTGTTATATAGGTTATTGTGATATCATATAAACTTTTTACAGTAGAACTCCCAGTTAGGGTAAATTTGTAGGCCCAGTTATCACAACGTAATTCATATGCCTTGCCTCATTTCAAGCCATTGTGTGACTATGAGTGCATGCCCCTCTGTTTCACCATTCTAGAACGGAGGGTGTAAAAGCCCCACTTTGTAATGGTCCCACAGTTCCTCTCAGACTCAGGCAAGACACCCTTTAAAGTGGAGGGGCCAGTGTGGATCTGAAGAAGCAATAAATTGAGAGGACAAAAGTTATTTCACTAAGTAACCTCTTTTTCTCTTTCATGTCATCACCTCTACAGATTGCCAGAGGGAGAGACTAGCTAGCAGTGAAAAATCCTCTAAAGAAGGGTTGAGCAATATTACTAATTGAAAATGACTGACACACTGCTGTTGTGACTGCAGGATCCAGACGGATCTGGACATAGTCATGAGGTAATAATGCTTTGTAAATGTATCCACTGATTTCCAGGTAGCAGACTTGCAGTTTTCAGCAATCCCGGCATTTGACAAATAGATGCTTCAGAAACTGCTACTCTCTCTGCATCTAGTAGAAAGGGCTTTAAATCTTTTCTGGTAAGAACAATGCACATAGCCTGTGTTAATACAGAATTTGTTTCATTTATATCACTTCTGGATTGCAGTGGGCTGGCTTTTAGCTTTTCACAAAAAGCCACAAACAAGGTTGTGGATTTCTGAGAAGCATTTATCTGGACACAGAAATAACTGATCAATCCTCTAACATCCAAGGTACACAATATAGCTCACTGTTAGAGGCTGCAGGCCTTGAACCCTCCTCTACAGAGCTTGCTGGTACTAGTAAGCACCAGCCTGCCACCCACTGACCTGCTAATGGTTGTCAGAAAAGGACCTGAACTCTGACAGAGGATGCCAGTCCTGTAATGTGATTGGCAGAATGCTGGGCACTCTGATTGGTTCACAGCTTCTATATAAACCTAGCACAGGAACAGGAAGCTGTCTGTGCAACTGGGTTTTCCTTGCTTGGGATTGTGTCCTGTACTCCTATGTCCTGTTGCTAATCTCCTGGTAAACTGTCCCTGCCTGCCTTCTGACACCTGACTCTTGATTTACCCTCTGGCCTGTCTTGGACTCTGACCTCCTGGTATTGGACTGGGCTTGACTTCTGCTTTGATTGCTAGGTGGGACTGCCCACATCCCGGTCATGGCACTTACCCAGAAATGAGTGAAAATGGGTTGGAAGGTATGCAAAGAGGGGCGAGAGAGTCCCATGAATTACCTCCCCTTCTACCAAACTTGTGGCAGTTCCCTTACTGTTGGGTCAGAGCGCCACAGAGTGAGAAAGGAGATGGCTACTCTCTGTGGCATCACCTCACTGCAAATCTGCAGAGACTCTGTAGAGTAAGATGATGCTGACCATGTCCTTCCCCTCTGTGCACCAAATGCTGCTGGGCAGAGTGCTGGGATAGGTTCTGGCAGGGAGGCTGTGGCAGCACAATTGCTGTGATGAAAGGAAGCTCTGGGGGTAGTGTAGAGGGACTGAGCCTGTGTGCTAATTCCCCAGCTCTCTGTAGGTGTGCCAGGATCCACAGTTTCAGTGTAAGTTAGGCCACCTTCCCTCTCTGTTGGGGGAAGGAAACTTTAAGTGTGATAAGGAAAGATCTAGTTGAGGCGTAGTAGTTGATGACAAAAGCACAATAGTTGGGAACCAGGAGGTGACATCGGAGGATGGAAGGGGTCCCTTTGAGAGAGTCGTTTTACTCACAGGTGAGATGAGTGAGCTCTTTGGGGCTGGCGGCTGTAAGAACAGGCTGTAGGTGGATGAAGGTTGAATGAGGTACACAGGACAATGGGATAATATCCCTTTTCAAACTTCAAAATGGAGAACGTAAGTGTGCTGTCTCGGATACAAGGTGGGTCTGATACAATAATAGCTCACTATAGTCACTGCAGAGCAAGATGATTGTGTTTCTAGGTAGGTGTCATTAGCTATTGTTAAGGTGATTGATCACTTCCATCATTATTTTATGCAAGGAGTTTCACAATCGGAGCTAATTATGGTGCATTACGGAGCCACTGCCTGCTTAAATGTTGAAATCAAAAGGGAGAAATTGTTAGATGATTACAAAAATTGCAAGATGGTCATTTCCATATTGAACATGGAAAGGGCAAAAAATTGTAAAAGATGTATTATCTAGATACCATACATTGGGAAAAATACTTTTAAAGTCTGCATTCCGCATGAGGTGAGGGAAACAAGTAAACTCTTCCGTTTAGTTTTTCCAATATAGAAAGATCCTATAGTCTTCAGAATGTGTGTTATCTCTCTATCTAGGTTCTTGGATACCCCCATTGCTGACTGCAAGATGGTCTGAGTTTTCAGTGCATAAACTTCTGAATGAGTTTTTTTTTCTTTAAATGTTTTCAAAACTTAGACTGATTACTAAATCTCTCAGATGCAATCATGCAAGATTTGTAAAGGTATTTAGGCATTGCTCTGCTAAGCATTGCAAAGCGTAAGCACGACAACAAAGTCCCATTTTCAAATGGGATACTCCCATTTCCCGTAGCATTTGGGAGCACTTAATGATGAATAGTTAGCTGCCTAAGTCACTTTGGCCCAGATCCTCAAAAAGACTTAGGGCTAGTCTACACTACCCGCCCGGATCGGTGGGTAGAAATCGATCTCTCTGGGATCGATTTTTTGCGTCTCATCTAGACGGATAAATCAATCCCCGAATCGACGCGTGTACTCCCACCTTGTCAGGAGGAGTAAGCGCTGTCGACGGGGGAACCGCGGTGGTCAATTTGCCGCCATCCTCACAGAGGGGTAAGTCAAATAGGATACGTCGAATTCAGCTACGCTAGCCCAAGGCACTTAACTCCTATTTATTTAGGTGCCTAAATACTTTTGGGGATCTAGGCCTTAGGCTTTGTGACACTGACTGAAGCAATGCTAAATATCTTAAAAGTCTGGGCCATAGTCTCCTCCGGATGTTCCATAAGGGCATCAGAATGAGTCTCCTACTAAGGACTGCCTGCAGCTACCCCTGCCTGGGCGCGTGGGAGGACAGACCCCCATGTACACACATGAAGAAGACAGCCAGAATGTTGGGGCTTTTCTCTCTGATTGAAAGGGGAAGCAGTATGTCCAGGTGAGGACATGACCATCGTCCCAGCCCCCAGTACATCTACTAGCAACTGGGAATCAAGACTGGGGGAGTGCACTTCTGGAAGGTGCTCAGATATTATGGTCATGTGAGCTAAGAACATGAACAGAACAGAGGAGAAAAGTATTCATACAAATGGTCTAGAGAGGGATGCTTTAATTAAACTGTTTAAAGTTTTTTTAATGATGAATGGTGCAGTATTAGTTCCATCCCTATTAATTATGTAACACACTGGTTGTGTTAAAAATCATGTCTGCCTCTAGTGTGTGGCTCACATGGGGAGAAGAGCCTGTTCCAACGATCAGTTATCGAGGAGTTATTCTTTTATGCCAATATATCTGAGGCCTTACCCAAAGAATCCCTTCCCTGTCACTTCTCTGCTTATTCTGTTTCCCTCTGCAGTTCCCTCTTCCTACCCACTGCTATTCCATAGAGGCTTTGGCAGTATTTGTGGAGTCTGGTTTGGCTATAAGATGCCCCCTAGCCACCTTTGTGTCTTTCATATAAAGACTTACAATGGGCTTTCTGGAGCTTTTCTGGCCTGACAAGTTTTCAGCAGAAGTTCACACACTTATTGTGCCTGAAAGACACTCACATGTAAGTTATTTGCTTTCTTCCCTTATGGCGTGGGTGACCCCCTGGCCAGAATTTAGACCATTTATTGACTTGAACAGAGTCCTCAAAGGTATTTAGGCACCTAACTCCCATTGATTTGGGCCTCAGTGCTTAGTAATAGGCATGATGATGCCTAGATAAGGTGATTTTGGACCCATTGTGTGTTAATAGTATGTTTATTTTGGGAGATGATGGTACCCAGTGGAAAGTAGGTAACATTTGGTCAGCCAGTGTCTACAGATTTCAAACAGCTAGTTACCTCCCCTGCACAGAGGAGAAAACAAACCCTGAATTCTTTGAACATACACATACTATACTTGCAAATTAGATTTGTACTGATAGCTTTTGTTTCCTATCCTTTTCCCTTGCCTAGTTTAATATGCCTAGCTATAAATGGAGAAAATGTGCCTCTGTGCTGGCTTTGCAAAGATAATCTTGAAGGGTATAAATGAATGTACATATTGATGAAGCAATTTGTTTTTATTGACTTCTTGCTATGTCTTGCTGAATTTCTCGTATGTAGAATAGGCTGTAACTATTTTGTTATGAAGAGTACTGCAAAATGTATTTTTCCCTGACAAGTTCTAAAGGGGCTTGGATGGCTTATACACAAAAGTGCAGTACCTATGGTATCGATTCATTATAATTGATATAAGTATGATCAAGGATCTAAAGAATGATGCTGAGATAGATATCAAATGTAGGTGCAGCAGAATTCTTTTATAGGGAGCCAGAGCTGTTAAGGTGAGGTGATATCCCTATCCCAGCCTAATATGCATAGCTTGACTGAGGGTATTTATAGGAAAAGTTGAAAGTTAAAGTGATAAAATTGCATTTCTGCCAATGAGTGGAGGGAGTGTTTTTCATACAACCAGTCTTACAGAATACAGCTGAACAAAATGTTGCTGGACTCCAGTTATAGCTATCTGATATGTTGTTTGTAGTAAATAGAAGGGGAATAATGTCCTTTTAACATTTTGCCATAGATTATATATAAAGTACCATAGGTGTACTAAGCACTATATTGAAACAGAGGTCAAGAGCCCTGTTCTGAGGCATCCAATTTCCTCTAAAACTCTCCAAATACTAAAATTTCCTCCAAAACCCTCTAAATGCTAAAAGTGGAAATTATTATAGGACTCACTTTCTTTCTCTTCTTTGGAATCCAGGACCAGTCTTTAGCATCACACACACACACACACAATTAATAATTTCAAATCCTTTTTACTGAATAACATTCTACAGTCAACTGTTACAGCACAGCAGTTACAATACACTCTAGCTAGACTATCATCACTAGCAAAAGATTTGTTTTAATTTAAAATGAAAAATAAACACAGGACCCAAGCCCTAAAATATATATATTTATAATACCTTACAAATACAGGGATTGGGACTTCTGACAATTAGAGATCTTCTGCTTTCAAGTAGGCTCACCCTGGTTTTATATTGACACTTAAAATATTTAGTACTACATAACCAGTTGTTTCAGCATCCATTTGAACACATTTGCAACTTCAAATAAGGGAAAAAAACTCTGACAACTACTGTATTTGTGGGCTCATAACGGGTCTTTGGTTTAATGATGTGATACACCTCATAAAGACATCTGGCCTCCAGTCTATGGTTTCTCCTTTATGGTGTTTTCTCAGTCTCAATCCCACTGACTTCTGTAAAATTACAGCAAACTGTATTGAGATCCAGCCCACAATTCAGTCTGGGTTACCCCTGGCAGCTCTCTCTTCCCAGGTGGGCTGGGTCTGACTTGTGTTCTACCAGTCACGGTGCAGGGTGAGCAACAAGAGTAAGGCAACAGCCTTTTAGGCAAGTAGCAAACTTCCCTATCCCCTTAACTATAACCTATTTCTATATAAAAATGCTTATTTTCCTTCTTGGTACTAAGGACTTTACAGATACCTTAAACTATAACTGCTGTAGACCAATAAGGTCCAACAATGCTGTGAAATTACAGGAAACTGTATTGAGACCCACCTCACAGATTCATTCTGGGTTACTCCTGGCAGCTCTATCTTCTTGTAAGGCTGGGCTGGATCTGACTGGTGCTCAACATGGCTACCAGCACTGAACCCCTACCAGCACTCACTACTGATTAGTCAGGAGTTAAAGGGATATGTGTACGGTGTATATGCAGGAATATCTGCTCTTTAGGAAGCCTCCCACATCAGATTCAACTTCCTGCACTCCCCCTAGTGTGCTGAAATAGCAACTACTATTTTGCAGTCACTCAAGACTCTATACTGCCACCTTGTCTGGGTATGTTTCCATATCAACTCAGAGCATGTAGAAACAGCAGGTATAACTGCAGCAATAAGGTTTGTTTGTTTTTTTAGCTGAACACCATGAAAGAAGAAAAAGGAGGGGTTTACACCAACAAATGCAGGACTCCTGCTCAGGTGCCACCTATTGACACTTGCCTTGCCAACTTGCCTTGCCTGTAATATTACTTTTGGGGGGAAAGTTATGACAAGACATCTCTGGTACTACCTTGAGTCATCTAACTCTCTTGACCCCTTTCATTCCGGCTTGTGCACAAAGACTACATTAGTCTCAATGGACGAAAATGTCCACCTAATGATGGACAAAGGTCAGGTGTCCAAACTAATTCTTTCAGATCTCTCAAAAGCTTTTGATATAATTGACCATGAGATTGTTGACCTGCCTATGAGGTAGATGTTTGCTTCTGAGCTGTTTCATTTTTTCCTCCCAGAGAAATCCTAAAAAGTTAGAAGTTGGACAATTGCTCAACTGGCTCTAGTGCACTTTCTTGAGGTGGCCTGCAGGATTCTTGTCTTTCAACCATCCTATTCAACATCAATGTGAAGAAACAAGGAGAGGTTGAGATGCTCTGGCCTGAGGCCATCAATATATATATATTCATGTACATGTTTTTTTTTTATGGACCCTATTACCTTACTAAAAGGATTTAGCTTCACAGCACTCCTGTGAGGTAGGGACAAATTAAGGTACCCATGGTAAATTTTTACGCATGGTAAAAATTAGGCACACAGAGGTTGTGATTTTGCCCAAGGTGTCACAAGCCCAGGAATAAAATCCAGATCTCCTGATTCTCAGTCTAGTGCCTTAACCACAAGACCACGTGTGAATTCTCTTGCAAATATGGATGTCATGCAGCTGCACACCTCTTTTTTAAATGAAACACAGACAACAGTCGCTTGGTTGAGATTAGGGCTTGTTACAAGTGAGTTGGCTAAGACTCAACCCATCTAAGGCAGAGGTGATGTTGATAGTCAGGGGGAAGCACTTGGAGAGAGGCAGGAGGGATATGCCCACTTTTTTGTCATAGATTTTCACAAATGAGGTGTGCCTTCTGTATTCCTGTTTGATCCTTGGATCCCATGAAGCCTCTGTGGTCTCAAGCACCTTTTTCTTCTGTTTAACTAGATGAACATGGTAATTTTTTTGTCAATATGGACCTTGTAAGTTTCCTTGGGAACTCCCAACTGGATTATTCCAATGCACCTTACATGGTACTGCAATAAACTTGAAGGCCACTCAGTTGCTTCAACTAGTGCAGGTTGTGTGTGTCAATTTACTTAGCAGTGTCAGTTACAAGGAACATATATGGGTTCTCCAGAGGTTGCAGTAGGTACCTTGTCACTTCCATTCATGGTGTTGATTTTGGTTTGTAAAGCTTAAATGGTTTGAATCCTAGCATCCTGAGACTGCATCTTTCCTTGGGTACCTACGCAACAGGGGAGATCAGCTAGGGTGCTTTGGCTAATACTCTAGATTTGAATTTGGGGTGCTGGAGGCAGGGCCTTCTCAGTTGGAGAGACCTTAGCTTTGGAATTTATTTCTCCTTTGGTCCACTAGGGCCAAATATTCAGAAGTGCCTGTCACCCAGCAGCTCCCATTATGATGCTTATGTCATGATGCTCATGTTAAGAGTCTTCAAAAGCACATGGCACCCAATGTGCAGAGCTCATTTGAAAATCTGGCGCCTAAAGTGCAGACCTTCAGGATGCTATGGCATGCTCACTTATCTATTCAAGCTGTGTTTGAGGGAGTGGTGGAGTGAGGGTAGGGATGAATTTAGGGACAGTATGAGGCTGCCTTGTTAATAATTGTATTTAACTAGGCTGTGTGGGAATTGGAAATTGTTTTATGGGAAATTCCACAATTTCAACATTTTTTGTGCTTGGAATTGGAACAAAACCAAGGAACTTTGAAATGCCCTTGGAAACAAAATTTCTCAAAAAGTTTTAGGTCAATCAAAACATTTTGTTTCAATTTTGACATTTAATTTTTTTTCTTTATCAGAATGCATTTTTCAACTTTTTCTGAAATAAAATGTTATTGAAATTGACATGTTCTTGTAGGAAGTTTTCAATTTCAGCAAAACAGCACTTTCTGATTGAATGCGTTTCCATCAGAAAACTTTCAGTCAGCAATATATTTAACTTTTTCACATGCTCTTTGAACTTGTTGGCTAAGAACAGTTTATTATCTTAAATAAATCTATCTAATGAAGGCAAAGGAAAATATGGTTGGGAAGGATAGCATTCAGTCACAATGGACCTTGCAAACTCAAAGTACTAACCAGGATCTGTGCACCACTGCCGTGGCACGTTGGAATACAGTAACTCCATTGGCAAAGCTGCCAGCCTTATTTTTACCCAATACTGTTGTATTTTAGGCTTTCATAAATGTAAGCTAACAATATTGTAAAAAAACTCTATAGAAAGGCCAGCAGAGTGAGGCTGATTCAGAAGAAAAGCTGACCTGGATTATTGAGATCTGAAAGTGTGATGGAGTGAGGAGAATGTCTGTCTTTCACTCTCTCCCACCAAGTCCGTTGAGGTCAGCTGGGTTGTCCTTGCTTGCAATCCCAAGGACCCATCTGGTTTAGACAGGGGACAGAAGCTTCCTGTGTTCTGCCTCCTCCATGGAACTCCTTTCATGGGCATGGCTACATGAATCCTTCTGTGGCAATTCTCAAAACTCATAAGCTATTTTGATCATTTTATTCATGACTATTAGAAATAGCTTCCTACTTCCATTTATCCCTCTACACAGACTGGAAAGGGATAGAGATTTAGCGTTGGCATGTGGCTATAGTTGGGACACTGAGCCCAGTGTCAGCATTTTAATAAATGATTTCTTTTGTTTGTTTCGTAGATTTCCCTGATGCCTTTTTGGACACAATTGATTATAATTACTACATTGTCATAAATATTTAAATTATTATATAAACCAGAGTAAATAGTGAAAGTTTTAAAACAAACATCTGCAGATATATGAAGGGAGAAAAAGTGAATATCATAATATATGATATATGGTATATGCTATATATGGTACAGTAAAGGCCCTATAAAGGAAGGAAGAAGACTCTTATAAGACAATCCCTGAATGAACTCGGGGAGGGAAAGAGAGGGAACACTTTTTATACCCCAGAGATGCAACACCCTGTCCTCTTCCACCAGCATACATCTTTTTGAATAGTTAGCCTCTCTCCCATTATCTCCTCAGCTTTCCCCTATTCAGGCAGTTTGTCAGTAAGTAAAGGATGTATCTTTGGGTAGGGTAAGAATATCCAGATTTAAAGTTTGTGTTGAGAAAAGCATGGGAAATAAGTACTCAAGACTATTTTATTAAACACTTGGAGGTTGATTGTTCATTTACTGAGAGACCAGACAAAGCTCCTTTTGAAGAGGGTTACCAGTTCCTCCTCTTTTCTGCAAGTGAGTTGGGATCTTCAACAGATGTGCAGCTGATATAATGTTCCTTTTACTGCTCGTCAACCAGATGACACATCAGACATTACTGACATCAGTCAAATCACATCAGGGGTATTGTGGAGGAAATATACCCATGACTATTTCCTAAAAATATGTGAACTTGTAACCATTTGGTTCACAGACAATTATATTATGTCTTGTGAAGCTTGATAGTTAGACATAAAAGGTCAAATACATCCTTGGTGTAACTTCAATGGAATTGCAACAGGGATGCATTTGTTCCACTCTGCTGAGCATCAAACTCAGGTTGATCAAGATCTTTCCTGTTTTACAAGATTGTTTTAATGTTAGGGAGATTAGACTTACCACAAATATTTTCAAAATGTACCCATATCAGAACATATGACATTTAAAGTTGATCAGGTCCTTAGAAAGATAATCTCTTTGGATTTGTTTCATTTTAGGAAGGAGCAGATGGGTGCACAGAAATTACATACTGATGGGAAGCACATCTTGTTTTCAATTACAAGTCCAACAAGGATAATCATATTAGGAATATCATATTTAATTTTGCTTTTGACTATTCAATGGATCTAAGATTAAAATAAGGAAAATTGTTATTGTAGCAGAACTGGAAACTTTGATCATATTGCCCCTTGCATTGACAGGCACTTTAGAAATGCAGATGGATAGATGCATAGATAAGAAAGATAAGATAAAGCCAAGTGGAATTCTGCTAATTTTGAGTCATACTGCTAAATAAGTCAACTTCCAAGGTCTTTTGAAGACTAGTGCTCCTAGAATCATGACAGTTGGAACAGTTTACATAATCCTGATGATGTAAGGCCAGATAAAGTAAAGACTGCGACACTGAATTTATGTCTCTTGCTTAGTTATGCTTTTAATTTTAATTAGCTCCTCAAAAGAACTAGGCACTTGAAGAATCGGACATGTTTGGCAAACTCCAGCAAAAGATGATATAATACTGATCCTGTGAGATTATATATTTTAATTCCTTTTAAAACTAAATTCAGAGTGAACAGAAGCCATGTTGCAGATCCAAAATGGCAGCTCTGGTGTGCTGGTGGTTTGTGACTCCTGTAAGCAGTTTCAACTATGTTTTCATGTGATGTCCTACACATTCAAAGTGCCTGAGACATTGTCTGCAAGTGGCCAAAACAAATTATTGAAGTTTTCTTGTTTGCATGAAAATCCCTACAAAGATGATGTAAACAAAGGTCCGGGTTTCATTTGTACCTAGGCAATGTGTGCTCTGATTTTGATGAGACTGACCAAGTTTCAGGAAGATGTCTATTTGGCAAGAAAAAGACTATCTAATTTTTAATCTAAATATCCTGGGGTAGGTCTCTGTTAGAACTAACTTTAGATGATGGTGCTTAGCCTCAGAAGACACTGCTTATCACACCAATTCTAAATCTTCAAACACTTAAGTTGCAGTTGCTCTCCTTGTTTTCTGTTGGTACTACCAAGTTCTTACAGCATACATACATCTTCAAAGAGCTTTACCCGCACTAACTCATCAATTCTAACAACATGTCTGAAGGGAAGTAAATACTGTAAGCTTTATTATCTCCATTTTACAGATCAGGAAATCACAAGGGCTGAGGGAGAGATTTGAAAATGTGCCTAAGGGATTTTGAGTACAAATCCCACTGGCTTTCAGTGGGACTTGTGCTTCTAACTTCCTCCAGACACTTCTGAAAATCTCCCCTGAATCTTGGCCCCAGTAAAGCCCTCAGCAGTTCAATGACCTGCTCAGGCTCTATTGCAGTACCTAGTTACATGGAGCCTGAGAGGGGAGGATTCACCCCCTCATGGAGCCAGCTTCCTCGCACAGCACTTGTGCCCACCCAAATCCCTCCCCCTTCTCAGGCAGGTTTGGGTCACTGACTCCACTGAGGTTGGCTGCTATAAAAGGCAGTGGGGCACTTTGGGCTAACATTAGTGGAAGCCCTAGATTTACCAGCAGGGGGTTGGGTTCTTCCTTGGATGACAGATAGCTGGAGAGAGGCTGAAGGGGCTGTACAGTCCAAAGATGTTCCCTAGGTGACAGCTCTAAAGTAAGTTAGACAGCCAGGTAGCTGTAATGGGGTCCACTGGGGCAAAGTTCTCTCAACCCCACCAACTCCATGCATGGGGAGCTGTAAAGAGTTTTCCAGTGATCCCTATCCCTGCGTGCTAAACAAGTGTGGTTCGCTTCTGATCTCTTTCTGCTGAAACAAAGTAGGAGTTACTCCTAGGACTAGAGGAACTCTTGCAGCCCAAGCAGGGTTGAGCAAGCATTGGAAGCTTTATTCTGTATGCCTGCTTTAGGAGTAGCGGAGTGCTTATTTACAGGAATTCATTGCCTTGTGCCCTGAGTTGCTCCATAACACCCAACCATAAGAGTGTGCAGGTTTTCTCCTCTCACTGTGCACCAGTCCAGTCATCCTCTGGTTCAATCAGCCTGATAAGCAACTAGTTTACATGGCTGTACACAGATTTAGGGGCAAGTTACCCAGGTGACTGCATGGGGTATGGGCTCAGGGGGTGCTAGTCTCAGAGTTTTTGTTGTTAGCAATAAAAGGGAAAATAGAATGTTTGAAGTAGCATGCAAATTTACCGTCTTATATGACAGGAATAAATCATGGACGCAAATTGTGCATCAAAGTTGTGAAATGGGCTACAAATGCAATAAAAAATAAGGTATTGAAAAGTTTAATAAATGGAGGGGGTGCTGAAGATTCTCCTCTTCTGGGGCACCATTTGGTCTAGGGTCAGCCCTGGCTATACAAAAACTCATACAGTCCTTTAAGTGTGGTCAGACCAGTTTACAGTTTAAATAGAAGAGACAAAGGAAGGGAGAAAGGAAGTATGTCTATTTTAAGGGGAGAACAGAGACAGAAATCAAGAGTTTTACCCAAGGTAATAGAGGCAACATGTGGCAGAGCCAGAAATAGATCCCCGGTTTCCTGAGTCCCAATCTAGTGACTCAACTACTTTTCCTCTGTATTGAATTTCAGTGTTTTGACTTAAAGACTCCCAGCAACCTGGGACATGACCATTCTCACCTGTGAAACTGCATCGAATACGAACTGCAACTGTTTAAAAGAAAAGAATGATTTATAATGTCACCAGGGATAATTTGTATGGTGAAATGCCTTGTTATTTTTGGTATAGGCGTCAATACTTTTGTTTCTATCACTGATAGATAAACTCCTGATGGTCTATATTTAATTTATTTGCAGAGTTATTGTAGCTGCATTGGTCCAAGGATATGAGAGAGACAAAGGTAGGTGAGGTAATATAGAAGTCCGTCCAATAACAGATATCACCTCACCTACCTTGTCACCCTCTGTATTAATTTATAACAGATACACTGCTCTCTACAATAACCCTCATCTGATCAGGAGCACCTAACTGCATATTATAGGCATGTGCAAAAACGATGAAGTTCCTTTATATTTCCCATAATATAAACACATTAAAAATTCCATATTAGGAATACAACCTTCATGGAAATGGTTGTTTCCAAAAGTCTGTACAAATGAAATACCTCTAGAGGGCACTATCAGATTCTAGTTGAAATGAATTCACATCATAGTACTGTAACAATGCTACATAGACAGAGAAGGTGCAGTACCAGTTTTAAAAAAATAGCAATTTTGTTTTTAATAAATGCTCTTGGTTCACATATTTAAAATATGGACTTAAAGCCATCAACGTTTTGCAGGTGCAAAATAGCTTAATTCAGTTCATATTTGCTAATAAAACTTATTTGCATAAATATCACATTCCAGAAGAAAGCAGAAAAAAGGTATTTGTATTCAATTGCCTTGTTATAGGCAGATGTTGCCTTTACAACTACATGATGTCCTCCAGATGTTTGGACAACTCTTGTGGATATCAAGGCCACTGCATGGAGAGAGGACAGTATGTGGTTCTTAGTAAAATTTTCCAAACAGGTATTTTTATAAGTTTTTCATTTAAACCTTACAGGAAGTAAAACAAACAAAAGCCAAAAACATTAAAATAACAACAAAGTTTTGGGTAGATGACAGTGAGCTCATCTATCCCTACAGTATGAGAACCTGGATACATCAGATAAATAGTCCCATTATTTTAAGTAGAACTAGTTAAAAAATCTTATGTTTTGAATCATTTGGGATCCAAAGCACACTCATTTTAAAATAACATCAATGGAACCAAGTGTGCTCAATTTCTCAAGGATTGCCAAGTACCTCCCTGGATCAGTCCTAAATCCTAAGTACAGTACTGTACAACCTTAATTATTGAAGAGTCATGGGGTAATTGAATAAATTTAAAATAGAGGTGTCAGAATCAAAGGAATTTTCAGTGTAATTCACTGAAGTATTAATTGGGACATATGATCTTGTTTTTATATCCCAGTAGTTTTGGATAACTGAGATTTGGATAACAGGAGCTGTTTGGTTTATGATTCTGGTACTCTTCCACTGCTGTCAATACTCTGCTGTGGCTTGCTCAAGTATTTTGCTCTGCTTCATTTACTGTATGGAGTCCACAGTGAGTAACTATTCATGCTCCTGCCCTACCATGCGATTCCCTTTCTTTTTCCTACCTTGATTATCAAAGTGTGTCAAACTAATAGGTAATAACCTTGTTGCACTAAAAAGTACAGTAACTTTAATTTAGTCAGGCTACAAACGATGCTGAAAAACCTGATATACATATATTTGACACATCCCAATGTTTTCATGAAATCTGCCAGTGCATTTTTTTCAGAGCACAACTTGTATTTGTTTGCACACATTGGCAGAGGAGACAGTGTGTTTTAGTGAGCTGCGAGTTTCGATTGCTTTAGCAAACTAAGGATTTGCACTTGCTGTTTGTTCTAAAAATAAGCACATATAGCCTCCTAATAAAATTTGCATGCAAATTTGGCTCATTCATCTCAACACAAGAGTCTAATTCATTCACTTAAAAATGTTAATTTTGTAGTGTATGCAAATTTGCATATAGAATTCTGAAAAAAATGCAGGAGTAATCTTATATTCTTGTCACTTCTGACATTTTTAATCAATGATTTACATCTTAACTTTAGATTGATTAAACCTCTTTAAGAATGATATGACACATCTATGGCACACATTTATGCAGGAATTTCTATACACACAGAAAGCTCTTTAAAACTCTTTGAGGGAAGGACGGTCTTGTAGTTAAGGCACATGAATAGGGGCCAGGCAGCTGAGGAGCTATACTTACCTTGCCCACAGGCTTCCTGGGTAACCTTGCTAAACAACGTGCCTGTGTCTCAGCTTCCCTGTCTGTAAAATAAAGATACTATTACTTGCCTACCTCATAAGGCTGTCAATGTTTCTAAAGCAGTTTGGGATCCCTAGATGGAAGATGCTAATGAGTACTGTTATGATAAAATAGTGTTAATGAAGGTACAACTCAGTGTAACAAACACAGTGAGTTCTTTCTAGTTTTTGTCTTAATTTTAAAATGTGAATCTAGTCTCAAAAGTCACTTTGCAGAATGGCATCTTCTTACTCAATAGATCTATTCCTTGTGGGTATTCATGGTCATATTCCTAGTGACTTTTGTGACAAAAGTTTACTGCCGTTTTCCCTTGTTATCGTTGTTGGCTCTGCAGTTCTAAGAGACAGTAAACTGGATTCTATTACTTTCTATGCAATATCAACAGAACTGTTTCAATTACAGCACCAATCAGTTACCCCTAGGGCAGTGGCTTTCAACCTTTCCAGACTACAGTACCCCTTTCAGGAGTCTGATTTGTCTTGCATACCCACAAGTTTTACTTCACTTAAAAGCTTCTTGCTTACAAAATGAGACAATACAAAAATACAATAAAAAAATTCAAAAGTGTCACAGCACATTATTACTGAAATTGCTTACTTTCTCATTTTTACCATATAATTAAAAAAGAAATCAATTGGAATATAAATATTGTACTTACATTTCAGTGTATAGTATATAGAGCAGTATTAACAAGTCACTGTCTGTATGAAATTTTAGTTTGTACTGACTTCACTCGTGCTTTTTATGTAGCCTGGTGTAAAACTAAGCAAATATCTGGATCAGTTGATGAACCCCTTGGAAGACCGCTGTGTATCCCCAGGGGTACATGTATCCCTGGTTGAGAACCACTGCCCTAGGCAAATCCACTGATAGCAATGGAGTTATAAAGATTGTTGGTGAGGGCCTAATTCGAAGATCAGGGACCACAGAAGTCTAATCAAGGACCTAATTTGACCTATAGGAGCTTTCTGGCTATTGATGATGTGTGAGAAGAAAGAACCAGCTCGTCTCCCTGATACTAGTTTGTATTGGTAACTATTTAAAAAAAATATTGTAAACTCATATCACTTCTTCTGGAAGGGAGTGAGAAAATAAATATGGAGTTCTGCAGTTTCACTTTTCAGGGCAGAACTGCACATTAAAGATAAAAAGTTGGATTTTGTAGTCCTCACACAACAAATTTTGCCTAAGTACAAAAATGCAAGATCTTCCCCCACTAATACAGTTATCATGTATAAATCATTATCAGGTGTTTTCCCACAGAGACAACTTGTCAAAAACAAAATCCCAAACCTTTCTTCACCTAACACATGCAAACTCCCATTGATTCCAGTGGGGCAGGATTGGGCCCTGTAGATGGGGTAATATCTCCTTTCTTATTTAGTTTGATAAATACTGCACTAGGATCTCTGAAAGCACATACCTTTGTGAGAATATTACTTATTGACTGCAGATCCTGTCATAAACACTAAAGAATGTTGTAGCTTATACTGTCTTTGTAAAAAGAAACTGTCCTGGGTGACATATCTCAAGGTCTCAGTTCAAACTTTTTCAATAGTGTGTTGTAAGAATGGTCAGAACTGTATAGTCCAGGACAATTTCTCTGAGAGTATAAATCGGCATTGTACCCTTGATTTCAACAGAGCTGCACCGATTTACACAAGCAGAAGATCTGGCCCAAAATGTAAATTACCAACCCTGTGAGATGCAGTGTATATAAGCAGATGTTGTAACTAAAGTCAAGGCCAATCCCAGATAGATGCTATTCTATTTAGGTTGTTTTACCATGCTCATCGCTGTGGTATCTATCTGGGTGCTTATGCTTCAATGCTATCCAGTACAAGCATATGATTGTAACATTTATGAATTTAAGGATTAAAATTCAAAATGATCTGGACAAACTGGAGAATTGGTCTGAAGTAAATAGGATGAAATTCAATAAGGACAAATGCAAAGTCCTCCACTTAGGAAGGAACAATCAATTGCACATATACAAAATAGGAAATGACTGCCTAGGAAGGGGTACTGTGGAAAGGGATCTGGGGGTCATAGTGGACCACAAGCTAAATAAGTCAACAGTGTAACACTGTTGCAAAAAAAGCGAACATCATTCTGGGATGTACTAGCAGGAGTGTTGTAAGCAAGACACAAAAAGTAATTCTTCTGCTCTACTCTGCGCTGATTAGACATCAACTGGAATATTGTATCCAGTTCTGGGCACCACATTTCAGGAAGGATGTGGACAAATTGGAGAGAGTCCAGAGAAGAGCGACAAAAATGATTAAAGGTCTAGAAAACATGACCTATGAGGGAAGATTGAAAAAATTGGGGTTGTTTAGTCTGGAAAAGAGAATACTGAGAGGGGACATAACAGTTTTCAAGTATGTAAAAGGTTGTTACAAGGAGGAAGGAGAAAAATTTTTGTTCTTAACCTCTGATGATAGGATAAGAAGCAATGGTCTTAAATTGCAGCAAGGGAGGTTTAGGTTGGACGTTAAGAAAAACTTCCTAATTGTCAGGGTGGTTGAGTACTGGAATAAATTGCCTAGGGAGAACATTGGAGATTTTTAAGAGCAGGTTGGACAAACACCTGTCAGGAATGGTCTAGATAATACTTAGTCCTGCCAGGAGTGCAGGGGACTGGACTAGATGACCTCTTGAGGTCCCTTCCAGTCCTGTGATTTCACAAATAGGTAATTTATATTTTGGACCAGATCTCCAGCTGCTGTAAATCAGTGCGGCTATGCTGAAGTCAATGGAGCAATGTTGATTTACACTAGCACAGGTCATACACTCTGCACTGTGATTTTATTTCTAAAAACAGTGTGCAACTACAGCATCTATCTATTAAAACTTACCCCTGTCATACAGAAAATTCATTCTAATGACCTACCAAGATAGATCTGCTGAACCCTCTTCTCCTAGAACCCTTAACTTAATGAGGTTTAGGTTGCTGCTGAGAGCTAGGATCTAGGAAAGTGATAGAATAAACATATCATATTGCTCAGGGGTTAAGGAAGGGGAGCATAGCAATGTATTATCAGCCCCATGAACTCAAAATTCTTGAGTCAAGACCCAAAAATTCATGAGATTGGCTTAGAAATTGTGACATTTTAAAAAATAATAAATGTCACGTCTTTTTATTTTACTTCTGGTTTTTAAGCCTTTAGAAGTCATGTGCCCAAGGTTTTCACCACAACCATGACGGCAGAACTTGGGTGACAGCCTACGGTGCCATGGTCAAGAGGCAAGGAGCTGGGCGGGCCTGGGCTCCACTAGAGGAGCGACCAAAGAGGACCCGCCCCCTCGCCCCCCAACAGAGCCCTAGACCAGGCAGCAGCCCTGGTGAGTGGGGAGCTCCCCCTCTCCATTTGATTTCCTTCAACCACTGAGGTTGCTAAACTCAAGTAAATAATTGCATAGGTCTCTATTGCGAGCAATAAACTTTCTGCCTTACTGTGCAAAGCCATCTGATCTTTTTCAGGGAGTCCTGTGGTGTCCATCACCATAATATGTAAGTGCTGAATGGGAAAGGAAAAGGGGGGGGGGGAGAATCACCGTTAAACAAAATAAATAATAATAATTAATCATGAGGAAAAAGAAATCCCAAAGAAAGAAAAATGTGCTGAGATAGAAGCATGTTGTTTGAGGTAAAATATACCAAAAGAGTGACTGGAATTTTGAACACTAAAGAACAGCACAGAATAAAAATACTGTTTGCTGCTGCTGCTGATGATCTGAATGGGCCTCTGAGGACCCCTCACATCTTCCTTTCCTTTGCTCTGCCTGGACTCTATTTTTTGCCACTTAAATGACAGCAGGTAGAAAGAAGCACATGTACCTCCCATGTAACAATGTGGCACAGAGGAGGGATTCTTACAGAAGAGATGGCACTGGCAATATTGTGCAAATTATGATGTGATAATTAGTGTTGCTTTTGTTGTTAATTACTTTTACAGTGCCCAGAAGCATGCTGAGTGCTTTTTGGAAGAAGCATAAAGGACAGGAGCCAGATCCTCAACTGGTCTAATTCTGTATAAATCCCTTAAAGTAATGGTGCTATTATGATTTACACTAGCTGAGACTCTGATAAGGTCCCTGTCCCAATGAGTTTACAGTCTTGCTAATACTCATGTGCTTAACTTGACTTCAATGAGACTGCTCACATGCTTAAAAAGTTAAGCATGTGAGTAAGTTTTTGAAAGATTGGGGCATAGCTTTAGATGTGATGGGAAAAGTGGTGGTTGTGTGGGGAAAATAGGATGAGGAAGATGGGGAGCAAGGACTAGAGTTGTAATAATATGATATAGATACTTAGTTTGGGCATGTGTCCATCTCGTTGAATTAAAAGTACTGTATTTTTAATACTAATTATCATCGCTGACTCACATCTTGTGGATATCGGGGAAATAATGAGTCTTTAAGGAGGGATGTGAAAGAGGAAAGAAATAGAAGCTGTGAATACTATTGTAGATTGTCTGTTTAATATTCAAATAAAATTTAATATTATGTGTGTACAGTTCCTAGCACAAGGAGCCCTGATCTTTAATTGGGTCCTTTGGAACTACTGAAATATAATTAATAATATAAATAAAGTCATTTCTTTGCAGTCAGGGAGATCTTGCAGCACAGAATATGGAACTTTCCACCTTTCTTTAAATGGAAAAATAGCGATGGAAAGGAAATGTGAACTTCATGTAGGGGTTTGTTTTGTTTTTTTGCCTTAAAATGGTGTTAGTTTCCATCACCTGCTTACGAAATAGGTAAAATTTCCTTTACTAAAGGATCTTTGTTTTAAGCCTTCACTTCTATAATAAATGTCATAACTAAAAGGCAAACTTTTAGCAGTAGGTTTGTGCTGTTCTCCCCCTCTGAATGTGTAAGTGTGGTTACTGGTTATATGAACTTCTGTGACCCTTTGAACTTTTCATAATGAGTCTAACTAGATTTGATATGTTTGCTGTCTTATGCATAGACACTAGCAGTTTCTTTCTGATAGTAAATATTTTTCATCTGATTCAACCTCAAAATATTATTTGTGACTTTAAAAGTAATTTGGCCACAAATAAGGACGGCAGACCAGCTGGCTCTAGCCAGCATTTGTTTCACATAAATCATGGCTTGCTTTAGGTTAAATTCTATTTGGAATGGAAAATTAATTTGTTTAGTTATGCTGGGCTGAAGGCATTTAATTGGACCATATTGTCACTTTTCTTTGGTAACATAAACAAGCTCACAGACTGTTCAGCCAATGCCAGTAAACCTAATCGGTCAAATAGGCTCACTCAGCCATAACTCAAAAGGTAAAAGTCTGATAACTTAGTCAAAGCTTCACCTTTCACGAGCTATCAGTTCATACATCACCCTTGACATAAAAAGGGCCTCATTCCCAAAGCATTAGCCCCAAAGGCTTTTCCTTGTGTTAAATTCTTAAAAATAGCATATGTGCACAGGACATAAACCTCAGAAACTTTACACCAGCACATACTATCTTACTAAATCAGACCTCAAGAATACATCAGGGCTACTTAAGTTTATTTGAAATTGTACTGCTCATTCAAAGTAATACCTTTCAGATCAACGCTTTAATATTAAATCCAACCAAAAGTATCATCACACTTCTGCTCTCAACAACAGTAAAATCAAGTAAGGTTTAACTATACTATTTGATATTATTTTGTTAATTGAACCTCTACTGCTATCCTCTATAGTTACTTATAAGCCATTTGTTTATAAATATCAGCTGCATTTGTTTGAACCCACTCCCAGTCTAATATTCTAGCTCTGCATGTATTTCTTATTGAAAGGTTCCATGCTAATTTTTTAATTAGGTAATATTTTTTTTTTTGTGTGTTTCACAGCAACACCACAAATAGTTATATGGAGCAACAGACTGATTTTATTAGTGGGTAAACATGAGAGTGCTTGCTGCTTGCTTAAAATAGGAAATAACCATGGTATTGCTGATTCCACTGTGTGATAACTATTGGTAAGTGATGGTAAGTAATGCAAGCTGCTGTACATTATTATAGGAACTCCCAGATCTGGGCTGCCCAATCTTTGCCCAAGTGAGGGTCAAATTGCCAATGTGCTAGGCTCTTGAGGCCTGCACTTATGTGGTACAAAATGTAAAGGATAGCAGCTAATTATTATTATTATTTATTGGTACTATGGTGGTGGCTAGCAGCTCCAGGACCCACTGTGCTAGGCACTGTACAAACAGTGAACAAAAAAATGTTTCTTGCTCCAAAAAGCTTACAGTCTAAATAAAGAGCTTACATTCTACCTATCAGGAATCAGGCCCGCAGCAGAACCAGTCTCTGGAAAACCTAATGCATCGTGCTGGCCTGTAGTAGGCTGCCTGATTGACTGGCAGGGTGACCAAACTGGCTCCTAAGCCCAGCAGCAGCCTCAGTTAAGCAGATTCTCAAAGCATTTACTCATGGTTGTGATAGCACCTTTGCCTCCTTTTTCCCATCCTTGTTCCAGTCCATCCCCTGCCTTGGACCCAGCACTGCCCCTGCCTTGCCTCACTCCAGTAACCTAGTTCTGATGTGTGGCTCAGATTAGTGACCTCTGACTTTGGACTGACCCTAGACTCCCGCTCCTGACTCCAGCTGTGACTCTTGGCTCAGGCATTGCATCTGACTCGGGTTCTGGCCCTTGGCTCTGACTTCTGACTACTGACTCCTGCCCTGACCACTAGGCATAGCTGGTCGCTGACACTATCTGCATCTTTAAAACAGAAGTGTTGTCCCCAAGGCTAGAGAGCCCAACATTCAACACTACATCTTGATCCAGGCATTTGACTCCTCCCTTGTAAGAACTTCCACTAATCCCATGAGGTGAAGAAGCTACAGATGCTCCCTGACTTACGCAAGCGTTTCGTTCTGGAACACCTTGCGTAACTCAAATTTTGCATAAGTCGGAAACGTATACTCCTGGCTTTGGACAGTACAGGGAGCCATCATATTCCCGAGGGCAGTCTGGCTTTAGTTCCCTTGGTAACAATGGAAGTTGGTGGCCATCTTTGCTTGGAACAGCCCGACTGTGGCCTGCAAAGGCTGTAGAGAAATGCCCTCCATCGTGACTAAAGGCAGCCTGTGACTTCAATCCTACTGGGAACAATAGTAGATAGTAGCTATTTTGAAAAAGGGCAGAACTTTGCAAGTTTTTTCCTGATCATCATCTGATCAAGAGGTTTTAAAAATGACACTGGAATTGTGAGATTTGCCATAATATTGAGAGCATCGTCAGCAATGCTTCTGTGAAGCCTCTCTTCACCATTTCCAGCATACTGTCAATTGGGTATTATGTATTTCTGGACTATTTGTTTGCATTTGAACTAACTAAATTGTATGCCCCTTGGAGTAGGGACCATGTCTTCTCATTCATTTGTACAGCACTGAGCACACGCAAGAATTAAACACTGTAAAAGTAGTAATAATTAATAATACACAGCATCTTGAAGTTGATCAGTAATGGACAAATGACCAAGCCGTGGGACAATTATATTCAAGCCAGGGATCAGATGGAGCATGGGTGACACTTGAGTGTATAAGGTAATGGAGATTGACCTTGCTTAATGCCTCCTTTCAAGCTCTAGTTCCAGCTATTGTATCAGGCTGTGTCCATGGTTGATGGAGGGGCCACACTGAGAATGTTTAATCAGGCCAAACTGCAAATAAGGAGGCAGAAAATCCCGCAATCTGGTGGTTTATTCTTATACTTAGATCCACCAAGCCAATCACAAAGCAACTTCTGTAATACTTTACTTGTTACCAAGAAGCCAAAAATACAGTTCCCCTTAGTCAATCCAGCCTTTGGCTCCCACCCAGACAGCCAAGTCAAATCTAGTGAGGATTACTTAAAATCTTTTTCACCATCTGTAAAGTTCTACCAATCCCAAGAGATTGGATACATTACCCACCAGGTCAATGAATATTTCAGATCTTACCCAAGTACACGCTTAGAGCCAATTCTTATTAACTAATCTAAGATTTATTTTAAAAAAAGAACAAAAAGAGTTACTGTGGTTAAAAGATCATTATACATACAAATAAATATGAATAAAGTTCTGAGGCAGTTTCATAGTAGAGATGGTGAGGATTCTGATTTATAAAAGTCCTTCCAGAATCAATTCATTAGGTTATAGTCCAATAGGCAGTCCATGTGTCAAATTCTTCTATGAAAATTTGCAGGGATATTCCAGCATAGGCCTGGAGACCTCAGTCTTGTGGCTTGAACTTCCCCTGAAAAAGTTTAAGCAGATCTGACATAAAAAAGGATCAGTCTCTAGAGTTCTTTTATAGCTGAAGCTCAGCTGATAAACCTCTTGGTAGCAAGTGATCACAGTAGGCATTCCTTAGATGAAGAATAGTTAATGCACATTGCTGCTTTGAACTAAATCCCCTTTTCCTAGCATACACCTGTAACTAGCTGCATTCATTAGCATAAGGTAATTAACCATTCAAGCAGTTCATAGATAGTGTACTACAAACTTCAAAGAGAAATATAGACAATGATATTATTACACCACAAGTTTCATCTAAATGTTTTGATCTCTGAATCTATAGAATATAGTAACAGACAGGAACAGAAGTTTATCATCTACAAGCTAATGAGATCACAATGTGAAGCTTCTAACAGATATAGGTAAACATAGACAAAAACAATTAGTATTTGCTTCCAATTTTTTGACAATATAGGTTTACATTTCAAAGAATTTAGTCTACTTAACATGACTTTGATATCTATCTATAAGGAATGGCCCTGTTTACCATTTCAGTACTTCTCCAATATGTTCTTAAAGCTTGATTTTGGATCACTTAGCCTTCTGGTTGCTTAACCCTCACTGGCTCAGCGTCACATGAGCATATAAGCAAACAGAAGACAGATTCTTGGTGCTGTCTTTCTTCAAACTTTATGAGTATAAACTATTGAAAAATTAGGAGGAAGTAATAGGCTTTTAAAAAAACCTTCACATTAGTTTCTTTCCTATTGCAGATTTCCTCTCCTAATTTCATATTCTAGTCATTCTCACCTTTACTCTCAACATAGCTGATAAATGATCAGAAAAAGAAAATGGAAAGATTATGACATCAGGGAGTTGCTCATTTGAGTTTAATGGTACTTATTTTTACAAATATTGATTTAAAATTGTTATCTAAGAGCTGCAGAAGTGCATTTCGGTGCAAAACAGAGCATGGAAAACATCTACACTTCCTATGGGATACAATTGCCTTCAATTTATATAAGCTTCTGCTTGCAACAAATATGAGCTTCTCCTGCAAGGTTCTTTATACGAGGTTCACTTACAGTCTGCACACATTTACTGGAATGTGGCAAAAACAATTTGTAATAGGTCTGTCTCCTGGTGTCATTTTGAGATAAGGAAGATGAGATGAAGTTGTGACTTGAAGTGAATGACAATGATCCAAATTGATGTCCATATTTACCACCCATTTGCTAATCGCTATGTGATAAGAGCACTTTTATTTGATTTTATGTCAAGGCAATATGATGGGGCTCATATCATGGCATGTTCTGAAAGGCTCTATAAATGATCTAATATGGGTCCATATGAAGAATATTTGTTGAATTGATTATTAGTTTGTTTCTCAGATTATTCAAATTATAACTGTGTATAATACTAAAAATATGGAAATAATCTTTCCCTCGATTCAAATAAGCTAGGATTGGCATACAATCATATACTGTATATTTGGGGCCAGATTCCTGGATGGGCCTCATTCAAGGGCGAAGGGTAGAAGGAGACTTCTCCTGCCCCTTTGTGCAAGGACCAGGGACAGCTAACTACAGGCTTCCATAGTGGAATCAAATTGTCTCAAAGGAGGGAGGAGAGGAAGAGGGCTATGGCCCCCTTGCGGGTTTGCACTGCCCAGTTGAGGCTAAATGCCACAGGTTAGCCCATAAAATGCAAAACTATATCAAAATTATCCTTCTGGGAGGCAGCTTCCTCTTTATACTTACTGGAATGTTTGGGCGTCTCAAACAGCAACACTGTCAACTGTGCCAAAGAAGCACATTTATTCCTACTGGAGTTCCACGGCCAGTGCACTTGGGACTGCAGGACTGTTCCACATTTTCAGCAGGCACCTGGCTATTTTACAGTGTGAGATGAATACATATTTTTCTTATTGTTACAGCCTGTGCTGTAGTAGCCACAGTGGAAATCTAGGAATGGTTTTATAGTTTATATTTATAAGTGATCTGTAGGGCTTTTACTCCCATAGGAGGCCGAGTAAAGAAATTTAGTAGGGGCTTCAAGAACAGGCATGTTTCACTGATGCTGGTAGACATCTCCCTCAATGTAGCCCAGTGACAGAGATGTTAATACAACCAACATGTACACATTCAGAACACACTTTTAGACCATTTGTATAACACTAATCCCTCTGTTTCTGTTTTATTTCCTCCAGAATGTCTTGCCTGCTTTAAGTATTCTGTCCCATAGCAATTTTCTGCTAGATCTACTCTGTCACTATCTGCTATATTGTTTCTCAAGAAATAAATGCCCAGAAAACGTTGTGGTCTAGACTAAAAGTCATTTAGACATCTTTTCCACAGTCAGCCAAAAATGACTAATGGACAGTTAAGCTGTAATCACATAAATTCCCTTCTTTCCTGTTCACAAAAGTTCAAACTCATGGTGAAGAAGTCAGTGGAATTCAGCTATCCTCCTTGGGGACTTAGGTTGCCATCAGTCTAGCCTCTAACAGGGTACATTTAAAAAACATTTTTGTCCCATTTTCAGTTTATCACATCATGTTGTAACTGGGTATTAGAGATGCCTCAGTACATGTTATGTATCACATGTGCCACAATGACAATAAAGGGCTCTATCTAAGTTTCTTTTATTAGCTGATTTAGTCTCTTTTGGTATTTTAACCGAGACTTATTGCTGTGGTATCTGAACACCTTGGAGTCTAAGCCTATGCCCCTAGCCAATGTAAGTTTTTGAAAATAATGGTGTACTCCTTTCATGACTGCCTGAGAAGCAGAAGCTGCACATTGGGCAAATTAAAACAAAACAAACTTCATTTCAAAAGCCCATTGAGGTTTTAGAGTAACAACAATGTATTTACCTACCGTATTTACAAACCTCAGTTCCTAAACCAGGGAAAGGCATAGTCAAGGATATCAATTTTACACTGCCCACATTATAAAGACGTACAACCAGCAGAAAACAAAACAAATAACAAAACGTATCAAAATCTCCCTTCCCCTCAAATTCCCCAAAGCAATACCCATCCTAACCACATTAGCTGTCCACAAATGCCAGTGAAAAAGAATGTCTTTTTCTAGATGCCCTGAAGATAGTATGAATTGAGTTGAGGAGTATTCGCTTGCAGACGATGCCCTGCTAGCAACTCCCTCTCTTAGGGCCTAATCCAAAGCCTACTGAAGTCAATGAGAATCTTTCCACTGACTTCAATGAGTTTTGGATCAGTCCCTTATATAGCAAGGCAGTTCCAGCCTGATCACTCTGCTAATCTCAGGTATGGAATATGGCATGTGGAGGACGCGGTCTTACCATTTGGATGGTCCTAAACCCTTTTTTTTGCTTTGTTTCAAAACCAACATCTTGGGGCTTGTCAACACTGCAACAATGTGCATCAGTAAGATGTGAATTCTAATGTACACCAACATGTTGTGTACTAACTGGCCTGCTGCACTAGAAGTGCCCTAGTCCACTTTAACTTCAGTGCTCACCAGGAGGGTCCACAAGAGCCAGTTAATGTGCAACACATTGATGTGTGTTAGAATTCACACCTCACAGGTGTTCATTTCCACACTGGATAGACAAGCCCTGTGACTCCACCTGGAAACTAGTAGGCAGCTTGGGCTGATCAAAGAATACCGGTGTCCTGTACTCACAAATGAGCTGCAATATTCTTCACTAATTTCAGTTTTGAATGGATTTAAGGTGCAGATCACATTGCAGTACTCCAATCGTGAGCTGACAGATAATGAATAGTAGGAAGGTTTGCATCCAAAAGAAAAGATTGCAGTTTTCCGGCCAGATGCAGATGGAAACTAACAGTCTAGGTCACTGCTAATATTTGATTGTCTAAAACAGGGGTCGGCAACCTTTCAGAAGTGGTGTGCCGAGTCTTCATTTATTCACTCTAATTTAAGGTTTCGCGTGCCAGTAATACATTTTAACATTTTTAGAAGGACTCTTTCTATAAGTCTATAATATATAACTAAACTATTGTTGTATGTAAAGTAAATAAGGTTTTTAAAATGTTTAAGAAGCTTCATTTAAAATTAAATTAAAATGCAGAGCCCCCCGGACAGGTGGCCAGGACCTGGGCAGTGTGAGTGCCACTGAAAATCAGCTCACATGCTGCCTTTGGCACGTGTGCCATAGGTTGCCTACCCCTGGTCTAAAAGCAGCTGCATGTCTAACCAGACCCCTACCTTACAAACATTGGTAACATGCAATAGATGAATATCTTTTCTAGGAGAGAGTTGCTGCCTCTAACCCACCATAAGTCCAGGGAGGTCCCTTCCAGCTCTACATTTCTATGATTCTATAATCATGTCAGTTTTGTCTGCACCAAATCTAGGCAAATTGCTCTGACTCATGCCTAAATTTCTCCCAGTCACAGGGAAAGACACTTGATCTCACACTCTGAAATGGACAAGGAAGAGATATAAAGTGTCATCAGAAAACTGAAAAAACTTCCACTCAGAGTTTGTGGCACAAAGTTCGCCCAGCGTATCCAGTACCTCAGTAATGCCTGCAAAGTCTCAAACAGCAGATTTGTTCTGGATAAAAAATAGCCTTGTCAATCCAGACAGTCTTCTCTTGGTTGCTGATATGCGTCCATCCTGATGTGAGGAAATTTCTGGCTACTTTGCAGCTAAAATCCATCAGATTCAGCGTAAACTATATGCATCATGGGAGGTAAGGCTGTATATGGAGGGGATTAAATGCAAGGCCTTCTCTGCTTGAAACTGGCTGAATTCAAACAGAGAAGACCTTCCATCTACGGAGTTGGAATTTAAACCTAGAAAGTGAAGTCCCCAACAGTGCTTGATCGGAATATTAGAATGAGGATTCAAGTAACATCAGACAGGATCTATGGGATCTGGGGACCAGAAGGTGCCTGGAGGCAGACCAGAGCATGGTTGATTGACTTCTTGCCAGCTGTCTTCCTGCTGAGGTGGGTGCGGCTGCCTCACTTGGAAGGAAGAGTGGGAGAAAGACAAGAGTCCGTCTGGGTAGTTGGGTGGGAGATCATACTGGGGAAAGGGCTGGGCTGATGGCCAAAATTTGTCTGGGGAGGGAGCTGATGTCTTGGTGGATTTAACCCCTTTTCATCTTAATCCACCTCTGACCCCAGCAAATTGGTTAGAGGAGAAGAAGCAAGAGTATGAAGTATATAAAAGTAAACAGAAGAACTGCAAAATCAATGTGGTATTTAAAGATACAGAGTGGTGGAGATATGAGCTTTGCAGGCTAGACTGAGGGTGAAAATTTCAAAATGACCTAAATGATTTAGGGGCCTAAGTGCCCAAGTCATTTTTTAGAATGGTATTTAGGCTCCTAAGTCATTTTGAAAATTTCCCCCCTAACCCTTTAAAACCCATCCCTGGGTGGAGTGAGGTGGAACTACCCAGGGCTGAGGGGATTGCAGGGAGAGATTGTGCCTTAAGGAGTCACACTAAGCTTCCTGATATATGTGGGGAGGAGTAAGGAGGCATGGGTTGTGCAGGCTGCTCCCCCCGTTGCATCCATCCAGGACCGGCTCTTGGTTTTTTGCTGCCCCAAGCAAAAAAAAAAAAAAAGCCGGAGTGCCGCTGCTGAAGCAAAGGTGCCACCCCAAAGGGCTGAAGTGCCGCCCCAAGCACATGCTTGGGACGCTGGTGCCTAGAGCCAGCCCTGCATCCATCCTGCTAATCAGGACCATAAGGAGGGGCTGAGGCTTTTAGCTTGCTTTTAATTCACTTCTAGTGTGACTCAGCAGAAACATGCAGATATTGGAACTAAAATAATTGCTTTCAGGACTCCCAGTGGTGGGATTAGCAGTGGCAGATGAAGCTATCTAGGTGACAAATAAATTGATATCTGTTGGAAAATATCTGACCTAAATCAGATAAGCTATCCTTGATAGATCAATGTTGCTCTGAAATAGTTTTAATGATTCCTTTTTATATGATCAATGGTATTGAAATCCATACTTAAATAAGTACAATGAAAGCAGTTAAGTTGTTAGTTTCAGAATTAAGCAGACATTTTGTAATTAGTCTAACAATGGCTACCTTAACCCTTAAAATATCCAGAAAAATAGAACGGAAATGAGCTATACATTTGCCAGAGTCAGATGAATAACAAGATGGCACCCTGACAGAATTTCAGAAGTCTGTGGACACAATTGCATGCACAAATATATGTGAACGTTTATTTGCTTAAATTACATATCTGACTGGCCATTTTCTTGTACAATATTTGTGACTGAATGCACAGTCATAGCAATCATATACGTCTGCTCCTATACGTCTGTTAGTCTATAAGGTGCCACAGGACTCTTTGCAGCAATCATGTGCTGACTAGGCGATCAAACACCTATGCATTTGTGTTTGCATTTTATATGCAGAGTTCTAAAAGTCTAGCATTCTAAAAGTTATATTTTATCTTTCATCTTTGCACAAAGCTGGGCAATTGATGTCAAAGTGGACTCCAAATGTGGAACAAGGGTAGAAAATGTAAATTTTAGACACATAAGGAAAGTGAGCTACAGGCATTCAACCCTAATAAAATGTAATGGTGAAAGAGTTTTGAGGATTGCTATGGTAGCTTTAAAATTTGGTTGGAATATGGCATTCTGATTGAAATGTATAAGCAAATGAAAAATGGTGGGTAGTGTTTGAAATAAATGATTAAGTTATCACATGCATAGTAGGATTATCAATAATGTCATTTTATGAACATTCTCAATGGACACCACCTCTGCTATTTTCCTGATACGGGATGGAATTTTCTTTGCCAATGTTAACAATGAATGGTGCATAATCAATATCTTATTGCAGGTATTGATGTCCTTCTCTGCTAATCTTATTAACAAAGAACTTCGGGAAAGTAACCCATTTATTAGCTGATACTGTACTAGATACTGAGAAGGAAAACCAATTTAGATTATCTACGATTTTCAAAAGACGCGCAGTTTTGCCTTGATGTGTCTGATTTAGTTACTTTAGAGAAGTAAAAAAGATTTAGCCCTTTTCAAAGCAGCAGCAGAATAAGATTGGCAATGAAGATCCTTTTTTGACAGTGAACAAATAATTTTGAAGCCCTGCACAGCATTTAAAGAGACTGCCCCTGGGCTTTCAACTACTCTGTTGTGATTTATGTTGCAGTAGGGCCTAGATCTAATATAGAACTGTGGGAGGTACCTGGAGAACCAAATATAGTAAATGTAGTGAAATCCCAATAACTTCACTGGGGAGGGCATGCAGTTAGGATGACAGCCCTTGTCCTTCAACCCTCAGTGATGTGAGTAAACAGTAGGACTGTTCACATAAGTCAAGTTTCAGTATCAGATCTCTCAGTCCCATTTGACAGGTGAGTATAGTGAGGCACAAATACCTCACAGGTCACACATTTATTAATGTGTCTTCAGTGCTTTGAGAACCTCAAGTGAAGAAATTATATAAATATTAAGTATTTTTTTCTTAGAAAGGGACTACTCATGGTAGTAAAATTAAGCACATGAATAAATTTTTGCAGGATTGGCATCTTAATTTGCATAAGTAAATTGACCTTATTACTAGGGCTAATTGAATTATTATTTACAAATAAATGATCAGACAGGTGTAGCCCTGTTTTCTTGATCACAAATCATTCACAGATCAATCCAAATGTCTGTAAGTGTATTCATTACTTGTAAATATTTGCCAAATAGAAGGGAAATTGTTGATCCACCTTCACAAAATGAAAGTTAGTTATCTGTATCAGGAGTTCTTGGAAATGGATTCTTAACATTCCCATTCATAGGATGAGCTACAGAGGGATTGTGCAGAGGACACTGGAAGGAGAACTGTTCATTTTAACTATTACCTACTCCTTATTCAGAGTGTGTGATTGGTCCCCTAAATTGCATGGGATTGCTTCTGTCCTGATTGGATAACTTTAAAAATAAGAGATTAAGCAATGATGAGCAGGAAATAACTAAATAATAATGAATGTGCCTGCTCTCATGCCTGAATACCCTCGTTTGCATGTGAATATGGTTATTTGGATGAAGAACGGCCATTCCACAAACGTTTGTGCGAATGTTCACAAATATTGACTCAAAAGGGATATGAACATGGTTGAAATGAAGAGCTTTGGCATTTGAACCAATGTTCACAAACTGTTCTTGGAGTATTCAGCCAGCTTTACTTTTAGTTTGCATTCAGTAGCTTTGTTAAAAAGAAAGCAAAAGAATCTACACTAGGGGACAATGGGGTGTTGTAGTAACTTAGCCACAACTCTGCAGTGTGGGATGCTGAGAAAGGGTAATAAAAGATTGAACAACACTAAAAAATTAACCAGTGCTCAAATGTTTAAAGGAGTGGCAGTCTCTAAGCCAGGCCAGTAGCATTCAGCGGCTATGGTAAATGCTGTGAAATTCAGGGTTGACCATAGCATTCAAGACCAGCTTCAGAACTTTAGTTAAAAACAGTTGAGCTGCTTCTGTTTTTAACTCCCCTCTCTCTTTGCATGTCTTTTGTTTCAGAAATGCTAATTAATGCTCATTAATAAGCATCTTCAAAAGAACAAAAGCCTGGGAGAGAGAAGAAGAATGAGAAAGTGGGACAGGAGGACTGAATATTGACAAGGAGATAAGTGTAGTGGAAGAGTTGAGAAGGGAAGGAAAGCACAATTATTTTTTCTTAACCTTCTTCAGTCCCTTGGACAAACCCATGTCAGATAAAAATCTTTTCTTTTTTTTCCAGTTCTGTGGCCTGTGTGAATGACTGGGGGTGTCAGAGCTGGTTGGTTTGTTTTTAACTTTTCATAGAACTTGTTACAGCAATAAAGTAAAACTTTTAAACAGAGCCAATGTGGAAGAGACTCTACTTATGTCAGTACTTGATGGATAGATGTCCATTTCATAGTACCATCTCAGTAAATGGCACTTGCTATTAGGAGACTGAATGAGTGTGGAGACTGATTCACCATGTCATCCCCTGCGATGGTCTTTCTAGGTCACATCTGAGGGTCATTGTTGGAAAAGAGTGGGGGAAGCCTGCACTACTGCTGCTGTTGTACCAGCAAGGCGGTCTTATGGGTTGGTGACATGGGCGACCGCCCAGGGTGCCGTGGTTGGGGAAAGGAGGCGCTGCCATGGTCAAGAGGTTGCAGAAGGGTTGTGCCCACCCGGGAGGTAGGAGGAGGGTATAAAGGGGGCTGTGGGGTGTGAGTCAGGTGCTCACACACATCCCCCCCGCTCCACCTGCTGCTGCGCTGCTTGTGAGCAGCTGCCCATTGCTCGGGAAGCAGTACTTAAAGGGTGCCAAAGAAAGTTCGCCCAGGGCACCATTTTCCCTAAGGCCATCCCTGTGTACCAGTTCTATTGATAAATGGAGCAAATCACTGGTTGGCACCTTTCACGAGCACTAAATCCTCTTAAAAGTCAAAAGGGAAAAAAAAAATCTTGATTCCAAAAACCAACGGTGAAAACGCTTTCAATAAAGGGTCACGGTTAAAAGCAGTCACAGGTGAACCAGCCTCAATTTTATTGTATGAAAATCTCCCAGAAGAGATTAACATTCTCTTTTAACCCACCCTCCTCAGCATAGCACTGAAATCTATTTCTTGCCTTGGTGGCTGGATTTGAGGTCATGCTCTTCTCTCTATCTATACTGCAGCAATCCCCAAACACATCTGCTGTACAGGAAGTGACCCTGAGGTGCTATAGGTTTCTATGGATTCTTGTTATAAATCTAGCTTAATGTCTCAGAGTAGATCATTCAAAATAAAAGCAGGTGAAAAAGTTAAGAGAAAGACATTTGCATTGCTAAATCAATGCCTTCTACCCCTCAAGTTATAACTAAACTGAGGGTGCAATTTTGCTTATAAACGGGATCGTTAATAAACTGCAATAGATTGAGGCTAGGTCTACACTACCCGCCTGAATCGGCGGGTAGAAATCGATCTCTCAGGGATCGAATTATCGCGTCTCGTCGGGACGCGACAATCGATCCCCGAATCGACGCTCTTACTCCACCAGCAGAGGTGGGAGTAAGCGCCGTCGACTGGGAGCCATGGAGGTCGATTTTGCCACCGTCCTCACAGCGGGGTAAGTCGGCTTCGATACGTCGAATTCAGCTACACTATTCGCGTAGCTGAATTTGCATATCTTAAATCGACCCCCCCCCCCCGTAGTGAAGACCTGCCCTAAATGTATCACGGTAAGACTAGAAATCTTTAGAAAAGTGAGATGGAGCATTCATCTGTCCAAACAAGGGAAGGAGAATGAAGAGATTAAGAAAATACAGTTAAAAAGGTCTCGAGGAGGAAAATGCTAAATTACAGATGACGCTGTGGAATGATGATAAAACCATTCTCCACCCCAAAGCAGGGCATACTACAGAGAACTGTCTTGTGAAGGAAATGTTAATTATTATTTATTTGTACTAGGGGCCCTAGTCAGGAATCAGATCCCCATTGTGCTAGGCACTGTACACACATATAATGAAAAGATAGTCCCTGTCCCCAAAGAATTTACCATCAAAGTAAATCCATTTCTTTACTTTGAAAAGGGAGGCAGTACCCCTCTGGGCCTCATCCTGCAAATACTTTCTGCACTTGTGTCAGGGTTAGGCCCTTCATCTTCAAACTGGACCCAGGTGCAGAGAAAGGCTGCTAGGATGATTGGAGGAATGGGAAACCTACCTTACAAGAGGAGATTCAAGGAGCTTGGCTTGTTTAGCCTAACCAAATGAAGGCTGAGAGGAGATATGCTTACTCTTTATAAATACATCAGAGGGATAAATACCAGGGAGGGAGGGGAGTTATTTAAGTCAAGTGCTAGTGTTGACACAAGAACAAATGAATATAAACTGGCCATCAGTTAAAATAACAAGTTTAGGCTTGAAATCAGACAAAGGTTTCTAGCCATCAGAAGAGTGAAGTTCTGGCACAGTCTTCCAAGGGGAGCAAAGGAGGCAAAAAACCTAACTGGCTTCAAGACTGAGCTTGATAAATTTATGGAGGGGAAATTTGATGAGACTGGCCCATCTGTGACTGCTAGTAGCAAAAATCTCCAATGGCCAGAGATGGGGCACTAGAGGGGGAGGGCTCTGAGTTACTACAGAGAATTCTTTCCCAGGTGTCTGGCTGGTGGGTCTTGCCAACATGCTCAGGGTTCAAATGAGTGCCATATTTAGGGTCAGATTGGCAGAGACCCTGGGGGTATTTCATCTTCCTCTGCAGCATGGGTCATGGTCACTTGCTGGTTTAAACTAGAGTAAGTGGTTTATTCTCTGTACCTTGGAGTCTTTAAATCATGATTTGAGGACTTCAGTAACTCAACCAAAGGTTATGGGTCTGTTTTGGTAGAGGATGGGCAACATTCTGTGGCCTGCAGTGTGCAGACTAGATGATCATGATTGTCTCTTCTGGCCTTAAAGTCTATGAGACTAAATGTTCTTTAATAAAAAGGCCAGATTGAATCAGAGAACTCAAGTCAGTGAAAGTGTCTTCCAATTCAAGCAAGGTTTCTGTTAGCCCCCAAAAATGCACACTGTGTTGGACAATAAATTGGAAAGCTGCCTTGGTAGTTAAAAACTAGATAATAGACAGAGGGCTGCAGAACACAGTTGGAACTTGGATTACAAGCTTATATTGCAAAATGAGACACTGATAATAATGAATCTGGGAATTTTGATTTTTACTGTGCTAGCGACTGTGACTAACAGAAGAATGACTGCAGTGGCTAAGGGATATTTGATAGAGTGGAATGAACATGGTGCTATGAAAGCTGTGATGGGTACTGGATCAGCAGTTAAGTATGCCCAATGATTGGATAATATAAGGAGATGATACTGCCTAAGATTAAGACCACCAACATCTAATATGCAGATATGAAAATGTGCAGATTGCAACCTGACACATAGTTTGTGATCTTTCCAGGGCAGGGACTGTCTTTGTTATTTGCCTGCACAGAACTTAACACAATGGGCCCAGATACTTAAATGGGGTTCCTAGGTGCTACTGTAATAAAATAATAATAATAAAATATGCTTGACAAGTAGTATATGGAGGTGAACACGTCGAAGATGAAGTGGATGCAGAATGAGAGTTGTGGAGAAGGAATCATCACTGTAAATGGGAAAGTAATCGAGGAGGTTGACAAATATATTTACCAGGGTCAGCAGCTGATAGAGACAACTCATTCGAAAGGGAATGTAGTAGGAGAAGAAAGGTGGGGTAGGCAAGTTTCAACAAAATAAAGACATCTGATAATGTGAACTGCCCATGAAGAAAAGGAAAGAACTGTTTAACTCCACTGTTCTGCTAGCAATGATATATGGCGGGAAAGCTGGTCAATGATGGAAGTGGAGGAAGAAAAATTCGCTGTCACCCAAAGAGCAATGGAAAGGCAATGTGTAAGTTATTGCTCCGTGATCACATACCGAATGAGGAGTTCAGAAGGTGTACAGACGTAACCGATGTAGTGCGAAGATGGGCGGATAATGTAGTCTGCAGACAAGAAGACAAGATAATAGGTGGACCACAAGCGACCACTGGGCAAACCGAAAGTGCACTAGGCCAATCCCATGACAAAACTCTTTGGCCAGAAATGGAAAGAACGTGCTCGCAACAAAATGGAATGGTGTGGTGTCGACTTGCATTCATGGAGGGACAGACGAGGACAAGCTAGACAAAGGTGACAAGTAGTATATCACATAATATAGAAATTCAAAATAAACACAATGGTATGTACCAAAAAAAGGACAAATTCTGAACTCAACTCAACTCTGTTAACAGACGGAAGATAAGATGCAATAAAACAATCAAAGATCCTGGTAGTTTTAGAGAAAAAGAAAAGAAAAAAAAACCACTCCTAGAAATATGAAATAAACAGTAACTCTTGAAAAATTTAAGCTAAGTACTTTTTAGTTTTAGTATCTTAGCATTTTAAATGGTAGGATTTGTAGTAAGTCCATTAATCAAGAAGGTAGAAAAAGAAAATCTTCATCTAGATCCAGGAAAGCATCACAGCTATCAAATCAATTCTAAAATCATAATATAAATTGAAGCCAGCTATCTGGATTTGGGAAGTATTTAGATTACCCAGCTGGAGCTAGAAACCAAAAATCTGAACTATGTGGATAACAATTGATCGTCAATTAGAACTGAAGTCAACTATCTGGTGCTGGGGAAATGGCTAGGATATGAGCCAAAAGCATACAGTGAGATGTCCAAAGTAGGTTCATAATAATTTATCACTAATTTGAGTTGAGATAAATTCAGTCCAAGAAACCAAACATTGATAACACAGTGAACATAGCCTGTGATGAAAAATTTAGCGCCACCTCTGAAAGAAAGACTAACAGAAGTTCAGGTTTCAGTTACATTTAAGACATTGTCGTTGTGATTGGAAATCTAGTATTACAGTGTTGAGATATTATTATTTCTTTTATTTATTATGTTATTTAACATTTATATTGTAGTAGAGCCTAAACATGACAACCACGTTGGTCCCATTGTGCTAAGCACTGTCCAGACATATAATAAATGACAGTCCATGCCCCAAAGAGCTTTCCTGTCTAAACGACAGGACACAATAAGTAGATGAGACAAACAAGCTGGTGGAGGTGCTAGGGGTAGGGGCAACAGGGTAATAAACATAAAAGGATGTGCCCAATGCATAGCTATTCAAGAGAGCAATGATCACAGCCTGCCACCTGCCTGCCTAGCCGTGATCAGGCTGAACTTTACTGAATGCACTTGGGAAGAGGTGTGCTGGGAGGAAGGAGTTGGCGGGAAGCAGAGTGATGGTTTTTCAGATTGTCACTGGGAGTTTTTAACCTCTTATAAGGGTAGCATGGGAGAAAGCACAAAAGTGGTTCTTTGGAGAAGCAGAGACATGGGAAATCAAAGCTGGCAGCATTGGCAGAGTGAAGGTGGGAGTCAAACTTCCAATAAAAGAATAGGTTGAATAGGAAGTAAACAAAGAATGTAGCAATATTCTTGAACTGCACAGTAGGTGGCACTGTGCAGTTACTTTCCTTTGTGAGTTTATATATAAACCATCTATTTAACATTTGTTGTAAAAGTACCACATTTGGTAAAAAATAAAAATGATAAGGTCTGAGACTATATTTTAAACACTATCAATTTCATATATATATATATATATATTTGTTTTAAGTCTGTTTTAAATTTTAGTATATCATAAATCCAGTTGCTTTTATAGGTCAGATCCCAGAAGAAATCCAAGCAAAAGAGATTGAAATGTAGATAAGCAAAAGAAAATTTCTTTAGGCTGTCATATATAAAAATATTAAGTAATTTTTAGAAGTCAAGTTATTAATTCCCCAAACACATGGATACACTGAGTCTATGTGAGTATTTTAAGTCAAACTGAAAACCTAAATATTTTAAATCAACATTACTGCCCTCCAATAAAACTAATGTGTTCACCAAAACATTTTATGAGTCTATTCTTACTTCCTTAAAGATTTGGGACTGTTCTGTGCTTACACACCATAGTCAACACTTGTTCTGCATTCAAAGACCAGGCTCCTAAATTACTCCGCTCTTTTCTTGCTTATGTGTGCTTAACTCTCATAAACTTCACAATTGCACTGCATCTACTGTATGTGCAAATTTCATATACTTTAAATTATAAAGTGTTGAAATATGCACCTGTTTTTGTTGTTTGTTTTTCCAGATGAATCCAGTGCCTGTGAAAGATGCCATAGGTAGAGTCTGGGAGATTGAGGGCCTCTAGTTATCCATGGAACAGTTCAAGCACAGGGAGCAGCAGGCCAGATTTCTTTATATCACCAGTCCAATGTGAATGAACCTTTCGGGTTCAGGACCAGATTCTGTGGTCAGCTACATGCCCTTTGTGCTCCTCTGAAGCATAAAACCAGCCTGAGCCCTTTAAACTAAGTATTGTGTTAGGCCCTTTGAGCTAGATTCACAAGGGGGCTGTGGTACCTAACTGCCACTTTATGCATCTAAATCCAACATTTGAGCACCACTGGCTTTCACAAAACCACCAGCTCAGCTGCTGCCTAACCCTGGAGGTGCCTAAGGTACCTAGGGGCTGGGTTTTAAGATGTATTTAGGTGCCTAACTCCCATTAATTTCAATGGAAATTAGGTGCTTAAAGCTTAAATACCTTTACAAATCTGGACCTAGACCCCTAAGTTTCTACCAGCAAAGTCCCCAGATGCCTAAATTTCTGCTGCTGGGCATGTGCAAACCTGCCTAAATCCTAACACTGGTGAGCAGCTCAGCACCTAACTCATGCCTAAGCCCCATTGGGATTCACAAACTAGCTGTTCCTCTGCCTATCTCACCTGTGGGACCATAGGTGTGCTCAGAGTAGGCCTAACCTGTACAAATAGTAGTGATGTTGCCTCTCCCCTTTTCTACCAATAGCCCAGGGTTTAGTGCATTCACCCAGAATGTGGGAGAGCCAAGTTCAAATCCCCATACTGTCTGATTTACAAGTCTCCCACGAAAGTGTCCTAACCACTGGGCTATAGAGTCAGTCTCTTGCTCTCCTGCTGGGTTAATGACTAGTTAATTAAGCCCAGGGCTATTGGCTATACGGGGGGCATCAGCACAACCTTCTCCTCCTCAGTTTTTCTTGAGAAAGGACTGACCTGGCTAAAGTACCTGACTCCAGGAGAGCATTCATGGCAGTGAATCCTGAGCAGAGATAGGCACCTTCCTCTGGCCTAGAGTTAGGTGTCTAACTCCATTTTAGGGGTAGGAGTTGGCCCCACCCCTCTTTTTGGCACTTCCCACTGGCTATCTTAGGTGGCTCCTGACTCAGCATGCTGGTTTCTATGAATCCCTTTTTTAGGCACCTAATTCTCCCCCAGCATTATACAGGAAGCCTGGATGTAAATTCCAGTAGGCAGCCGGGCACCTAAACATTAGGCGTTGCGAAGCTGATCGTTGCAACGCTTATGTTCCTTTGTGAATGTAGCCTTTTGAAGCCAGGCTTTGGGAGACCAGTTATTAAGCAGGTGGGAGGAATCAAGGCCTTTGGGGTTTATTCAGGGTGGCTATATCTACAGAGCTAGGCAGCAAGAAGCCCTTCTCCAGTGAGGCGAGGCCCCAGATGGAGTGAGAAGACACCAGACTGAGTGAGCACAAGGGACTTTGGATCGTGTGGCAGTTAGTGAGGGAAGCAGGCTCTGAGTTGAACTATTACTAGATGGTACACTGAGAAACTAAAATCTCTCTAATAAAACTTTCCCCTTGAATAACTAACAGACCACAAAAAAGTAAATCCTTCTCCGCTCACAGTTAAAACCCAATCTAGTAATGGAGGTAGAAGACCAGCAGCTGACTACCCAGGGTGAGCACTATCCAATTTATTGCACAGAGTGAACACTGTGTGATTGTTTGCTTTGTGGCCAAGTGGTATATGTATGCATCCGGTACAAGCAGCTCATGGCCATCAGAGCCCAGGTACAGAATCCTGAGGCCAGAATTGCTGAACTGGAAGAGCATAGACAGATTAAACCGTTTATAGACATTGGGACATTGTGGAGCAGGCCCTCCTCAGAACTGACTTCCCTGATCCTCCAGTTGAGGAAGCCAGTCTCATGGTGGAAGGGCACCAAGGGGAAATGGAGG
Source organism: Terrapene triunguis (assembly GCF_002925995.2). Classification (NCBI taxonomy): domain Eukaryota; kingdom Metazoa; phylum Chordata; order Testudines; family Emydidae; genus Terrapene; species Terrapene triunguis. Next base: position 59,423,012 of record NW_020664417.1, on the reverse strand, counting down.
GACATACCCCCTTAGATAGGACTCTCCTTCCAACTGAGATAGTGGAGACTGGCAGCTCCTCATTCACCAAGGAGGTCTCTCCAGAGGATGGAATTCCAGTGGGGAGAAAGAGACAGGCTGTGGTGACAAGGGATTTATCATCAGGGATGTAGACAGTTGGGTATGTGGTGACTGTGAGAACTGCTTGGTGACTTCACTGTCAGGTGAGAAGGTAGCAGATATCATGGGACACCTATACAAACTCTGATGAGTTCTGGAGGAAGATCTGTGGTCATGATATGCACCGACAGGAGAAAGGTCCTGGAAGCTAGATGTAGAAACTAGGTAGAAGGCTTAGGCCTGGGCCTTAGTGGTAGCGTTCTCTGAAATGCTTCAAGTTTCATGCACAGGTCCAACTAGGCAGAGGGAACTTTGAAGTCTGAATGCATGGTTGAGAAGATAGTGCAAAGAAGAGGGATTTCAGTTTATTAGGCACTGGTGAACATTTTGGGGAAGGGGGAGCCTATTCAGAGGGCATGGGTTCCACATTTGTCAAAATGGAACTAGACTGCAGGAATATAAAAATAAATAAGATATTGGGGTGTCTGTTACAGCTTTCCCCCTATTCCATTTTGTTTCTTACAGCTGTCCCCTTACTCCATTTTGTTTTTGTTCTCCTCCTGTGGCCGCCCCTCCCTGGCTGTTAAGTTGTTTACCAGGGCCACTGCCCTTCTCAAAGGGAAGGCCACTTGTGCTACGTGCTAAGTGGGACTACTGCCCTGTTCAAAGGGTTGGTCCTGTTATCACCTTGTTAAACCTGGGCTCGGTGTAGGGTAGGCAATGTCCAGAGCTGCAAGACCTAATGTGTTTTTGAGATCCTGGGCATGAGTCATAGGCCTCATGTGCTTTTGAGTCCTGAGGTGGGAACTCACGCCTATGGTCCAGGACTCTGCCCAGGCATGTCTCTATGCTCACCTGCAGTTTTTCCCTGTATCTCCTCCCCTCTGACAGAAGGAGCCTATCAGGATTACTGGTGGGGAAACTGCCTGAGATTGCCTTTAAGAACAGGCATTTTTGAAACAAACATCAGAAAGGTTCCTGCATTGCTACCTGGTCTGATCAGCCAGGGGTTCTGGGGGGTCCTTTCTCCACTCTCGTTTTATTTTTGAGCGTACCCCCATTTTTTAACCCCCCCCACGAAGAACGAATTGCTGCCTGAGAGACCTCCTGATTATCAAGACCGTACCAAGCCCTCCTTGCTTCTTCTGATGTTGTTGCTGCTTCTGCCTTTGCTGCTGCCTTGGGGACTGGTAAGAATCCCTCTGTGAAACTTTCTATACTTTTATTTTATTACTTTAGCTGCTGGCTCTGTTTCCCCAGCACACAGACTCAAGCTAAACCTTGGTCTGTGTCTTAAAACCTCTCTTAAACTCCTTGGTCTGTATCTGTACTCTGTTTCTTGCTTTGCAGCGCCTTTGCTGCTAGAAATAAACCTGTGCCTTCCTGGACTGTATCCTGGGCTGCCAGCTTGCAGCCACCACTAGTTAAATCCCCCTCCCCCCTTGGAGCTGTATCCTGGGCACACACCACTCTGCCCTCTGGAACTACCCCTAGTATAAGGTGCACCCATTAGGTTAAATTTTGTCTTTTAGTCTAGATAAGTTGTAATTTCATTTTGCATAGCTGTAGTTAAGTTAGGTTTAGAAAATTGCTTGCATTGTACCCTGTAAGTTAGGCTTAAAGAACTGTTGCATTGTGTTTTGTTACTTGCTAATTTGTGTAGTTTTGGTTAAGTTAAATCATAGATAAGATTTTGCTGTGTTTTATATAATTGTCTCTCTGCTGTTTAAACTTGCAGCCTGTCTGTTCTGTGTCTCCCTGAGTTTAAATCTCCCTCCACCACGTGCTCCTCTTCCCCCATCCCCCAACCTCACTTCTCTACCACTTTCTTTCCCTCTCTCTCTCTTTCTCTCTGCTGTTCAAACTTGCAGCCTGTCTGCTCTCTCTCTTTCTAGCATAAACCCCCATTGGTTACCCCTTTTCTACCCCTTTTCTCTCTAACACCCCTCACATTTTACATTTACACCACTGTGACACATTTTTTACCTAAAGTTGTTGGTTATTTAACCCATTTTACCCATAACTGTTAGTTGGTTATATGCTGCTGTGACACACCCTTTACATAGAAATTGTTAGCTACCTGTTACATTTATACTTCAGTGTTAATTGGTTACCAACTGTATTGTACCCCACTATTGAAACCCCCTATCCCATTTACTAGAAGAACCCCCCCCATCATTGTCTATTGTAAACACCCTATACACCCATCCCATCGTATTTCATTGTTAAATTCCCACCACTTCCTTTTTCCTTTAATAAAGAAATTAATTGGCACCCCACCTGTGTGGTAATTGCTCCCCAAGATCCCATATACCTGCTGGCAGGGACATGGGGAAGTATTTAAACTAAGTGGTGGGAGGAAACGAGGAGCTGAGGAGCACGTAAGTCAGACAGAGATATCTGATTCATCAGTTATACAGTGGTATCTGTGTAGCCAATAAAGGGTAGGATGCAAATTACAGTTGAACTAGAACAAGGAGAGGATAAGAACACAGAGTTAAATAAATTCTGTAAAATTGGAAAGGTGTCAGATTAAGGAATAAAACAACAACAGGAATTTAGCCATATTTTTTATTCTTGACTATATACAAATGCAAGATGTTTAAAAATTAGATGGGGAACTAGGATGCCCTGCAGCGGATGAGTACCTTGATATAATAGGCATTAAGAAACTCAGTGCAATGACAAAAACAGTGGGATACTGAGTTATAAACTATACAGGAAAGACAGATTCGGCTGAAGAGGTGGAGCAGTAGTGCTGTACCTAATGGATTCCGTAGACTCTAGTGAGCTAAAAATGGTGAGTGGAGAGGAGCACACAGTTGAACGTACATGGATACAATTCCCCATCTGTAAGACTGTAAATATACTAGCAAGGCTAAACTACCAGCCATTGGACCACAAAAAAGAAATTGAATGAACAATATAGGGAGAGCTCAAAGAGGCAGAAAAATCTGACAAAAAAGGATAGTAACTGTTCAAATGGCACAACAGGACACAGTTTAGAGAAACAATTTCTCACTACTCTAAGTGATTGCTTCTCAGAACAGCTAGCTCTAGAGAAAACAAGAGGCGAGATTATTCTTGACTTAGTCTTAAGCAACACACAGGAGCTAATTGTGGAATTGATGGTAGCTGAGCCACATCTCTGGGGCAGCTACAGTACCAAAAAGTGACACTGGAACTAAACTTTAGAAAGGGAGAAATGAGAAACCAAGTATTGCCAGGGCTAAGAACTGTCTAGGAGACAGAAAGCAAAGAGCAGGAGTAAATGATCAGTTTTCATAATGGGAAAAGTTTAACAGCAGGATGCCTCAAGGGTACATACTAGTCCTGTGTTGTTTAATATATTTATTAATGACCTGGAAGGGGGGGAGGGTGAATAGTGCTGTGGCAAAGTCTGCGTGAGCCAGTGTTCTGGTATGTTACTGAGCATTCTCTCACTCAGGTGCTTACCCACATGCTCAGGGTCTAACTGATTGCTGTATGTGGAATTTCCCCTCAAGTTACATTGGCAGTGACCTTGGAGTTTTTCAGCTGCCTCTGCAGCATTGGGGTGCCGATCACTTGCAAGGATTATCTGGGCCTATCTCACTTAATGAATTCCCTGCCATTGCAGGGGCCTCGAGCACTGGTGCACCTCAGGCCTTCCTATTCTCTGCCTGTGATATGCAATAGCTTAGTCTTCTGTGGGCTGTAATGCTTTGATCTAATTGTGGTTCTTGGGTTTAGTGTTCAGGTGCTGGCAGTCTGTGATATACAGGAGGTCAGACTAGATGATCTGGCCTTAAGCTCTATGACTCTAAATGAGCTAGGTGAATGGGCAACACAATGGCAAATTAACTTCAGTGTCAATAAATCCCAGCACCCCTCCATACTCATCCAGCTCCCAGTGGACCCTTCTCTGACACACAGGTCCCAACCCCACAGCTCCCAGGGTAATCCTTCCTTTGCCTATAGGTCACAACCCTCCCCCACCTCCTGGGGTGCCCCCAGACCCCAACTATTCCTGCTCCCTGGGGACTCCTCCCTGGACCCCCCCAGGTCCAGCCCCTCCTCTCCCGGGGATCCCTCCCTGTGTCCCTAGGTCCCAGCCCCCCTGCTCCCTGGGGGGCCTCTCCCTGTGCCCTCAGGTCCCAACCCCCCAGCTGCCCCTAAGGCCCAGCTCCCCCCAGCTTCCTGGGGGGGGAGGGGTCCTGCCTTGTACCCCTAGGTCCCAGCCCCCCAGCTCTTGACGCCGCCTCCATGACAACCCAGCTCCCAGTGGACCCCCCTCCTTGTGTCTCCACATCCCAGCCCCACTCCATGCCCACCCAGCCTCCAATGGGCCTCTCCGTGTGCTCACAGGTGCCAGCCCTCCACTCCCAGAGGGACCCCAGATCCCAGCCCCCCTACATGCTGACCCAGCTCCCAGGGGACTGGGGGTTCTCCCTTTGCCCCCAGGTCCAAGACCCCCCCCCACTCCCTGGGGTCTCTCCCTGTGCCTCCAGGTCCCAGCCTCCGAGGTCCTGGGGGACCTTGTCCTGTGCCTCCAGGTCCCAGCCACCTATCTGCCAGGGTGCCTGTCCCCGTACCCCCAGATCCCAGCCCTCCCTTGAGGGACTCTTCGTGTGCCCTCAGGTACCAGCCTCCCTCAGCTCCTGGAGAGCGGGGCCTCCCTTTCCCCCAGGTCCCAACGCCCCCCCCCCCCCCCCCCGGGCCCCCCCCCCGTCCCCCCCGTCCCCAGCCCCCCCCCCCAGCTACTGGGGAGCACCTCTCTGTGCCCCTAGGTCCCGGGTCCCTCCCTATGCCCCTGGGTCCCAACCCCCATCTCCTGGAGGGCCCCTCCCTGTGTCCTCACATCCCAGCCCCATTCCATGCCCGTCCAGCTCCCAGTGGGCCCCTCTGTGTGCCCCCAGGTTCCAGCCTTCCCACTCTCAATGGGCCCCTCCCTGTACCCCCAGGTTGTAGCCCCTCCCCAGCTCCCAGGGGGCTCCTCCATTGCCACCAGGTCCCAGCCCCCCCAGTTCTTGGGGACCCCCTCCCTGTGCACTCAGGTCCCAGCCGCCAGGGCCTGGGGGCCCCTGCCCCCAGAGCCCAGCACCCCTCCATACTCATCCAGTCCCAGTGGACCCTTGTCTGTCCAACAGGTCCCAACCCCGCAGCTCCCAGAGGAATCCTTCCTATTCCTATAGGTCACAACCCCCCCCTCACCTCCTAGGGTGCCTTTTCCCGTTCCCCCAGGCCTCAGCCAATCCTGCTCCCTGGGGACTCCTCCCTGTACCCCCCCCAGGTCCAGCCCCTCCGCTCCCGGGGATCGCTCCCTGTGCCCCTAAGGCTCAGCTCCCTGTACCCCCAGGTCCCAGCACCCCAGCTCTTGGTGCCCCCTCCATGTGCCCCCACATCCTATCCCCCCCTCGATGACTACCCAGCTCCCAGTGGGCCCCTCCGTGGGCCCCCAGGTGCCAGCCCTCTACTCCCAGAGGGCCTCCAGATCCCAGCCCCCATACATGGTGACCCAGCTCCCAGGGAATGTGGGGGAGGGGGCTCTCCCTTTGCTCACAGGGCCAAGACCGCCCCACTCCCTGGGGACCCCTCTATGTGCACCCAGGTCCCAGCCCCCCCACTTACCAGGGGGCTTCTCCCTCTGTCCCCAGGTCCCAGCTTCTCGGCCTCCTCTCCCTTTGCCCTAATTCCCAGCCCCGCTCCCCCACTCCCTGGGGTCCCTCCCTGTGCACCAGCTGCCAGCCACCACCACACTCCCAGAGGGCCCCCTATATCTACCCACCGGTCCCCGCCCCCCCACAACCCAGTGGGCCCTTCACGGAGCCCCCAGGTGCCAGCCCCCACTCCCAGGGGGCCCCTCCATATGATCCCCAGATCCCTCCCCCTCCATGCCTACCCACTCCAAGTGCGTCCCTCCCTGTACCCCCAGGTTCCAGCCTCCCCACTCCCAGCGGGCCCCTCCCTGTACCACCAGCTCCCAGCCTCCCCCAGCATCCAGGGGGCTCCTCCCTGTGTCCCCAGGTCCCAGCCCCACAGCTTCCAGGGAACCCCTCCCTTTACCCCAGTAGCTAGCGCCCTACCTCCTGGGGGGGTCTCTCCCTTTGCCCCCAGGTCCCAGACCCCCCCCTTCCCTGTGCCCCAGCTGCCAGCAGCCCCCCCACTCCCAGAGGGCCCCCTATATCTGCCCACAGATCCCAGCCCCCCCAGCTCCCAGTGGGCCCCCTCAAAGTGACCCCAGATCCCACTCCATGCTCACCCAGCACCCTGGGAGCCCCTCCCTGTACCACCAGTTCCTGCAGCTCCCAGAGGTCTCTCCCTGTGCCTCCAGGTCCTTGCCCCCCCCCCCACCCCCCGGGGGCCCCCCCCCGTGGCCCCCCCCCCCCGGTCCCAGCACCCGCAATTCCTGGGGAAGCCCTTTCTGTGCCTCCAGGTCCCAGCCACCCACCTCCCGGGGTGCCTGTCCCCGTACCCCCAGATCCCAGCCCTCCCTTGAGGGAGTCTTCTTGTGCCCTCGGGTACCAGCCTCCCCCAACTCCTGGAGGGCGGGGCCTCCCTTTCCCCCAGGTCTCAACCCCCCTAGATCCTGGGAGCCCCAAGGGCCCAGCCCCCCAGCTACTGGGGAGCCCCTCTCTGTGCCCCCAGCTCCCCCCAGCTCCATGGGGGGTCCCTCCCTATGCCCCCTGTCCCAACCCCCATCTCCTGGAGGGCCCCTCCCTGTGTCCTCACATCCCAGCCCCATTCCAGGCCTGTCCAGTTCCCAATGGGCCCCTCCCTGTACCCCCCAGGTCCTAGCCCCTCCCCAGCTCCCAGGAGGCTCCTCCACTGCCACCAGGTCCCAGCCCCCCCAGTTCTTGGGGACCCCCTCCCTGTGCCCCCAGGTCTGAGCCCCCCCACCTCCCAGGGGGTCGCTCCCTTTTACCCAGGTCCCCCACTCTATGTGTACCCCCAGGTGCCAGCCCCCACTCCCACTCCCAGAGGGCCCCTCCATTCGCCCCCCAGGTCCCAGGTCCCCAGCTCTGAGGGACCCCCTCCCTGTTCCCCGAAGTCCCAGCCCCCACCTCCCAGGGGGCCTCTCCCTGTGCTCCCAGGTCCCAGCCCCCCACCTTCCAGGAGGTCTTTCTCTTTTCCCCAGGTCCCAGCCGCCCCCCCACTCCCTGGTGGCCCCTCCCTGTGGCCCCAGGTCCCAGTCCCTGCACCTCCCAAGGGGCCTCTCCCTTTTCCCTCATGTCCCAGCCCCCCAGCTCCCGGGCATCCTCTCCAACCCCCACAGCTCTCAGGGGGCCTCTCCTTCTGCCCCCAGGTCCCACCTAAGTTCCCTCTAAGCTGTGCAGCCACGCAGCTGTGCAGCAGCCTATCAAGGACTGCACAGGTGCTCAGGGCTGTGGCGGGGCGGCGCGAAGGCACCTCTCCGTGGCTCCAGCCCTGGACCTGCTGAGGCTGAGAACAGATGGGGAGCGATGCTCTCCTTCAGCCCAGGTGCTGCTGCTGTGAGAGACGGCTAGGTGGCGTCCTCTCTCCCCACAATGGCTCTGGGGCAGCCTGCATCCCAAACCACTCATCCCCGGCTCCAGCCCAGACCAGCTGGAGCCCTCACCCCCCCTCTGGACCCCAACCCTGTGCCCCAGCCCTGAGACCCCTCCCACACCCTGAACCCCTCATCCCCGGGCCCCAGCCCAGAGCCCAACCCCCCAGCCAGAGCCCTCACCCCCCTCTGAACCCCAACCCTCTGCCCCAGCCTTGAGACCCCTCCCACATTCCAAACCCCTTGGTCCCACCCCCACCATACATCATCTCCATATTAGTGGACATAACAAAATTAATTCCACACATGGACAGAAAAAGTTAGAGGGAACATTGGCTCCCAGACCCACCCCCTAGGTTCCTGGGAGCCCCTCCCTGTGTCCTCAGGTCCCAGCCCTTCCCCCCATTCCCTGGGGGCCAGTCCCTGTGCCCACAGATCCCAACCACCCATCTCCCTGGGTCTCCCACCCTGTGCCCTCAGGACCCAGCCCTGCCAGCCTCCAGGCGCCCCCTCCCAGTGCTCCCAGGTCCTAACCCCCAAGGTCCGGGGGGGGGCTGCCCTGTTCCCCCAGGTCCCAGCCCCCCAGAGCTCCTGGGGGGGCCCTCCTTGTGCCTCCAGGCCCCAGCCCCCTCAGCTCCCAGGAAGCCCCTCCCTATGCCCTCAGGGCCGAGCCCCCCAGCTTCCGGGGCCCCCCTCTCTGTGTTACCAGGTCTCTCAGGGAAGACTGTCAAAAAACAGGGCAGTTACCGCAAGCTAGTGGTGTGTCTATAATTAGCTTTCACCAAGCCAGTGACAAATGTGATCTCCTGGATCACTATACCAGTCTCACCATGGAGTCACAGAGAGTCCACTCAAACACCTCCAGTCTATCTTAATACCCAGACCAACGGGACTTTGTGATAAGAGATCACTTAAACCAAAAATCACACTACCTCAGGTTGCTCCCAGTCCCACGAGGCCAGTCACTTATCACAGCTCAATTGCTACTCTAGACCTTACACCAAAGACAACGGTGGTACCCAAGTCTATAGTAAATTCACTAAAGGTTTATTAGCTAAGAAAAGGAAGTGAGCGTTACTGAGAGGTTAAAGCAGGTAAAATGTATGCACATAGTTTATAATTCCAAATGGTGGCAGTGATGTAATAAACTGCCAGTTTCCCAAAGTATTTCCAGGGTACCCAGATTGTCTCTGGGGATCTCCGCTTTGCATCTGGTACACTTCCCTGTAAGAGGCCAAACAGTCCAGTGATGAAGGATCTTTCCCTGAATCCATACTTACAGCTGCTTTGCACAGAAAACCAGCTGACAGGGTCACTAGCCACATGGGCTTTTCCTTTGATTACAGAGCATTAGAAATCCATTTGGAGTCATTGACCTCCGATCAACACACACAATGACCACTTGCTTTGAAATTAGGTCTTTTCTGTTCGATTACTTCATTTGCATTCTAGAAGGCTTCTTTCTCCTTTGATGGGTTCTTTAGTTATAGGGGTATACACAATGTAAATGTTTGCTATTATTTTATAACAGGATACAGATAAGTGAAAACAATTTAAGTAATGTCCCATTAGTTTTCATGAAGTTTAAACACCAACTACACTTTGATCTATACTAATACACAAGTGAATTGGTCTGGGGCATCGGAATGAGGTGGCACCTGGTCTGCCAGTGTCACGCCAGACATGGCCAACTCAAACTGCACATGCTGCACATGACACATGGTGTAGCTGCTGATGTCCCCTACATAGACTGGAGCATCTGGTGCAAGGCCACAAGTACAGACTGCTGGGATCACGTCGTCATGCAGACTTGGGATGACCAGCAGTGGGTCCTCAACTTTTCATAAAGGCGGCTACATTTCTGGACCTTTGTGAGCAGCTTGCCCTGACCCTCTGATGTAAAGACACAGGCATGAGGCCACCCTTGCCAGTCCAGAAGCGGGTTGCTGTAACTGTCTGGAAGCTGATTACCCCAAACTGATACAGGTCTGTTGCCAACCAGTTTGGTTTTAGGAAGTCGACCCTGGGTAAAGTGGTGGCAGAGGTTTCTGAGGCAACCAGGCATGTGGTTTACCCCAAGGTGGTGGACATACAAGATATACCTGAAGTAATTGCTGGCTGTGAGAGAATGGGATTTCCTAACTGTGCTGGGGCCATTGATGGGACTCATGTGCCTAGAATTTGCCCTCCCCAAGGAGCACAAGTATGTAAACTGCAATGGGTGCTACTCCACTTTTATGCAGGCCTTTGTGGATCACAGAGGTCAATTTATGAATATCATTGTGGGCTATATGGGGACAGTTCATGATGTCACGGTTTTTCAACAGTCAGGAGTCTACATTCATGGTGTTATACCAATAAAAACTAGCAGGATCTTATTAAAGGGGACAAGATAAAGATGCCACATTTATTATGATAATTTGATTTATGACCAATAACTAATATCTTAATTCTTATACACACACATTATACCTAATACCTATACACACACACACACATTCACACACACACACATCCATTAGATGTTCTGCAGCTGCTGCATAGTTACCAGTCCTGCTTGAGTCTGTGGCTTGAGTTTGCAGCTTGGGTTCATAGCTTGTGGCAGCTAACTGGCCAGGAAAGCCAGGCACAAGGACGAGCTGGGTCTCTGTTGGGCATGCACCGATGCCCTTCCATGTTGGCAGCAGAATGTTACCCTCTTCCAAAGTTTTCCATCTCACCCATCCTTTTTGTAGGCTTTAGTTTGAATCCAGAGTCTATAGGTCTTGCTGTGTTACGCTGCCTCTGGGTTTGGTGATTGATCACCCGTCAATTGCAGAAATGACTTTCAGCCTTGGACCAGGCTTTGATTTTCCTTTTATTGTACCTTTTCTTTTTAGGGTGGATTTTTCTTACTTTGTTAGGGCTCTTGTCTGCATCTTCAGCCGTTGGTGTTTGAACTCTATTTAATCAGGACAGGCTGGGGCTGGAGGTTGATTCCATCATCCATACATACCTCATTCATACATCTAAACTAAACTAATAAGATTACAGTAGGGTTTGCAAAAATGAAGGTTGCAGCAAGCCCTTACAAAATGGAGTAAGCGTTTTAAAATGGGGTTTGAATTACAATATGGCAAACAGTGAACAGAAGTTACAATATAGACAAGTATAATGGATGGCAAACAGTGAACAGAAGTTACACTGTAGACAAGTGTAATAAATGGTGAACAGAAGTTACAATACTGAAACAGTGCAAGTCTCAGGGTACGTCTACACTTACCGGAGGGTCCGGCGGCAGGCAATCGATGTTCTGGGATCGACTTATCGCGTCTAGTGAAGACGCGATAAAATCGATCCCTGATCGCTCTGCCGTCGACCCTGGAAATCCACCGCGGCAAGAGGCGGTAGCGGAGTCGATGGCAGCGCGGCAGCGGTCGACTTTCCCCTGTCCTCAAAGCCAGGTAAGTCGACCTAAAATACGCAACTTCAGCTACGGTATTCACGTAGCTGAAGTTGCGTATCTTAGGTCGACCCCCCGCTGTAGTGTAGACCTAGCCACAGTGATTTAAGCAGGAATTGGATTGATAGTGAAACTTACAAAGGCAGCTGACTGAACAGCTATGGCTCTTAACAAGCATCTTAATTGTTAATTAGCCAGTTATTGGGGTAACCGGTTTTATGAATGAATATTGTTTCATTCATAAAACTTTACTTATGAAGTTACATTAATAAAGTGAACAATTAAAAACAATTTCATTCATCAGTTCTACAATTGACAGGCTGGGACGCCATCCCCACCAAACAACATTGTCAGAAATGGAGTTACTGTCCTCACTGTTATTCTGGGGGACCCCACATACCCCCTTTTGCGTTGGCTTATAAACCGTACCCTGATTTCAGAGGCCCTGGCAAAATTACACTCCCAGTAGGTGTAGAATGGGTGTTGAATGTGCTTTTGGCAAACTGAAAGCCTATTGGAGATGTTTACAGACCTATTTGGATGCCAGTGTCATCAATGCTGTCCGCATTACTGGGGCTTGCTGTGCTCGTTACAATCTCTGTGAAGCCAGAGGTGAGCCATTTCCCCCTGAATGGACCTATGTCAGCAAGGGGCCACTGAATCGGCACCCTCAGCCAAAGAGCAGCTACCACAGCTGGAACTGGATGTACCTGGGCAACAGAAATCAGGGATACTTTGTGCTCCCACATTATGGACTTGCATGGCCCAGCGGAAGAGGGGGAATAACACCTTTATGACTGTGCTTGTGGGGGTGTGTGTGTGCGGGTGGGGATGAGACTCATTGTTTAGGGGTGGGGTTGGTTCATTGCTTGGGGAGGGGTGAGAGCTTGATTGCCATGCAGTGTGCTTATGAATGACATGACTACCTATAAAATGAGGAGGAGGGGGTGATTCACAGTATGGATTCATTGAAGGATATGATTGAAGTGTGGATTGCTGTACCTAACTATGGAAACAGTGTTTGCTTACTAATTCCTAATTGTCCCTGACCACATGTTTACCTTTATTAATTTTAAATATACATTGTATGATGTGATGCAGTGATAGCAATGAACTTTCATAATGACATAACAAGCTTTATTCATAACCATATATTAGAAGAGTACAACATTCACCCATTGCAAGGCACGCCAGCTGCCCTCACCACACCAAAACACCAGTAGCAACAGAACCACACAGAAAAAAAAATATATAAAAACCATGCAAGATCAAGTGCAAACAGTGAAAGCAAATACAGTACAGAAACACCCTCTTGTGGCATGGCACCTGGCCCCCTGCTGTCCTTTCCCTTCATTCTGTGTTTGCTGTGCACTTGGTGCTGGGGGTGGAGGCATCCACAAGAGAGAGATAAATATAAAGGACTACACGAAGGAAGGTCGTCCTGCCCAGGCATTCATGGGACTTGACTGCATGGGCCACCCAGCCATGGAGTCTTTCAAGCTGCTTCTGGACTGCAGCACAGGGTAGCATGCAGGGGACTCAGGCCATGGTGTGGGTGATGCCAATAGTCTGAGTAGCTGATATCACTAATGACCACAAAACAGTTCTTTCCGCTGAGCTCTGTCCTTCTCCCTTAGGCACTATTCCTGTTCCAGGAACCAGGGCCGGCTCTGGCTTTTTTGCCGCCCCAGGCAAAAAAGCCT
>NW_020664417.1:59407639-59410161 GCF_002925995.2 Terrapene triunguis | reverse complement strand
CGCCCCGCAGGGGAGGGCGGCGAGCCCCGCCGGGGAGAGCGGAGCCCCGGCGGCCAGAGCGCCGGGGGAGGGCGGCGAGCCCCGCCGGGGCTCCGATCTCCCCAGGGGCCAGAGGCTGCGCCGGGGGGAGGGCGGCGAGCCCCGCCGGGGCTCCGATCTCCCCAGGGGCCAGAGGCTGCGCCGGGGGGAGGGCGGAGAGCCCCGCCGGGGCTCCGCTCTCCACGGCGGTCAGAGCGCCGGAGGGAGGGCGGCGAGCCCGGTCGCGGCCCCGCTCTCGGGCCGGAGCGCCGCGCCGCCCCCTCCAGGTGCCGCCCCAAGCACCAGCTTGGTGGGCTGGTGCCTGGAGCCGGCCCTGCCAGGAACTCCCAAGCAAGTGCCTGCTCCTGCACTGCAATCCTGTCCTCAAGCTGTGTAGCCAGCCTGAGCCTTTCTTCTTGCCTCTCGTCCCATGCCTTTCCTCCAGCTATCAGTCCCTCTGTCTTTGGTACTGGACCTACTTGTTGGCCCTCTCCAGAACTTCAACTCTAAATTCATCATGGACACACTTCCTCTTAGAACAGTACGTGAAGGTTTGTTGGTCCAGGTTTGTGCTGCAGTGTGGGCGAGCTGTGGAGGTGCTGCAACCAGTATAGGTCAAGGGGCCTGGAACAGGACAAGACAGAGGGTCATTGTCTCAGATAACTCACTGCAGGAGCAGTGAAAAATTCTTGTGGAATTTCGAGGACATAAAATGTTACTTTTCCAAACTGAACTTAAGTATATTGTATGAGGGATGCTTCAGTCCACAGAAGCTCCCTGGACGCAGCCAGGGTTAACCACAGCAAAAGAGGTGCGGAGACAATGAATGGTAAGTTAGAAATTCAGAGCTGTTTTTTGTTTTCTAAACTTGGGTTTGGGAAGAGTGCCATCCGTGGCTGTGCAACAAAGGGGTTTTCTATCATTTCAGGCCTTCCACATTGTGGAGGTCATAACAGTTCTTGTGTTGCCTGACTGGCAAAGGGAGATGTTATTCCAAGCTGCTGGGGGGAAAACTGAAGTGGAAGCAGCCAACGTATTAAAACGTATAGTGACTGAACAACATATCTATGAGTGGAGTGGGCAGATCAGCTACACAGGTGACCCTGGAAAATACACCCTTCCCCAAAATGTGACTATCTATCTGGATTGCCTTAGTCAGGAAAAGTTTGCAGCTATCAGCATCCAGGATGGGGTCAGAATTCATAAGGCAATCAACAGGATGCTGTGTTTGCTTCCACATGGCTTAGCTGGTTAAGATTGCATGCAAACACACAGAACTACACAGCCAACCCTCCACTCGCTCCTTCTCTCCCGCCATATTTCTGGATGCATTTTCAAAACCCAGTCAAATTTGGGGCAAATGATTTTGTCACCTATGGACTGCATGGCCTACCTTTAACTGAAATAGACTAGATTTGTTAATGGAACACATTTCTCCCTCCCCCCTCCCCCAGTTCACTGTTTCCAGGCGGCTCGTTACACTGCTGAGTGGTTACAGAGCAGCATACTTACAGGTATGGCTGTAAGTATGGTGATTATTTTTAGGAAACATAGCAAAAATCTGCATCTTTCCAGTAAAAATTCACTTTCAAGGCATTTCTCTTGTTTGCATTTCTCCACGTGATGGTGGCGGAAGCCAAGCCGCTGGATTCAATCTGCTATTAGTGGATACACACTGATAGCCAGAGCTTCTAATAACTTTTGCATTGTTTCATAGAATGGAAATTCCTCCCATTGCTGTATTAATAAATATTAAAATGGAGCCAGAAACTTACCAGGCTCAGGGGCGGCTTCTATCCCATCTGTTCTATTTCTGGGGGGTGGGGGACATCAAACAGCTCCTCTGAGTATGGCCCAGGAAGTGCTGCTGCTGCTGCTCCTATGGCAGAGGCTCCCCGGGGAGCCAGTTTCAGCAACAGAGTCACTTTGCTGGCCTCACTCCGCCCCTGCTGCTGGATTTTGGGGCCAGCAGGGCGCCATTCTGGCTGACCAGGTCATCATGCACCACGGTTGGCTCAGTGCTCAGTGCAGTGCCCAGCGCCCAGTCAAACTCCCATAAAATGGGCATGATGTTGGTGAGCTGCCTGAAGTGTGGTTCTGGTCCATGGTTTTCTTGTACTCACTCTCGAGATGCTTAATCTGCTCCCTGCGCTGGTCTCCAGTCTGGTAAATTTGCAATGCTGCCAGCTTCTTTGCTATTTGCTAGGATGTCTGGTCATTCATGGTGTGCTTACTAAAATCCATTGTTTTGCTGGCCTCGCACCAGAGATTTACCAAAACCTGGCTGTGCTCGCATGACCATGAAGCAGCACACTTTGCAAAAGGCTTGTTCTGTTCAGACTCCATTGTAAACACAGACGGTGTGTTTGCAGTTTAGTGGTCAAAAGACAATGGAAGGGTTGAATGCTGACTCAGTGAGCTGCTGCACTAAACCTTCTGTTGTCACTGGAATTGACTGGAGATTCGTGGGCTAGAGAGAACAAAGGAAGCTGGCTCATGGGACT
>NW_020664417.1:59295828-59392639 GCF_002925995.2 Terrapene triunguis | reverse complement strand
AGGCTCCTGGCTGGGGCAGGGGGTGGGTGTGCAGGAGGGGGTGAGGGTTGCAGGCTCTGGGATGGAGTTTGGGGGTGGGAGGCGGTGCAAAGGGAGGGGGTGCAGGCTTTGGGAGGGAGTTTGAGGGCAGGAGGGGGTGTGTGGGAAGGGGGGAGGGGGTTTGGGAGGGAGTTTGGGGATAGGAGGGGATGCAGGGGTAGGGCTGTGGGTCTGAGGATGAGGGGTTCATGATGCAGGAGGGGGCTCAGGGATGGAGCAGAGGATTAGGGTGTGGGGGGATGAGGGCTGGGGCTGAGGGGTTTGGGATGTTGGAGAGGCTCAGGGCTAGGGTGGAAGGATTTATACGATCTGAAGAGAAAGGGCAGCCTGTCTTCCCATTAGTAGATGGGGGACACTAGGACCCGGGGGCAGCAGACAAGGGAGAGGCAGGCGGGGCGGGACGCACGGAGGGGGACGCGAAGAGGGGGGGTGGCAGGTGGACGCCGGGGACCCATCCAACACTCCCCCGCTCCCTGACTCCCCCCCCCCCCCCCGGCCCCCCCTTACCCTTCTGGCCCCCCGTGTTTGCAAAATACTCTGCCCGGTGGGTCAGTTTGTGTGTTACACAGGGCTGCAGACAGAGGGAGGGGGGAGCAGGGGAGGGCTCTGGCTGCTGGAGGCCAATGGGAGTGGGTCAATCGGCCAAGCCGCCCAATCAGCAGCCGCACTCTGCATGGAAGGGAGGGAGGGAGGCGAGGGAGAAAAAAACCCCGGACATTTTAACCTTGTTACCAATTCCTCCCGGACGGCTATTTAGAGACGCAAAAGCCGGACATGTCTGGGGAAATACGGACGGATGGTAACCCTAACAAAACACAATCTAAGTCTTATACACTACACAGGATTTGAATCAAACTGTCTCACGCTGTTAGATAGTACAAGCAGTTTGTGGATGTTTCATACACAGGCAGGGGGTTTATTCTTTCCCACCTGGGATCAGCATTTCCCCTGTTCAAAGTCTTTGTTCTTCCAGAGTCACTTTCAGGTGTTGATTTGTGGAGAAAGTGAGGAGTTCAGTATCACATGATTTAGTCACAAGACCTTGAATGCTTCGATGAGTCATAGCAGCCATTATCCATAGGCAGACCAAAGCCTCCACAGCTTAGGATAAGCTCTTCCATGACCCATTGTCTAGGTCAGAGGTGGGAAAACTACAGCCCGCGGGCCATATCTGGCCTGCAGGACCTTTCTCCCCGGCCCCTGAGCTCCTGGCCCGGAAGGCTAGCCCCCAGCCCCTCCCCTGCTGTTCCCCCTCCCCCCGCAGCCTCAGCTCACTGTGCCACTGGCGCAATGCTCTGGGCAGCGGGGCTGCAAGCTCCTGGGGTAGCGCAGCTGCAGAGCCCGGCCTGACCCGGTGCTCTGTGCTGCGCGGTGCGTGGCTGGCTCCAGCCGGGTGGCGCAGCTGCCTGTCATGGTACAGCCGCGCCGCCAGCCACCGGTGCTCCAGGCAGTGCGGTAAGGGGGCAGGGAGCGGGGGAAGGAGGTTGGATAGAGGGCAGGGGAGTTCGGGGGGTGGTCAGGGGCCGGGGGTGTGGATAGAGGTCAGGGCGGTCAGAGGGCGGGGAACAGGGGGGTTGAATGGGGGCAGGGGTTCCGGGGGCGGTCAGGGAGAAGGGGTGGTTGGATGGGGCAGAGGTTCCGGGGGGGGGGGCAGTCAGGAAGGAGAGGAGGGGTTTGATGGGACGGCTGGGGGCAGTCAGGGGTGGGGGTTCCAGGGGCGGTCAGGGGACAGGGAGAAGCGGTGGTTGGATGGGGCAGGGGTCCCAGGGGACAGTCAGGAAGGAGAGGGGAGGTTGGATAGGGTAGCAGGGGGGCAGTTTGGGGCAGGGGGTCCTGGGGCGGTCAGGGAACAGGGAGCAGGAGGGGGTGGATGGGGCAGGGGTAAGGGGGGCTGTCAGGGAACAGGGGGGTTGGATGGGGCAGGAGTCCTGGGGGGCCGTCAGGGGCGAGAAGCGGGGGGGGGTCGGATAGGGGGCGGGGGCCAGGCCACGCCTGCCTGTTTGAGGAGGCACAGTCTCCCCTAACCAGCCCTCCATACAATTTCTGAAACCCAATGCAGCCCTCAGGCCAAAAAGTTTGTCCCCGCCTGGTCTAAGTTGATAGGCCATTCAACTTGAATAGGACATTCATAACGTGCTGTCTAGACTATACGTGAAGCTTTGTGGGTGTTACAAGCATATTTGAAATACAAGATGCATAATCAGTAATAATAACTCCAGATACAAAAAGGATACATGCATACCAATAGGATAATCATATTCAGCAAATCATAAATTTGTCCATTGACACCTTACATGACACATCTTGTACAAGATGCAACATAATTATATCATAATCATACCATAATCATATTACTATGGTGAATATGGGGTGCAGAGTGTCTATCTTCAATGGCAGTATCACAGGGTGCCCTGCATGTTGAGCAGGGCCACCCCCATTGGCACAGTGTGGGGTACGTACACCCCATCACACAATCGTTAGGACTTCCTGTGGGAACAGGCAATTGTGATACAGAGAGCTCAGGACCCCTGGCAGGGCCAAGTGAACAATCAGTCTGCAGCCCCTGGGCAGAACAGAGCACAACAAACAGTCTATGGTCCCTAAGCCTCCTGGCTGGGGCAGGTAATAGGAGTTGGAGCTCGGACCCTGTGGGCTGGGCAGAGCATAGCAACCAATCAGTTTGCAGTCCCTAAGCAGGGTAGAGGAACCAATTAGCCTGTGGCTATAGCCTCCGGTAGCCACACCTTGTGTCAAGTGTGGGGGTGGGATGTAGGAGAACCCAGGGCCACCCTACTCCACCCGGTTCTGACCTAGGGCCCTATGAAGCTGGGAAATTCCTAGTTACAAGAATAAATATCAGCTTCTAATACATTCCCTGGGTCACTTCCTACCTCAAAGCTCATCTCGGGCATCTCCTCGGCTGGCAGCAACTCAGTTCTCCAATCTGTCTCCATGGTCGACTGGTCAACTGCAGTACAGTCCAGGTCCACAGCTCCCACCTCTTGGAGAGTTGCAGGCATCTCTGCAGGAGCTTGCAGCACATATCCTTCTCCTTCATCTTCATCCTCATCCTCTGCCAGGCCAGACTGAGCTGGGCCGCCTCCTTTTATCTGTCCCTTCCACCTGGAGCATGTGCAGCAGAAGTGAGGGGGTCATGGTCTCCTGGGCCCACAGTGATTGGTCAGGCCTCGTTGGCCCAGTGCGGGGTAAGGACACCCCATCACAGGTAGCATTCAAATATGGCCAGAAGAAACCCCCTTGGCTGCTATTCTTAAACTTCTCATACCCAGCTTGGCTCTGTGGATTATAAAACCATAAAAATGGCCATCTTGGGTCAGATCAATGGTCCAGTCTAGCCCAGTGTCCTGTCTTCTGACAGTAGCTGGTGCCAAATGCTTCAGAGGGAATGAACAGAAGAGGGCAATTATTAAGTGATCCATCCCCTGTTGCCCATTCTCAGCATCAGGCAGTAAGGAGTTTAGAGACATCCAAAGGATTAGGTTGTGTCTCTGCCCATCTTGGCTAATAGCCATTGATGGGCCTATCCTCCATGAACTTATCTAATTCTTTTTTTGGATCCAGTTATACTTTGGCCTTCACAACATCCCCTGTCAATGAGTTCCATAGGTTGGCTGTGTATAGTGTGAAGAAGCACTTCCTTAGGTTTGTGTTAAACCTGATGCCTATTAATTTCATTGGGTAACCCCTGGTTCTTGTGTTAGGTGAAGGGGTAAATAACACTTCCTTAGTACTTTCTCCACATCATTCATAATTTAATAGACCTCTTTCATATCCTCTCAAGTATCTCTTTTCTAAGTTGAACAGATCCAGTCTTTTTAATGTCTCCTAATGTGGAAGCTGTGTCATACCCCTAATCATTTCTGTTGGTTTCTCTGTGCTTTTTCCAATTCTAATATATACTTTCTGAGATGTGGTGACTATAACTGCATGCAGTATTCAAGGTGTGGATGGATTTATATAGTGGCATTATGATATTTTCTGCCTCATTTTCTATCTCTTTCCTAATGATTCCTAACATTGTTAGTTTTTTGGACTGCCTCTATACACTGAGCAGATGTTTTCAGAGCACTATCCATGATGACTCCAAGATCTCTTTCTTGAGTGGTAACAATTAATTTAGACCGCATCATTTTATATGTATAGTTGGGATTATGTTTTCCAATGTGCATTACTTTGCATTTATCAACACTGAATTTCATCTTCCATTTAGTTGCTCAGTCACCCAGTTTTGTGAGATCTCTTTGCTGTTAGCTTTGGACTTAACTATTTTGAGTAATTTTGTATCATCTGCAAAAGTTGCCACCTTACTCTACCCCTTTTTCCAACTCATTTATGTATATGTTGACCAGCACCTGTCCCAGTACAGATCCTTGGGGAACCCTGCTATCTACCGCTTTTCACTGTGAAAACTGACCATTTATTCCTACCCTTTCTTTCCTATCTTTTAACCAGTTACTGATCCATGAGAGGACCTTTCCTCTTACCCCATGACTTCTTACTTTGCTTAAGAGCCTTTGGGGAGAGACCATGTCAAATGGTTTTTGAAGGATCAGGTACACTATATCCACAGGATCACTCACGTCCACATGCTTGTTTACACCCTCAAAAAATTCTAATAGATTAGTGAGGCAGGATTTTCCAATTTGCCTAGTATTGAGGTTAGGCTTACCAGCCTGTAATTCCAGGATCACCTCTGGAGCCTCTTTTTAAAAATTGGTGTTATGTTAGTTACCCTCCAGTCATCAGGTGCAAAGGCTGATTTAGGCAACAGGTAACATACCACAGTGAGTAGTTCTGCAATTTCACATTTCAGTTCTTTCAGAGCTCTTGGGTGAATACCATCTGGTCCTGATGATGTATTACTGCTTAATTTATCAATTTGTTCCGAAACCTCCTCTAAAGACACCTCAATCTGGGACAGTTCCTCAGATTTGTCACCTAAAAAAGAATGGCTCAGGTGTGAGATTCTCCCTCACATCCTCTGCAGCAAAGACAAATGCAAAGAATTAACTTAGCTTCTCTGTCTTCTTTGAGTGCTCCTTTAGCACCTTGCTCATCCAGTGGCCCCACTGACTCTTTGGGAGAGTTTCTGCTTCTGGTGTACTTAAAAAAAATTGCTGTTAGTTTTTGTGTCTTTAGCTAGTTACTCTTCAAATTCTTTTTTGGCCTGCCTAATTATACTTTTACACTTGATTTGCCAGAGTTTATGCTCCTTGTTATGTTCCTTAATGAGATTTGACCTCCAATTTTTAAAGGATGTCTTTTTGTTGCTAACTGTCTCTTTTACTCTGTTGTTTAGCCAAGGTGGCTTGTTTTTTGGTCTTCAATGTTCCCTCTAATTTTTTCCATCCATGTGCGGAATGAATTTTGTTATGTGCCACACAATATTGAGGTAATGTGCGGATATGCACCATCATCTCCGTACTTTCATGGCAACCCTTATCCCACCAAGAGCTCACAATGTCCTACTGCTAGCACCTAGCTGGGCCTTAGGGAAAGTCTGTCTTCAGATGATGTCTGCAGTACCTATCTGTTCATTCCTACTGCCTCCTTCCATAAGGATCAGTACATGCTTCGCAAACTATACATATAAATGCACCACTGAAATGCAGCCACCTCTGGGGAGAAAAGTCAGCAGCCAGCTAGGCCAACAGCACAGAGAGCACTGTGCAGTAGTTTGGAAAGAGAAGGGGAATTGGGGATAGGAAGAATCTTTTCCTCTCATGCAAAATGCTTGAGATATTTAATGTTCAGACAAGGCTTCATATATAAAGGTCTCATCTGAATGTAAAATATAATACTGCAATATCAGAAATTAAAATAACTGTTTCTTTTTAAATCAGGACACTAAGGCTCAAAATAATTAAAAAAAAACACTCAAATTCCCCTTACTACCGTCCTCTTGTATTAACAAAACAAAGCACTTTAAAACTCCTACAAACTATTCGACCTTCATGTTGTTTATATTTTTACACTGGATCAGCTTGGACAATTAAAGTTCACCTTCAGATTCTCATGCACACACACAAAGTTCCAATGTCTTGGTTATTACAGTGAAACACACATAGCTCTGTAAATTTACACAGCACTTTACAAACACATGGGCTCAGGCAAACTTTCACTTGGCATGAAGTTCTCCCACTTCTTTCCATGAGGCCACTCACATGAGTAACAGCTTCATGAGTAATACTTTTCGGGATCAGGCCTCTAGATAAACCACATGTCCTCTTGCCAACAAAAGCTTGGCAAACACTGCTAGGCAGGGCCGGCTCCAGGCACCAGCTTCTCAAGCAGGTGCTTGGGGCGGCCGTTCCGAACAGGGGCGGCAGTTCCAGGTATTCGGCGGCAATTCGGCGGACGGTCCCTCACTCCGCCTGGGAGTGAAGGACCTCCCGCCGAATTGCCGCAGCAGATTGCGATCGCGGCTTTTTTTAGATCGCGATCGCGGCTCTTTTTTTTTTTTTGGTTTTGGCTGCTTGAGGCGGCCAAAACCCTGGAGCCGGCCCTGCTGCTAGGGGAGGTTTAAATCCACAACAGGGAATTGTTGTCCCAGCCCCAGGGTTGCAGTGGTGAGAGAGGACTCCCCCCACCCCAGGGTGGAGGAGAGAGACATCTCTCCCCACTGCAGCTCTGGGGCTAGGACTCGCAGTCCTTTCTCCCTAACACAGCCCTGCACCCCCAAGCTCCCCCATCACCTCCCCCCCACCCCACTGCCCCCCGTGTCTAAGTCCCTGTGTGTGCTCCTGCACTAATCATGTGGCAGCCCTTGATGGCTTCTTGAGCAGTCGCGCAGGCATGCACCTTAGAGGGAACACAGGTCCTCATGCTGTTTTTTTTATTTGGGGTGTACATTTAGTTTGAGCCTCTATTAGAGTGTTTTTAAAAAGTTTCCATGTACTTTGCAGACATTTCCTTCTTGTAACTGTTCCTTTTAATTTCCATTTAACTAGCTTCCTCATTTTTTGTAGCTCCCCTTTAAAATCCCACTGTGGTGGCTTTCTTTGGTATTTCCCCCCCCACAAAATTAAATTTAATTACACTATGGTTGCTATTACTGAGTGGTTTGGCCATATTGACCTCTTGGATGAGATCCTGGGGATTACTTAAGACTAAATCAAAAATTGCCTCTCCCCTTCTGGGTTTCAGTACCCAAGAAGCAGTCATTAATGGTGCCTAGAAATTTTATCTCTGCATCCCGCCTGAGGTGACATGTACCCAGTCAATAGAGGATATTTGAAATCCTCCGTTAGTATTGGGTTTTCTGTTTTTGTTGCCTCTTTAATCTCCCTGAGCATTTCACAGTCATTGTCACCATCCTGGTGAGGAGGTCAGAAGTATATTCCTACTGCTATACTCTTAATGTTTAAACATGAAATTTCTATCCATAGAACTTCTATGGTACAGTTTGAGTTAAGATGTTTACTATATTTGACTCTGTGCTTTCTTTTCATATAGTGCCAGTCTCCCACCAGCATGACCTACTCTGTCATTCCTATATAATTTTATACCAAGTTTCTGTGTTGCCTGCTAGAGCAATATCCTCATTTAGTACCAAGCACTCAAGTTCGCCCATCTTACTATTTAGACTTCTAGCATTTGTATACAAGCATTTATAATATTTAGAATTTCCAACCTAATGCTTTGTGATACTCTGCCACCATTAGAGAGACAAGGTGATGAGGTAATGTCTTTTATTGGACCTCACCCACCTTGTCTCTCTAGTATTCTGGGATCAACACCTATACCACACACAACTATGCCTCCATGTCCTTTGTACAGAATCCCACTATTAACTGCAATTTCATTTCTATTGTCCTAGTAAACTTTTATGCTTGGAATTGTCTATCAGACTTCCTGCTAGAATTAGTCTTTCAAACTAACTGTTAAGATAAGGTTATTCTGTATCTCGCATTTGAGTGGGTCAGATTTTGTTTCAGAAGTGGATAGTGCTTGAGCCATATTAACTTCAAACTCCTATTCCTGCAGCTCCTTGCCTTCTCTTTTCATAGGTGCTCTTAGAAGCCTGTCATCTATAAGAAACTCCTTATCCAGGCCTGTATTTTACACGTTTTCTTTCAATTTCATTATAATTTCCTAAAGTGTGGGCAGTGTTTTGCACAATAGCTTCTGTAATATGGCTTCCTATGGTTTATGGGGTGTTTCTACCTCAGCTGATTTCTGCTCATAAAACTGTTCACAACCAAAAACTGTTGCCAGTGTATTTTTTTCAATCTGAGCATAGCTCTGTTGTTTTTTAATCAGAGTTTTGAACACACGTCCCAGTGGTGATCGTCTGGCACAAGGACAGGCCCCAATCATAGGAGTTTGTAGCAAAGAAGATCTTTGGCTGCATGTTATTCTTGAGATTAATTCAGCACTGATAATTCTGTATTTTTTTAATTCACAAAACCCATTCTTTTGTCAACCAGCCCAATGCAAATTTGTACTGTCCTCAAGCAACATTATGAGTGGAACATTTAATTATTCTGGGTCTCTGCATTAGCACAATTGCCTCCATCTTCTTGGGTCAGACCAAACTGCATTGGTCACTGAGTATGTATTCCTCATAATTCAGCCTGATATGGCATTTTTTATTGTTCTTATTATATTACTTATAATTGTATTGCAGCAATCCAGTCAGAGTGATGGGGAGAGGTGTAGGGTGGGGGCACTAGGGAAGATGGGGGTGGTGAGGCTTTCGGAGGGGAGAGCAGGCCCTGGGAGTGAAGGGGCAGTAACGGAAATGGGGAGGAGGTGAAGTCTGGGAAAGGGGTAGTAGGGGCTACAGAGTGGGTGAAGGCTGCGAGAAAGGGGCAGGAGGAGAAAAGATGGGGCGAGGGCTGAGGGCAATATATAGAATCATAGAATATCAGGGTTGGAAGGGACCTCAGAAGATCATCTAGTCCAACCCGCTGCTCAAAGCAGGACCAATCCCCAGACAGATTTTTGCCCCAGATCCCTAAATTGCCCCCTCAAGGATTGAACTCATAACCCTGGGTTTAGCAGGCCAATGCTCAAACCACTGAGCTATCCCTCCCCTTGGTCCTGCTTTGAGCAGGGGGTTGGACTAGATCAGTGCTTCTCAAAGCCAGTCCACTGCTTGTTCAGGGAAAGTCCCTGGCGGTCCAGGCCAGTTTGTTTACCTGCCATGTCCGCAGGTTCGGCCGATCGCGGCTCCCACTGGCCGCGGTTCGCCGCTCCAGGGCAACGGGGGCTGTGGGAAGGGCGGCCAGCACATCCCTCGGCCTGCGCTGCTTCCCGCAGCCCCCATTGGCCTCGAGTGGTGAACCGCAGCCAGTGGAAGCTGCGATCGGCCAAACCTCGGATGCGGCAGGTAAACAAACCGGCCCGGACCGCCAGGGGCTTTCCCTGAACAAGCGGCGGCCCAACTTTGAGAAGCACTGGACTAGATGACCTCCTGAGGTCTTTTCCAACCCTAATCTTCTATGATTCTATTGGTCACGGAAAGGACTGGGAGAAGGGGAGGTAAAGGGATGAGGGCAGCAGGCAGGCAGGGTACAGAAGGGCTGGGAGGGGAGATGCAGGCATGAGGGCAGTTGGGGAGGCAGGGTAAGGACTGGGCAGGTGCAGGGGTGAGGGACAGTGGGGGAAGGACTGGAAGGGAGGGTACGGGGGGTGAGGGGCAGCAGGGGGAAGGGTAGGAAGGGAGGTGCAGGGGTGAGAGACAGCCAGGGGAAGGTTAGACTAATTTGAACTTCAACCCCAGTGTATCTTTTATTTATTTCCAAGACTTTCAGTCCTTTTGGACTCTTGCTGAAAAAAAGAGTATAAAAAGCCATTAAATGTATGGCTTTTTAATGTCTTTTGAAGATTCTGCAGCTTGTACTAGCGCTAGCTGGAGTAGATGGCCTCTGCAGTGTGTATAGGAGAGATTAGGGTTATACTTTTCTCTGAGCAAAGCTTGTACTCCACTATGTCTTCCAGAAAAATTTGTAGCTCCATCAAATGCACAAGCAACCATCTGTTTGTGGTTCAATTTACAAGCATTTAACTTTTCTAAGATGTCACAGATGCAGCTGATGTGTCTTCTATAACCTGAACATCTAGAATGCACCTACTGGCCTACTGTGGGCATCAAGATAACATACACAATGACTTGATGCCTATTTGCATTGGTGCATTCATCAGCCATGTATGCACATATTTTGAATATGGTGAGAGATTTCTTCACTTTGAGTCTTTCACTGTTGCACCGCATGCTTCTACAGAGTCAGCTGAGTTTTTTCAGAAAGATAGCGAGCATTTGCCAGTCTTGTTCGAAACCCGTGTCCATAAGAACATAAGAATGGCCGTACTGGGTCAGACCAAAGGTCTATCCAGCCCAGTATCCTGTCTACTGACAATGGCCAATGCCAGGTGCCCCAGAGGGAGTGAACCTAACAGATAATGAACAAGTGATCTCTCTCCTGCCGTCCATCTCCATCCTCTGACAAACAGAGGCTACGGACTCCATTCCTTACCCATCCTGGCTAATAGCCATTAATGGACTTAACCTCCATGAATTTATCCAGTTCTCTTTTAAACCCTGTTATAGTCCTAGCCTTCACAACCTCCTCAGGCAAGGAGTTCCACAAGTTGACTGTGCGCTGTGTGAAGAAGAACTTCCTTTTATTTGTTTTAAACCTGCTGCCCATTAATTTCATTTGGTGCCCCCTAGTTCTTATATTATGGGAACAAATAAATAACTTTTCCTTATTCACTTTCTCCACATCACTCATGATTTTATATACCTCTATCATATCCCCCCTTAGTCTCCTCTTTTCCAAGCTGAAAAGTCCTAGCCTCTTTAATCTCTCCTCATATGGGACTCGTTCCAAACCCCTAATCATTTTAGTTGCCCTTCTCTGAACCTTTTCTAATACCAGTATATCTTTTTTGAAATGAGGAGACCACAGCTGTACGCAGTATTCAAGATGTGGGAGTACCATGGATTTACAAGGGCAATAATATATTCTCCGTCTTATTCTCTATCCCCTTTTTAATGATTCCTAACATCCTGTTTACTTTTTTGACTGCCGCTGCACACTGCGTGGACGTCTTCAGAGAACTATCCATGATGACTCCAAGATCTTTATCCTGATTAGTTGTAGCTAAATTAGCCCCCACCATATTGTATGTATAGTTGGGATTATTTTTCCCAATGTGCATTACTTTACATTTATTCCCATTAAATTTCATTTGCCATTTTGTTGCCCAATCACTTAGTTTTGTGAGATCTTTTTGAAGTTCTTCACAGTCTGCTTTGGTCTTAACTGTCTTGAGCAGTTTAGTATCATCTGCAAATTTTGCCACCTCACTTTTTACCCCTTTCTCCAGATCATTTATGAATAAATTGAATAGGATTGGTCCTAGGACTGACCCTTGGGGAACACCACTAGTTACTCCTCTCCATTCTGAAAATTTACCATTTATTCTTACCCTTTGTTCCCTGTCTTTTAACCAGTTCTCAGTCCATGAAAGGATCTTCCCTCTTATCCCATGACAACTTAGTTTACGTAAGAGCCTTTGGTGAGGGACCTTGTCAAAGGCTTTCTGGAAATCTAAGTACACTATGTCCACTGGATCCCCCTTGTCCACATGTTTGTTGACCCCTTCAAAGAACTCTAATAGATTAGTAAGACACGATTTCCCTTTACAGAAACCATGTTGACTTTTGCCCAACAATTTATGTTCTTCTATGTGTCTGACAATTTTATTCTTTACGATTGTTTCAACTAAATTGCTCGGTACTGACGTTAGACTTACTGGTCTGTAATTGCCGGGATCACCTCTAGAGCCCTTTTTAAATATTGGCGTTACATTAGCTATCTTCCAGTCATTGGGTACAGAAGCCGATTTAAAGGACAGGTTACAAACCATAGTTAGTAGTTCCGCAATTTCACATTTGAGTTCTTTCAGAACACTTGGGTGAATGCCATCTGGTCCCAGTGACTTGTTACTGTTAAGTTTACCAATTAATTCCAAAACCTCCTCTAGTGACACCTCAATCTGTGACAATTCCTCAGATTTGTCACCTACAAAAGCCAGCTCAGGTTTGGGAATCTCCCTAACATCCTCAGCTGTGAAGACCGAAGCAAAGAATTCATTTAGTTTCTCCAAAATGACTTTATTGTCTTTAAGTGCTCCTTTTATATCTCGATCGTCCAGGGGCCCCACTGGTTGTTTAGCAGGCTTCCTGCTTCTGATATACACCTCTACCCCGATATAACGCTGTCCTCGGGAGCCAAAAAAAAAAAAATCTTACCGCATTATAGGTGAAACCGCGTTATATCGAACTTGCTTTGATCCATCGGAGTGCGAAGCCCCCCCCCCGGAGTGCTGCTTTACCGCGTTATATCCAAATTCATGTTATATCGGGTCACGTTACATCGGGGTAGAGGTGTACTTAAAAAACATTTTATTACCTTTTGAGTTTTTCGCTAGGTGTTCGTCAAACTCCTTTTTGGCTTTTCTTACTACATTTTTACACTTAATTTGGAAGTGTTTATGCTCCTTTCTATTTACCTCACTAGGATTTGACTTCTACTTTTTAAAAGATGCCTTTTTATCTCCCACTGCTTCTTTTACATGGTTGTTAAGCCACGGTGGCTCTCTTTTAGTTCTTTTACTGTGTTTTTAAATTTAGGGTACATTTAAGTTGGGCCTCTATTATGGTGTCTTTGAAAAGTGTCCACGCAGCTTGCAGGGATTTCACTCTAGTCACTGTATCTTTTAATTTCTATCCAACTTCAGAATTAACAAATGACAATGCACTTAACATTGGCCTCCAGTTTGTAGTGAGTGGTATCTCTTGCTTGCTAGTCTCTAAGGTGCCACAAATACTCTTCGTTTTTTTTTTTCTATAAACTGAGTTGTGTCTCCCGCATTCTTAACAGCCTCATTAAGTTTAAGTTCTTCTAAAATTGGCTTTGACAGTGACTGGCTTATAAGGAATTCTGCATGTTGGTCTGACACAATATGGCCATTTTTACACAAAAAATAATTATAATAATAAAAAAGTTTAGTACAGAAACTCCCCAAGATAATGAGCTCTTGAGATAGCAATGATGTGAAATAATGACCTTGGCAAATAATGCATTTTAAAAATCTTGGCCTAGTAGGAAACGTACTGGTATATTTATGTAAGTTTCCCAGTCACAAATCTAGCATTCTGGAGCAGAGTCACTAAAACATAGTCCAATGCTCTGGCCACTGTTGTTTGTCATGCCACCGTTCACTCTACCCCTCCATCCCCAATGTCCCTGCACCGTCACCTTCTGCTGCCACCTGCCACTGTGACCACTGCGAGTCAGTCTCTTGAGGTTCCACCCAGCTCTCAGTGATTTCAGCTCTCAGTGAGGGAACCTTGCTGCTAGAGCAGGCTAGGCCATCTCTTCCACAGAAACACTGTCCCACAGCAGGTCTAAGCACTTAGACCTGATTATCAGTGATTTCAGCTCTAGTGACCATTTAACAAACCAAAAGACTCTCTATGAAGCCTAATGAGCTCTCTCTCTAAACAGGAGAGAGGGGAAGGTCAAATAGTGCCTGCGACTCTTAGGCAGATCCCACACCACCAAGCAAAACACCTGTACCCCACCCTCTCTCTCTGCACTAGGAAATGGCATCCAAACCTCCTGCTTAGGGAGGGCAGTTCCAGGGCCGGCCCTGGCTTTTTCGCCGCCCCAATGGGGGGAGGGCGGCGAGCCCCGGCTGGGGCTCGGCTCTCCCCCCCGGCGGCCAGAGCGCAGGGCGGCGAGCCCCGGCAGGGGCTCGCCGCTCTCCCCCCGGCGGCCGGGGGGAGGGCGGCCAGAGAGCCGGGGGGAGGGCGGCGAGCCCTGCTGTGGCCCCGCTCTCCCCGGGGGCCGGAGCGCCGCACCGCCGCCCCCCTCCAGGTGCCGCCCCAAGCACCAGCTTGGGTGCCTGGTGCCTGGAGCCGGCCCTGGGCAGTTCAGTTGAGGGTGACCAGTGCTTAATTTGTAATGAAAGAGGTGCCAGGGCTCAAGCAAGTTTGTTACTTTCGTAACTGACGTGACAAGCCCAGAGGTCCCAGGGCTATGAACTGCCAAGCCTAGAAGTGCTGGGGCTGAGCCCTGGCAAGCCCTAGCACAAATTAAGCACTGAGGGAATAACAACATTTAATGATCCCCACATTTAATGCTTAAGTGATTTGTAACCCAACACCAGCCAAAATTGTTCACTTAAGCAGCACAGCTCTGTGTGCTGGATACCTAAGCAGAGTAGGTGTGTTCATGTAAATACAGTCTGGTCCTGAAGCCTTTCCACCCACTGCTGGCTCATCACTAGCTGTCAGGGAAGAACTCATTCAGACCTTGCTTATAAATAATAATTTGAAATTATTAGGCAGGCTAATAGAGCTGAAACAAGTGTGCAGACATTGTCATAAATAACAGCTGTATGAGGAAGCTAGTCTTTGTTTAGACTTTACTAACCCATTATGCTTTTTCAGGCACAAGTATTTCTTCATACACTGTATATGCTTTTAAGCGTGTATTAATGTTTCAATATCAATTCAAATTTCCAACCAATGACTAAATTGGCAACACTGCATGTAACTGGGGGGCTGGAGAAATCCCAGGCAGGCGGGGCTCCGCGCGCGGCTCCAGCTGCTCCCCCGACAGTCAGGGCTGAGAGGCGAGCAGGGACCGGGAGCTCAGCGCCCTCCCCTCCGGCGGGCTCTCCCCCAGCAAGGGGGGCTGCGCTCAGGAGAGCCGCCTCCCCCGGGCCCCCATGGGCGCGGTGCGCTGGGGGCCGCGATGAGCCCGGCGGGGAGCGGCACAGCAGCAGCCCGTGTGCGCGTCCAGCGCTGCCGGCGGGGGCAGCCCCGCTAGCCTCGCCCGCCGGGCGCCGCCTGGGATGTGGCCGCGAGCAGAAGTCGCTGCCGCGGCTGTGAGGCGGGGAGTCGGGCGCCGAGCCTGGGCTGAGCCGGGAGCGGGTCCCGCTGCTGCCGCCATGGGGGACCGGGGGCTGCTGCTGCGCTACCTGCTGCTGGGCTTCCTGGGCTGGGGCGCGTCCGCCCAGCCGGCGGGGGGCGAGTATTGCCACGGCTGGGTGGATGGGCACGGCCGCTACCACGAGGGCTTCCAGTGCCCGGAGGACTTCGACACGCCGGACGCCACCATCTGCTGCGGCTCCTGCGCCCTGCGCTACTGCTGCGCCGCCGCTGAGGCCCGGCTGGAGCAGGGCGGCTGCACCAACGACCGCGAGCCGCAGAACCCGGGGGTGACAGCCCGTGAGTGTCCGGCCCGCCCGCCCGCGGGCTCCGCGCCTCTGCCCCGCTCCGCCCGCGGGCTCCTCCTGCCCGGGGCCTGACGCTCCAGCTGCTGCGCAGGACTGGCGCGTGGCCGAGCCTGGAGCCTGCGCTAGGGACCAGCAGCGGGCAGGGCGCTACCGCCCGAGGCGGCTTGCGGGCGGTGAGGTGCCGCTGTTCGCCGAGCCAGCGCGGCCAGTCGCTGCGGAGTGCAATCCCCTCCCGCCCCAGCCCCAGCCCCAGCCCCTCGCTGCTGCGGGCGGCCTGCTCGGGACGAACCCCCGCGCTGCGCGCTAGACGCGGCCGGGCAGAGAAAGTTTCCGCCAACTTCCCTGGGAAGCAAGTGAGGCTCTGGGCGGCCGGGCATGTGGCGGCAGCAGGTGAAGGGCGAGCCTGGCATGGGGCTGAGTCCGGCTCCTCCCTGACGGCTCGGCGGCAGCGCCCCACGGGCCACGCGAGCTGCTTTGGAGGCAGGGCTCGCCGGGGTGCTGGGGCTCCCTGCGGCGCTAGTGTCCAGGCAGGGGCAGACCGCCCTTCCCAGCAGCGGCCTGGGCCACCCACCGTCCGCTCCCCGCCGCTGGGTGGGCTCTTGCCATAGGCTCGGCCGAGCTGGGGGGCCGCCGTCTGGCACAGCCCCGGCCACGCACGTCCCCGAGAGCCAGGGCCGGGCAGCCCGCTCGGGGCTCAGCTAGCGGCGCTAGTTGGGCTTTTGAGCAGCCAAACGGGAAACCGCGTTACCGGGTCCTTGGCTGCGCGGAGGACGGGCAAAGGCGGGTTATTTTTATACTTCGTAACTGGTCAAAGGTGTTGCTGGAGCATCCTGGGCGAAAATAAAACCCGCGGCCTTCAGCCGAATGAATGCCGGGCTCCCCTGAAGAGCGTGGCAGGACTGTGCAAATCTGTGGGGAACTAGCCAACAGCTGCTGGCAATACGGGTTTGCTTTAATCACTCCCACAACTTAGAAGTTTAAATCCCATAAAATCAAAAGGCAAGTTTATATTAAAGAGCTAGTTACCGTGCAGTGAACGAGCAGCTGGAAAGCCATATCCGTGGCCGTTTTCTGTTTTCCTTTCCAGACGTGACTAACTTTAACTGTAAAAAGAATCAGACTAGGGTTCCAGGAATATAATATATTATATATATATATATATATAAAAACAAGTAATCCAGCAAAAGCGTTGCAAGATATTTTGCTGAAAATCATTCACTCTGAGGTTACTTGCCCCCTAAAAAGGGACTGGAGCTTTTGAAGAGTTAGTCCATAGTTTCAGGCAGTTATAATTTGCAGCAGTGAGTAAATTTCCGAAAAAAACTTGTTGGAAAAGTGGAGCATGATTCCTGAACAAAGGGAAAACCAAACCGACCACTGAAAACTATACTCATGCAGCAAACAGGACGATGCGGACTAACCCCTTCAGGATTCCAATACTGATCTAAAATAGTAACACTAAGAATTATTCTATTAAAATGGTCAGCAGCAAATAATTTTAATTTCTGCATGTAGGAACTAAAGGCGAATTAAAAATCAAATGCAGCTTATTGCACGATCAGTGAAGTTGTTACTTAGTATCAGATCATACGTACCGCTGGCACGCAGTTCACAGTTTATTTGTAATACATGAAAGGAGCATCTTTTAACAAGCGCGGTAATTGATGAGAGTTTAAGAATAATGTGGGACTTTGAAAACTTTGCAGAGTTAAATAGACGAGCTATTTTGGAGAGTTAAAATGTACTTATTTATTTTTTATTCAGAGCCGATCTACGTTCCTTTCCTTATTGTTGGATCCATATTCATCGCCTTCATTATTGTGGGTTCGTTGGTAGCTGTTTATTGTTGCACGTGTTTAAGACCTAAACAAACATCACAGCAGCCAATACGATTCTCTCTTCGAAGCTATCAGATCGAGACTCTTCCAATGATCCTGACCTCCACTAGCCTCCGGACACCGTCCAGACAGTCCAGTACTGCAACCAGTTCGAGTTCTACTGGAGGCTCCATTCGCAGGTTCTCTTTCGCCAGAGCAGAATCTGGGTGTTTAGTGGCATCTCCACCTTCACCTTACACATCTGGCTGCTTACAAACAGGCCATTCTATCCACCTAACTCAACCAGCTGGATTTTTGGTGTCATCACCCTATTTTGGCTATCCTCTCCAACCAGAACCTTCCCTAGCCGGGAGGAGCTGCCCGGATTTTAGCTAGAAGTTTTCAAAAGTAATATAGCCATAGGAGGTATACTGCTGCAGTGTACATTTCACATTAATATGTTCTGTAATTATGGAACTCAAAACCATGTGAATGGGGGAGTTGCCCATTTAAAAGTGCAAGATTGTGTAGAAACTGGTACAAATACTTACTTTAGTTGTAAAACAGTTTCCTTGTACTTGGGCCACAACTGCATATAAATTATGAAACATTTTAAACATTTATTGCTCTCAAAAAGTGACCTTTTGATCATTTATTTTAATTTGTGCAGAATTTCTGCAGAGAGATGTATAAGACCAATTTGGGATAAAATTATTAATAACATAGCTAGAAGAGTTATAAATTACTTTTGAGTTCCAAATGATATTAACTCTGTTATAACAAACCAGGGACCTGATTCTGCAACTTTTGAACAATCGGTGACTATTCGTCACCAGAATAGTCCCACTTACTGCAATGATACTGCTCAGGTGAGTAAGGGTCGCAGGATCCTGACCTGGGGCTGAGGGAAGAAAGGTATAAAAATGGGGAGTGGGGGGAATTGTCCATGCTTATAGATACCAGAATCGGATTTTTTTTAAAGTGCACATAATATACCTGAGATTAGGGAGCATAAACTTTACTTTTGAAAGTAAAGTGTTAGACAGATAGGGCCAAATATTTTAATACTGTTTAAATTTAGTTTAAAACATGCCCAGTCTCCCAGTAGTCAGATCATTATATATGGAAAAAGTACAACCTGCACAATAGAGATTGTCTATGTAAAATCCTAAAAACATTATTACTTCAAAGCATTTTGTTCAGCAACATGGATATAAATACAAATTGGACAAAGTGGTCTTCAAGTTCTATTTGTAAAATTAGTAATGTATAAAATGTAAAGACAAATTCATAATTTAAAATGTATGTACAGCATTGACAACATTAATTATTTAGTAGTCATATTGAATTGTTTTATGTCAAACTGGTTGAAATTTTAATTTTTGGTTGTAATTCGCTACAAAATGCCATTCACAAACTTTGAGCCTATTAAGCAATGTTCATTTGGATACAGTGTCAGTACATTTGTATTTTGTTTTCTATATATTAAAAGTAGTAGTAAATTTTGTTCTTTTGCAAACTATTTTACATCCATACATCTGTGATGCTGCAGATTTAATATAGTTTATAACAGTGTTGAATATGCAGTTAACTAGTCAGATTAACATAACTGAATTTAAAGTGTATATAAAAATAAAGAATTATATTAAATTGTTTACTACACTGCTTGAATTTACAATATCTCATTATAGGACTAGGTTTCTTCCTCTGTTCCCTTCCAAAAATAACCAACCAACCAATATAAACCAAAACAAACCCCAAACATTAACACAATAACATGTCAAGGAAAAATGAGCCTCTACCTTTCATGTATTTCTATACACAGATAAAGCCATTCTGTCTGTTTGGGTTTCCTGTATTGCTATACTGAACTTGCTTATCTTACCAAACCAGATCTGCTGATGTGCTAGGTATTCTTGAAATATTTTATTATAATAGATGGTTCCATTACACAAGCATTAGGGCAAGTTTAATGATCAAAAGCATATTTAAATTAGTATAAAATTAAGGAATTTAGTTAAAATGATGTCCATCCTTTTTACATTAAAAATGTGTGCCATTTCTCCAGAAAAGTCTGCTTTCTGTCGCTGCTTACCATACACTTCAGTCAGATTCTGTTCTCATTGAAGCCAACGGGATTGACTTCAATGGGAGCAGGCTAGGGATCTTTCTGAATTTCATTAATTTTTCCTCAAGATTTAAGTAGAATTTTGTTCTTTAAAAATAAATGCTCAGGTATTTCATTTTTTTACTTTTATATTCTAGTTTTCCAATTGTATTTTTTCATAATCTTTTCATATATTTTCATTGCATTGTCGATATGAAGTGTCAATAGCCATTTCTACTAGAAATGTAGTGTTAGTAGAACTGTATAAGCAAGGGGAAGAAGATTCTCTTGATTCTATACATTTGACATTTTAAATCTAATATGCAGCTAATATTGAAAATGTATGGACTTTGACTTCCATTCACGCCTAAAATCATAATACAATAATGGATACATTTAAAAATAATTTAAAACTTTATTTCACATCCTTGTAAAATTGCTGTGAAAATTTACCAGTCTAGGTTAAAAAAAATCTACTTGACCAACCCTTAGCATGATGATTATGAAGAAATTAACACACTATTCACTTATCAAAGAAAAAAAAAATACTTCTCTCCAGGAAAGGGGCAGGTAGAATTTTGCACATCTCTGTTAATACCCTGTAAGGTCTGATTCTGACTTCAACGGGAGTTTTGTTTGAATAAGGCATACAGGACTAGGTCCTTAAAGAAAGTATAAAATATTTTCTGGAAAAAATTACCCAAGAGTTTATATAGTAAATTAACTCTGTCATTGTTTGGGAGCAGCCTGTAAGATCTGTTCACACAACTATTAAGAGTGGCACTACCATGTCAGAGAGAGAGATGGATCAGAGGAGACGTGATAGTGGTCTACAAGTAC
Source organism: Terrapene triunguis (assembly GCF_002925995.2). NCBI lineage: Eukaryota > Metazoa > Chordata > Testudines > Emydidae > Terrapene > Terrapene triunguis. The sequence goes on along the minus strand of NW_020664417.1, from coordinate 59,372,554 downwards.
ATCCATGAGGAGAGAATTTAGCAGACAAAGCATAACACGATCCAGTGAGTGGAAGCTGAGAATTAGGTGAATTCAGACTAGGAAAAAGGGTAAAACAGTGAAGGCAATTAACCACTGGAATGACTTATTTAGGGGATGTGGTGGATTCTGTCTTAAAGTATGCTCCATTGCAACTATAACTATAAGTCACAAACTTGATAAAATTCTGTGGCCTATGTTATGCAGGATGTCAGACTAGATGATCATAATGGTCCCGTCTGACTTTAAAGTATGAATCTATGAATGCATTAATAACATAAGGACAGAGTTTGCAACTTTTAGTAATGCTGATCTACTTACTCACACAGGTAGTTTCATTGTTTAAGCATTAGTTAATGTGAGTAAAAGACACCTATGCCACAAAATCTGATTGTAGGGCATGATCCTGCAAGATGTCAAACACTCTGGCCCTAATTCTGTAAAGCACTTGCTCAGCTTCATGCACATGAGTATTTTAATGTAGGATCTTGGAATCTTGCAAGATGGAGTCTTTAGACCTTGACAAAGGAGGGGTGTGGATGAAGCAGCTGTGCAGATGGGCCTTTGAATAACCTGTGCCACTTGAGGTGGGAAGCCTGGAAAGAGGGTCCTTGGATTACTGTATCCATGTTTATGTGGAGCTAGTGACAAAACCCTATGTGTGGGCAACGAGACACTATTCAAATTCATGGATTGAAATAATGAGCACAGCCTGCTTATGGTTTAAAGGTTGAATTTCCCCTATCCCTGTAGACTCTCCAGCACGAAGTCTGATTTATTTGGGCTATGTGTAGGAATGGTGAATTTCATCCCCAATGAAGAGGAAGAACTATAGCTATGGCAATGTGGATGCTAAAAAAATCCATAAACTGTAATAATCTCCTAAACTACTATAGATAAATTAAAAGATAAATTACATTCAGGTCTGTGATGTAGTTTTAATGACCAGTTAAAATGTTTGTTTTGAAAGGGTTAGGTGGTGTATGTTTGAACAAAATGCATGAAATGAATTAGGTTAATATATCTTATATGTTTATGCAGTGCGATACTGCAGTTTAGATTAATCGGCATTGTAAGCAGAGTGGGCTTGAGTCTTCTTCCACTTTTACTAGTGTAAACTAACTCCACTAACTTCAGTGGAGTGACATCAGTCTAAAATAAGTACAAGTGACAGGATAATCAAGCCTAGTAACTGAATACTGTCAGATTCATGCACATAATGGATTTAATTTTCAGAGGTGCTGTGCATCTGCAGCTCCAATTGACTTCTACTGGAGTTGTGGGTGTTCACTACTTCTGAAAAACAGAATTGGACTGATAAAACTGACAATGCAAAGTTCTTGCAGGGCTGCCCAGAGGATTCAGGGGGCTTGGGGCAAAGCAATTTCGGGGCCCCCCGAAAAAAGTTGCAATATTATAGTAACATGTATTTGGAAATGTAAATAATAACTAGTGAAATACATACAAAAATTAATTTGTAATAATTTGAAAATACACTAAATACATTATTTAAAAACAAATGCTTTAATGGTATGTATACATTTGCAATTACATAATGGGCTGTTGCTGGGTGATGGTTGGTGCCAATGGGCTGTCGCTGCCTGGGGGTAGTGCTGCTGTTGCCCAGGGCTGGGTGGGGAGCTGGGCTCTGGGTTGGGTTGTGCCCGGCTCACAGGGGCTGGACTCAGGGCTGTGGGGAGATGGGGTCAGGGGGGTGTCCGGCTCACAGGGGCTGGGCTCAGAACTGTGGGGAGATGGGGTCGGGGGGTGTCCGGCTCACGGGCTGGGCTCGGAGCTAGGGGTCAGGGCTGTGGGGGGAATGGGGTCGGGGGGGGGAGGTCCGGCTCAGAGGGGCTGGGCTCAGAGCTAGGGGTCAGGGCTGTGGGGGTAATGGGGTCAGGGGGGTGCCCGGCTCAGAGGGGCTGGGCTCGGAGCTGGGGGTCAGGGCTGTGGGGGGGATGGGGTCGAGGGGTGTCCAGCTCAGAGGGGCTGGGCTCGGAGCTGGGGGTCAGGGCTGTGGGGGGATGGAGTCGGGGGGTGTCCGGCTCAGAGAGGCTGGGCTTGGAGCTGGGGGTCGGGGCTGTGGGGGATGGGGTCGGGGGGCTGCCCGGCCCCGGCCCCTTACCATGCCGCTTATCCCCTCTCCTGGAGCCTTAGTGTGCCGCGTCCAGGAGCAGCCCTGGACAGCGCTGCAGCGGCTTGGCTCCAGCAGGGCCTGAGCTCCCGCCGCTCTCGCAGCCCTGCCTCCTTACCAGCTGAGACGCCGGGGGATGGGGGAAGACAGAGGTGGGGGGAGCCTCCGACATACTTGTGGGGGCCCCTGTGGGGCCCGAGGCCTGGGGCAAATTGCCCCACTTGCCCTCCCCTCTGGGCAGCCCTGAGTTCTTGCTATACTTATTGCTAGTATCTATAACTTGACAGCAATATTAAGGATATTGGGCCAAATTCTGCTTCCAATTTCTCTTGTGGAAATCTGGAGTCGGTCAGTTGACTTGAACAGGAATATTCTGTATTTACAGTGTAGTAAGGGCTCAGATTTGGATTCACTGACTTCAGTGAGAGTTTCATCTGCTCACTAAATATGCCCCTGAAAGAATACCAAATCAGTCTGTGTTAAACTTATTTTGCACACTAACTGCAAAATATGTGCATTTTTAAATAATTTGTCACTTTAATACTCTTTTCTGATCAACTTACATCCCCTGTCACTTTTGAAATTAACTCCATGTACATAAGGAGTTAATACCTGTCTACAACCACACTTCAATTCTGGCCTAGATACTCCCACTCTTATTCAGGTGATGCACACCATTAAGGGAGAAACATCTTTTGGCAGTGACAGTGGATGATGGACCTTTAACACCACGCCCTCATAAAAATCAAACAAGACTCCCTTTTAATCAGTCTCTTCCTTGGCTCCTCCACTGAAAAGCTTTCCTGTTTGAAAGGATGCTCTTCCTGTTCTTTACCATGAGTATCCTCAGACTGTGCCTCACTGGGTTAGTTGTAATCTTCCATGGTCCCCTTTCAATGTTTAAAGCAAACTCCTCATTGACTTCAATGGGACCCTGAGTGGGCCTCTGCAAACAATCATATTTATTAAAAGTTGTAAAATACTTCACTATTTTCTCCATTTGCTAGAGTAATACAAAAGTGTTTGGGTACTAGTCTGAAAGCGATTTTATTTCCAGTATGCCTCATTTCAAATGATTAAAATAGAAATAATGAAATGTGAAAAAGTTTTCCTTTGAACTTAACTTGTAGCACTTGCAACCAAAACCTTCAAAGTCTTTTTTATTTAATGGCAAAGTTTATTCAATTTTATAATAACAATTAAAAGACAAAACATTAAAAATTTGCAGTTCAAAACATGCACATTCACAAAATGCCAATGACATGTAACACTGCATTGAACTGAAAGCGTTACTAAAATTTAATAAAACACACAGGGCATTTAATGTCCAGTTAAAACTAAACCTGAGAAAAACTACCATAAACACTGAGTCAATAACTCTCCATTCATGCAGCTTCACAATTTCCACAACAGTTTCAGCAGTAATGGTTCAGTGGAGCTGGAAAATCCTACCTTACCTTGAACGCAAACTTTGCTTTGACATAGTAGCTGTCTTTCACAGCAATTTATACTTATGAAACACTGAAATACTTAATGAAAAATCAAGTCAAACGAGAAAAACAATATTAATGCATTTATGGCTTCTAGTCTAGAATAAAGAAACACTAAAACATGATTTTAGCTTTACATGGTCTGATCACAGCTTTGCAATTACTAATTGTTGCATGTATGGAAAAGCTTATGTTTAATTAAAAATACATAAAAAACAAAGGGCCCAAACTTACAGCTGCTTTTATACAGTATAAATCAAGATAAAAAAAAATGGGAAAACACTATTTTCCCTTCCTTCAATTTAATGTACATTCTAATTCAAGGTTAAGGCAACAAAGGAAGCTCCTTGTGACATTTTGTAAAATATTTTTTTGTGATATGGTGGATTTTATGGGGTTTATAGGAATCTTTAGCTATCTGTTACTGTCTCAAAATATTTTCTCTGTCATTTTTACATAAATAGAAAGATGATTTATTATATATCTATTGAGGCTGCTTTCCACATATAAGCCTAAATTCAGGAAATGGCAAAAGAAAGTCCAAATACAAATGATGATTAAGCTTAATAAAATTTCTTAACAATTAATTAACCTTTTGAATAACTGTTGCATTCTTATAAGTAATTAAAATAACAATATGCACACAAGATCAATTGATTTCTGACTGGCACTGTTTTGGCTTAATTGAAGGAACATTTTTTAATGATAGTTTGTAATTGTCATGCAGTGCACATAAGGCAGACTGCAAATTACCATGTGAATTCCATATTGGACTTTATTCACACAAAATTAAAGGTTTAAGTGATCAGAATAAATGCATTATGATTAGCTATTGTAATTTGACTAAACTATTTTTTTCATTAAAATAAATACCTGCATAACCAATGGCTCAAACAAACAAACACATGGTATACTAAATAAATAATATACTATCTTTCTATGCACTTTAACAATGTGCAAATAAACTGTGTATTGTATACCTGAACTGATTTAAAAAAAAAAAATCTGTTTTACACAGGCACATTTTGAAGTGGAACTGTATAAGCAGTAAAAAAGCATTTTTTACTAACTTTCTAAGCAGGACTATTATCTCACAATTGATTACCATCAGACAATAAGCAACATCTAGTATGTGTAAAAAAAAAAAAATCCAAAACAGACTTACAATTGGGGAATAAAAGTACATATACAAACTCAAACTCAAAATACATTTTGTGGGGCACTACTTAAAATTAAAATGTGTAAAATCACACAAGGATGACACACATGATGATGAGCTTACACCAGCTTTGGAAATAGAGCAATATATAACATAATGCAACATCACCAGCCAGAATTCGAATATGAGTCCAGGGTCTCAGCAAGATGTGCTAATAGCCCTCTACCTTCTTAGCAATAAATAAAAGTGGAATGGGACTAAACTGTGTGTCATTTGTGTTGCCAACTGTAGGTAGCAGGGCATCTTAATTTTCTGAATTCTTGTAAATATAGCATGCTTTATTTTATAGGAAGGTAAACCCAGGATAAGTGAAGCTGCTTGTAAATTTCATCACAATACAATGGTTTACACTACATTTCTTTGCTTTGCATAATTTTTGCCAAATCAATATTTATGCCTTTTACAACTGAAAAGGATTTTTAAAAATGCATTTACTTTTAAAAAGAGGCAGGGATTGAATTGTTTTATATTAGTTAAGTCACTGAGGAATGTCATTTAAGAAATTTGTTGAAGTCAGTCATTCTCTGATGGATGTCAAAAATAGGGATCCATATTTTAAGAAAGAGGCATGTCCCCAATTTTTTTTTCTTGCCTTAGGTCAAGTGATATGGCCCTCCCATATTGATCCATCTATTTATCTATGCCTGAAATGGCTTTTCTGAAGGCAGTTCTTCTCTGCATGACTGACTAACAGTGCTGTTTCTAGTGGAATACGTTTTCTTTGTCCCTGTGTCTTCTGTGTTCTCTTGTGTTTAAAGATCATTCAGGGAAAGGGAGAGGAAGAGAATGCATAACATACATATGAAATGTGGAGGGCCGTTCCATCAATTTGTCCTCCTAAGTATGTACTTTCATATGGTGTCTTCCTTGCTGGGGCTTTGATGTATGATGTGATTTGTATATTTTCTCAAAATGAGAGGTAAGGAAGTTGCGTAGTGTAGTGAAGTGAGATGTGGAGCCTGCATAGTGCTGAAAGGCCAGGGGACAAAGTTTTATTCTTAATAAGTATATGAATAGTCAAGAAATTATTGGTAAGATATGGAATAGCTTAAGAGATATACTGCTTGTTATTTACAATCTAGATTGGATGATTTTGAGGACAAAAAGTGATAAGAATGAAGTTCTTAATAACCTGAAAGGAGATGGGAAAATTTCTGTTCCATTCTCAGACAACTGCCGTTCAAAGTAAAACTGTATCTATTTTACTTAGCCTAGCAGTATGAAAAATTTAAAAATTAAGAAGCATTTTCTCCATATAAAATAAAATTAAAATTAAATTATTATAGTGGACTTTAGGTCAGTATTAAAACAGACAAACTTTAAAAAAAAAATTAAATTGGACTCTGATTGTGCCATTGTCACAAATAAACGTAACATCTGAAGAAGTTAGGCCATCATTTAAGAGTGGGCGGAGACATGCCAAATGTAATTAATTTTTTAAAATTTCTTATTACAGTGTACTCCTGGTGAGAAGTGTAACTTTTACACTGCTGAGTTGAGCAAACTGGAAAATTTTGTTTTCTTTTGTGCATTTTCCCTCCATTTTTGTTAAAAGCTGAGAGTATGGAGGTTTGCTATGTTACAAATAAGCTGTAAAGAACTACTTCAGTATATTTGGGTGCATAGTAGGAGGTGACTCTGGTGCAAATGGAAGAGTACACACCACACAGAGCTAAAGGGCATACATTGCTTTAACAAGTCATGTTCTAGATAACTAGAATAAAGATGGTGAAAAGCCCATAAATAGCTAATCTGTCTTTATGAATTAGGACAAACTTTTCTGATCAAATTGTGACCAGATGCGCATATAAAGCACAAGCATTGCAAAAATGGCTAAAATTATGATGAAGAAAGGTAAGACAGAGCAGTTTTCATTTTGTTTGTAATTTGAACAAAACTTGGAAATATGAGCACCATACTAAAAAGTGGCAGCCGTATTAAACAATAAAAAATAAAAAGCTTGTATCAGACCAAAGGTGCAAAGTTTCACAGATTTGAAAGCTAGTGCCATAAAGGTAACTCCAATTAGGCTCATTATGCTGTATTTTTTATCAAGTATGGAGAATCAAGCATGCATTTCTGACATCAGGACTTTAAATTAATTTCCTTTTAAATTTCCCTGCAAATGACTACTGGAGATTCTTGAGAATTGCAATTATGGAACTTCTTTGGCAAACATATTTTTTAGGCTAGTTTGACACAAACACCTATAGACACCTTGGTTTGAAATCTTGCTTAATAAGGTGAATTAACACCATTAAAATGTTGGTTAGTCAGCACTTGTTGAAATCAAAAGCTTGTTACCAACTGTACTTTAAATGTATAGCCACTTATGAACCTGCACAAATGTTAATAATCTATGTATAGTGGTAATCTGACCATTAATGATGTCCCAAGTAATATGACATATGAACAATACCGATTCAGCCTCGTTGTAAATAAGTGATCTGGCAAAACACAAGGTAATTTTCAACCTCTGTTTACAAAGACAAAGCAAATACTTGTGAAAAATGTAAAGAGATAGTGTGTTACAGTAGAGTTGCACAGTGCTCATGTCTATTGAATACACTTTCAAACTTTATGAAATAAGATCATCATGGATCTTCCTGTAATCTTTGTGACTGGATCCTGCTAGCAGATCCTAGCAAAAATCTAGTAGTTTGTCTTACTTAAGTAATTCTAAGGGCTCTCTGTTGCAAGCTGTATTCCTTCACCATTCATCAGGTCTTTGTTTTGTGGTATCATAAGCTCTTATTACTTCAGATTGGGAAACTATTCCATTTTCATCTTGAGAGAATGCATAGCCATCTGCAGATAAAAACAGAAAATAGTTAAACCCTGATTACTGTTTCAGATATTCTATAGAATTGGAAGACTTCAAACTTCAGTGAAACCAAATCAAGATATATCACATCTACTGTTTCCCCCCATCCACTAGGCCAGTAACCCTGTCAAAGAAGGAAATTAGGTTGGTCTGGCATGATCTGGTTCTTGAGAACAGCTTACAAACTGTTTAATAATTTGTTCCAGTAGCTTTCCAGGTATCAAACGTAGGTATAGACTGGTCTGTAATTCCCCAGGTTGTCTTTGTTCTATATTTGCCCTTCTCTAGTCCTTTGGGACCTCACCTGTCCTCCAGGAGTTCTCAAAGATAATTGCTAATGGTTCTGAGATTGTTTCCACTACTTCCTGTAGTACCCTAGGATGAATTTCATCAGGCCCTGATGACTTGGATACATCTAACTTAACTAAATATTCTGTAACCTGTTCTTTCCCTATTTTGGCTTCCATTCCTTACCCCTTGTTGTTAATATTAAGTATGTTGAATTTCTGGTCACCATTAACCTTTTTAGTGAAGACTAATACCTATTTTGCTTCAAACACCTCAGCGTTCTTGAGGTCATCAGTTATTACTTCTCCTTTTCCACTAAGTAGTAGACCTATGCTTTCCTTTGTCCTTCTTTTGTTCCTAATGTACTTAAATAACCTTTTCTTATTGCCTTTTATGTCCCTTGCTAGGTGTAACTCATTTTGTGCCTTAGCCTTTCTCATTTTGTTCTGACATGCTTGTGCTGTTCTTTGGTACTTGTCCTTAGCAATTTGTCCATATTTCCACTTTTTGTAGGATTCCTTTTTGATTTTCAGGTCATTAAAGAGCTCAGATGGAGGCATATTAGCCTCTTACTATTCTTCCTATTTTTCATTTGTATCGGGATACTTTGCAGTTGTGCCTTTAATACTGCCGCCTTGAGAAACAGCCTGCTCTCCTGAACATGTTTTTCCCTTAGATTTTCTTCCAATGGAACCTTACCTACTAGTTCTCTGAGTTTGATAAAGTCTGCTTTTTTGAAGTCCATTGTCCTTATTCTTCAGCTCTCACTCCTTCCTTTTCTTAGAAATCATGAAATCTATCATTTCACGATCACTTTCACCCAAATTGCCTTCCACCTTCAGATTCGCTACCAATTCCTCCCCACTGGTCAGAATGGCTGTCCCCCAGGTTAGTTCCTCCACTTTCTGGAACAAAAAGTTGTCCCCAAACATTCCAAGAAATTACTGCAAATTTTGTGTTTTGACATATTACTTTTCCAACAATTATCTGGGTAGTTAAAGTCGTTCAGTACTACCAGGTCTTGTGCTTTGGATATTTCTGTTATTTGTTCTAGAAATGCTTCATCCACCTCCTCTTCCTGATTTGGTGGTCTACAGTACACACCTACAATGATGTAACTCCTTTCATTTTTAGCCAGAGACTATCAACTGGTCTGCCTCCCACCTCCTTCTGGACTTCAGAACATGTACATATATTCTTGATGTATAATGCAACACCTTCTCCCTTTTCACCTTGCCTGTCCTTCCTGAACAAGCCATATCACTCTATACCAATATTTCAGACATGAGATTTATCCCACATGTGCTACTACAAATATATATACCGGGGTCGGCAACCTTTCAGAAGTGGTATGCCGAGTCTACATTTATTCACTCTAATTTAAGGTTTCGTGTGCCAGTAATACATTTTAACGTTTTTAGAAGGTCTCTTTCTATAAGTCTATAATATATAACTAAACTATTGTTGTATGTAAAGTAAATAAGGTTTTTAAAACATTTAAGAAGCTTCATTTAAAATTAAATTAAAATGCAGAGCCCCCCGGACCAGTGGCCAGGACCCGGGCAGTGTGAGTGCTACTGAAAATCAGCTCACGTGCCACCTTCGGCACGCGTGCCATAGGTTGCCTACCCCTAATATATACTATTACAGATGCAGTCATATACATTGTTTTTGTCAGATCTGACAAAAACCATTATATATATATATATTTATTATATATATATATATATATATAAAAATATATATATATTCATATATATTTTCAATAGGTGCCCTTCCTCTTTGGGAAAATCAAAATCAAAACAATTTCAGATGACAGTCCAAAGTTTACATCATCATACTTAGTAATAAAAGCTGTTTGTAATTCAAACTTAGTGTTTTAACACCAAACAGAACAGATTTGTCCTTTCTTAAAATATATCAGTATATTAGGCATATTTTTGTGTGTGTTTGTTTTAGGTAGATATCTTGTAAAAAGTGTTTTTAATAGTCCATTGTAGCAGAAATCAAGATAGTGCATTTATGACAAATAATTTTAGTAAAGTATTGTTTTGTGTCTATATTTTGAAACCGCATGTTATTCTTTTTAAACTCTGAACACTTACGAAGCAAGTTTTGCTGCAGAGATTCAGAGCGGTACAAGTTCACAGGACTCTTCTTAAAGACATTCTTCAGTAGTTGAGCTCTTTCAGTTAAGCTAGAAAGAAAGTGGAAATTTGTGAAATATGTCAATTTATGAATGATAATGTATAGTTTTCCCATGGGACAATAAACAAGGGCTGGCAAACTTAAAAACTGCCCATTATAAGGTAGGAAAAAATTAGTGATCAATCTTGTATTTAGGTTGTACCTGACCTAATTATTATTAGACATATGATTAAAATGGTGGCAAATTAAAATATTTCAAATACTGGGTTTATGTTTGTAAGTTTCCTGGGGAGAGACTGGTTTGTGGTTATGTGTTTATACACTGACTAGCATATTGGGGACTCTAGGTGTAACCACAATACAAATAAATAAACTAACAATACTATTAAAATATTGAAGTGCCAGATTCTGCCTGGCCCTTTTGGTGTGCAGTGTAAGGGAAGGGGATAGAGACGTCCCCAACCCAGGCAAAATTGCAGCCCCTACATACTAAGAAGTGTAAGGATTACTCCCTACCTGCCCTGCTACTGTGCCCCAAAGGGGATGGGAAGTGCAGGGAGGAGATAGCGCTAAGGCCATTTGGATGTGTCAGCCAGCCATGTGTGTGTTGGAGTATGCTGCCTCTGTGAAGGGAGTTGCAGTGTGTGCACTTCTGGTGAGCTCTGGAAACTCTCAGAGGGCATTCTGCTTCTCTGGCACATTATTCCACTGCTCCTTAATACAGGATATGTACAATTTACATAATCCAGCCCTTAATAATTATCTCCAAAGTAGAGTTGCCAAGACTTTTTGAAATTGTTCAAGATCTGTCCCTGGGAAACAGGTGCCGTGGATAGATGATCCACTATTTTTACAGACCGGGGTTTGAGTCTGGACTAGATACCAAATTTAAAATGGTTAGTGGCCTGATGGTAACATACTTTACTTGTTTTGGTAAAGTTTTTATTTTTTTTTTTAAAGAAAACATTCTACAAGTACATTGATATAAAGTAACAATCCATTTTGACAAATATAAACAATCTGCCCTGTTTACTATTGTTTCATAGATTTCAAACATGTTTGATAAGCTGAAGTACATGATAATTACAATTAAATGATAGTGATTAACAATTTAAAGCTGCACAGCATATCTAAATAAGAGAAATCAACACTATTTTTGTTACTGGAGGTGTCTGATTGCCTTGCTACAAAATGAGTACTGCACTTTACCAAGTTGTTTTCAGAGATGCTAAGTAAATAGTAAGGGACACATTTTCACAGATATTTGCATGCGTTTACAATGCAACTAGTAGGTGCATGGTCTTTTGTGCACAAAGTATTTTCAAAGATTTATGTGCACACCTAAGCAGGCTGAAAATTAAGCTAGAACTAAATTGTAGGTGTACATGCAGATTTCTAGTAACATACAGATTGCTGGGAGTTTAAAGCAGGGCTTCTGTGTGTCATCCAGTTATATACTGTCCATTCTTCTCCCTCCTAAAACTCTGCAACTTAGAGTAGCACCTCATTACTATTTGTGCTGCTACTGCAAAATATACTGGAATATGATCCAGACAGCTCTTCACCTGAGCACAAGTAGAAAAAAAAAGGGTGGTGGTGGGGAATGAATGGCAGTTTTAACCAATTGGATACACAGGCACTGGTCGAACGTTACAGGGTTTGAGGTTTTCAGGAAACAAACAGGCTGTCTCCTTACAATGTATTTTTCTTTCCAAATTCTTATAGTTTCCCATGGATAAGACCCTAATTTAGTGACTACAAAATACGTGGACTGGCCATAGCATAGAGAGCTTGCCAAAACATGATAAATATACTTTCTGATAATTTTAAGAAGATTTACTGCAGGGAATTGGGAAGGAATGTAGATGAGGACTGGGAATGGTATTACACAGGCTTTTCAGGCAAACCACAGGAACTATGCCCTGAACTGGGCCTCAGTGTCAGACACCACAGTGCTGAATGTTTTGTCTTCTGTGTGTGAGCTGCTTTATCAACATGACCTAGGGTGCCCAGATAAAATTCGGAATGGAACATTTTGAATTCATGCTGCCTGCTGAAGCCTTAGAGCCGTGAAGAAACTGTTTCAGTTATAACAGTGTTCATAGCAATCTTGGGAACCCTAGTAAGCTAAGTTAGGATGTACTGTGAAGTGTTTTCATTGATTTTTAAGGCCAGAAGGGACTATGGTGATCCTCTACTCTGACCTCCTGCATAACACAGGCCATAAGATTTCCCTGAATTAATTTCTGATTCAAGTCCAACAGTTGTGATTTAACTAGAGCACATCTTTTAGATAAAACATTTTCTGTGACGGAGCATCCACCACAACCTTTGGCAAGTTGTTCCAATGGTTAATTACCATTAAATGGTTAATCACTATTTAAAAATGTGTGCCTTATTTCTAGTCTGAGTTTGCCTACCTTCAACTTCTGGCCATAGGATCTTGTTATACCTTTGTCTGCAGGATTGAAGATCCCTCTATTAAGCAAATTTCTGTTCCCAATGCAGGTATTCAACAATGTTCAGAGCCTCTGAGGGGCTGGCGGTAAGGGACATCTAGGTATATTCAGAGCCCACACTAAAGATAAACTATACCTCTCCTAATAGGCTCCCTTTTGTTCTGGCAACCTCTGCTCTAATGAGATCCACAGTGCCACATTCTATCCAACGTGCTAACCCTGGTCACTAGAATGGTGCCTACAGAACAAACATGATTATCTCCAGCTTGTGGCCTGGAATAAGCCATCAGATGGGTATTTTTTCATATGTAAGCTCTTGAGAACTGGGCCCTAAACGTGCACACTTTAAGTTCATATTTGAATACTAGTTATGGAACAATTTCTTATTGGTAGTTTTTGTATAATGAAGACTGAACTATATAGGGCTCAATATCTGAACTGAAAATGTAATTGAAGACAGACATCTTAGATAAGAAATGTACTATACTCTCACCCCATACTGTATTTTCAAACACATAGGGACCCAATTCTGCACTCCTATTCACCTGAATAGGTATTGTAGAATAATGCTGTTTACTTGTGACTATCTTTTTGGCATTCAAAATGAGTTCTGAAAAGAAACTACATCTATCAGAGCCAAATGTAATATAATGTGAGGTGTGATACAAAAGCAATGCTAGGTGGCAGTACCTCAACATTTGTGCTAATTAGGTGCACTAAGAGGCACAGGCTGAACATTAGCACCGTTCAAATACATGAAGTGTGTGTATTCTTAAATAACTTCTATCTCGTATGGTTTAAAGATATAAATAAACTAGTAATTAAATGCATTTTATTACATGTAAATTAAGATGAGCAAGAACAGATTAAAATTTGCAACCATCTAAAATGCTTATTGCTTTATATATTCCTATTACATTTCTAGTTTAAGAATATTTAAAAGTGGCTTACATAAAAAGATAATATGACTATATTAAGAAGAGGCACTTGTGACATACAAGTATTTCAATACACCTGCACAAGTCAAGGTAACTAGTCATGTTACTGTTCACATACGCCCAATTCAATGCCAGTAAAAATTTTTACTTATGTAAAAATATTTTTTGTAAGTGATGTTAATACTGAAATAGTACACATTTTAAGAGTTGGGTGTGAGGTTGGGAAATGTTTTTTGGCAATGAAGGTCTGAAATAATGGTTTACTTTAAAAACACTTATCCTCTTACTTTTAGTCATTTCAGTTTTAGGCACAAGAGGCTTCTTGGCATATCAGTTACAATGGATCTGATAACAAAATCAAGCTGCCTGCTGTGCAAACTACCTGTTTTATTGAGGCAGTCACATACTATAGGCTCCCATAGGCTTCTCTGGTCAGTGATGTTAAAACATTCAAGTTCTCTTTCAGTTAGAAAAGTTACTGTGTAATAATGGGCACCTTCTTGCTCAATCTATTTTCTTACTTTGCTGATAAAAATGAATTTGTACTACTGTTAGGTGTATTGCTTACTGAAGTACAAGATAAAATCTTATTTGAAAGTTGGGCAGAAAAATTCAGATTGCAGAATCTTTATTACTGGGAGGGATGTAAGATTTAATAAGAACATTCATGTTGAGTTTGCACTGATCATAATTAAAAATACACCTTTACCTCGATATAACGCTGTCTTCGGGAGCCAAAGAACCTTACTCCGTTATAGGTGAAACCGCGTTATATCAAATTTGCTTTGATCCACCGGAGTGCACAGCCCCGCCCCCCCAGAGCACTGCTTTACCACATTATATCCGAATTCATGTTATATTGGGTCGCGTTATATCGGGGTAGAGGTGTATCTCTTGACTTCAAACCTAAGAAATCTGATATTGAAATCACGGAGAAGAAAAAATATGAAATTTCTAGAAGGTCATTTTTAGAATTAATTTTCACGATATGACCACCTTTTAAAGTACATGATATGTACAATTCAAACATTATTTTTAAAAATAAAGAACTTCTTTTGTTTCATATAAGCACTGGCAGTAAAAATTGGTGAGAAATTTTTGCAACTTCTTTGAGGATTTCCATTAGGTGCGTTCAAATCAAAATAGAGAAGGGTGAGGATGTGACTGAAAATATGAGGAACAGCTCTAGAGATTATTTATTCCATTCTTATAGACCTTACTTTTACAACATACAATATTAAAATGTAAAATGCAATGAAGATCACTCAAAAAATAAAACATTTTAGATAATGCCATTCTAAATGGCATTTTAATCCTCATTTTTACAAAGATCTTATCAGAGTATTCAAAAGAATGTTCAATAGGAAAAAGTACCATTTCTATAACTTTACAGTCTTATTCCTATGAAACATTTATTCAAATACATGCAATGTCAGGGCAAGAAAAGTATTACCATCTGTACTGGACAAACGTGGTAGTTGGTTTCTACGTCAACAAATAGCAGTGAAATAATTAACGTTTTTGGAATTTAAATAGTTAACATCTACTTAGAATTAATGACAGAAATTCAAACAGAGGGTCAAATCCTGAACTATTTGTATTTGTGAGGTGATATTTTTATTTTCTGTTATGTTACTTTGCAGACAAGAGGAAATGAATTTGTCAGTTATCTCCTCCACATCTTTACAGTTCTCTCCTTTCCAGGCAGTGCTTCATATTCCCCCATAGTGAAAATTAATGTAGAATTTCATGTGAACAAACACATTTTTCTATTGCACTAAAGTAAAGCACTAAGACACCAAAGGTATGCTAAAGCACCGCTAGAAAAAATAAAAGAATGCCAGAACAAAGTGCTGAAGAATATACAAGAAATGTGTCAGAAATAACTGGTCAGTCTTGTGCCATATATTATACCCCAAGAGTAAAAATCCTATGAGATGCTATTTTTAAAGCAGCAGAATTATAAGTAAGTAGTCATCACAGGATTAGAACTCTTGGGATCTTAAGCCTCCACTGAAATGAGTGGCAAGCCTGGACATATAAAACCCAAGAATGAGAATCATGTAAGAGGTTATCTTCAGAGAAGCAGAATCATACATAAGTAATCTTCCCATCTCTGCAACCAAGACTGGGGTATCAGAGTTGGTTTCACTTCTCCTCTGCACTTTTCACGTGACCATGGGAATGAAAGGAAAAGAAGGGAAATTACAGAGAAGGTTGTAAGGAACATAAAATGTATCAATCTCTATTGTTAGTGGATCCCGATATCTCCTTGTGGGATAGAACCATTTTGCAGTTGTGGCTCATGGCAAACACATTTATTATTGGAGTTCTCCACATCCTTCAAATCTGGTGAAATATTTGTTGATTGAGGCTACATTCCCTCTGGAATGGCTGAGGCAATTAATATTGATTTCCTGGATATGACAATTACTCTGACAGCTCAGAGATTCTTTTTAGCCCATTTTAGTATGGGTATTGCATACCTAAGGAGAGCAGCATTTTTTGTCCCTTGATTGCAATCACTACAGTATTTTCTGAACAGACTAGAACCAGATTCAGTGAAATATGAGGATTTTCATTTCCAGTCTGTTGATATTAAAGTGTTCTCACTATTTAACCACTTGCTCTGCACAGATGTCTGGTGCATATAGGCTGCTAAGACATAGGAGATTTACTGTTGGTTATTACAATGGTCCAGTGTAAATTGTTAATGAAGGTTGGTTCACCAGTTCAGAGACTCCTGACTTTCATTTTCTCAAATAAATAGTTTCTTCTACAGAGAATGATATTTTCGCCATGTAATGTGAGTAGATATTAATTAAGGCTGTCGATTATTCGCAGTTAACTCACACAATTAGCTCAAAAAATTAACCGTGATTAAAAACATTAATTGTGATTAATTGCACTATTAAACAATAGAATACCAATTGAAATTTAATAAATATTTTTGGATGTTTTTCTATATTTTCAAATATATCGATTTCAATTACAACACAGAATACGAAGTGTACAATGCTCACTTTATATTATTTTTTATTACAAATATTTGCACTGTAAAAATGATAAACAAAAGAAACAATATTTTTCAATTCACCTCATACAAGTACTGTAGTGCAATCTCTTTATCATGAAAGTGCAACTTACAAATACTTAAAATGTTTTTTTGTTATATAACTGCACTCAAAAACAAAACATAAAAACCAAGTACATAAAAAGTTGTTACTAGGAGGAAGGAGAAGAATTGTTCTTCTTAACCTCTGAGGATAGGACAAGAAGCAATGGGCTTAAATTGCAGCAAGAGAGGTTTAGATTGGACATTAGGAAAAACATCCTGTCAGCATGGTTAAGCATTGGAATAAATTGCCCAGGGAGGTTGTGGAATCTTCATCATTGGAGATTTTTAAGGGCAGATTAGACAAACACCTATCAGGAATGGTCTAGATAATACTCAGTCCTGCCATGAGTGCAGGGGACTGGACTAGATGACCTCTCGAAGTCCCTTCCAGTCCTATGATTCGAATGTAAAACTTTAGAGTCTACAAGTCCACTCAGTCCTACTTCTTGTTCAGCCAATCGCTAAGAGAAACAAGTTTGTTTACATTTATGGGAGATAATGCTGCCCACTTCTTAACGACAATGTCACCTGAAAGTGAGAACAGGCATTCGCATGGCACTGTTGTAGCTGGCGTCACAAGATATCTACATTCCAGCTGCGCTAAAGATTCATATGCCTCTTCATGCTTCGGCCATTGTTCCAGAGGACATGCTTCCATGCTGATGACACTTGTTAAAAAAATTATGCATTAATTTAATTTGTGACTGAACTCTTTGGGGGAGAATTGTATGTCTCCTGGTCTGTTTTACCCGCATTCTGCCATATAATTCATGTTATAGCAGTCTCGGATGATGACCCAGCAAATACTGTTTATTTTAAGAACACTTTCACTGCAAATCTGACAAAATGCAAAGAAGATACCAATGTGAAATTTCTAAAGATAGCTACAGCACTTGATCCAAGATTTAAGACTCTGAAGTGCCTTCCAAAATCTGAGAGGGACGAGGTGCATGCTTTCAGGAGTCTTAAAAGAGCAACACTCTGATCCAAACCTACAGTACCCAAACCACCAAAAAGCAAATCAACCTTCTCATGGTGGTATCTGACTCAGATGATGAAAATGAACATGCATCGGTCCACACTGCTTTGTGACATTGTAAACAAGCGGGCAGTATTATCTCCTGCAAATTGTAACCAGACTTGATTGTCTGAGTGACTGGCTGAAGTAGAACTGAGTGGACTTGTAGGATCTAAAGTTTTACATTGTTTTATTTTTGAATGCAGTTATTTTTTTGTACATAATTCTACATTTGTAAGTTCAACTTTCATGATAAAGAGACTGCATTACAGTACTTGTATTAGGTGAATTGAAAAATACAATTTCTTTTGTTTTTTACAGTGCAAATATTTGTAATAAAAAATAAATATAAAGTGAGCACTGTACCCTTTGTATTTTGGGTTGTAACTGAAATCAATATATTTGAAAATGTAGAAAACATCCAAAATATTTAAATAAATGGTATTCTATTATTAATAGCACAATTAATCGTGATTAATTTTTTAAATCGCTTGACAGCCCTAATATTAATACAAAGATCAGCCAGGATTAAGGCACCAAATTAAAACAAGAAATCATTAAACCAAAGAACTAAACAACTTGTATGGAGGATGAATGGGGCCAGTGAGGATGTCTTTGCAGCAAGTGAAACAATTTTCTGAAGTCTTTTCTGGAGGCTTTCTTAAGATTAATACAAGCTCACAGATGAACTAGATGGTTCCAGAACACTCTTATGGATTTATGATCATCTTCAATGATAAAAGAAAATGTATCTGTTTGTAAAAACATTACCCTAATAACAGAAGCTGAAGAAGAAAATACTTTTGGACACAAGAGATGTACTTTGAGGACGATATGGTTGACTGGAGAGAAGGAATGAGACTCTTCCCAGCAAAACACTAGTTGATATAAACCACATGCACACATAGGACAAAATGATTGCTAGTCTCTGGAAGCACAGTGAGGTTCACCTGAGCTATAACAAGCACTGGGGACCTGGAAGGAGATTCAGTGTGATGGAGGGGTGTCTGTTTCCCAGACAACTGAACTGAAATCAGCAGTCTGGGAACACAGTAGAGATGGGAACAGTGCTGCAAGATTCAGCAGCAAAAGAAGCACACTGATTTACTCTCTCCCAGACCCTTTGCAAAGGTATTCCTTTCATCATTCTTTCTGCTACTGCAGCAAAATGTTCTTGTCTGTTATTTTCTGTCTCTTCTTTAGTATAATTCTTTGCCATTCTTCTCTAACTTTTGAATAAGCTTTTATTTCTTTAAGTCTCCTGAAATAATATTCCTTCTTCCTTTTCAACCTTACATGCCTGGCACTGGGAAGAGTGCAAGTAGTCAGAGGAATGCACTTTGTGGAGATTTAAGTTTGATTTATTTCTTACCTGTTTTAGGTTTGTCTAGTGCATTTTCCGTTACTTGATTTAATATATGAAGTAAGACAGAGGTTCTTTAGATTGGTGTTACATACCTAAGTCAATTTGTTTCTTTAATGTCAGCAAACTGTGCAGAGATTTTGCTATTTTCCTTTAGGCCCTTAATTTGAAAGGCGTTTGACTGATTTTAACAGTTGTCCTTAGGCAAAGTTTATAAATGTAGCTGTTAATGAACCAAGTTCTAACTTGTTTTGTCTCAATTGCGAACACTGCCAAAGCAGCAAAACAAGATTTTAAAACCAGGTTCTGTTAGTATTTGGTTTAATCCACAATGACTAGCCAAATTTGGCAGAACTTGGTTCAGCCAGAAATGAACAAACTCAGTTGAAAACCTTTTGTAAATAATTCCTTAGGCCCTGACTTTCAAAAAGATGCACACAGATGAATTCTTGTACCTGCAGAGAACCCCATCCATGTGGATGCAAGTGTCTGTCTGCTTGCATCTTACTGCAAGATCAGAGCCTTAGTTTCTTGATAGTTTGTATAATGGGACTATGAACATTCAACAGCAAGAAATTATTTTAAAAAGATCAATCTACAGGTATTTTACAGTACCTCTTCCCATGCACAACTGCCCCTGGATCTTGAGATTTTGCTTCCAACTCCTGAACTTCATCTACCAGTGTCTTAAAAGTAGCTCTCTTGATTCTGCAATATGAAGTGCTTTCAGATTTACTCTTGCTGAAACCATAATATATGTCTTTTTCAAGACTCTAAAATAGAAATTTACAAATTCATTTTTGCCAAGCGATTTCAACTTAAATTTTGAAAGGAGAAATTTTAAAGAAGCCTCAGTTCTAAATAATACACTTTGTCAGCTGTTATGCTAATCACAAACAACAGAAGTTATCAATTAAAAGTTCTGATTAACAAAAATATTTAAAAAGAAATAAAGTAGTGGTACATTGTGGCAAGATTTGTAAACTACAAACAAAGCGAGTCATAATTTGAAAGAATCAATGAAGCTCTTTATATTTTCTTAAACAAACTGGCCAATACTTAGAAAAATTAAAACTTGACAATAATTTTCCTTATAAATTTTAACAGTTCTATACTTACACTTTGTATACTACGTCAAAAAGCAAAGCTGTCACAGGAATACATAACAGACCCATCCAAAAGACTCCAGAGCTGAACAACATAACTGCCTGGATAGATAAATCACAAAAATGATACTGTTATAGAAAAGTAGCAAAACATTTAGACATCTCAGCATTTTCTTTGCTCAAAGTATCAAAATCAAATTCAACCAAACTTTGCTGGGCTCTCTAATACAATATAAAAATTACTGGGCCTGGGGAAAGTCCCTCAAACACTTAATATGTAAGTAAATGCTACTCATGTTAAAAGCTTGATGGAAAGTTCAAACTGTTCAGTTCTTTAAAAATAAAAAACAAACACCCTCCCCCCCCAAAACCCAGCTTAACACCATCCCATTTCTAATACTAATAAAGAATATTATTAAAATAAGATATAGCAATTTAAAATACTGTTAAATCTTTGAGAACATGTTCTACTAGCACTCCTATTTGCTGTCAACCCTAATATGAGATAATGGATACCGAAAAAGATATTTGTCCTTACAATTATCTTGTCATACATCTCCCATTAGCACCCATTACTACTACTACTAAACTGACTACTGTTTAAATGTTTTGTTTATAATTCAGAACTGCAAAAATAATGAGAAATTATGTATACTTCGCCTGCTTTCCTGTAATCCTTTAAGAAAACATCTAAACAAAAGCTGTTTTTAAAATAAAGCAAATTACTGCAAAAATAAAATACTTTACTACCAACACACTTTTTGGCTTTTAGTTAGGTGTATAATTTAGTCTTTATTTTTTACTGTCAGAAGGGAAACCAGAATTTCTCCTGTCCATGTTAATTAACTTGTTTCTGCACACCTGTTACAACCAAAGACAAAATAAGTAATACTCTCTAAGCAAAATTAGTATAAAGGGCATTAAAATAGTCTTAATTTGCCTTTGTAACACATGCCAAGCATCTACATCAGAGATATTATGATTGCAACGAAAATAATCTATGATTAATAAATTGTCAGTTGTTTGTAATTAGTATATTAAAAATGCCTTTGTAATGCAATTAGATTTCACAGAGATTAAGAGTAACATTGCTACACAACAGCATTTTAATTCTTTGATTTCATTTCTTGAAGTCTAATTGCTTCTAAAGGTTAAATTTGCAGCACCTAATTGAAATAATAAACAAACTGCAAAATTTTACTAATATTAGCAATACCCCATTTAGGGGAAAAATGCAGACATTTTGAATAAGTAGCTTAAATACTACTTTTTTTTTTTAAGCACACATAAATTAAAGTTTGTTTCAGATTTGTATGTGGTACATTACTTACGGTCTAGAAAGAGAAAGTCATTTTCACAAAGTCTTACTATAATGTAGGTAGCGAATATAGCCCTATTTACTTTCAGAGTGCATGTAGACACATGTATTCTTTGGAAAACGTAAAATTTTACCCAAGCTGCAAACTGCAAATGTACCTTTTTTATCTACATCCATGTTTTATATGTATAGTAGCTATTACAGGTGACTGAGGATGCCCTGAGCACTTTATTTTTTAGCCAGAATAATTACTATAAACAAATTTATAAACTCTGAATAATAATGCTAGGATTAAAATAACTACAATTCACAACTTCAACCAAAAAGATCTTTTTAGATATCTGTAACAAAACAGAGAAAAATTTATTCACATAAAAGTCACTTGATATTATAACCAAAACATGACCCTTGACATGCTTGGTGACACGCTCACTTCTTAAAATCAATACTAATAGGAAATGCCTATCAAAACTATATTTTGTAAAAGCTTTTTAAGTTTAAGTAACAGTTATATAAACCAACAGTTTCCTAAACAAAAAATGGCAGAGAAAAAACACAATTTGATTTGATCTGAATCACTTTATATTATTAATTTTAATAATATTTTTAGTTTAGGGTAACAGCAAAGAACTATACTTGCTTTAGCCACTCTATTAAATGTTTCCTAGTGAAACAGCAAAAGTGATAATGTAGGTCTTAGGATGTTAATTCTGACCATTGTAATGCTAACTATGAATGAAGCAACAACTGGCGCCTACTATTCAGTCCATCCAGCCTTTAGCTTTACAAATGAACAACACGAATTGAGAAAAAAAGTTTTTCTGCGTCATATTTGAAAGCCTGTCAGATTTTTTTTTCTTTTGCAGAGTTAATCCAAACCTAAAAGATTTAAAGCCGACACTCGCATTAAAGACAGAGGGCCTCTTTGTATTTTTTGGATGAAGAGGGAAAAAATAAAATCCCACAGAGGTATTTCCTTCCTTTCTGTACAAGAAAGCTCCCCCCTCACTCTGTAGAAACCATTTTTGTCTCTAACTTTTCACATCTCTCTACACATAGGCAGGTCATCTGGGAAATGGCAAACCAATCCTTTTCAGACAATGGCACTAACAGGAGCAGCCTGTTCTGGGGATGGACTCTGGCTGCTTCTGTTCGTGGTTTACAAATTGTTCCTAATGTGTGAGATTTGTGGTCAATGCCAAGTTTTTTTCCCCTTTAGGCCTTGTGAAACCAAATGGAATCTTCCACAAAAGTGGCTCCCAGGAGAATTCAAAAATAATCTGAAGTAAGAGTTAGAAAGTCTAATAAATTGTAGGACTAACAGGTCCCAGGGGGAAAACAAATAATTGTTGTCTAAGTAGCATGGATACGCTGCAAATGTTGACTCTCAAAATTAAGACTTTCTAAAATAAATTAAGATAGCTCATAAATGTAGCTTTTATGGAATTTTTCCTGCTGCTGTTTGAGTTTTGATTAAAGAAAAAAAATTCCTGAAGATTGTTACCATATTGCTTTTAAATTCAGTAGACGATTAAAAGCCTTGCCTGCAGAACTTTTTAAAAGCACTGAAGGATATGTACTATCAGAAAATTACATATCAAGTTGAAATGATTAGATAAGATATTCCCCCTCTCTTTACTATGTTTATGAAACATTACAGATACATTCAGACAAATCATTTTTCAGGATGAGGATATCAAAAAAGCGAGGCAACAAAGTTGGAAAGAGCAATAAAACCATTATGTGGAAAGGTTTATAAAGGCTTTTCAGTTTATCTAATCTAGCTATCATCACTGTAGTACTGGTATGTGAATGCCTCCGAGTATTTAAGGATAGAAATAATAACAGTTTCTCCCTTCTTCCTCCTTCTCATCTACAGAGAAATAACTTGATTAATTTATAGTTGGGTTTTGTGTGCGTGTGCATGCACACTAGTTAAAGAACTAACTGAGGCAAAGCTAAGCTGAAGAGGAGTTTTGCATTTAGTTCTCAATGCAGTGAGGTTAAAGGTCATTTTTATCTTTTCTGGTAGTTAGCTCCATAGCCCTTTCTTTATATTTACAGCTTAAAAAACAGAGCTCCCACTAAAGAAACCATATTAAAAGTATACCCCCCCAATCTGGTGGTACACAATACAAAGTAGAGGCCAACAATAAGGTGAGGAGAGCATCAGGAATGAAATATCAGGCAATCTGTCAGTAAGTGGAGAAGGAAGCAGTAAAAAAACATTGCTATCTGCAAAATCCTGAGGTCCTCACTCAAGCAAAATTCCTGTGAAATGAATAAGAATTTGCCCAAGCAAGGACTGAATAAAAACAGCAGGATTTTGTCCATGATTAATGAATATTAATAATATTTGATATCATCAGCACTTATTTTTAAAACTATATTTAGAAGGATTATTTATAGATAGGTACATAAACATAACTATGATTAGAAACACAGCTTTATGTGCCCTTCCCCCCCCGCCCAATTAGTATACAATAAGTTTTATTTTCAGATGAGTATCATTTTCATATAAACATACAGATTCAAAAAGGTACATGGTGTTGATTAAGACTTGGTGCACAAGTAGTTCAGGGTCTCATTTGATAGTTGTTCCTTCAAACCTTGTTCTTTTTCAAGACATTGTCTATATGTGCCCCATGCACTTGAGATTGTAATGTTTTGGCCAGTAGTGCCCATTGGGCTGCACCTTCACCCTTCAAGCCATCAAGCCCACCCACCAAAGGGCATAAACAGGGCACGATGACCAACCGATCCTCAATTCCTTCTGTGGCTGTGAGATAGAGTCGATTTAGCTGTGTCCCTGCCATTTGCAATTGCAATCCCTGTTTGTTTGTACTGTACATAGTTACATTATAGGATAGTATAGGATAGCAGTGTAGACATTCCTTCCAGGAGCCCAGGCAATGAGACTTGGGGAGGGTCACAGAGTCTGGGCACATCTACATTGCTATTTTTAGCCCTGAAGCATGAGACCTGCAATACTGAATCATTTGACCTGGGCTCCGAGACTTGCTGCCACTGTTTTTTGCAGTGCAGACGTACCCTATGAGACCTGTCTCAGACCCAGAGAGATGAGATACACTGAAGTTGGAGCAGTCCCCAGCAAAAAGTGCCCTACATTACAGATGGGGATGTAATTTCCAGCTCGGGTAGACATACTCACACTAACTTTGATCAAGCTAGCATACTAAAAAAAGCAGTGTAGAGTGGCAGTGCGGGTGACAGCATGGGCTAGCTGCCTGAGTACATTAGTGTCCAATACCCTAGGCGTGTACTTGGGTGGCTAGCCAATGCTGCAGCTATACTGCTATTTTTAGTAGCTAGACATTATATCGCCAGCTGCACTGTAGCTATCCCACTGGTGTTCTCCTGCAACCTGCTGTTTTTGCCTCCTCCCAATCTGAAAGGGGCAGATCCCTGCACCACTTATCTAAGAAGCACAAAAGAGGACCCCCTGTTAAATGTACTTCTAAAAGAAAGAGAGAGATAAGTCTCCTCTTTCTACAGTTTTTAAAAAGAGCAGCTCAAGGCTGAGTCAAGGTTGCTCTGGTAGCTGCGAGGACTCAAGGGTCAGATCTCTGATACCCATTGTTATCTCAGACTTGTATATGGCGACTAAAGTACCGCATCAGGGGCTTCCCATGCTGGAGCTAGGCTGTTCTCAGGGGTGGCAGATGACAGAACAAGGAGCAATGGTCTCAAGTTGCAGTGGGGGAAGGTCTAGGTTGGCTATTACGAAAAACTATTTCAATAGGAGGGTGGTGAAGCACTGAAATGGGTTACTAAGGGAGGTGGTGGAATCTCCATCCTTCAAGGTTTTTAAGGCCCAGCTTGACAAAGCCCTGGCTGGGATGATTTAGTTGGGGTTGGTCCTGCTTTGAGCAGGGGGTTGGACTAGATGACCTCCTGAGGTCTCTTCCCACTGTAATCTTCTATGACTCTATGGTGGCCAGCAGTTTGACCTTGGTGCTGACATTCTTGGTACTGCCTATATCAGAACCACCGACTCTGGTACTGACCATACTGACTTTTATCTTGGTTTTGATGTCATTGGTATCAAGAAATACGGTA
The DNA here is from genome assembly GCF_002925995.2 of Terrapene triunguis. NCBI lineage: Eukaryota > Metazoa > Chordata > Testudines > Emydidae > Terrapene > Terrapene triunguis. The sequence continues at coordinate 59,347,033 of NW_020664417.1, read as the reverse complement.
CTGGCGGATTTGGCTATTTCAGCCCTTCCCGAATATACTTTACTGTCTTAATTTGTAACACTGATGGAGCCAGTACCACAGCCATTAGTACTGGGATGTCTTTGCTGTTGACTAAAAAGCTCCCTGAGAGTCTAAACTTCAGACCTGAATGAGGGCTGCTCGTCCTTTACAAGAGAAGATTCTTATTACTTATCTGTCTCAGATATCAGTGCACATGGTTCACTTCTTTATTCTCCTAGGGCACCCCCTCCATGACTCATTTTTCCAGTAGACTCCAGAGTTAGGGGTCATAGTAATCTAAGGGTGTTCCAGGAAGACCCGCTGTCTAGTATCCCCTTCCTTGGTCAGTCACTCTGTAACCATATGGACTTCATTCCTGGCCTTAAGAGGCATTGTGGTGTGTTCATCATGCTACAAGGCATAACTTCTCTGCTGTATCAAGAGCAAGATCATCTTCTCCACAAGAGTTATCTAGAGATCATCCTCAACAACAACCGTTTCACGTTCCTGCTACAGAGATTTCACCAGCACAAATTTCTGAGGAAGAGCAACTCCAGCACCAACCTGCTGAAATCATAACTGCTCACAAATCATCTTTGTCACCTGATGAAGAAGTGGTGCCACCCTCTACACCACCTGATGACTATAGGGCATTTCAGGATCTCCTTTGCTATAACTGAGCCAGTTCCAGAAGGCCCTCATTGACTGGCATAGCAAGTTTTTCAGGAAGAGAAAAATGTAAGATGTCCATCAATTTGTGGGCTTTTTCCTAGATTCTGTTGGGATCTCCAAAACCTCCATCATTTTGCAAACTCCAGCCTCCATACCTCCAACTATAAAAATGATGGACAGGAGACACCACGTTCCCTCTGTGGGTTTTGAATATTTTTATTTCCATCCTGCACCAGGTTCCTTGGTTGTCATGGCAGCTCAGGCGAGAACAAGACAAAAAAACATTCAAATCTACTAAGGCCAAGGAGCCAAAGCAGCTGGATCTTTTCATTAGGAAGAGCTATTCTTCTGCTATTTACAACTTTGAATACCTAACTACCAAGTTCTAGATATGACTATTTTAATTGACACAGAGTATCAGACTTCTTGGATAAGATCCTGTCCAATTACAGGGAGGAGTTAAAATAATAGATTGCAGTGGCTCAACTAACAGGAAGGACCTACCTGTTGGCTGCTACTGATGCATCATACTCTGCATCTAGATCAGTGATACTCAGACTGAGGCTTGCGAGTCGCAAGTGGCTCTTTAATGTGTCTCCTGCGACTCTTTGCAGCACATGATATTAAAACACTGGGTGATTTAACTATTAATCAATCAGGATGCTTTTACTATGTTATTAACCAATTGTAGTTGATAAAATAATAATACTTGGTCATTCATTTTGCTGTGAGAATTATCTGTCTATCTATCTATCTATCCATCCACACACACACAAAATATTTCCCTTGTAATACTGTTTAAATATGAATATATAGTATTACAGTGAATGAAACAATGAATTCACACTACTGTGGCTCTTTTAGATAATGTTGATCATTAATTTGGCTCCTGAACCAGTGCGGTCTGAGTATCACAGATCTAGATCAACGGCTACAGCAATCACCATGCATTATGCTTCCTTCCTTCAATTTTTAGGGATATCCATGGAAGTCCAAAATATCATTACACCTTTTTGACCTGAGTAGCTAGTCAAAGTTCAGGGCCCTGAAGGTGTTCCAGTTGGAAGTAGAAATTGACAATGGAGTCTGGACATTTCTTTGATGCAATGTTATTTATTTACAAAGTATGTACAAAGTCCAGTTCTCTGATCACAGGAGGAACCAAAACATGGTATAGCTTCTTTGCTTACGGTCCCAAGCCTCTTTACCAGCCCGAGCCCTAGAATTCCTTTCCCTAGCTTCTTCTAAGGTCATAAACCATGATTGTCTGTCTGTCTATTTCAGTCTATCCTCTCTCTCTTTGGCAGATTCCCACACCCACCTGGTCAAACACACTGTGGAACCCTTTGCCACATGGTGTTAGTTTCTGGGCAGACCCCATGATGCCTTGTTTTAGGTGGATCTCTTTAACTGTCTCTCATAGCTCTCTTAAACGAAAGATGTATTCACACCCATCAGTTTAAATGAGGGTCAACCTATTCCATAATATAGTTGAACCAGCTCATAATGATACTATTGAAGACCTTCCCTTTGAGGGGAATGACTGTCTTAGTGCAAAAACTGATTAGGTGTTACACGTAAGTACTCTGGAGCAACATTATTTTCCTTTGGCATTTACACTCATCAGCCCGAGAGGAAACAATCCAGACACCAATTGCAGTCAAGACAGTTTTCTTTGTATGATCAGCCTTAACAAAGGCCACCTGATCTGCCCAGAAAGAGGCAGAGATTTCCTAGAAGGATCTTCTTCCATGGTAACCACTGCCATCACAAACCTGCTACCATCCTCAAAGCAGTCAGTTTGATGGTCATTTTGAGAGGTGTCCACAACCAACCTCAGAATATCCTTATCATTTCCCCGCTCCTTTTAGGGATGATTTAGGTCACATCTACACTAAAAACATAAGTCAACCTATGTTGGGTCAACTTACAATCACTACAGTAATTACTCTGGTGGTTCATGTCCACACTACCCTCCTTCTGTCGGTGGTGCGCGTCCTCACCAGGAGCGCTTCCACCAACTTAAGAGGAGCAGTGTGGGACGCTGAGAGCCTGGGCTTTCAGCTCCACAGGCAGCTCCCCACCAGGAGCCAGGCTGCCCCTGGGGCTCTCAGCTTCCCACCGCAGTGGGCTCCCAGCTGTGAGCTCTGCACCCAGAGTCCAGCATTGGTGCAGCCACCGGGCTCCTCATGGGGAGCAAGCAGGGAGCCCGGCAGCTGCCCTGAGGCTCCCAGCTCCTTGTGGGGAGCCCGGCGTCTGTCCGGAGGCTCCCGGCTCCCCACGGGAAGCCCAGTGGCTGTCCTGAGGCTCCAGGCTCCCCATGGGAAGCCTGGTGGCTGGAAGAAGGCTCCCGGCTCCCTGCTGGGAGCCACCCAAACTCTGGGTGCGGAGCTCCCCACCACAAGCCTGGCTGTGGAGGGAGCAGAGAGTCTAGGGGAGCAGCTGGGCTCCCTGTGAGGAAAAGGGAGCCGGGTGCCTACGGGCAGTATCAGGGCTCCCCGCAGGGAGCCTCAGTGCAACAGGCTGGCTGCCAGCAGGGAGGGTGCAGCCCGGCTGGGAGTGGGGAGCCAAGGCAGTAGCTGGACTGGGAGCGGGGAGGCTCTGAGCAGGGCAGGCGCAGCCCAACTGGTAACAGTGAGCCACGGGAGCACACAGGCTCTAGCTGGGCCCCTCACCCGCCCCAGTGACATCTTCCATTGTACTCTCTAGGCTATTATTTTTTCACCTCTACGCTTACAATATGTTAAAAAAAATTGTGATCTACACCATCTGTTGAAAAACAAATTTATCGAGACTGTTAACATTTTTTATTTAGCTGGTTTATGCTGTTTTTGCTTGGTTACTTATGTACTACAAGAAATTCTGCATCATGCTACATATTGTAACTGTCACACTGCATATTTGCATTTTGTATCTGATTTAAAAAATATTTGAAGGTACAGAAAGATATCCATTTCTCTGGTTTCTTCTAACCCAAAGAGTTTAATAGGAAATCACTAGTCTGCACATTTTTGGGGTTTGTAGATGTTCTCAAAACCTGATGTACCAAAATAATTTATGTATATCTTTCTCTTTTTCCAGCAATATTTAGGAAAAATACTGTGAAGTTATTTCCTAAAGCTACAGTGTTATAAGTAAGACTTTTATTTAACCTACATTCCTGAAGAGAGAGATTTTAATAATGAACTTAGATATTTTTTAAAATGCTAGGGACAGTAGAAATATCAACTAACAGCATCTTTTATTAGTCTGAATATTGTGCTTTGCTCTATTAGATAAAAATCTGAGACTGCAAGTAAGTTCTTCCCTGGAGGGTACTTGTCTAAGTACTTTAACCTTTGATAAACATCTACATTTTTTTCTTTCTCAAGAAGTTTAATTTTATTATTTTTAGAATAATAATTAAAAGATGAATATGAAATATTTTAACAGTGCAATTCCATATGTAAGATAATTTATTATGCTGGATAATACAGACTGAAGCAATATTTCAGAAACTAATACTGTTAATATAGTATAGTAATACCTTTCCTACGGGGTGCAGCATAAATGTCCAACAAAGAGTTTTATTGTTTTTCACAGGGATTCTACAAACCTCAATCAAATGATCTGAAATTCTGTAAAACACATGCTTGTTCCTTAACTTCAATTTCCTTCAGTAGTTTTATAGATCCCTTAGGCCAGATGGAGCAGAAACAGATGGTGTTCTGGAGAACTTTACAGTGCATGTCTACAGTACCACAATAAATTTAGCAGTTCTGCAGATACTGAGCTTTTGTTATTAATTTCTATACGAACTGTTTCTTGTTGCAGTAAGTTTTATATTTTTAATCTGGTTTACTAATCACAATGGCAAAAATAGAAAAGCTTAATCCTCATTTTAAAAATACATAAGCACCCAACAGCGTCATTCAGACAATTATGAAAGGCAAGTAGCATAAGTTTATACAGCACAGTACTTTCCTGGAGCATGCCTTGCCTCATAAATTGTTGTACTGGTGTGAACATATACAAGTCAGGTTTTTTAAAAAGGTCTCCTTCTCTTAAATCACATCCATGTTTGTTTGAGGAGAGGGAGACAACTATACCAGCTAACTATACCACAGCAAGATTTTCCCATTCAAACATTTTTTAAGTCAAGCTGTTTTCTTATTTTAGTGCTCCTCTAAACAAAATGAAGTATTATTTGCATGAGATCTACAGAACCTTTCAGTTATAAAATATCTATGTCCTATCACATTTATACTCTACTGAAACATGAACAACCAATAACTACTTTGATTAGAGTTATGTATGTTATAGGAAACTTTAAACGTAGAAGTTTATTGCAACAGATCTAGATTAATTACAGAAATATACCACAAATAAGTGACCACAAGATCAGTTATTTTTCCTCAATAGCTATAATATGGAATATAGAAAAACACAAATAGCTTTTCACCTGGCAGTACACTGTATTGTAGATTAAAAATGCTTTTTCAACTGACACTGTTACCATGATACAGGAAGCTTTTTGATGCAGGTGTTTAAAAGTGCCAATTGAACTTGATGACCAGGTGCTCACTTGTCTACTTTCAGCTAGTAGATAATAGGACACAATAGCTACTATATGTACTGGATGGAATTAGTCCGTAAGTTAGCATCAGACAGCGTATGAAGGTAGTCAAGCAATTTTGTGCAGCATAAGGAAAAGAGTCCACTTGGCCCTGACTGCACCAAACCACAAATCTCTTCCAACTGGAATTATAAATATATATAAATGGATGGCTTCCATGATTCCAGGAAGACATGAGTCACTTGCACAGCAACAACAGTCCTACAGATCTCTACCTTGTCAAGAGCTAAGTTGTCAGGGACAGAGTGCCTAGGCTTGGATGCAGCAATGTTTCCTGGTTCTGAGTGATGATCCAAGGCAGACTCTCAGTATCTTATGAAGCCCATCAAAATTGGGATGTCATCCCTCCAGATGGTAAGAAGTTTATAGGAGATTTTTATGGTGGTGGGAATTATGCCTATGGTGGGATACAGATAGTGAATGACAGATGCTGGAAGCGGAGACAGGAAAGTTTGGCTAAAAAGGATGTCCAGGGTATTCTGGGGTGCAATGAGTGGGAGCTAACATGGAGCTGTGGGTGAGATTCTGGGTGGGCAGTGAGTGTGGAAGGGAGTAAAGGAGTAGGGAGGCAGTGAGTGGTGGAAAGGGGATAGGGGAATAACCATGGGGGCAATAAGTGGGAGTAGGGGAAAGGAGGGAATGGTCAACAAGGGAGCCTGGGGGGGGGGGCAGTAAATGGAGATAGCTGATCTGAATAGGGTTAGAGAAGAAGGAGTGTGTGTGTGTGGATGCTGCCATAAGTAAACAAGCTGCTGGAAGCTGCATGAGATGAGCTGAATGTAGGTCTCTGGAAGGAACAAGTCAGAGTTCCATACAAATGGGAGAGGGAGGAGGTTATGGTTGCTGGGGGAGGGGCAAGAGAGCAATTGGTGGGTTGGAGTTGCAAGTAGAAGGGAAGAGAAGGGAGGTGCTGGTGGCTCTGCAAGAGATGCAGTGACTGAGCGCTCAAGACAGTGTTGCTGGGAGGCAGACAACAGCATTGCCTTGAGAAGCTGCTGGTTCAGACAGCTAATAGGGAGGCTGTGGGAAGCCAACTCTCCCAACACCTCCTCATAATAACAGACCTTTTTCTCCTACCCGCATTCCATGCTTACCTATGCTTCTGGGATCAGCAAGGTGAAGATGAAGGTTTGGGGGAAGCATGTATACTGTCTAAAATTAAAAAGTTGCAAATTATGAGAGATTACAAGAATTAGGCATCTTTTCTTTTTCCCTTTTTAGGTGGGACAAAGTGAAAATCCCAGGATATGTCTGGTTTCTCTGTAGTGGTGTCAAACAGATCATCTCCCTAATAAATCTAACCACAAGTGACTACAAAGAATTGTGTTTCCTTTCTGATAATTTAGAAAAAACACGATGCTGTCAGGCAAAATTTCAGGAAAATGATCTGTAAAGCAGATTGTCTAGTGTGGAAGTATTCATTCAGTACTTATGGACAACAAATACAGTGAAGCCCATTGAAAGGTTTATTGTTACTGCAGTTAAACATTATACTGTGTAATACAGATCACATTACACAGACTGGAAAGTTACTGTGAGGTCACAGGAAATTTTGAAATGTTTCCCTCATTTTCTCTCATACATTATATGTCAAAGTTTCTTCATTTGAAATCGTAAGGTTTTCTGCTACTTCTATAATCCCTCATGGTAGAAAAGAGATCTTATGACAATTTCCTATGAGCATTTAATATTTCAAGCTCTACCATGTTAGAATCTGTGGCTAAGACTGAGAAAGATATAGTTGCTTTATTTACTAGAATAGACTCAAGAGGTGGAAAATGAAATATAATGTGCTTAATCATAAAGGTTCAAAATAAAATAAAGCGCATAAAGAATGCCAAAGATAAAGATGGTGAGGGCTTGAGGCAGGGGGAAGCAAAGCCTTTTACCCACCAGTGTTGGCTACACCTAGCTATTCCTCCTGTCAACAATTTTACCTATACCAGGGACTAAATTCCTTCTAAGCTGCGTGGCCGCGCAGCTGCCTATTAAGCGCCACTCAGGGCTGCGGCAGGGAGAGATGCCTCTCCCCAAGCACCAAACCTGCTGCTTTGCCCTTCCCTCGGCCCAGCTCTGGCCCGACCCTGCCATGGCCGGGGGACAGGTGCCCCTCCCCGGCCCCGACTCAGCCTGATCTGGGCCTGCTGTGGCCTGGGAAGAGGCACCTATCCTATGGCCCCAGCCCAGGACCTGCCGCAGTCAGGGGAGAGGCGCCTCTTCCCCCAGCCCAGGTGCTGCTGCTGCGGGGAGAGAGAGCTGGGTGGGGGAGGAGCCTCACAGCACCCCAAACCCCTCACCCCCAGCCCCACCCCAGAGCCTGTCCCCCCAGCCGGTGCCCTCACCCCCTGCACCCCAACCCTCTGCCCCAGCCCTGAGCCCCTCATCCCCGGCCCCACCCCAAAGCCCGCACCCCCAGCCAGAGCCCTCACCCTCCCCCCCACCGTAACCCTCTGCCCCAGCCCTGATCCCCTCATCCCCGGCCCCACCCCAGAGCCCTCATCCCCTGCACCCAACCCTCTGCCCCAGCCCTGAGCCCCCTCCCACACTCCAAACCCCTCGGCCCCACCCCGACACATGAATTTTGTTATGTGCACCAATATGGAGCTGATGTGTCCTACATCACCTCCATATTGGTGCACATAACAAAATTCATTCCGCACATGGGTGGGAAAAATTAGGGGGGAAAATGCCAGGAACCACTTTTCATCCTGGATTCACAGGAAATAAGGATTCACAAACCTAACCATTTTCAGCTCCAAGTACAAGGTACAGTTCTTTGATCTTGCCTTCTCTAATATAAACACACAGCAACATATATGTAATAAAAAACAAACCAAAACAATCCCCCCTACCAAAACACTTCACTGCACACACAATCCCCCCACCCCGCCCTGAGGAGAGGATGAGAAAAAGAACAAAACATTCTTACAGATGTTAGTCACATTGCTCAATGCACTACTGGAAGGCACTCAGATGCTATGATGATGAGTGCAAAACCTATATAGAAAAGACCAGTCCATTCCAAGAATTTTGGACTTTCCCATTGGAAGTGTCTTCTACTGTGTGAACTTTTGAATGTTCTAGAGAACACAACAGTCTGTCAGCTGTCAAACCAAATACACACAGCAGTTATCATACACATCATAAAACACTTCAAAGAGTGGAAAAACTAAGTTTCTTAAGATCTCATGTAAATGTCAAAATCCCACAAACTAAGATATAATATGAGGTCTTAATTGGTTGTCATAGTTAGCATATTAACTCACAAGAAGTTTTAAGTGTTAAGGTTAGTTGCCCCTTGTACCTGCTAAAGACCAGCCATTAAAATGGACTCTTTACTTACCTTGTAATTTGGCTTTTTCTGAATATATCCCCATGCAGGATTCCCAGTTCTAGTGTGAGGCAGACAGAACAACTATAACTCTAAACATATTTTGTAAAGCTGGTTGAAAATTTAAACATTCAAATTTTTTTGGTGAAAAATCAAAGAACACATTTTTCACAATTCCCCATCCTATCCCTCCAATTTTCAACCAGCTCTAGTGTTTTGGTTCCTGGGAGAAGTGTCAGCAGGTAGGAGACCAAGCCTCCTCTTCTTCACATTGGTAGTCATATGATACCTTGGTGTTAAACTGCCACCCTAAGAACCTTTTAGTAAGTCCCATATGATCATCACCAGTGAAAGAACTTTGGCTGAAGCTGCACCTCTTCAGCAGGATGAGAATGAGGGTGTGAGAAGAATACTGGCAGGATAATAGGCTCATTAAAGTGGAACTCTGTCATCACCTTGGAAACTAATTTTAGGATGAGTCTGCAGCACCACTTTCTCCTTGTAAAACTTGGTATATGGTGAATCAGACTGAAGCCAAATCACTACATACTGAAGTCTCTGCCACTAGAAAAATTACTTTCCATGTTCAATAAAACTTGAGCTTCATAGGTACTCGGTCACTCAAAAGAAGTATTCATCAGCTTTGTAAGGAGTACAGCTGGTAAAAACTCATTTAGAAATTCAAATTTTCTAAAAAAGAAGTGACCATTTTCATAAATTTTTGTGTGAAAATGACATCCTTATTTTTTGACTAGCTCAAGCCCCCACGCAAAACAGAGGACAAGAGACTGTGGAAACATCGATCTGCCTTTGACTAATTCATGAAATAGCTGCCAAATGTATGTTGATTAAGTTAATCTTTATGCTTGACTCAGACAGGTGAAGAAAGTTATCAAGCAGTATTTGTGCGGGCAAGCAAATGGACATACATGTTTGTTTGCACCACACCACAATCTTGTCCCCCAACTACAACTACAGTATTTTTGTTAAATGGCTTTTTCAAGGTCAAGAGGTCTCAAGCAACCTACTCGGATATATTTTGTCTACAGAATTCCACCCTGTCAGGAACCACTATGTCAATAAGGCGGCGTCCAGATTATGATGGAATGACGTGCTGTTGTGATAACTGGGCCTACAAAATTTACCCAAATTGTGAGCTCAACTGTAAAAAGTGAGTGTAAGTTCATAAAATGTCACAATAACCTATAATAACAAATGTTGATGGGAAATAGTACAAAAGTGAGACAATCCAAACAAAAAAGCCTACTGATACAACTCAAGGACTGTGTTAAGATCATACTTGGTAAACAAGAGAACTGTGGAACCAAAAATCAGTGAACCAAAGTTGGTGTGTTGAAAAGTAGGCCTAATTGGTGGACAAAATAACGAGAAGACAGGCTATTCCACCCATCACTCCCCTTTGGAGGTTCTTAAAAAAAAGAGATGTTGGGAGGAAAATATAGATGAAGGAGGTGACTGTGACACTGGCTGACTGAAAGACAAGAGCAGGGGAAGGAATAAGCTTCACCATCATGGTTGCCACCCTCACCAGCTTCATCCTAATCCTGAAAGAAGAAAGATGTTCTGACCAGACCAGGCTAAGAGCAGGAGCCAGATGATATTACTATCTCCACTGGCTCTGGATAAATCCTGAATACCATCTTGGATGTAAGACTTTCTAATACTCTCACCCTTTGTGTGTCCTTTTCTTTCCCCACCTTATGATTTCTCGTTCCTATCTGTCTCTCCCTTTTCCTTCTGTCTAATAAAGACATCATAAGGCTTTGTTGGCCAAGACTGTATATTCTCCAATAATGCTGTAAGTCTGTGACCAAAAAGAGGCCTCTAAATTCTATGTGCTAAATAGCCCAATGCCAATACAAGTTTGCCTGTTTCTGAGTGACTGATAAGACCAGGTGCTGTGCCTGAATTTCTCCAGCAGCTGAAACTGCAAGTGAGAGTTAACATCAGAGACAGAAGCTGCATTTTCTATCTTTGCTTTCCTTTTCTCTTCCCCCTTTTGTGTGTGTTTATTTTGTTTTGTCTTCTAGGAAAAGGGATCAGACTTTAACAACAGCAACATCATCAGCTCCAGCCCATCTTAACTAACTTCTTCTCTTTCCCCCCAAAAGTATAGTTATTACCATCTAAGAGACTGTCAAACATGCCTTTTTTTCCTTCTAAAGACTCTGTCCAGCAAAAGGGAAAGGGACTAAGGGATGTTGTTGAAATGAAAGCCTTACTTAATACTTTAAACATTTCAAAAGCTTTAAGTGTTTTTTTCCTCCCCTACCCATCTTTAATAAAGGGTTAAAATATTTTTAATTATGTGTTTGCCATAGCACTAAGTAGGCTGAGGTCTCTGTATACCAAACCCCAAAACTTGTTTAAATTTTTTAAATTTTGGACAGTTTCAGAGTCCTGTTAACACCTTTAACTTTTTGGGTCCACACAGTCCATCTAAATTAATACAACAGTGCCATGATTTTGATTTGCGCCCACACTGTCAGCTGGATGGGACTGGCTTTGGCCATAGACAACAAGTTGAGAAATCCGATGGATGACTTCCTAAAATGAAAACTTTACTTATGAGCAGTTCAGGAATCTAGCATTTAGCTGGTACAAATTTCCTAAGCTCTTAGAAAAGCAATGTGTGGACTTAGGAACACTGCAGGTTTTCTGATGTATATACAAACTGATTTTAATAACAAAATAATTACCTTATTAATCCCACTCTAAACAAGCAAAGGAACCATGTTTCATTACAACAAATTAAATAAAATAAATGTGGGTTTGTAGATCAAGCTGCTTTGGAATTATTATGAGCCAAAAAGTTTGGAACATTTTTCAGTAGGGATAGCACTTCTGTTTTTGGAAACCTATCTCCCAAATGCTTCATCTGCCTCAACATTTTGCATCATCCAAAATTTTATCGCAATCTTTCCAGAAAATAAAAATTTTACCCTGGCATAGTGTGACCAGATATCCCGATTTTATAGGGACAGTCCTGATATTGGGGCTTTGTCTTATATAGGCACTTATTACCCCCGCCCCCATTTTTCACACTTGCTATCTGGTCACCCTACCCTGGCATAACACTGGACTTGTGGAATTAGTAGTAGAGATATCCAAAATGCACAACTGTGTGATAAATTACACTTCCTTGAGAAAAAGTTCATGCTCATAGCAGTACTAGCCTCTCCAAAGGAGATTGGACACAGAAAAAGCATGTTGCACTCTTTGCAGAGGAGTGAAATGGCCACATACTTTTTGTGCTCCCAGCCTACAATACCCCCTTGAGTTGGTGACCTGTCCCAGCTGCTCTTAGGCAGACGTGCGGCAGGCAGCTCTGTGCGCTGTCTCCACTTGCAGGCGCCACCACCACAGCTCTCATTGGCCATGGTTCCCGGCCAATAGGAGCTGCACAGCCAGTGCTCGGGATGGGTTGGGGAAGTGTGCAGAGCGCCTGCCACGCCTCCGCCTAGGAGCAGCCGGGACAGGTCGCTGCTTGCTAGGAGCCGCCTGAAGTGAGCGTCCCCCAGATCTGGCATCCCAAGCCCCAATTCCCTGCCCCAGGCCCCTGCCCGCACCCAAATTCCCTCCCAGAGCCTGCACCCCACACCCCCTTCCACGCCCCAACCGCCAGCCCCGCACCCCTCCTGAACCCAAACTCCCTCCCTCTTAGTTAATTGGCATTTTTCACTTACCAGCACCCCCTATGCTCCCAACATGCTGGATAAAACAGCCTTTACTGTACTATCAATCTTACAACTAGGTTAGGTATTGGTCTCCCACTTTGCTGTGTGATGTAGTCACATAGAGAATCCTTTTCTGCTGCTGTTGAACTAATTTTTATAAAAAAGTGTACAAACCTATGTTCCTTTAACAAGACAATAATAACAGAGCAATTAGACTTAGATAAATCTATAAATATGTGAGAAGCCTGCCCAATACATTATGACAGTGTTCAAAAATTCTCTCAAATATTGGGAAAAATCCTCACAATTTTCTCCTGTCCCTGCGGCAAACAGTGCAATCCAATAAAGATCAAATCCTAAATGAGCATTTCAACCACATTTTATGCAGAGATTTGGAGATTAGTTAAAAGACACACATTACCTCCCCGGACATGTCAGGTGCCATAGGAATGACAGGCCACAAGGATGAGTAGACTCCAAAAAACACTACCCAAAGTGCAATGCTTCCCCATATTGCTATATGGCTAAACTGAAAAACAGAACAATCAAAACATATTTAATGTTTATTCAGTCCCTACAATGAGTTCAGTGCTATACAGAACACTCTAAGAAAGATGGTCTTTTTCCTTGGAAGTTTACAGTGCAATTCTGACAAATGGGATTTTCAAAAGTGCCCAGCATTGGCCCAACTCTGTGTCTGCTAAGCAAATGGTAAAATTACTAGTGCCCCTTTAGTTGTAGCAAGATAATACTTATTTTCAAAAGTAAATTAAAAACATTCCCATACAGCTTAGTGAGAACATCCAACTTGTGCTTTACTGCATAACCATGTGATATTATTTTAATCCTTGTCCTAAGTCCCTCCTCTTCATTGCTTTTCATTTGTTTTTGACCCACAATATTTTGTCATTTCAGAGTATATATATATAAGATCTTTGAGGCATACACTGTATCTTTACTTGATACTGTAAAGTGCATAGCATAATTTGAGTGATAAATGTAATAATGATTAGTGGCAATTAATAATAATGTAATAAAGAAATTTAATCTATCACATATTTCTATTGTGTACTTTTTCATTTTCTTACCAAGGTCCAATATGAAGTCTCTAATCCAGCTTTTAAACATACTGTTATCACCACAAACTATTAAAAAAGGAGAGAAATCTGTTATTTTTCTTTAATAAGTCTGATTGTCTTCAGACTATTAATGGAACACAGGAATTCAAAATAAAAGGACCCACAAAGGGCTTATGTTTAACATTTAATGGTAATGCACATGAAAAAAATCATGTGCATTATTATACAGTTTATGACCCATTAAATAGCAATCATGCATACGGTATCTTAAAACTTATAAAACATGACTTTCATTCCTTTTTTATATTATTACTATTTCATTCATTATTTCATGTTTTTTTTAATTGTTCTTAAAAACATGAAATAATGAATGAATGAATGAATTATTAAAATTATTCAGGTGTATGCTCCCATGCAGCAAGTGGAAGACGAAGAAATGGAACATTTCTAGGAAGAGCTGGAGGAGGCAATGCAGAAAAGATCCATCTACACAATCATACAAGAGGACTTCAATGCAATAATAGGTGGAAAGGAGTGTGAGAATGAAAAGTACATGGGAAAATTCAGTAAAGATGTAAGAAATGATCACGGAGCACGTTTGGTTGCATTCGCAGAGGCAAACCAGCTCCACATAATGAACACGATATTTCAAAACGAACAACGTCGGCAGTGGACATGGAAAAGCCCATATGGAGTCACACTGAATCAGATTGATTATGTATTGACAGATACCAGAAGAATCTTCAAAGATGTAGCGACAATAGGAGAACGAATCATTTGCACAGGCTCAGACCATCGTATTTTGCACTCAAAACTATGCGTTGACAATGCCTACAAAGACCGAGTCAAGAGAAGCTAGAAACTAAAGCAAAAATGGCACTTCACTCATTTCCTGTGCAAATGCCTCTTTGTTGAAATGGACCTCGAGTATAAGGTCAACAAGGACATCAATGAGAACTACGAAGAGTTTATCTTGCAGATAATCTCAGCAGCTAAGAAAGCAAAGGCATTGAAAATGCTGGGATGCAAGCAGAGGATCAGCGAGGAAACTATGAATCAGATGGCGAGGAGGGCACACATGAAATTAGAAGGAAAAATGGGCGAAGAATACAGAACACTATGCAAAGAAATTCGCGTGAAGATCAAAGAAGACTACGAAGACTTCAGAAAGAAGAAATTGAGAAAGGAGGCTGAAAAGAATGAGAGTCTGAAGAAGGTAGGAAGAGCTGTTAGACTGAAACAGGTTATCCCAGCAGTTCTGAAAGATGAAAATGGTGAAAGGACAATGGAAAGGAGCAAGATGAATGAAATATGTACAAAATTCTACAATGATCTCTACTCCTTGCATGTCAAGGTACAGCATACACTGTCAAGACAGCAGGCTATAGAAGAAGTTCCTGACGTTATGTGGAAGAAATTGAATATGCAGTTCGTAATATAAAGAGATGGACGAGCCCGGAGTGGACGATATTTGGCCGGAATATCTCAAAGCACGGGAAGATACTCTTTTCAAAGCACTGGCACAATGGTTCACCATCTACATCAATAGCAAGCATGTTCCAGATGCCTGGAAGAAATCAAAAACAGTACTATTGATGAAGAAAGGTGATCCAGAAGAAGTGAACAACTACCATCCGATCACACTCCTCTCACAAGCGTATAAACTCTTCATCCGCGTCTTACTCTATGGGATTAAGAAGGATCTTGAAATGTACAAAAGCAGAGAACAAGCTGGTTTCCACTCAGGGAATTCAACAATTGACCACATCCCCTCAGTTCGGCAGCTGAACAGAGACAACTCATTCGAAGGGGAATGCAGTAGGAGGAAAAATGCAGGGTGGGCAAGTTTCAACAAAATAAAGATGTCTCTGATGGATGATGAATTACCCATGAAGAAAAGGAAGGAACTGTTTAACTCCACTGTTCTGCCAGCAATGATATACAGAGCGGAAATCTGGTTAACCATGAAAGCAGAGGAACAAAAATTCGCTGTCACCCAGAGAGAATTGGAAAGGCGAATGTGTAAGATATCACTCTGTGATCATATACTGAATGAGGAGACCAGAAGGTGTACAGAGGTGACTGATGTGGTGCAGGCGATGTATGATGCAAAGCGGTGATGAGTGGGTCAGGTAGTCCGCAGGCAAGACAATAGGTGGACAACCCGCATCAGTGACTGGATCCCCAGAGACCACAAGTGACCACTGGGCAGACTGAAAACGCACTGGGCTGATCCCATGACAAAACTCTTTGGCCAGAAATGGAAAGAATGTGCTCACAACAAAACAGAATGGTGTGGCATCGACTTGTGTTCATGGCGGGACGGACGGACGAGGACAAGCTGGACAAAGGTGATTTCATGTTTTTGTAATTGGTATAATCAACCTGTTCAATTCAGAATCTTTAATATATGTACTTACAATTTTTAATTTAGATTTCCCTTGTGATCTTTAACCTAAAAAACTATGAACTTCATTACACCCAGTAGGCTAATGAGATCCTGTTATCTCTGTTGCTCATTTAGGAGCTGATGCAAAGCCCACTGAAGTCAAAGGGAATCTTTTCCATTGACTTCAATGGGCTTTGGAACAGCCCCTCATGTTTGGAGTCTGTTCCAAAAACATGTTGTGTAGACTTTTAAGCACCACAGAAGTCAAGTTAATTTAAGAATATGTTTAAAAGTTGTGGAGGTGGGTTTTTTTTGCCTGCCTGGATAGGAATAAAAGATCCCATTTGAAATTACCACAGATATTGATGTAGCCAGGAAAGTTAGTTTATTAAACGAGTAATAGTAATGATTGTCACCCATTGGAACTGTTGAACTTTATTCTTCCGAGACACTTCTTTAGTTTCAGAAATCCTTGGACTTTTTTGGAATAAAGAAAAGTTCCCTGGAAACTTGGTAAAAGGAATCAAGTTTTCTGTTAACCAAAGGAACAGCTGCTACATGGTACTGTAATCCACTGGTAAGTGTGTGTTATAGGTCTCCTTCTGTGACCGATCGGCAAAGCATATGGGTCCGTTATAGGTCCAGCTAGACAGCCTTCACTCCAGCTGTAACAGCTCTTGCTTTTTGCTCTGGAGGCCCCCAGTTCATTTCCCACTGGATCAGCCAAGACAGCAGCTGTCACAGTTATACAACTCCAATAGCAAAAAGATTTCGCTATTTGACCTTGACAGAAGTTAAGGACTATGATGTTGCATTTGAGGCTTGATTAGTTAAGGAGGTGGAATATAGGCATCCCTTGGGGTACCTAGGTTCTTCTGTTGATGAGATTCCGGCTGTCAGACCCAGGAATAAGATGTTGCCAGCCCAGTGCCATATATGCACCAGCTGGGGCACTGATCTGAATAGGGAATCCCTGATACCCTCTTTGGGTTCATTCTCTGATGGCAGGGGAAGAGGGATCTCTGCTTGATGCTGGTGAGAAGTAATATGTTGACAATAGGGAGGAGGCATATATCTTCTTATTGAAAGATTATCCCAAGGGATGGAACTGGGCTGGTACCAGCTCCAGTGCTGGGCAACTCTTCAATACTGAGAAGGTCTCCTGGGTGGTATGGATGCCTCTGCAGAATATTTGAGGTCCTTGCTTTGCTCCATCATGGGCACTGGTATGAGGATCTGTGCTGCTCATCTTGACTGCTTAACAGATTTTGCCCTTAGAGTGGTGTTCTGTGTTCTCTCTCCAGAAGCTCCCCTCGGTCTAGGAGCTATGCTTATGCTCAGACTGGCTATGTGAGTCTCTATCCCATTTACGAGTGGTTTCAGGTGCTGGCTTTGCTGCATGCGCTGATTCAGGCAGTTGGTACAGACGCCTGAATTGTCAGTGCCAGAACTACTAGTGATGGGGCTGTTGATGCTGAGGTAATTGGTGCCAAAGCAGTCATCAGCACTGACTCCGCCAGTATCCTCTTCACCTTCTTTTCACTGCTCCCAGAGTACAGAGAGAGTTTGAGGGAGTGCTGGTCAATGCTGGTTTATCTGGTCTCACTCTAGTCCTAACTGTTGCCGTTGGGTCCAAAGTGAACCACATGAATTGCTCTAGTAGATGTATGTTGAGCTGCACATCCCTAGACTTGCGTGTCCAGGCTGAGAAGGACTAGCACACCAAGCACTTATCTGGGATGTGGCTCTCCCTTAGTGTTCCTGTTCAGTCTCCCACAATTCTGCATGTCTGGGCTGCTCTCCTTACTCCATAGCTCACCGGAGATTGATCACTGTTTCACCACTGCATGCTCTGGCCATGCCCACTCTGCTCCCACTTGCTGCAAGCTTTTCCAAAGCTGTAAAACTTGTGTAAAATCACTAACAAATACTCCAGAGGTAATGAAATAACTATGTACATTAGACCAAGAAAGACGGTCATATGGTAATGATGTCACTTAATATCTGACCTTTGGCTCATGAGCCATATAGGGTTGGTAAAATTGTGGGACATGCTGCTAGCACAAAGGAAATTATTGGTAAGAAATTTTCCATTCTGCAGCCCAGTGTCTCCTACAATTAGGGACATCTGGGAAGTAGCAAGAAGTGAACAGATATAGGGAGGGTTATGAAAAAAGTTCGATAGGAAAGGAAACAAGGAAGTACCCCCCTCTTTGCTCAGAAGACTTATTTCTGGGCCACCAGATGCAGCACCTTCCTGCCAAAGGAGACCTCTGCTGAAGACAGAAAATCCACCTCATAGTGCTTAATAAAGGTGTTAGCTGTAGATCAAGATGCTGCTTTGCAAATTTCTGATGTGGACAAACTTGCTTATTCAGCTCATAAGTTTGCTAGGGATGTCATGGAGTTTGCCTTGATTCCTTCTGGAACATGAACCTCTGATGATTTGTAGGCTATGACAATACATCATCTAATCCAGATAGCAGTGAAGGACTTGGAAGGTCTGAGTTCCTGACATTTTGGATGGAAGGACACAAATAGAGGGCCTGATCTTGTTGATTCTGTACACTTGAGATATATTTTCAATACTCTTCTGACATCTAAGATGTGCCAAATCTTTTCAGTCGGAAAATGTGGTTTTTGGACTGAATGAAGGAAGCACAACCTCTTGAGAAGTGTGGATGGAGGAATCTACCTTAGGAAGAAAGGATTCTGGTGTCCTGAGCACTACCTTGTCCTTGTGGAACACACACACTAAGGCTGCTGTATAGATAAAGCTGCCAGGTCTGACAGCTATTGAGAAACAAATCTTAATAGATAAATAAAATGCCAACACTGAAGTCAAAGGCTCTAAAAGACGGCTTGTCCAGCCCCTCAAAACCAGCATTAGATTATATTTTGGAAAGAGTGGCCTGACGGCTGGTCTGACTAATCAGACTGCTCAAAGGAATCTGGCTACCTGTACATTGTCTGCCAAGGAGCCCAAGGACCCTGCAAATAGCACAGTAGTAAAGAGCAGACACCTGATGTGCAATGGTACTGGGCTGAAAGGCTCTGTCTATGCCTTCTTGGAGAAAGTCCAGAATGGTTGGAATCCCTGGATTTCTGGGATTTGCATTGTGCTTTGGCACTAGTTGTTGAATCTGGACCACACAGAAGAGCACACTTTTAGTGTCCATAACTTTCATAGACAAAAGCATGGTCTTAATAAGTCTGGACAACAGACTGAGACCCTCTAGTGCTTTCATCTGAACAGCCAGGCTGATAGTTGAAGCCGGTTCAGATCAGGAAGAAGAATAGGACTTTGCAAGAGAATGTCTGGTCTTCACAGAAGTTAGAGTGGAGGCTCCAGGTTCAGATCTCTCTCATCTGAGACTCAAAATCTTCTTAGCTAATGAGTTATCAGAATTATAGTAATCTATTCTTGTTTTATTTTCTGGATCACCTTCCCCAGTAGCGGAAAGGGTGGAAACACTGAAGTAGGCCCTGCAGCCAACTGTGTGATAAGAAAAGCTCCAGGTTTGTCACGGAAGTCACGGATTCCGTGACTTTCCGTGACCTCCGTGACTTTTGCAGCAGCCCATGCAGCTGGCCCGGGAGCCGCCTGAGCAGCTCGGGCAGCCCCAGTCTTGACCCCCCTGCTTCCCAGCAGCAGGAGTTTGGGTGTGTGGGGGATCAGGACTGGGGACTGAGGTGCGAGGCAGTGCTTACCTGGGGGTCTCTCCGGAAGGGCGACCGGAAATCCCCTCCCTCAGCTCCTAACTCCAAGTGCTGCCTTTGCCCGTAGGCACTGCCCCCACAGCTCCCATTGGCCGCAGATCCCAGCCACTGGGAGCTGCAGAACCGGGGTTTGGGGCCCAGTGGAGGCAGCATGTGGAGCTAGTAGCTGGAGATCGCCGCTTCCCAGGAGCCAGGTAGGGAACCTGACCCCAGCCCTGCCAACCGCCCCACACAGCGCCTGTGGCGGCCCCCTGGCGGCGACCCTCCCTCCCCCCCTTGGGGGGCCCCCGCCCGAGCTGCCTCCCCGCAGTTTTAGTCGGGGTATATAGTAAAAGTCATGGACAGGTCATGGGCTGTGAATTTTTGTTTACTGCCCGTTACCTGTCCATTACCTTTACTAAAAATACCTGTAACTAAAACATAATATCTTAGTGATAAGGCATCTGTCCCCAAAAATCTGGGGTCTACCTTCCTTGTGAAGTATTTTGGCATCTTTGTGTTCATATGATTTGCAAACAGGTCAGTCAAAGGTAGGTTGAACATCCGAAAAATGAGACTGAAAACCGCCTGATTCAGGCACCACTCAGAGTTGTTGACCCTGAACCAGTCAGACCCTAGTTGATGTGGATCACTCTGAGGGAAAGGAGAAACTGCTCCACCCACCTCATTATTTCCACTTGTAGTGCCAGATTCCTTGTTCCCCCTTCATTGTTTAAATATGCAACCATAATTATACTGTCTGATTGAACTAGGACATGGTTCCCTGCTAGGATGGACTGGAACAGTTGCAGAGCCAGTTTGACTGCTCTGAGCTCTACAAGGCTGTGAGTCTTTTCCTCTGGGTTCCAGAGATCCTGGGTTGATTTGATCTCCAAATGAGCTCCCCAGCCCCTTAGGCAGGCATCAGTTGTGAGAGCTAGAGGATCTGGAAGGCAGATGGGCATGCCTTTGCAGACATTGTTGTGGGCTGATCACCATTGTGGGGAGTTGAACATGTGTGTCATAACTCATACTTGATCTTTCATGTGTTCTGGGAAGTGGTCCCACACTTTTGGGATGAAGGCTTGAAGATGTCTGCTGGGTGACTGACCCATGGAATGATTTTTACACATGACACCAAGAGGCCTAGTATTTGGAAACACAGTGCTATGTTAGGCCTTTTGCGGCTCCAGAGCAGGATGATAAACTCCTGGATTTTCTATAATCTTTCTAATGATGGGTAGAACTTTGCTATGATGACATCTAACTCCTCTCTCAGGTGGGTTATTCTGGTGGATGGAATCAAGGAACTTCTCTTGACATTGATGATGAAGCCATGCTCCTGTAGAAGATTCGGCATCTGAGGCGTGGCTCTGTGCGCTGCTGGTTGCAATGGAGCTCTGATCAGGATGTTTGTATAGGAAGGAGTACAGGAAAGTTCCCTTTAACCTGAGTCTGGCTATAATCACCAACACCATCTTTCTAAAAACCCTGGAGGCCATGGACAGGCTGAACAGGAGTGTTCGGTACTGATAATGACTCCTGCGGTAGGTGAACCTCAGAAGTCTGTGGTGGCACAATTTGATGGGGATATGGAGATGTGTCTTCTAGATGCACTGAGGTCAAGTATTCCTCCCAGGACAGGGATGACACCATAGAGGCCAGCGTCTCCATTCAAAACTTCATTTTCTTCATCCATTTGTTAACCCTTTTGAGTTTGAGTATGGCTCTGATACCAACCCTACCTCCCCCGCCTTCCTGTGAACTTCTGAATGATGAGGATAGGTTCTCTGGATTCTATTCTATCTTCTGTGGGAACACACTTTATCACTCTCATATCCAGAAGATGAGATATTTTGTTCTGGACCAGGTTGTGTTTTGAAGGGTCTCTGGAAACTGGCACCTGGATGAAGAATGAATGGGATGGAGCCTGCAGCTTGAGGAAGTATCCCTAGCTCACTATCTCCCTGATCCACTTGTCTGTAATCAATGAAAACCATTCCTTTAGGAAATGGGAAATTCTACCCCCAGCTTCAGCTCTGGGTGGAGGCCTATGTGACTTGTGACAAAGTGGATTGGTGGGCGTTCAGACTTCTCTGGACTTTTCTCCCAAACCCTGATTCAGTTATTTTCCTTTGGAGAATCTGTTGTGCCTGTGCTGGTATCTCTGTGAGGATGAAGGGCAAAAGGAGTGCCTCTGTCTGAAGGTTGGTCTATATTGTCTCCTGAGGACACTGAGTGAACAAGGGAGAGACCGTCTGGATTTTGCCACACTGTCAGCCACCACCTTATCCAGCTTTTCTCCAAAGAGGAGGCAGCCTGTAAACTTGGCTAAGCAGAGGACCTGCTTAGAGTAAATATTCACTTTCCAGGATCAAAGCTCAGTGGCACCTGGTTACTGTGCTGGAAGCCATGGCTTGGGCTGAGAACCTCATTGCATCTAATGCTGTTGCTAAGGGTGACTTTCTTTAAAATAGAAAGAGTCAGGGTGATCTCTGTCCTTATGGACTTTAAGATCTTCCAGCCACGAGAGAGATGCTCTTGTAAAGCAGGAAGGAGGACTGAAGGGGTATCACAGTGGCGGTGGAGGATTTTGAGGGGAGAAATTCACTCTAAGACTTACTCTCAGGAGCTTGTTCAGGTTGGATTTGAATCATGGAGACAACCTTATTGCACCTAGTCTAGAACTTCTCAGAGGGGCAAAAAATCTTTGCTGTATTTTTCCCCAATCCTGATCGGACTTGGAGTCCAATAGCTCACCATCCTCAGTGGATGAGGGGGAAGAGGAGGAGGAAGAAGAGTCGAAGGACTTTTATCTCCTGAATATTTTGAGCTTTTTTCCTTTTCTGCCTTTTTTGATTTAACTCTTTTTGCATGCTTTGGGAGTGTGGAGGCTCTGCTGTGCTATGGTGAGGCCTTTTACAGCTTGCCTTCTTTAGTGCTTGAAGCCCTGTCAAGGGATCTGTCTCTGACTCATACCCCATTGGCCCCCCTTCCCCCTGGGTCAGAATCTTCATGGTTGACTTAGAAGGGAGAGGGGCTGATTAGAAGCCCTGCTTTTTCCCCCCAGGGCACTCAGGACTCACTTTAAGACTTGGGGCAGGGAGAACCTGCAAGTCTTTCTTTGTTCTGTAGAGGCCCTTGGAACTTACTCCCCAAGTTGAGTGGTCAGGGTCCTCCTTTGCTTTTGGAACTTCACCCTGCTCTGCACTGGGATTCCCGATCCATTATTCCTCTGCTGAATCATGGCTGCCTTGATGGGTAGAGAACTCTACCTGCCTGTTTGACTCATAGCCCTGGGACCTAATGGACTTTAGGGTTTGCTGGATGGGTGCAGGCTAGGCACAACTTGTTGTCTGCCAATTCTGGGAAGGATGCCTCATATATAGATCACGACTTGGATTTGAACCAGTGCTTTCTTGGCAGTTCTGCCATACCTGCATAGGGGCAGAGGAGCTGGCAGGGAGATAGATACTGCAGAGGAGGCTGAGGGTGGGTTATACTCCCAGACAGTTAACCAACCCCTGGAGGAGGAGGACTGCTGAAACGGAAGAACACTGCTCCTCATGTCCAAGAATGGGGCAGACATTTAAAAAAATAAATAAAGGTGAAGGCAGGAGCAATTGAAGCAGCCAAACTGTCTGCTGCTGTGGAGGCAGAGATTCTGGTGGGAGTGGAGGGGACAAGGCCACAGCGTGCAATGCCAAAATGCTGATCTGCCTTCAGTGAGCTGCAGAGTGAGGAGAGCAGCCCAGATATCCAGAATTGTGGGAGATGCTGGGCTGCAGAAGAGGCATTGGCTGTGTCCATCCTTGATGGGGATCAGTCCACTGCAGGAGGCCAGGTTTGTATCCTGAGGGCTTGGACTTCACCACAAGGTGTAGTAGTTGGCATGAAAGTGTGCAGGGGGACCGAATGGTTTTTCTCTCTCTTTTTTTTTTTTTTTAAAAGGTACATCCTTTAGAGAAAAAGCATGACGATAATATTCTTCATTAAAAAGGTTGAAAGAACTGATTTAAGGTCTCTGAAGGTCGGACACTTGCTGGGTTCTGTCTTGCTGCCATGGGTGGTAAAAGGGAACTAAGGGAGGAATGCAGTCACTCTGTCTTTTATGCCTTTTCATGGGAACACAAAGAGGCACAGGGAACATACAGGCTCCCACAGACACTGCCATTCAAAAAAATCCAATCTGGCACGTATGCAGTGCATACACCTCGACAGTACTATCCACACTGACACAGACTTTAAGAACAATTGAGTATTCTGGACTATTTCCTCCTGTTTCAATTCAGATACTTCCCATTTCACTAAGGAGATGAGCCTGATAAGGATGTATGTTTGTATTTCTCTAGCAGGATTTCTTTTGTTCTGTGCATATGGAAACAGTCACATTCTTTAAGGGAATCAATCCCTATCTTAAGAGAGGAAGGGAAAAAGGTGCAAGTAACAGTATGAGATTGCTGCTTTTAATGACTCAAGGAAGCCCTCAGTTGCTGGTTGAGAGAGGTATTTAAGAAAATGAAAAACATGTTTTTATTCCATTACCTAGTACAGGGGATAGAAAACTAAAGAAAAGAACAAACCGTAATTAATAAACAAAAAGAAAGTAACAGGTGAGTGAGTTAGGTTTCTGGTTACTTCTGACAACTTAGATGCCTCCATGGGGAGCATCTAGCATGTCCTTGATACTGGCCTTGACTCACGGGGCACTATCTTCTCCAAGATTAAGAGGAGGAAGAGAGAGTTGTGTGTACACAGGGCCCCAAACCAATTTCACTGCTGAATCAGCTGGGGTCTGTCCCCCAGGGATTTACATGCACCATGGAAAATGCCAGGAAATTACAATCCTCATTCTTTCCTTTGCACAAAGGATAGCACCCTGTAAAAAGGGCAAACAGGCCTATCCTTTCTCCCTTATTTTGTGAGCTTGCTGGCAGAGAACCAGAGTCTGCAAATTATGCACCTCATAGGATCATCCAATTTGTCCATTTATTCTCAAGACACCACATTGTTTTTTACATGGAAGAGTTGACACAAAGAAAGAAAAAGTATAAATAATATTAGAAACATCTATTTAAAATATAGGCATTTAATATATCATTATTAAGTATACATATATGGAATGAAGAAGAAGCAAAGTTAAAAGAGAAAGAGACTAGAAAAAATAACCAGCTAATAGAACACCAGACAACGGCACCAAGACTTACAGTGTAAACAATGTTTCCCAAGAGCAGGTAGTCTGAAGTTTTACCATTGCCAAATACAGTACCTGCAGGAAAAAAAAGAATGATGATTTTTTAAAAAAAGATTTATTTATGGGATATTCTCTGTAATTCTGTTTTTGTAAAGGTATAGTCTGACAGGACTCTTTCTGTTGGGTACTGGGTGTGGTGCTCTCAACACAAGACAAGGCAGAATTTCCTGAAATGAATGCCTTTTAGTCATCTTTAGTAGTGGTGACCAGTGACTGGTCAGAGCAGGGAGAGCAATTATTAATGCCTTAGCTCTCCAGAACTTTCCAGCTATAAATTATGTAAGAAACAATATCTTCCTATAAAAGCTAAATATATTTTTTAATCACAGAATTTACAAACACAATAACTTCCCTCAAGGCATATATGAAGTATACATATTTTTGGACATGATACTGTCTGTCTGCCTGCCTATCTAAGCAAACATGTTTCTGGAATGGGGATAGCCAACTCTTCTCCCTTAGCATTTTAATTCTTTTTTGGGATGTTTGTTATTTGAACTGGCCAAAATTGGACAGTTCTGTGATTTTGTGTATTTAATGTGTTTGTATACAAGTTTGTGTGTGGATATACACATCTTACATACACTAACTTATATATACACACACCTTTACCCCGATATAACGCTGTCCTCGGGAGCCAAAAAATCTTACTGCGTTATAGGTGAAACTGTGTTATATCGAACTTGCTTTGATCCCCCGGAGCGCACAGGCCCCCCCCCGGAGCGCTGCTTTACCACGTTATATCCGAATTTGTGTTATATCGGGTCGCATTATATCGGGGTATAGGTGTACTACCTCATACACAAACATAAGTATCTGTGTATATAAAGTATCAGGGCGTAGCCATGTTAGTCTGTATCTACAAAAACAACAAGGAGTCTGGTGGCACCTTAAAGACTAACAGATTTATTTGGGCATAAGCTTTCGTGGGTAAAAACCTCACTTCTTCTTTGTGTATATAAAAACACATTTGCAAGGCTTCCTGAAACATGAATTTTGAAGCAGTGCCTTCACACTTGTTTATACAGAACATACTTGATTGTCTACTTCCAGCAGTACCAGCTTTTAAGATCACAGTTCTCTGAAGGATCTTAGTATGTAGGATAATTGTAGTCTCCAGAATACTTAGGTGTTGTTGCGTCTGGAAAGACCAAATTGACTGAAGCATAGAATCATAGAATCTCAGGGTTGGAAGGGACCTCAGGAGGTCATCTAGTCCAACCCCCTGCTCAAAGCAGGACCAATCCCCAGACAGATTTTTGCCCCAGATCCCTAAATGGCCCCTGCAGGATTGAACTCACAACCTGGGGTTGAGCAGACCAATACTCAAACCACTGAGCTATCCCTCCCCCATCTCTGAGTGGACTCCTCATCCTAAATGGGATGTATTGGTGCTCACTAAAATTTGTGTATGTTCAATATAGAAGCATATCCTATACTGCAGTGCAGTTGATGCTGAGTACAGCATTAACTGCACCTTACACTGCAACTAGACCATAAAGTTTATTATGTTGTACAGATCCCAATCACTTTAGCAATGGAAAGGAAGCACTACTGTATGTAATAATTTTAATAGTTTTTTTATGAAGCAAGGAGGGGACACAAAAAAGGAGTGGGATGAGATACCTGAAAGAAAAAGGAGACAGGTGGTGAGAAAGGGGAAGAAAAAGAAGGAAAATTTGGGTTGCAGTAAGGAAGGAAATAATGGCCAAGTCAGAGGAAAAAAAGAGAGGGGAGCTCTTTTCCTCTTTAGTCAGTTTGGGTCGAGAGCATGAGAAAGATACAGAACTCAACAGGCAGGTAGTCACAGTCTGCAGTAGAAAGTATACTGCACAATCCACTTTTTGCTACCTTGCCTTGCATTAGGTTTATTGATATTCTGTTGATTAATTTCATTATTCCACTGTTTGTGAATTTAAACATTTTACTTGTTATCCCTTTATATTCCTTTTACAAAAGGCTGGAACAGAAATTAGTTTTATCATGCATCAGAAGTGCTTCTGTCTCTCCCCTTCAAAAAAAAAGAAATCACTAACGGTTCTTCAGGATACTGGAATGTCAGCAGTGTCATACTCAAGAATCATAAAATTACTTTTTTACTGACATAATTACAAAATTATGACAAAAACCTTATTTTAGGAAAACAGGAAATCCCAAAGCTTAATCAGCCTTCAGGTTGTTTAATGACCATTTCAATAGTGCTGTTAGTGACAGCTCTTCTGTTGGTCAACAGTGAAAAAACTGGTACTGACACAGCTACAACTACACTGCATATTGAAAAAAACCTGACAGACAGAGGGATTGGGGCTATTACTACTTGCTGACATGATATATGTTGCTGCCACAAAAGCTATAGATGTGGATGTTCCTGCCTGCTTCAACACTAGATATACAGATGACCAAGAGAGGTGCACAGATGGAGTAGACGCAAATAGAGGGAGTTTGCCTGGAAGTTTGAGTAGGGGGAGAGCCCAAAGATTTTTTGCCTTTCAGCCTTCTGGGAACAGTAAATACATCAACTGAAGAGAAGAGGCTCTTGATACATTAAAAAGGAAGAAAATATGGACAGTGAGGGAACAGCTGTTGTGACCTGCACAGGATGTGCCATGTTTGTCTTTCTACCGGAGGACAGAAGCGACTTCATCTGTATGAGTGCAAGCTGGTTTCCATACTGGAAGAAAAGATTAAAGGACTGGAGACCCAAGTATTGACCCTGCATTGCATCAGAGAAAATGAAGACTTCCTGGATAGAAGTTAGGATTTGGTATTGTGGATACAGCATGTTGAAGAATCAGAGAGGGCAATACAGAGGGGACTGAAGAACAAGGAAGAAAACTGGCAGAGTGTGATCTCCACAAGAAGAACCACCAATATACCCCTAACACAGATAGATCTAAGCAACCGCTTTCAGACTCTCAGCACAGGTACTGCTAAGAATGCCTTGGAAGAGTCATCTGAGGGAAGAAATCAGAAGGAGACCCTGTTGACTGGAAGGCATGGGATGCGTTGTCCTAGGGATGGGGTTCCATGACCACCACTCCCAAGAGGAGGAGAAGAGTGATGGTGGTCGGGGATTCCTCCTAAGGGAGATAGAGTCATCCATCTGCTGCCTGGACCAGGAATCCCAAGAACAGTGCTGCTTGCCCAGAGCTAGAATTTAGGATGTTATTGAGAGTCTGCCAAGACACATTAAGCCCTTAAACCACTACCAGTTCCTACTTATCCACATAGGCATCAATGGTACCACCAAGAGTGACTTTGTACGGATCACTGCAGGACAACATGGTTCTGGGAAGAAGGATAAAAGAATTTGGGGCTCAAGTGGTGTCCTTGTCCATCCTCCCTATTGAAGGAAAAGGTCTGGGAAGGGACCATCAAATCGTGGAAGTAAATGCCTGGCTACCCAGGTGGCATTGGCGAGAGAGCTTTGGCTTAAATCGATAATGAGCTGATGTTCCAGGAAAAAGGATTACTTTGTTGAGATGGGCTCCATCTATCAAATACTGGGAAGAGCATCTTTGGACATCGTCTGGATAACTTGATGAGAGCTTTAAATTAGATCTTATGGGGGATGGTGGTAAAAATCAGGCCAATGCACATCTAAGCTCAAGTAATGAAGAGAAGGGAAAGGGGCTAAATTCTGGAAAAGGGACTAGAAACCACAACTGAATTAAAAAGGCAAGAAGAAAAACAACAGGGCAGTCTGCAAAATATCTTTGATGCCTGTATACCAATGCAAGAAGTATAGGGAATAAGCAGGATGAACTACAAGATATGAAGAAAACTATGACTTAATTGGCATTACAGTGACTTGGTGGGACAACTACCATGATTAGAGTACCAGCATTGAGGGATATAGCTTGTTCCAGAAGGATAGGTATGGGAAAAAAAGAGGAGGATTTGCGCGGTATGTCAAGAATGTATACACTTGCTCAGATTCAAGAGCAAGTGAGCGGAAGATCTACTTAGAGTCTCTGGGTGAGGATAAAAAGGGACAAGAATAGTCGTGATGTTATGGTGGTCGTCTATTCCAGACCACAAAATGAGGAAGAGTAAGTGGTGAGGCATTCTACAAGCAGGTAACAAGATAATATCTTGTATATAAGTTATTTCTTGACTTTAAGTGTGGCTTTTGATACTGTCTTGCATGACCTACTCATAACTAAACTAGGAAATACAGCCTAGAAGGAGCTACTATAAGGTGGGTGTATAACTGGTTGGAAAACCATTCCCAGACAATAATCAGTGGTTCACAGTCACGCTGGAAGGGAATGTCAAGTGGGGTCCCACAGACAGGGCCGTCTCTAGGGGTGTGTGGGGCCTGGGACATAGGTGCCGAGTTTCTAATCTGCCAAGGGGTGCTCCCCCTGGCTCTGCCCAGTCCCCAGCGTGCTGCTCCCTCGCTCCTCTCCTCCCTCCCAGTGCCTCCTGATGCCGCAAAACATCTGATCTGTGGCAGGTGGTAGGCGCTGAGAGGGAAGGGGAGGCACTGATTGGCGGGGCCCGCAGGAGGGCGGGAGGCGCTGAAGGGAGAGGGAGGTTCTGGTGTGTGTGTGTGAGGCTCTTCATCACCCTGCCCACCCGCCTGCTGCTTGCCTCCCTGTTCGCCTCCTCACCCCGCTCACCCGCCCACCTCACCTCCCAGCCTGCCTCCTCACCATTCGAAGCATGGCCCTCCCCAAAGTGCAGGGCCCGGGGCGGTCACCCCGATTCGCCGTAGCTAAGGGACGGCTCTGCCCACAGGGATCAGTTCTGGGTCTGGTTCTGTTTAATATCTTCATGAATGATTTATATAATGGCATAGAGAGTACACTTATAAAGTTTGTGGATGATACCAAGCCGGGAAGAGTTGCAAGTGCTTTGGAGAATAGGAGTAAAATTCAAAATGATCTGGATAAACTGGAGAATTGGACTGAAGTAAATAGGATGAAATTTGATAAGGACAAATGCAAAGTACTCCACTTAGGAAAGTACAATCAGTTGCACACATACAAAATGGGAAATGACTGCCTAGGAAGGAGTATTGCGGAAAGGGATCTGGGGGATCATAGTGGATCACAAGCTAAATATGAGGCAACGGTGTAATACCGTTGCAAAAAAAGCAAACATCATTCTGGGATGTATTAGCAGAAGTGTAGTAAGGAAGGCACAAGAAGTAATTCTTCTGCTCTACTCTGTGCTGATTAGACCTCAGTTGGAGTATTGTGTCCAGTTCTGGGCACCACATTTCAGGAAAGATGTGGACAAATTGGAGAAAGTCCAGGGAAGAGCAACAAAAATGATTAAAGATCTAGAAAACATGACCTATGAGGGAAGATTGAAAAATTTGGGTTTGTTTAGTCTGGAGAACAGAAGATTGAGAGGGGACATGATAACAGTTTTCAATTACATAAAAGGTTGCTATAAGGAGGAGGGAGAAGAATTGTTCTCATTAACCTGTGAGGATAGGACAAGAAGCAATGGGCTTAAATTGCAGCAAGGGTGGTTTAGGTTGGAAATTAGGAAAAACTTCCTGTCAGGGTAGTTAAGCACTGGAATAAATTGCCTAGGGAGGCTATAGAATCTCCACTGGAGACTTTTAGAAGCAGGTTAGACAAACACCTGTCAGGGATGGTCTAGATCAGGGGTCAGCAACCTTTGGCACGTGGCCCATCAGGGTAATCTGTTGGTGGCCACGAGACATTTTGTTTACATTGACCATCCGCAAGCATGGCCCCCTGCAGCTCCCAGCGGCGGCGGTTTGCTGTTCCCGGCCAATGGGAGCTGTGGGAATCGGCACAGGCTGCAAGGACGTTGCCGGCTCCTGGTCTAGATAATACTTAGTCCTACCATGAGTGCAGGGGACTGTGCTAGATGACCTCTCAAGGTCCCTTCCAATTCTATAATTCTATGATTAGCTAACATACATGAGCTAGTATTAATGCGGGATTTTAACTTCCCTGATATCTTTTGGAAGACTATTACAGAAAAGCATAATATGTCCTTCAAGTTCTTAGCATGTGTAGGGGACAACTTTCTGATTCAGAAAGCTGAGGAAACAACTGGGGGGGGGGTGTCATCCATTTTGGATCTGGTTTTGACCACCAGGGATGAATTAGTTGCGAACGCGAAGGTAGTCAGAAACTTGGGAGGAAATGATCATGATATGATAGAATTCAAGATTCTAAGGAAAGGAGGACAGTAGAATACCAAGACAAGGACACTGGACTTCAGAAGGGGAGATTTCAACCAACTCAGAGAAATAGTAGGCAAGGTCCCATGGAAAGACCAATTAGAAAGAAAACGAGATGAAGGGGGCTGGCAGTTCCTAAAAGATGTAATACTAGAGGCTCAACATCAAGCTATTCCAATGCAGAGGAAAGATAAGAAGAGCCACAGGAGGCCAATGTGGCTGCACAAGGAGCTTTTTAGCTATCGAAAACACCAAAGGGGCATGTCACCAAGAAAGTATACATAGGAATAGCACAAGTATGTAGGAACAAAAACAGGAAAGTCAAGGCAAAGAATGAGTTACATCTGTCAAGGAATGCTAGAGACAACAAGAAGGGGTTCTTTAGATATGTCAGACAAAAAAGAATGATCAGGGATGGTGTGGATGTGTTGCTCAATGGAGAAGGTGAACTGGTAATGGAAGATGATAGGAAGGCAGAGCTGCTCAATGCCTACTTTGCTTCAGTCTTCTCACAAAAAAATAACCTGACCAGATGACTAGCAAAGTTACTATAGACAATAAAGGGGAAGGGATGCAGATCAGGATAAGTAAAGAACACGCCAGAACTTCTGACCAATCCGAATGAATTCAAGTCAGTGGTGCCTGATGCTATTCACCCCAGGTTGCTGAAGGAATTAGCTGAAAAAAAATGTCAGAGCCACTGGAAATAATGGATGCAAACTCATGGATGACAGGAGAAGTCCCAGAAAACTGGAGAAGGGCTTATGTACTGCCCATCTTTAAAAAGGGGAAAAAGGAGGACCTGGGAACTATAGACCAGTCAGCCTGACCTTGATATCTGGGAAGCTACTAGAACAATGTATAAAACATTTAATTTGCAAATACCTGGAGGATGCACAGGCAATAACTAGCAGCGAACATGGATTTACTAAGAACAAATCATGCCAATCCAGCTTGATTTCCTTCTTTGATAGGGTAACTGGTTTGGAGGATAGGGGAAATGTGTTGGACATAATATATCTGGACTTGGCTTTTGACACAGTCCCACATGACATTCTGATAAGTAAACTGGAGAAATTCAGCCTTAGCGGAACTACCATTAAGTGGATACATATTGATTAAACAACTGCAAACAATGAGTTAACTATTAATGGAATGATGTCAGATTGAAAGGAGCTCTTGAGAGGGGTTCTACAAGGATCTGTTCGGGGTCTGGTGTTAACATCTTTACTAATGATCTGGATATAGGTATACAGAGCATACTGATCAAGTCTGCAGATGACACAAAGCTAGAGGGGTTGCCAATACTTTGAAAGGCAAAGGATAAGGACAGATTCCATCAACTCAGCCAAAACAGGATGCAGGATGGGTTAAGAGGGGCAACCCAAACAAATTTAATGACCAGTGAGTAATTTCCCTTTGTCATTTGTCCCTTCCTTCTCGCATCCTTGGAAAATTCCAGACTATAAGTAGACATATTAAGCAGTCCTATAAGGGAAGGTGGGTTTATGTGAAAGGTGACTTGGAATATGCACTCCAAACCCCTCCTGCCCCCACCCCAGAGCCCACATCCCCTGCCCGGAGCCCGTACCCCCTGCTGCACTCCAACCCCCTGCCTTTACCCACAGCCCCCTACCACACCCCAACTCCCTGCCCCAGCCCGGAGCCCTCTCCTGCACCCTGAACTCCTCATTTCTGGCCCCACCTCAGAGCCTGCACATCCAATTACAGCCCTCACGCCCTTCCACACCCCAGCCTGCCCCAGCCCAGTGAAAGTGAGTGAGGGTGGGGGAGAGCGAGCCACGAGGGAGGGGGAATGTAGTGGGGGTTGGGGGTGGGCCCTCAGGGAAGGAGCAGGGGCAGGGGGTGGGGCCTCAGGGAAGGGGTGGGGCTAGGGTGTTTGGTTTTGTGTGATTAGGAAGTTGGCAACCCTAAGCCTTATCCTAGCAGCTGAAGCTCTCCTAAGGAATTTGATCCCAGTATTTGTGGCCCTTCCATTTTCTCCTCCTAAATACTAGAACCTTTCTACATCTCCAAAACATTCATACAGCTGTCACAACTCTCCTTCTCCTTGTCTGAAAGATGCATAATACAGCTACCAAACTCAACTGTCCTCCTGGAGCAGTGGTTCTCAACCTGCGGCCCATGGGCCACTTGCGGCCCAATCAGCACACAGCTGAGGCCCATGTGACATACTCAGGGCCATACAAGTAGTATTGGATGCGGTCCACATACAATGGTAAATAGGTTGAGAATCACTGAGATATCTCCCCAACTTCACCCGATCACCTACCCGGTTGCCACTGCCCTCTCATAGTCCTCTATATACAGATGAGCTAATGTACCCCTGAAAAATACAGGAGTGTAAGGATTAAGGACTGAAAGGGCAGTCAAACTGATAATACAAATATCACATAAACTGTAGCAAATCAAGTAAGTATCAAATCATATGGATGTACAAAAAATGTGAACTGAATTTATTTTAAAACCAATTTTATCTCCCATACCGGTGCATAGAATGTACTAAATTATGAAAAGGCATTCTTTCTTTCCCACAATTTGAATAGAAATCTTTAGATTGCATATGTTGGTTTAGTTCTAGAAATAGTACATAAAAATGGAATAGTGTAACGCTGTTGGTATTTATTAGTGTAATCTTGGAAATTATTATTTTTCAAGTAAGGTAATACAGTACTTTTCAGAGTTTTACGTACTTACCATAGTGGAAGGCTTTTAGTGGAAACCAAAACAGAATAACTGAGTGGAAGAGGCCATTTAAACAATGAACCCAGAAAACCTAAGGGAAAACAAAAATCCATGAGAACCATAAACTAGCTCTGTGAACCATGACCTTCTTTTTATCTTTAAGTTAGATTCACAAAAGGTGTTTTTGTCAAGCCACCACTGTGAACTGATATAACTGACAGGCACTTTCTGCCTCTTAGCCTTTCATGGGTCATATATTTGTTTTTATGTTTAAAAAAAGATGCTTACTGTCACTTTTAAATTTCACAATTATCAGTAAAATTTTAAAATATATACAAAACAGTATTTTGATTATGATGAAAAATATGCAACAAAACAGACAACTACAAACGTTATTGCATTTCTTAGATGATGCACTAAAAATTACTTTAGCATTTGGGTTTCATTTTACCTTTCTCACATCATACACAATTTGGATAAAAGGACAGTTAAACCCAAATTTCTTTACAAACAAGTCTATGTATTTCAGATACAAAATAAAATACAAATTGAAATTAAAAAGCATCTTTCTTGGATTTCTTCTTACTGTATAATTCATAATAAACTTTCCAGAATGCTTTCTTATTGACATGAGACAAGTTATTAAACTTGAAAACTGTTACATTTGTGCTAAATGACTCTAATTTTACTACCAAATGTATTATCATTTGTGAAAGACAAATACTGTTCATAGGAACTGTGCTGTATTAAGTATAAGCACAAATGTAATATTGGTGCTTTCTATAGCATATTGTAGATAGGTATGAAAGACTTGACTAAGCTATTAAGAAAAATTGATTTTGAATTCTTGTATCCTTCAGGACAATAATCGTGTTTTATCATTAGAAATGCTTTTTACAAACATAATATTTATTGTACAAAACTGACATGTATTAATAGTTTTAAGTTGTTCAAACAATAGAAATTAAGTTGCCTGCCTCACAAAATTTTCCACTACGGCTCAAAGTCCTTTGTTATCTTACCCAGCTACATTGGGGTGTATGATCCAATTTATGCTCCAATACTTTGCACATTTGAACTTGTGTTACTCATTAACCTTTGTCTCTCCTTCTTGCCATGTCATTACCACAATTTTTTATTTGACAGAAAGCACAGGTGGGTGCAAGAAAAATTAGTTCTACTTTTCCATTTTCCTGACCAATACTTATTGTCACAGGCTAATCCTTTAACCTCTGTCATGACCTCATAACCCCTGACCCTTTTTACCATAATAAACCTATGCATCATCATTCAGTGCAACAATGATTCCAATTCTTCCACACTCAAAACCCACACCAACTGTTCTGCTTATAGTTAAGTATTTTGTAGACATTTACTCATTAACATTGCAAAGACTTGCAAGGGATATAGCCACACAATTTCCATGAGAGCTGTGTGTTTAAGTCCTGGACAACCCTGAACACTGAAGGATTACATAAGAAATAAAATTACAAATTTTCATTTTTTTTTCTGTGAAACACATCACATATGGACATAACTGACCTAATTTAAGTGTCTTTCTGTATTAATTAACTGAAAATTCAGGAGGCATTACTTAGCATGTCATGTGATTTTTACCAGGATTCTTTTTGGTTTTGGCCAATTTAGTTATAAGTCTCAAATAATATGAACTACTGGGAAATGATTTACTAATACCAAAAATATGCACCGACCATTACAGTATGTGAAAAGAGAGTAATAATATCAATGAATATAATTCCCATATACATACATGAATGTTTCAGAATTCTGTTAGTACTAGTCTCACTAGTATCATATTAAGGTGATAACACAACCATACTAATGGATCATGTGATGGATGCATCCGAAGAAGTGGGTTGTAGCCCACGAAAGCTTATGCTCTAATAAATTTGTTAGTCTCTAAGGTGCCACAAGTACTCCTGTTATTTTTGCGGCTACAGACTAACACGGCTGCTACTCTGAAACCTGTCCTAACAAAGACTGCTTAGAACTTAATGTTACATTATATATAGTAGATATATAGTATAAATCCATTGACTTAAACAGAGCTATACCAATTTACATCAGCTGGGGATCTGACCATGTTACATTATATCATACAGTATATATTACCAAATATATGGAGACATTGCTAATCATAAATTGAGAATTTAGATGTCTCTATCTTTAATAATGGTTACCCCAATGTATACTTAAACTATCTGAGATTTCCTAAACATACATACATATATATACACACACACACACACACACACACATACACGTATATATAAAAATCAAATCAGGATAACAACCGAAGGGTGCTGCCCATCAATGTATATGTGTTAAAAAGAGTTTTCAGATTTGTGCTAGTCTATGGCATATGAAATACACACTTATTATTTACTTACTCTGTAATTAAAAATTTCATTATATTCATAAAATTACAGTTTCAAAGATGTATTTCAGTTTGCCTTTTATTTATATTATTTTTCCATTTGTGTAAATCTGCAAGAAACTGTATTTATTCTAAAATCAAGCCCAACTTTCAGTTTCAATTTTGCCAATTAAAAAAAAAATACAATACAGACACAATGTATTTTCCACCAATATTATCCTTAGATCTCTTTGAACCTAACTCCAAACACACAATTTAAACTCCTTGTTAAAACAGGTCTAGTATGTTTTTTTCACAGCTCAAAATTAATGAAGAATGGTGTAAGGCTCCTCCGCCTACCAATTTAATGACAGCTCTTATTGTCCTTTGCTCTACTTCTCCACATGGGTCAGTAATCCATTTCCACACAACAGTTCAAATACATAAGATTTGAGGACCAAAAGGACAAATCACTTTTGCCTGAAGGAGACAGCTTTATTACCAGCAGAAAAAAACAGTTTTTTAAAATAATGTTTGCCAGTATATAAAAAACTGGATAAATATGATTTGTGCTTTTCATAGACAATGATTTCCAGCCACTGAAGACTGATGGAAATATTAAAAAACAACTCTTAATTTTTAACTTTATGAGAATATATGGCACAGGAATAAAATGGATAACCACCCTGCATTACATTTAAGTTTGTTCTAATTTTAATGCAATTGTCTTCTACCTTTGTGTTAAAGTCCAGGGCGTTTTGAGAAGTCTTGTATAATTCTGGATATTTCAGCATATTTTCCTTTCGGCAGGATCTCTCAAATATTCCAAGAGTCAGTGGTGGCATAGCTGTAAATATCTAACATATAAATAAAAAAATGTATCTCAGAGCTTGAGAACTAAAAACTTCCTGAAGAATCAAGAGACTTTAATATAAATTGTTAAACAAAATAGGAATTAAATGCATTAAAAACCCAAAACCTTACCACATTGTAAAGACCTATACACCATCTTTCAAAAAGAATTTGTCCAGAAAAGCCGTTAACAAAAGCAAACCAGATCTGAAAAGAAAGAGATATGTGACTTAGATGTTCTACAATGAGTTTTAAAATACATTTTAGCTCTGCTTTATTAAAGGGATGTTTTTAGGACATTCGCTAAATAGGTATGAATATTTTAACATTTTTCAACCCTGAAAATTACTGATAAATCTCAATAGATATTTTGTTCACAGCAGTATGACGGGTAATGACTAGTCACATATGTTAGCAATTCTGTTTCTTTGACTAAATCTGAACCTGTTTCTAAAAGAAAGCCAGATTCAGAAACACTGATGTGTCTCACATAGTATGAGACTGATTCATGTAACTGTGTTTATATCTACAGCTAAAATGTAACTTTCTTATGAATAATAGTAAAGAACATAACACATTGAAATATTTTATTCAAATACTTTTGCCCTATAATTTTGTATTCAAGCCCTGATTTTGCACTACAAATGGCATGGGTAGACCCCTTTTCCCGCATGGCGCTCATTGGACAACCAGACTTTACAGCAGAAAAATCAAGAATTGAACCTTACTTGAAAGTACTTTAGAGTACTGGAGAGGAGTACTTTAGAAAACTGTTCTCACCTTAGTATTATCCCTTACTGCACATGGATTCACATGAAGTTAGATTCTTTAAGGTATAATTATGCCATTTTAGCTCGTACTTTATTCTGTACAGGAGTACTCACTGAATAAGGTACTGGCCAACATAAGTAAGGAAATGAAGAATCAGGTGCTGATGGAATTTGGGGCTTTTTATTCATTATATCACATACAATTTAAAATATAAATTAACAGTAAAAATTAAGTGTCATTTCAATAATATTTCTAGTCACAATTTAAGGCGCTCTATTTTATGAAAAGGTCAGAAAAATAACCTAATAAATGTTTGGCAACCTATAATATTAACATTTCTACTATTTTAAATAAAAAACATTATATTTAATGAGAAAACAAAACAAAAGCCAACTTTCTGAATCAGTACAGATAGCGAATCAGCAGTAAGATTAATAAAAAAGCTTGACATGTTGGTCAAGTGAATTTTAGAAGCAGTGTTGCATAGACTTTGCCACAGTTCACGTTTCATTTAACCTCATTATGGAAGCATGAATTGCTACAAAATTTACCATTTATCAATATGTACCCAGGCTGGCCTCCAGATGACCAGTTCCTGTGAATAAACTGGTCTTCTTTTATCATGAAAGGAGGGAATGCTTGAAAACATAAAAACAAATATCTGATTCATGAGATGGAAAAGAAAACAAAGTAGCAACTATTAGCATACAAAAATTAAATGTAATTCATCTCAAAATTGTGAACCATTCAGCAACGAAATTCAGACTAAAACTATCTTTACTTGTTTTACTTTTACTTCTTTTTACTTTACTTGTTGTGGCCAGATATTGAAACAATATGGGACACAAAAATCATACCATAGGATAAATTATGGAGTTTTAATACTGAAATTCCTTGCTTTTGTTAATTATATTAATTAATGTCCTTAAACTCAGTTTGCTATTTATATGGTTAATGTTTCAACCTATTGCTTGAAAACAAGCAAACAAACCAACCCATATCCTGAACAATAGTGTATAATTGACAAGCCAGATTTTAATAATGTCTGTTATGTAGCATATTTTGACTTTTGATTTTTCAAGTATAGACTATGTGAATATATTTTTGTGAATTTATAAAACACATATAATCAAGTAGTTTTTCAGTAATGAAGGCTTCAAAGCCACTGCAGTTTACTGCATTAATACATAAGGCTCTCTTTCTGTTGTCTGGCTATGTTGGAACTGTGTGGAAGTACTCAGCAGATAAAAGTGTACAGTGCAGATAATCATAGAATCATATAATATCAGGGTTGGAAGGGACCTCAGGAGGTCATCTAGTCCAACCCCCTGCTCAAAGCAGGACCAATTCCCAACTAAATAATCCCAGCCAGGGCTTTGTCAAGGCAGACCTTAAAAACTTCTAAGGAAGGAGATTCCACCACCTCTCTAGGTAACCCATTCCAGTGCTTCACCACCCTCCTAGTGAAAAAGTTTTTCCTAATAGCCAACCTAAACCTCCCCCACTGCAACTTGAGACCATTACTCCTTGTTCTGTCATCTGGTACCACTGAGAACAGTCTAGATCAGCGGTCAGCAACCTCTGGCACGCGGCTCGCCAGGGTAAGCACCCTGGCGGGCCGGGCCAGTTTGCTTACCTGCTGCGTCAGCAGGTTTGGCCGATCGCGGCTCCCACTGGCCGCGGTTCGCCGCTCCAGGCCAATGGGGGCGGCGGGAAGCTGCGGCCAGCACGTCCCTCGGCCCGCGCCACTTCCTGCAGCCCCCATTGGCCTAGGATGGCGAACCGCGGCCAGTGGGAGCCGCGATCGGCCAAACCTGCCGACTCGGCAGGTAAACAAACTGGCCCAGCCCGCCAGGGTGCTTACCCTGGTGAGCCGTGTGCCAGAGGTTGCTGACCCCAGTCTAGATCCATCCTCTTTGGAACCCCCTTTCAGGTAGTTGAAAGCAGCTATCAAATCCCCCGTCATTCTTCTCTTCTGCAGACTAAACAATCCCAGATCCCTCAGCCTCCCCTCATAAATCATGTGCTCCAGCCCCCTAATCATTTTTGTTGCCCTCCGCTCGACTCTTTCCAATTTTTCCACATCCTTCTTGTAGTGTGGGGCCCAAAACTGGACACACTACTCCAGATGAGGCCTCATCAATGTCGAATAGAGGGGAATGTTCACGTGTCTCGATCTGCTGGCAATGCCCCTACTTATACAGCCCAAAATGCCGTTAGCCTTCTTGGCAACAAGGGCACACTGTTGACTTATATCCAGTTTCTCGACCACTGTAACCCCTAGGCCCTTTTCTGTAGAACTGCTGCCTAGCCATTCGGTCCCTAGTCTGTAGCAGTACATGGGATTCTTCCGTCCTAAGTGCAGGACTCTGCACTTATCCTTGTTGAACCTCATCCGTGATCATTTCAATATATAACTGGGGGGCTTCCATCAGCCCTCCCCCTTTTGCATTCGGGTTCCCAGCCCACCCGTTGCTGAGACCTTACCATTCCCTGCCCCCACCAAATGAGGGTTAAGGTGGGGTATAAAGGAAGGGGGGGTTAGCTTTCTGATGTTCCAGTCATAGGAGCCCCAAACCCCCATTTCCATTCCTTTAATGAATATTTCCTTTAAATCCTTTATCAATCCATTTATCTGATCACTGTATCCCTTCCCTATGGAGTACCTCACTGGGCAGCTGCCTTACATCAACATAATGAGTTGTGACATCATAGCCTAACTCCTGGTCCATGTTCTCCCCCAACTAAGCTCCCCCCTTCCAAACCTGCTGTGGGGAAGGTGAAAAAAACCCTAATTCGCCTAGGCCTATCTGGCAGCAAGAAAAAAATTCTTTCCCAGCTTCCCGAGAAAGGAGCAACTAGTGCAGTGCCCACAGCAGATCCTGACCAAACTTGGTATTTTGCCACTTCCACATGTGAAAGGGTGGGTGCTGCTCCGCCTGGTCCATGTAAAAGAGGGCTTCTCCTGTCCCAAATGTATACTTCTGGTCATCTGGGGGGATACTCAGCATCCCCACGCTGACCTGCTCTGCAGCTGTTGCAAAATCACTCCATGTCTCTCTACCCCTTAAAGAGGTACACACCTTCATAGAATCATAGACTTTAAGGTCAGAAGGGACCATTATGATCATCTAGTCTGACCTCCTGCACAACGCAGGCCACAGAATCTCACCCACCCACTCCCGCAACAAACCCCTAACCTATTTCTGAGCCTCTGAAGTCCTCAAATCATGGTTTAAAGACTTTAAGGTGCAGAGAATCCTCCAGCAAGTGACCCGTGCCCCATGCTGCAGAGGAAGGCAAAAAACCCCCAGGGCCTCTGCCAATCTGCCCTAGAGGAAAATTCCTTCCCGACCCCAAATATGGCCATCAGCTAAACCCTGAGCATGTGGGCAAGACTCACCAGCCAGACACCCAGGAAAGAATTCTCTGTAGTAACTCCCACCCCATCTAACATCCCATCACAGGCCATTGGGCATATTTACCGCTAATAATCAAGGTCAATTAATTGCCAAAATTAGGCTATTCCATCATACCATCCCTTCCACAAACGTATCAAGCTTAGTCTTGACGCTAGATATGTCTTTTGCCCCTACTGCTTCCCTTGGAAGGCTGTTCCAAAACTTCACTCCTCTGATGGCTAGAAACCTTCATCTAATTTCAAGTCTAAACTACCTGATGGTTAGTTTATATCCATTTGTTCTTGTGTCCACATTGGTACTGAGATTAAATAATTCCTCTCCCTCCCTGGTATTTATCCCTCTGATATATTTATAGAGAGCAATCATATCTCCCCTCAGCCTTCTTTTGGTTAGGCTAAACAAGCCGAGCTCTTTGAGTCTCCTTTCATAAGGCAGGTTTTCCATTTGCCAGATCATCCTAGTAGCCCTTCTCTGTACCTGTTCTAGTTTGAATTCATCCTTTGAAAATATGGGAGACCAGAACTGCACACAGTATTCCAGATGAGGTCTCACCAGTGCCTTGTTTAAGGGTACTAACACCTCCTTATCTCTACTAGAAATACCTCACCTGATGCACCCCAAGACTGCATTAGCTTTTTTCACAACCATATCACATTGGCGGCTCATAGTCATCCTGTGATCAACCAATACTCCGAGGTCCTTCTCCTCCTCTATTATTTCCAACTGATGAGTCCCCAGCTTATAACAAAAATTCTTGTTATTAATCCCTAAATGCATGACCTTGCACTTTTCACTATTAAATTTCATCCTATTACTATTACTCTAGTTTACAAGGTCATCCAGATCTTCCTGTATGATATCCCGATCCTTCTCTGTATTGGCAATACCTCCCAGCTTTGTGTCATCTTTAAACTTTATTAGCACACTCCCACTTTTTGTGCCAAGGTCAGTAATAAAAAGATTAGTCAAAACTTATCCCTGAGGAATTCCACTAGTAACCTCCCTCCAGCCTGACAGTTCACCTTTCAGTATGACCCCTTGTAGTCTCCCCTTTAACCAGTTCCTTATCCACCTTTCAGTTTTCATATTGATCCCCATCTTTTCCAATTTAACTGATAATTCCCCATGTGGAACTGTATCAAATGCCTTACTGAAATCGAGGTAAACTACATCCACTGTGTTTCCTTTGTCTAAAAAAAATGTTACCTTCTCAAAGAAGGAGATGAGGTTGGTTTGGCATGATCTACCTTTTGTAAAACCGTGTTGTATTTTGTCCCAATTACCATTGACCACAA
The DNA here is from genome assembly GCF_002925995.2 of Terrapene triunguis. Classification (NCBI taxonomy): domain Eukaryota; kingdom Metazoa; phylum Chordata; order Testudines; family Emydidae; genus Terrapene; species Terrapene triunguis. The sequence continues at coordinate 59,304,701 of NW_020664417.1, read as the reverse complement.
TGTCCTTAACTACTTTCTCCTTCAAATTTTTTTCCAAGACCTTGCATACTACAGATGTCAAACTAACAGGCCTGTAGTTACCTGGATCACTTTTTTCCCCTTTCTTAAAAATAGGAACTATGTTAGCAATTCTCCAGTCATACTGTACAACCCCTGAGTTTACAGATTCATTAAAAATCCTTGTTAATGGGCTTGCAATTTCATGTGCCAGTTCCTTTAATATTCTTGGATGAAGATTATCTGGGCCCGCCGATTTAGTCCCATTAAGTTGTTTGAGTTTGGCTTTTACCTTGGATGTGTTAATATCTACCTCCATATCCTCATTCTCATTTGTCATCCTGCCATTATCCCTAAGCTCCTCATTAGCCTCATTAAAGACTGAGGCAAAGAATTTGTTTAGATATTGGGCCATGCCTAGATTATCCTTAACCTCCACTCCATCCTCAGTGTTTAGCGGTCCCACTTCTTCTTTCTTTGTTTTCTTATTCTTATGGCTATAGAACCTTTTACTATTGGTTTTAATTCCCTTTGCAACTCTACATGGCTTTTGGCCTTTCTCACTTTATCCCTACATGTTCTGACCTCAATAAGGTAGCTTTCCTTGCTGATCCCTCCCATCTTCCACTCCTTGTAGACTTTCTGCTTTTTCTTAATCACCTGAGATGCTTGCTCATCCAGATTGGTCTACAACTCCTGCCTATGAATTTTTCCCTCTGTCTTGGGATGCAGGCTTCTGATAGTTTCTGAAACTTTGACTTGAAGTAATTCCAGGCCTCCTACGCCCTTAGATCCACAAGTTCTTCAGTCCAATCCACTTCCCTAACTAATTTCCTTAATTTTTTTTAAAGTTAGCCCTTTTGAAATCAAAAACCCTAGTCACAGATCTATTTTTGTTTATTCTTCCATTTAATTTGAACTGAATTAGCTCATGATCGCTCGAACCAAGGTTGTCCCCTACAATTATTTCTTCTATGAGGTCTTCACTACTCACCAAAACCAAATCTAAAATGGCATCCCCTCTTGTTGGTTCAGCAACTACTTGGTGAAGGAATCCATCAGCTACTGCATCCAGGAAAATCTGAGCCCTATTATTATTACTAGCACTTGTCCTCCAGTCTATATCTGGGAAGTTAAAGTCTCCCACGATCACACAATTCCCATTAGTATTTACTTCATTAAAAACATTAAAGAGGTCTCTATCCATATCCATATCAGATCCGGGTGGTCTATAGCACACCCAAAGCACTACCCCAGGGGAGGCTCTAGTAGCTTTCTTCCCCAATGTGATTTTTGCCTAGACAGACTCTGTCTTATCCATTCCATCACTTCTTATTTCTTTACAGTCTACCTCATCATTGATATACAATGCTACTCCACCACCTTTATCTTTATTTCTGTCTTTTCTAAACAGCACATACCCTTCAATACCTATACTCCAGTCATGACTACTATTCCACCAAGTTTCTGTTATCCCTATAATATCTGGTTTCACTTCCTGCACCAGTAACTCTAGTTCCTCCATTTTGTTACCTAGGCTCCTCGCATTGGTGTACAAACATCTTAATTTTTGCTGTTTGGCTTCGCTCACATTCTTTACCCGATTAGGCACAGACATTCTACCACCAGTATCACCTATTAGACTGGTATCTACACTACCCTTCCTCCTTATGTCCATTCTCCTACCCACGTCTGTATCCTTTCTTACTTTGTTTTCTTCCCTCTCAATGTTAACATCCGGCGTGGAGATTACCTGGACATCTCCCAACCATCTCCCACAAATTCCTAGTTTAAAGCTCTCTTAATCAGTTATGCCAGCCTCCATCCTAGAAGTCTATTTCCCTCCCTACTCAGGTGAAGTCCATCCCGAGAGAATAGTCCTCTGTCCATGAATGCCTCCCAGTGGCCATACATCCCAAAGCCCTCCTTTTAGCACCACTGCCTGAGCCATCTGTTGATCATCATAATTTTGTCACACCTTTGTTGTCCTTCTCTAGGAACAGGCAGAATCCCACTGAAGATCACCTGAGCCTTGATTTCCTTGAGCATCTTCCCCAGCCTGGCATAGTCTCCCTTGATACGTTCCAGTGAGAATCTAGCCGTATCATTTGTTCCCACATGAAGGACAATCAGTGGATTCTTTCCCACTCCTGTTAGAATCCTCTTCAGCCTCAGGTCCACATCCTGTATCTTAGCACCTGGCAGACAGCACACCTTTCTGTTCTCTGGATCAGCTCTGGTTACAGGCCTGTCTATTCTTCTCAGTAAGGAGTCCCCAATCATGTAGACCTGCCTTTTCCTGGTGATGGTGCGATTCTCCGGCCTATCCCCTGTTCCCTCTGGCTGCAAGTCCTCTCGATTCCTATTCTCCCTTGTAATCCTCTGCAACCCATCCTGTATTCTCCTGGGGCTCATATTTGGTGTTATTGCCCTTGACTCTTCCCCTCTTCCTACAGAACTAGCTGCTCTTCTCTTCTTCCTTGCCCTCCCACCTTCAGTGACCACCTGCTGTGCCCCTTCTTCATTTTCCAACTCCGCAAACCTGTTCCTGAGCTCTATTTCTCCTTCACTAGCCTGTCTTTTCCTCTGCCTGGTTCTCTTAGTCACATGCGTCCACTGTCCACTTTCCTCACCCAGCAGTCTCCCCTCAGAGTTCTTTGGTCCTGCTTCCATCTGCAAATCTGAGCTTTTCCCTTCAGCCTCCTCATGTCTTTGCTCCATCATCTGCTCGAACCCCCTTCTAAAGTCAACCAGAGTTTCCACCTGCATCTCCAATCCTCGGATCTTTTCTTCTATCAGGCGACACTTCATGCAGATGAAACTCTTTTCAGGTACTGCCTCCAGGACCATGTACATACCGCAGCTTCCACATCCAGTCATCTTCATTGTGTCTTCCACTGCTTGGGTCACTGCCTCTGTATCTGTCATAGCCTACCCACTTAAGTCCTGTTAGTCCAGGAAACACAAACTAAACCAAAACACCACCACCCACAGCAAAACAAACCCCCAACGAGCACCACAACACTGCCAGAACACCACACACTCCCTTCACTAGCCTGTCTGTTCCTCTGCCTGGTTCTCCTAGTCTTCCCCCCAGACTCCCCTTACAAACTCCCACTCAAACTCCCCTGTTTACAACTCTGTTTGCTGGCTCCTGTGCTGCTGCAGCTGTCTGTGCCAATCCAGCAAGCCAGTCAATGGCACCCCCCCCCCCAGCTTAATGTGCTATGCAGTCATTGTTGCAGTTTAATATAAATATATACACAAAACCTATATTAAAAGGAATGGTATTTGGATTGCAAAACCAAGCATTTGAAAGCCAGGAAATGCCAGAATTTAGGATGCCATGGAACCTTAATTTTACTCCCTTGTGCATTTGTGTTATGAGACAGTCTTTAACTACATGATTATATACTACTTTTTCCCTCTGGGATCCCTGTCTCAGTCAGTGCACAGGAAAACAGTTATTTTAAAAAGTTCTCACCTAAACCTGAATGGAATTTCACAAGACAAGGAAAAGTAGTTCTTTGGCCTAAAGGATTTCCCCTTGAAAGGCCTGCTGCAAACAATGAAGGAGTTTCATTCCAAAAAAGTTGTAATGGAAAGCGTTAGGCAGCCAAAATATATAGGTAGCTACCAGCTCCCCCTGTAGTCACACACACAGAATTATGTTAAAGTTGCAAAATCAAATACTGAAAAATGATAGGAAATGTTAGTGTAGCAAAGGGGCGTGGCCTTCCTCAGAGATTGACAGCGAGGGAGAGCCAGACGCCCCCTGGTGGGTGGAACCCGGAAGGCTTAGGCTGCTGCGCCGGAAGCGTGGGACAGAAACTGGAAGTATAAGAGGCAGGCCCTGCAGCTCAGTTGAGCAGGAGCCACTGAGGGAGGCAGACGTTTCCAGCCCGCTGCTGGAGCTGGAACCTGCGGAAGACTTCGGCTGTTCTGAGGAGATTGCCCAGGTACCAGGACTTTCTGACACACCCGACGCAGAGAAGCTGCTGGGACTGGCAATCACAGTGTACCCCTGGGAGATGGAGGACAACCCTTGAATGCAGGTACACCCGAGGGGAAAGTATAGGAAGCAGCCCAGGGGAACCAGACTACCGTCTGGCTGTGGTGCCATCGGAGACACGGTCAGTGTGTTGCGGGTGGAATGCCCACTGACCCAGTGGTAGACCACTCTGCCGCTGTTAGGGCCCTGGGCTGGGACGCAATGGAGTTGGGCAGGCCCACTCCCCACCTGCCACCCCACCCCTGGGGTGGCAGTACTCCCCCTCCTTAGGCCAGGAGGCCTGCGCTCCTCAGATACCCCTTGCCTGAGCCCCATAGGCTGTGTTTGGTGCTCACCCCTTGCCTGAGCCCCATAGACTGCTCGCTGGGTGCTCAACCCCTGCTGGCGCCCTAGACTGCTCATTGGGTGCTCAACCCCTGCCCAAGACTGTTTGCTGGGGCCTCTGCCCTGGCTAAGGGCCTGGGCCCTCCTGAACCACTTTCAGCTACCCTGCCTACGGGTTAAAGCCTTTGACTGTGTGGTGCCACATCCTGGCTGAGGGCCTGGGCCCCTGAACTATTTGCGGCTCTACCCTGCCTACAGGTTGGGGCCGGAAACCACTAATTTCCCCATTTACTTAGCCTATTTCAGGAGCGTGTGCAGCAAGGGGGCGTGGCCTCCATCAGAGACGACAGCGAGGGAGAATCACATCCACTTAAACTCTTACAGTTAGAATGAAAGCTGCCTCTGCAAATGTAATTTGCTCCTCTTACAGGTAGGCAGTTAAGGAAAATATCTGTATTCATGAAAAGACTTAAGTATGTGCTTAAGTCCCATCAAAATCGACAAAGAGGGATAGACTTCAGCTTTCCTTAATCAGGGCCTTAGATAGTTTTGGTCAGAATCACATAGGAAGTCTGTGGCAGAGCCAGGAATGGAATTGAGTTCTCCTGGTCCTATTCCAGTGCCTTAAACAAAACAGAATATCATTTTCCTTCCTACAACCCTCTGTGCCATAACACTGTCCATCCTGTGTACTGAATAAGGCAGGGTTCTGAAGAACAAATAGTATGTGATCACATAAAACTGTATAATAATGCATATGTCACATGTGTTTTATTTTAGATTTTTAAACAAAGCCAAGAAAACTACCACAACTGTACACGTGCCCAAAACCTTAACTCTGCCCCCTTTACCTTTCTGCATAAATCCTTTTACCAGATTATTATTTTTTTTTATTAGCTGCAGATGTTTGGTTTAGTTATGTTGAGAGGAACTAATTTAGTCAAGGGATATGTACAGAAAAGCAGTTAAATAGAGTGAATGAAGGCTGACATCTCTAGAGGGGCAGAATTAAGAATGTTATGCCTGGTCTGTGGTGTATGGTACCTGTGGTAATTGTAAGAGGGGTGACTCATGAGGGGAAGAATAGAGAGTATATACTGTAAGGTGGTTTACCTTTTCATGTCCTTGCCTTTGTGGATTTATGTCCTGGCATGCTCTCTGTGCAGCAACTGTAGCTGCTTCCAAATTAGTTTTTTTTTATGCATTAATTTCCTAGGGTTATTTTAAGCTTAATGGGAATGGGGACTTGGGTGAAGTGGAGATAGAAGCACAGCCACTAATGAAGGATATTTTATCAATTGGCAGCAGTACGTGAACCTTTGTGTGCCAGAGGCTACAAGTGAACCCTTATCTGTTGTAAGATAAAACCTGACAGAAAAGTGTAACTCCTGAGGAAGAAGATATTATCTACGTTCATCTGCTTCCCTCCATCAATTAGGCTTATATGCACCTAGCCCCAATCAACAAGCAGGTTTGTGTGCATAGCACATAAACTTTCAGTTATAGCTTCACTACCATCTAAAAATGACCCTAAACCCATTTTTTAAACTGCGCTTGTTGCACCAGATCCACTCAGGATCTGCTTCTCTACCAAATCACTGTTTTTTAAGAGATATCAGTCAACAATGAAAAGTAGAACTGCCAAGGGAAAACTTTAGCCAGAGTCTTATTTCAAAGATTTACTATTAAAAAATTATGACAAGACACTGAACAAACATTATGCAGAGAATTCAAATGGCATAAAACTTAAGCCTGTGGGAAATTTCACATCAACTGCCTCCTTACCTTTAGAGAAAAAAACAAAATTTTATGCCCGCATTTTAAATAAATGTTAGAATACAATTCCAACTCGGAAGTTATTTCCAGGTCCCTCTATAATGTAGGTGCTTTTATTCCTTAAACATGCTAAATCCATTTTTAACTTTCAAATTAATATTGTTGTTTTCTTGTAAATTAAGCATGTTTAAGGTCATTTAAAACCCATAGAACCCTAATTTTTATTTAGGTTTACAATAGAAGTATTAAGAGAGTTTTTAAAATGACACTATCATCTTGTTTAGGCCTAGAATTTACCATTTTTCAAGGCAGGTAAATACCATATGTCCTTGAAGGAAAATCTTGAAGAAAATAATAAATTGGGCCAGATCATGATCAAACCTCCATGTGCAGTACAGATTATTCCTGGGAGAATTCTGTGTCAAAAAATTAAATTGTGCATCAAAACATTAAAAATTCTGCACACAATATTTTAAAATTCTGCATATTTTTTGTCAAAATAATGCAATATAATCCAGCTAGTTTCAATTATTTTGGTAATTTATTTAAACTACAATACAATGGATGGAGAATGGGAGTGGGAAGCATTGGAGGAAATCATCAAACCCCCTTTGTCTAATAGTAATATAGCTAGTATTGACCCTTTACTTCTAATTATTAGTCAACAAATATATGCAGCCATGTGCTAAGTGTTACATCATAGGCAACTGAAGAGCAAGTGAGGGCTGGGGACTTAAACTCACAATTTAGACTGGCTACTGATCATCTTCAAAAAGGCCAGTAGCAAACAGTTCATGGAGAACATTTTGATAGGAATTTTTTTCATTCCAAAAATTTAGATCAGTTCTAATCACTAAAGCACCATAAGCATTTATTAGGCCATACTGTCCTTTACAATAAGGCTCCTTTACACCACTCTAACAATGTATAGGAGCCTTACAATTTTTACATCGGTTTTATACTCCTGGGGAAATTCACTAAGCACAATGGGAAAAATTCACTAAGCAGGCAGGCTGCTACATTCTCCTCTGTTAGACGGAACAAAGCCTGCCCTACATCTACCCCTTCAGAAATACCCAAAAGCCATGCCCCTCCATGCTGAGCGTACTGCAATAATGAGCGAGATGGACAGAGTGTCTCTCTCTCTCTCTCACACATGACTACCCAGCTCCCCTTCCCGGTGGTGATTTACGACTCCACCAGATGCTCTGGGTGCCCAAACCGACCTGTCTGCACTGCCAGGGAGTGTGCGCATGACCGCTCTTGTGGCTTCCCTTTGCTTCCATCAGAAGTCATTTTTCTGCGGGTAAACGAAATCTGTGGGGGCCATGAATTCTGCGCATGTGGAGTGACGCAGAATTCCCCCAGGAGTAAAATACATCAGAAGTTCTGTGGCCCCACAAGGTTCCAAAGCGCTGTTTTCATCAATGGATATAGATTGGGAAGGGAACCTTTTGAGGTGACTACCCAATCCTGCCTTCCCCTCCAGGGAGGGAGAGAAATCACAAATTCCATGATATATGGTGTTTGAGGAGACAGAATGTCTCTAAAATCTGGATGGAAGGGGTAGAATCCTTTCCATCTGTAAGACAGGTGAGGAAACTAATTTGGACTCACAGTTTAGAGTGAATTCCCCAACAGCTCAAAAAAAAAGCTGCTTGCCAGAGAAAGGATAGGGCGATCAGTATTAAAATCGCCTTCATGTCAGATTGAGAAAAAAGGGCACACACACTGCTTGTGATCCCCACTACCAGCATTAAAACTCTGTAGAGCCAAATTCATGTACTTACACACATACACATATTCTACAGGGCTTACTGCAGCTTTAGAAGGGGTAGAGGGCATAAAGACCCATGGAGAACTGTTTTGGGGATCGGGAACTCATTTTCATGGGAAGGCATGTTTTACTCTGATTAATGTGGGCAATGGAAGGGAGATTGTTCTTCAGGATATTGGTGTCTAAGAAATGTGGTCTAGAAAGAAGATTTAGACTGTCTGGATGTGTGAGGCAACGGAATCAGGAGACAAAGGTAAGCTCCAGGTATTGGCCTGAGTGAAAGGAAGGATGGTATGTTTAACTGATTTAGACAAGGGGGAAGTGGAGAGGGATTTGGGAGGAAAATAATGAGTTCAGTTATCATGATGTTCAGTATAAGTTGATGGACATATATGCAGGAGAAAATGTCAGAGAGATGGGCTAAGACAGTGGACTGGATGGAAGACAAGTCAGAAGTGGAGAGGTAGATTTGTGAATTATTGGTAGTTTGTGAAAGATCGTAGTTAAAAGGTGTGTGAATAGTTGAAGTGCAGAAAAAGAACAGGTTGGGTTCTAGGACATAGCATTGTGACTACATATTGCATCTTATAATGTATGTAATATAATGAAGCCCTTATAGAAAACCGTTTCAACTGCAACCCATTGGTGTAAGTAGGAAATTAAGATCGGGCTTCCAAACAAAATTTAATTTCCTATCTTTCTTCAATTTAAGCCAGAACCTTAGAATCTTTAACCCATTTTTGGTTGGAATTTCTTTTGTCTCAGTTTAAAAGAAAAAGTTTCCATATACATCTTTTATAAAGTCATTATTTTAAAGCCATTTATAAACATCAAAACAGGTGCTCCACATTAGCAGCCAACATGCAATGACTTAAAAAACTGGGACAAAATCCTGTACCCAGTAAAGTCAAAGGGAGTTTTGCCATTAACTTAAACTGGAACAGGATTTAGCCCCATGTTTTGAAATCTAGAAGCATAAAATTGTGG
>NW_020664417.1:59289145-59295818 GCF_002925995.2 Terrapene triunguis | reverse complement strand
ACAGGATTTAGCCCCATGTTTTGAAATCTAGAAGCATAAAATTGTGGTATAGCTTAGAAAAAATCTGAGCTGAGTTCTCAATCAGGTGTTAGGCCCCAATTCTGCATTAAGAACTGATAACATGAACACACAATGCTTATGAGAAGTCTGGGACTCTGCACTTGTCTAGGGACTGAATATAGATTCAAAGCCTTAAACCCTTACTCAGCAAAGTACGTAAATATATGCTTAACTTTAATCACATTAGTAGAATCACTAAAGTTAATGGGGGTACTCACATGCTTAAGGGTAGGCACATGCTGAAGTACCTGCAGAATCAGGGCCCTAAACCTGAGTAAATTATTACAGACCACTTATGGATTCCTATAAATAGGGGTTTAAGTGCTAATAAACCCTAACTGATGGATGGGGGTGTTGCTTTAAGCTCGGATTCAGTAAGGCACTTAAGCATATGCTAAACTTTAAGCACATGAGTAAAACTATTCATGTTCAGCACACACTTAAGTAGTTTGCTAAATCAAGGCCGTTGTGAGACATTATTTTATATCACTGCACAAATGCCTACTATGAAACTTCATATTTAGATTAAGTTAAAATTACTATTCTATAACAATCTGTATTACTGAATAGTAACAAATACAAAGGCAGATTTTACTAGGTTATCTGTAAAACCCACAGCAACCAATAAAAACTTATTTTAAAGCAACTTTCAGACCTGCCTCTCATAGTATTATTTTTTAAGTTCCAAGAGGGGCAGCAGCAAGAGCTTCACATTTTCCTTATACAGCATTTCTCCATATTAAACAGCAGCTTACAAGTAGTCATTGAGATCTCTGCTCCCACGCCTGATCAGTACAAAAAACTGAAAAGAGAGATTGAAGCCTAGCAGTTGTCCTGGCTAGAGACATTCAGTGATGTATTTTTCTGTCTATTAATTCACAGTATTGACATTAGCCATTAACATTGGCAAAAGGTGTTTTATCTGGAAAAAGTTGGGTATATGGGAATTAATCTAAAGATCATCCTATCTCATGTATAGTTTCATTATGTATTTTTTTAAAATTACATATTATAACTAAAAATAAATATATAGTGTATTTCAAAGATAGTTTTAAATATTAAACAAAAATACCTGTCATTGTTAAACAAAATATGTATAAACAATGCATTTTCAAATTAAGACTGAGAACTGCACATTTCTAATACAAATCAGCAACTAATTTTCTCCAGAGTAAGAAATATGATAAATAGAGCTCTGCGCGGAAACAAAATTTGTATCCGCATCTGATCTGCGATCCGCAAACATGGTCCGCGATATCAAATGGATATCTGCAGATTTGCAGGGCTCTAAATATAAAATTTGGATCTGCATCCATCCACAAATCTGGTCTACAGATAGCCGCATCCACTGATATAAAGTGGCTATCAGCAGATTTGTAGGTCTCTATACATAGAACTAATGTACCTATTAAGTTAAAATTTTCAAATTTTTATGCTTAAAGTTAGGCACCTAAATATATGTTCTGATTTTGATGAGGAGCAACCGCAAGTGCCAAAGAACCCTGAGTGCTTCACTTTGCAAGTGTAACATTTTTAGCATATTTTATGTATGGAAAATTGTAGATTTAATTTTTTCCATTATAATTTTTCTTTCTGACCTTTTTTCAAAGCTCCTGAATTTTTCACTCTGTTCTTTTTGTTATATTTTCTTCTAAATAGAATACAAATCCAATTAAGTTTAAGGAAATGTTACAAAGTAAAATTATAAGATTAAAAATTCCCAACAGCTGCACTATTTGTGAGAAGCTCCATCAAAAAGATAAAGTTTTTGCTTTTTTAAAAAAAGCAGAAATTAAGGCAAATTTTCAAATCTGGAGGGTCAAATGTTAGGCATCTAATTTAAGTGGTCTGATTTTTGCAGGTGATAACCATCTGCAGTTCTTACTAAATAAGGATTTTTATTTAAAAAAATGTAATCCCACTCAACACTTTATTAAAATAGTATTAATTTGTATTTTATGTATATAAGAAAAATAACCCAAACAAACTGGCCGTGCTTTGGAATGGACAAACTTGTTTTTCCTAATTTTGAACCCACACAAACATTGTGAATTCAGAAGTTTGAATCAAATATAAACATCACTGGGTTTCTATTTCACTTAAGGGAAAAATGTGATGAAAGGTGCAGAAAGAGAAACAATGAAAAACAAAGAAAGGTTGTGGAAAAAGGAGGAGGGGGAGAGACAGAAATTCTAATTAAAAAATTCTCTCTACAATAATCCATACAAGAATTATGTTAAAAGAATGCTTGGGTTGCAAAGCTAGGCACTGTAAAGTCATGAAATGCCAAATTTAAAGTTGCACATGAAAGTGCAGATATCCCTAACAATATGTGTATATATTATCATTAGAGCTCAGTGGGAAACATTTTTCCCATCCTGCAAAAGTTGTTGAGATTTTTGAAATTCTCCCATTCTCCATCAGGATGAAACTGAGAGCTTTTGGAATTTTTCATGAAAAACGAGAGAGAGAGATAGGATATGTCTACATTTCAAGCTGGGGGTGTAATTTCCAGCTCGAGTAGACATACCCACACTAGATCTGAGCTAGCATGCTAAAAATAGAAATCCTGCATGCACAAGTAGTGGTGGTTGGAAAGGCTAGCCACCCCAAGTACATATGTAGTATCTTAGATGGGTATGTACTTGACGTGGCTAATGTCTTCACTACCATAACTACACTCTGTTTTTAGCACACTAGCTTGATCACAGCAAGTGTGGGTATATCTCAAGTTGGAACTTATACCTCCAGTTCGAAGTGTAAATGTACTACTAGAGAGGCAGACCCCAGAAAAGTCAACAGCTTGCTAGATAGGTAGTCTCTTGGGACACAGACCACTATACCTCAAATACCAAATAAAGAGTTTGAAAAGCTAATATTGGATATACTGTACCATTACCTCAATAATATAAAGGACTATATTCTTGTAGAAACAGTACAAGATGCATTTAGCTATTCTGCTGTAGTTCCAAGCACCATGAACCAACAACAAGTTCGTCAGATATCTGAACTGCAAACAATGAAAAAATATGTTTAAAAACATGTACATTGATCAGTATTACATGATATAAAAGTATTCTGTTTTAATATGTTTGACAGTATAATGATTTACCTGTGCTATGGAGTAATCCGAAGAATTAGCTGCCTGTAGCCCTTCATTTCCACTAATACCAACGCCAACATGTGCTGTCTGTATCATACTAACATCATTTGCTCCATCACCAATTGCCAGTGTTACTACTTTAACCTGTTTTTTTACCATTTCTACTACTTCAGATTTCTGAAGAGGAGACACCCTTTGGAAAAAAAAAAAAAAGAACAAACCCTGAACATGGAAATTCTGAATGCACATTATGTTAAAATATTTTTTGTTCTGCTAAAGGGCAATAAAATAGATTAAAGACAGTATCTGTCATTGACATTCTCTTTTTACCTCCCTCAAAGACACATTCACAGGATTTTTCAGCAAGGTTAGAGTAGGACTGGGTTTCCCATACATATGCCAAACATCACTAAAATACCTGTTATGAAATGCAGAAATCTGCATTAATATAACATTAAGGCTGTATAAATAAAATATTAAAAAGTCAGAAAATGTAAAAGGGAAAGTCCCAACAGCAGTGTTAACTTTCCATTGTATATTTTATATTTGTTTTAGATACGTTTTATATTTTATTTATATATTTTAGTGTGTTTATTTTACAAACAAATAGTAATATAATAAAATCACACATTAAAATAGAAAAACAGGAATAGACAAATAGTAAAAGTGGGCAACATTGCTGAGCTAACAGATGTTGGAATCTTAATTTTACAAAAAAGTCAAGGAATGAAAATTTTAACTATGCAACTATACTGTTTTACTCTTTATTGCACTGCTTTTGCAATTGCTGGCCTCCTCCCGCAGAACAAATTTTTGTACTGAGCCAGGAGTCCTACTGTTTTCTGCTGTGCTTTATAATGGGAACCTGCCAGGAAAGCGTGACGTTTACCCGCTCTTCTCTTTTGGCTGACATACTCGCTATGAGGAAAGATGTCTTCTGACATAGGTGAGGCAAGGAGCCAGTGTCCATTGGCTCAAACAGAGGGCCCATGAAAGCAGCGAACACAATGCTATAGTGATGAATCCTTCATTGGAGAAAGACAAACAACACCTTTTTAAAAAAAAACTAGAAAATCTTCCCTAAGTGGAGGGTGAATTCCTGAGATTGCCGCAAAATGGACTTCCAGGAAACTCAGAAAAAAGACATGACAATTTGAGATATACCAGGTACTCTAAAATGTCCTGAATCCTAGTTTCTGAGGAAGGTATACCACGGAGAGTAGACCATATTGAAAATTGCTTCCAGTTAGCTAAATAAGCAGATCTAATGGGTTGCTTTCTGCTATTAAGAACATCCTCTGAACTGCCACTTAGGCCTGGTCTACACTACGAGTTTAGGTCGACTTTAGCCGCGTTAAATCGAATTAAGCCTTGACACGTTCACACGACGAAGCCCTTTCTTTCGACTTAAAGGGCCCTTTAAACCGGTTTCTTTACACCACCTCCGACGAGGGGATTAGTGATAAAATCGGCCTTAGGGGGTCGGAATTGGGTTAGTGTGGACGGAATTCGACGTTATTGGCCTCCGGGAGCTATCCCACAGTGCTTCATTGTGACCGCTCTGGACAGCACTCTCAACTCAGATGCACTGGCCAGGTAGACAGGAAAAGCCCCGCGAACGTTTGAAATTCATTTCCTGTTTGCTCAGCGTGGAGAGCACAGGTGACCACGCAGAGCTCATCAGCACAGGTAACCATGATGGAGTCCCAGGATCGCAAAAGAGCTCCAGCATGGACAGAACGGGAGGTTCGGGATCTGCTCGCCATATGGGGAGATGAATCAGTGCTGGCCGAACTCCGAAGCAGTAAACGAAATGGCAAAATATTAGAAAAGGTCTCCAAGGCCATGAAGGACAGAGGCCATAACAGGGACACACAGCAGTGCCGCGTGAAAATTAAGGAGCTAAGGCAAGCCTACCACAAAGCCAGAGAGGCAAACGGAAGGTCCGGGGCTGAGCCGCAAACATGCCGCTTCTACGCGGAGCTGCATGCCATTCTAGGGGGTGCAGCCACCACTACCCCAACCGTGTGCTATGAGTCCCTCACTGGAGAAAGACACAGGGAAGCGGGTTCTGGGGACGAGGAAGATGAGCATGAAGATAATGTAAATAGCTCACAGCAGCAAGGAAGCGGAGAAACCAGTTTCCCCAACAGCCAGGATATGTTTATCACCCTGGACCTGGAACCAGTAACCCCCGAACTCACCCAAGACCCAGAGGGCACACAGGGGACCTCTGGTGAGTGTACCTTTGTAAATATTACACATGGTTTAAAAGCAAGCGTGTTTAATGATTAATGATTAATTTGCCCTGGCAATCGCGGCCAGTACAGCTACTGGAAAAGTCTGTTAACGTGTATGGGGATGGAGTGGAAATCCTCCAGGGACATCTCCAGAAAGCTCTCCTTCATGTACTCCCAAAGCCTTTGCAAAAGGTTTCTGGGGAGGGCTGCCTTATCCCGTCCGCCATGGTAGGACACTTTACCACGCCAGGCCAGTAGCACGTAGTCTGGAATCATTGCATAACAAAGCATGGCAGCGTATGGTCCCGGTGTTTGCTGGCATGCAGACAACATCCATTCCTTATCGCTCTTTGTTATCCTCAGGAGAGTGATATCATTCATGGTCACCTGGTTGAAATGGGGCAATTTTATTAAGGGGACATTCAGAGGTGCCCCTTCCTGGTCTGCTGAACAGAAATATTCCCCGCTGTTAGCCACGCGGTGGGGGGAGGGGTGAAGTGATCATCCCAGAGAATTGGGTGTGGGGGGGGGAGGGGAATTAGTTGGGTTTGTGCTGCATGTTAACCCTGAAACCACAGCCCCTCCTTTTACATTGCAAACCCATTTTAAATGGCCAACCCAACGGGTCCTTGGTGTGGTTAATGATAGCAGTACTCCTTGAAACCATCCCCACACGTTAAGAAGGTTAAAAAAGCCAAAAGACTGTGTCTTACCATGGCTGCCTGCAAGCTGAAATCTGTGACCTGGCACTGCGTGAGTGATCTCTCACACCAAACAGGCAGGCCCTCAATATAAGAGGAAAAATGCGACCTTGTAACGAAAGCACATCTGCTGTGTAATGTGAACAGCAAAATGTAACGTGAAAGAGTGTACCCATTGTTCTCTAAAATGTATCTTTTTTAACCACCTCTCCCTTCTCATCCACCAGCTGCAAATGTTTCTCCTTCGCAGAGGCTAGTGAATATTCGAAAACGTAAGCGAAGGACACGTGATGAAATGTTTACAGAACTACAGACTGCCTCCCACGCTGACAGAGCACAGCAGAATGCGTGGAGGCAGTCAATGACTGATTATTGAAAAGCCCAATATGAGCGAGAGGAGAGGTGGCGGGCTGAATCGCGGGCTGAGGAGGAGAGGTGGCGGGCTGAATCGCGGGAGGAACAGAGGAAGTTGCGGGCTGAAGATGAGAGGTGGCGTCAGCTTGCACACAGAAAGCAAGAGTCCATGCTCCGTCTGCTGGAGCATCAAACTGATATGCTACAGCGTATGG
>NW_020664417.1:59223230-59289135 GCF_002925995.2 Terrapene triunguis | reverse complement strand
GCTACAGCGTATGGTTGAGCTGCAGGAAAGGCAGCAGGAGCACAGACCGCCGCTACAGCCCCTGTGTAACCAACAGCCATCCTCCCCAAGTCCCATTGCCTCCTCACCCAGACGCCCAAGAACACGGTGGGGGGGCCTTCGGCCACCCACTCACTCCACCCTAGATGATTTCCATAGCAATAAGTTTTAAAGTTTTAAATTGGAGTGTGTCCTTTTCCTTCCCTCCTCCCCCACCCATCCCGGGCTACCTTTCCAATTATCCCCCTAGTTGTGTGATGAATTAATAAAGAATGCATGAATGTGAAGTAACAATGACTTTATTGCCTCTGCAACTGGTGCTTGAAGGGGGGAGGGTAGGGGAGGGTGGGGTGGTTGGTTTACAGGGAAGTAGAGTTAACCGGGTGGGGGGGGAGGGGCGGAGGGTTCATCAAGGAGAAACAAACAGAAGTTTCACTCCGTAGCCTGGCCAGTCACAAAACTGGTTTTCAAAGCTTCTCTGATGCGCACAGCGCCATGCTGTGCTGCTCTAACCACCCTGGTGTCTGGCTGCGCGTAATCAGCGGCCAGGCGATTTGCCTCTACCTCCCACCCCGCCATAAATGTCTCCCCCTTACTCTCACAGATATTGTGGAGCGCACAGCAAGCAGCAATAACAATGGGGATATTCTTTTCGCTAAGGTCTGAGCGAGTCAGTAAGCTGCGCCAGCGCGCTTTTAAAAGCCCAAATGCACATTCCACCACCATTCGGCACTTGCTCAGCCTGTAGTTGAACAGGTCCTGACTACTGTCCAGGCTGCCTGTGTACGGCTTCATGAGCCATGGCATTAAGGGGTAGGCTGGGTCCCCAAGGATCACGATAGGCATTTCAACATCCCCAAAGGTTATTTTCTGGTCCGGGAAGAAAATCCCTTCCTCCAGCTTTCTAAACAGAGCAGACTGCCTGAAGACGCGAGCATCATGTACCCTTCCCGGCCAGCCCACGTTGATGTCGGTGAAACGTCCCTTGTGATCCACCAGGGCTGCAGCAGCATTGAAAAGTACCCCTTGCGGTTTATGTACTCGGTGGCTTGGTGCTCCGGTGCCAAGATAGGGATATGGGTTCCGTCTATCGCCCCACCACAGTTTGGGAATCCCATTGCAGCAAAGCCATCCACTATGGCTTGCACGTTTCCCAGAGTCACTACCCTTGATATCACCAGGTCTCTCATTGCCCTGGCAACTTGGATCACAGCAGCCCCCACAGTAGATTTGCCCACTCCAAATTGATTCCCGACTGACCGGTAGCTGTCTGGCGTTGCAAGCTTCCACAGGGCTATCGCCACTCGCTTCTCCACTGTGAGGGCTGCTCTCATCCTGGTATTCTGGCGCTTCAGGGCAGGGGAAAGCAAGTCACAAAGTTCCATGAAAGTGCCCTTACGCATGCGAAAGTTTCGCAGCCACTGGGAATCGTCCCACACCTGCAGCACGATGCGGTCCCACCAGTCTGTGCTTGTTTCCCGGGCCCAGAATCGGCGTTCCACAGCATGAACCTGCCCCATTAACACCATGATTTCCACATTGCTGGGGCCTGTGCCTTGTGAGAGGTCTAGGTCCATGTCCATTTCCTCATCACTCTCGTCGCCGCGCTGCAATCGCCTCCTCCTCCTCCTCGCCTGGTCCTGGTTTTGCTTTGGCATGTCCTGGCTCTGCATATACTCCAGGACAATGCGCGTGGTGTTCATAGTGCTCATAATTGCCGCGGTGATCTGAGCGGGCTCCATGATCCCAGTGCTAGCTATGGCGTCTGGTCTGAAAAAAGGGGCGAAAGTAGTATCTGACGGACCAGGGGAAGGAGGGAGGGAGGGGCGAGTGACGACATGGCGTACAGGTACAGGGAATTAAAATCAAGAAAGATGGCTTTGCATCAGGGAGAAACACAAACAACTGTCACACAGAATGGCCCCCCCCCAAAGATTGAACTCAAAAGCCTGGGTTTAGCAGGAGGGAGGGGGGAAGCAAATGAATACAGAATAAATCTATTTTTTACATCTTAAGACGATGGTGCAGCATGACTGATAGCCCTTGGCATTTTCTGGATGCTTGGCAGCAAATACTGGGCGCTTGGCAGTTAGCCTTCAGGTCTATTGCACAATCTGATACCCACTGCAGTATGACAACGATGGATACCAGTTGTAATATACTATCTACTGCCCAAAAGGCAAGGGGTTGCTGCTGTGTAGCAATGTAGCCCCATCCTACGCATACTACATCTGATAACCATCATCATCAAGGCAAGGGGGCTGGTGCAATGCAGCCCCACGGCTGCCAGCCCCACGGCTGCCGGCACCCAGATCGCCAATGAAGGCTACCAGTCATGCTGCACCGTCTACCGCCAAAAGGCAGTTAGCTGCTGCTGCTGTGTAGCAATGCAGTCCCACGTCTGCCGGCACCTAGATGACATATGGTGACGGTGAGCTGAGCTGAGCGGGCTCCATGCTTGCCGTGGTATGTTGTCTGCACAGGTAACCCAGGTAAAAAGGCACGAATCTATTGTCTGCCATTGCTGTGACGGAGGGGGAGGGGCCTGACGACATGTACCCAGAACCCCCCGCGGCACTGTTTTGCATCATCCGGGCATTGGGATCTCAACCCAGAATTCCAATGGGTGGCGGAGACTGCGGGAACTGTGGGATAGCTACCCATAGTGCAATGCGCCGGAAGTCGACGCTAGCCTCGGTACTGTGGACGCGGTCCGCCGAACTAATGCACTTAGAGCATTTTATGTGGGGACACACACAATCGGCTGTATACAACCGATTTCTATAAAACCGGCTTCTATAAATTCGACTTAATTTCGTAGTGTAGACATACCCTTAGAAGTCTTTCTCTGCCTGATCTAGCCACTCAATAACCATACTGTATGGTACCAACTGTTCAAGACTGGATGCAATAACTGCCCATGTTATTGGGACAGTAGGTTTGGAAGAGGAGGCTGAGGCCCTGGAGGCTAAATCAAGAGGCTGTGAAGATCTGAGAACCAGCATTGTCTCAACCATGCTGGAGCTATAAGAATTATCTTGGCATGGTCTCGCTACTAGAATATCCCAATCTCAGAGTGATTAGGACCCATTTGTCCATTGTTATAGATTCCCAGGCAGTGAGGAAATGGGATAATCCTCCCCCCAGAATGGTCGGGGGACAAGGTGGTAGGAAGATCACCAATGACTGTACTGCTGTCATTGAAAGAGAATGCAAATGGGCTGCTTTCCATGGCTGACTTTGCGATTTTGTGTTTCTTTTTTGAGAATATGGTTGCCTTGATGGGTGGAAAGGCTGCCTATAATACTATACTATACTATAATTGAAGTTGTTGAGATATGTATTGGGGGCTGGAGTATAGATCCTAATGAGCATTGTTAGAGTCTTTAAAAGAATGTAAGATCTCATCGCTTTTATCCAAAAACAAGTAACAACCATCAGAAGGAAAGTCTTTAATAGTTTGTTGAACGTCTGTAGCTATGCCCGAGTTCTGTACCCAGGAAGCTCGCCTCATTGTTATTGCAGAGGCCATCAAGCGTTAGGTACATCACAACAGCCCTTCTTGCCTTGGAATCTATGAATCCAGCAGATTGGACTGGTGTCAGCCACCCCAGGAAAGCCTTAAATTCCTCTCTTGCCTCCTCTCTGGTAGCTTTTCAGTTAATTTGGATATTGCATCCCAGTTTACAAAGTCCTATTTAACTATCAGTGCTTGCTGATTTGCTACATGCATCTGTAGAGAGAATGCGGAATAATTATTTTTTCCCAAATAAGTCAAGCCTCTTGGTCTCTTTTTCTTTATTTAAATTTCCCTTGATGCAATCTCTCCTTAGTGGCCGTCAACACTAAGCAGCGTGGGGCAGGATGGGAATTAAAACCCTCAAAGCCTTGCATAGGGACAAAATAGCGTTTATCCATGCACTTAGCTGTAGAGGCTAGAAAGGCTGGTATATGCCATAAGGTCTTTGCCAGTTCTAGAAGAGCTACACTAATAGGGAGGGGCAAAAGCCTGGAAAATGTCTAAAAGCTTGTGTTTTGTTGTACAAGCTTAGTTTGTATACCCAAAGATGCAGCCATTCTTCTCAGAAGCTCCTGATGAGACTTAAAATCAAGTGTCTGGGATCATTAAGTCATGGGTGAGGAGGAACACAGGTTCAGATGAATCGTCTTGCAATAAAATTGGTTCCTAAGGCAATGGTTCCTCCTGCAGCATGGGCTGCTCTGGGGGAAGAGTATCTTTTCGTACTTCCAACACAAATGGCTCTGGAAGGTTTGTCACCAGGCACTCAGATGATCTTCCCCTAGTCTGGAGTGATCATGACCTTGGGGAATAGGAGACACACCAGACACACAATGGCCATTGAAGGAAAGTGTAAGGCATGGGGAGTCAGTAAGAACTGGGCCACAGTGATCTGTCCCTGCTGTACGATCAGTCCCACTCTAGAGATCAATGCTCCCCTTCTGGAGGTAATCTGGAAAATTTGCTAGACCATCTGTGTCAAGGGAGGGACAGCAAATAACTAGGAGAATGAACCAGACTGCGAGTGGTCAGTAAGCATTGGGGAGTGCAACACCTATTGGGGCTACTAGGCAACCTGATAACCTCTTTACAATGGGCGAAAGATCTAACATCAGTACCAAGGCATGTATGGTAGTTGGTACCCTAAAGGTTTCATGAGACATTGATGGCACAGCATCCTGAGACGGTTCTGGGAAAGAACTTGTAGTTGGTATGGTGGTAGAAACTGGAGTTGTTACCCAAGCCAATTATTGTCCCAGTACCAACATTCAGTGCCAATGTAGTGCCCAAGACTGAATGGCATCTGAAAACTGTACTGGTGCCAACACAGTGTGCACCAGTACCAAAAATGGTACTGGAGAAGGAGCTGAGCCCTTATTATACTTCTTAGCTGATACTGGCGTCAGTACCACTAACAATCTCTACATCAGAGCTGAGGATATTGAAGACCCCCATACTGAAGGAGGTGCCAATAAAGCAATGGATTCATGAACCACAGGAGAGTCTGGGACAAAGAGGCAAGGCAAATCCTTTTCTGACTCATAAGCTCGTGGAGTTGTCAGTACAAGAAATGTTGCTGCTGTAACAGTGTCCACTGGTACTGGACTAAATGGTCATCGTGCAGACAGTACCAGAGTCAAGGGTACTGTACTGACATCCTCCTACTGCAGTACTGGGGAGATGTGGGCTGATGGTCCAGCTCAATCCGGAGTACCTGCTGAATCCTGCTGGTGTCCTGAGTCCTTTTTCAAAGTTTTCTTTGACTTTAAGTCACCTTGGTCTGTCTTGTGTGTCATTTTCTGGGGAGGCCCTGGAGAACACTAACCTCTCTTTCTCCAAGGAGAAGAGGCCAAGTCCAGGGGTCTGTCTGAGACAACCGCAGCTACATTTGCAGTCTGTGCACAGGAAGCAGGGGGATAGCTAGATGGGCCCAGAGCCAAGCAAGTCTCATCGCCTGCATCATGAGGTGGTGTTTGAGGTGTAGGTCTCCTGAAATCTGCATTCTTTTTCTGAACGAGTGGCAGATATTGGACCTCTCCTTAATGTACCCTTCACCCAGGTACAAAAGGCAGCAAGGCATGCAGGTCACTATTTGGAAAAGACACTTTGTATAACAGGCAGTGCTTAAAGCCTCTTAAGTGCTGCATACCAAAGATGTTTAGCACTGAAAACTAACTACAGTATTAAAACACACTTTAAAATATAAATGAAAACTTAACTAACAGGTGCTAGCTGTTAACAGATAAGGAGAAAATTAAATTAGCTATCTCCACAGACGAAAAACTGTGAGGTAAATCACATGGGGAGCTCTGACTCAGGCTATGGGCAGTGAGAAGAAACCAAGGGGGGTTGGGCAGCACTACCCTAATATAGCTTTAGGGGGAGCCACAAGGAAATACAGGGTGCATGGACTGCTGCAAAAGGTACTGCTTCAGAAAACTCACCAGCTCCAATATGGTGAGCATACGCACATCTGAGTGGAATACATGTGTGAACCTTTTCTTTCTTAGAGTGCCTCTGTGTATTCCTACTCATGGGCGGTTGGTGAGAAGTATGGCCCAGGTGGAACATGGGCTGAATTCTCAACTGTATAAAGACTGTAGCACCATTTCAGAAATCTAGCATTGAAGTGAAATGCTATGTTTAAACAACTGCATCTCCTTACATAATACCAAGCATCAAAAGTTCAGTACCATGATGGAGCTCCTGCAACCCTAAAGGACACAGTTTACTGAAGTATCTGGAAGCTCAAGGCCCAGGGGCTCTGTCCCGATTAGGATTGCAATGTTGAGAGGCTCTCCAAAAAGAATTATTCTTATTTATACGGGAAAATTGATATCTTTATGGCTGTTAATGAGAATCTGGAAAGGACAGATCCCCTCTCTTTCAACAAAAATTTAGTAAATCAGGTAAAATTGGTGAATTAGGGCAGTGGAGGCACAATGTTATTTATATTAGTTAATTTACAAGAGTAAAAGGTGGTGTTTAATGATGGTTTTAAAAAAAGGAACCAGCTACTAAAAATGAAATAAAGTTTTTATGATTGCATGCATTAGCCAAGTTCTTTGCCAACACAAACTGCTGGTATTAATAAAATGTTCCCTCAGCTCAACTGGAAGCATGCCTCACAGCCAAGTCTAGAGAGTCTGCTTGTCCTGCCATGGAAAAGATTGATATAGAAGGTTAAAACAGGCTCCTTTTTACAGGAGTATGACAGATGATTCATAGTCTAGTTTCACAGAGGAAAAATTTTCCTTGCTGCCTCAGCATAGATACTTCCTTCTTGTATTATTCCTTTTTTTCTCTTTCAAGCCCTTTCAGAAAAAGATGAAACGGGATAAAATTCTCTACATGAAAGAACCAAACTTTTTAATATAAATCAGAACGTAATTAAAAATAACTGAAAAAATAATTAAAATAAAATAACCCCCTGCACGTTGCTCACTCTTTATTTTCAGGGATTTTAGACATATTTTACATTTTGCTCTTGATCCCAACTGATACCTCTAGCCCTCCAGTCCCAGTAATCTAAATTCTTATTATTTGGTGGATACCACCAAATGATCTCTTCTGTTACTCTGGTGATTCACATAATGTCTAGCATTCCTAACAAAATGCCCTCGCGAATCACAGGATGAGTATTTTATATTTTTTTTATCCCTCATCTCCTGGAGTTCCTGCTCTTGGGTGTAGTATTCCTAATAAAGCTGCAGATGCTACTCAAACATGTACGTTCATATTCAGGGCTGTCTCCAGCTTTTTTGCTGCCCCAAGTGGCGAAGAAAAAAAGAAAAAAAAGAAAAACACGATTGAGCTGCTGCCAAAGTGCCGCTGAAGAGGAAGAGAGGCACTGAAGGACCCGTCGCCGAATTGCCACCGCAGACCCGGACGTGCCACCCCAATAAAGGACGGAGTGCCACCCCTTTCTATTGGCCGCCCCAGGCACCTGCTTCCTTTGATGGTGCTTGGAGCCGGCCCTGCTCATATTACTTCCAATCTTTGTATTCCTGGATTTAAGACCATTAGGAAAATATTATGAAAATACCTTTTTCTGATTAAAAAAAGATTCAGGCATGAAAATATACAAACTTCCATTTTATTCCTGGTGAATCTCAGGATTATTTACAGTAATAACTCTTATCCTTTTTCAGCTACATGATGTTAAATATTTAATCAGAAAGCAAGAAGATCAATTGATCTTAGATGACTTAAATGTATTAAACTCAAACACTGAAACTGGTAACACTGACACTTTTTTATTGTTATAGGGTAGCTGCCAGCAAATATGCCTTTGATCTATGGGCAACTACAGGCCTCAGTGGAGGTGACGGGAGTACCAGACACCTTTCATTCAGCCTAAAGAAGGGAACAATTAAATACTTCTTTATTGATAGCTGATATAATGGAATCTACCACCCAAGTCACGGACCAGCAAGTCCAGGCTGGAGGAGAAACTGAACCATAGAGGCCATGGGGTTTCCATGGCACCGATAGCAAACACAGGGACTGGCTGGATTGCATCTCTGTGCATAAGAATCAGGAAGTAACCTGGAAAGCCAGGAGAAAGCCCAAGAAGCACTGGTAGTATGGCCCTTGGAGGAAGCCAAGAGAGAAAGCTGTTCTTATCTCTCAGTTGATGCTTTGATGCTTCTTTGATCTTGAACAAGTCCCCTTGTTATGGTGGGCTACCAATCTGAACAGACTGATGTCCATGATCAAGAGAATGGGCTTTGATTGTGAAGAAAAGGTCTTAACAAAACGTGTAGTTCCTTTGCACTTTTTGTTGGGTATGAGTCCAGGCTTATAGGAAAAGTCATATGCATTTTTGTCTACGAAGTGATCTCTACACAAGGCCCAGGAGCTGGAGTTAAAGGTGGATAGATAACCCTATGGAGATCAGTGCCTGAATCTTATTGACCCTATCCTATGCATCCGACGAAGTGGGCATTCACCCATGAAAGCTTATGCTCCAATACATCTGTTAGTCTTAAAGGTGCCACAGGACTCTCTGTTGCTTTATCCTATGTTGGGTAAATACTGGCTGTTTTGAGCCAGATCCTGGACTCCTGTTTTGCTTGTCAATTCCTCCGTGTTGTGGTATGGATTACAATACCCTCTTCCATTGCACGATCACATAATATTATACAAACAACAAATTATAATATATGATTTACTTCTACAAAATCTGTATCGACTTTGACCTTTTATATTCTCTTTTCTCAAATGTTGTTAAACTAGCTAGCTAGCTATATATTCAATAAGACTAGTGCCAGAAACAAGTCTATTCCTGGATAGTATTTTATATTCAGAAAGAAAAAAAGATCACACTTCAAACCTTACCTGCAACAAATAACAGCTTTACATGACAAAGCCAAATCCAGGAAATACTGTCTTACTCCAAATGTCAAGGCATACTTCAGTGTTTTACCATCAATTATAAGAGCAAAGTCATTTTCCTTCCTCAGAGCATCACCAAGAGTACTGCAATGATGACTTAGGGTCTCTCTTGTTCCCTGTTACACAAAAAAATATACATGTTAATTATCTTTATTTCTATTTGTTGCTCCATTCAAAATAAGTTGTACTTTTTAATGCAGTAGTAAAGAGCAATTGATACTGTATTTCTACCACCAAACATATACTGTACTTAATCTGTTGTCTGGCTATACCGAAAGGAGGACAGGAGACACTTGATATGGATTTAATCAGGCCGCAACTTTATTATTAGATGTCTGGGACTGCCCGGCAGATAAAAGCATATAGTGCAGGCAACTCCATGTTTATTCAAATAACTACCCAGGGCTTCCACCAATGCCCATTCATTTTCCATCCAGGTCCCCAAGCTAACCCATGGCTTGGACCTGAACATCCATCCCCACTCATAGGAGGGTTAAGATAGGCTATAGAAATGGGGGTTGGCTCCCTGCTGTACCAATCATAGGAGCCCCGAAGCCCCTTCATTCTGTTCCTTTAACCAGCACCCCCTTTTTAAGTCCTTTACGAGGTCATTTATCTAGTCACTGGATGCCTTCCTTATGGAGTACCTGCATTGGATATCCACTCCACACTTACAAAATAAGTTGAGACATATAGCCTACCACCTTTTCTCCTGACCATAATGGGTCCTCCCTGACACCTCCTGTGGGGATGGTGAAAAAAACTCACTCCACCGAAGCCAATATGGGAAAAGGAGAAAAATTCCTTCCTACCTCCCTCCCTAAAAAGGAGTGACTAGTGCAATGCCCACAGCAGGTCCTAACCCAACCTGATATTCGCACCTCTACGGGAGGGGGGGTGGGTGCCGCCTTGCCTGCTGCATGGAGAAAGGGCTTCCAACACCCAGGGCTGGCACCTTTAAAGCCTTACATTTCCCAGGGGTGAGTCAGTGCCGTAAAGCTGATCACCACCCACCTTTTTGCATCAGTTTCTGACCTCCTTCCCTCCCCCTCTGCCATAAAGCACTGCTGTCTTCCTTCAGCAAACCCGGACAATGTTCCCCCCACTTCAGGTGTGGTGCAGTCATTATGTATTTTTGCAGTTTTTGGAAAAAATTGTGATTATTACATCAAAAATATCTGGGGAAAATATGCCAGTGCCTTCAACTATTTTAGATATTATTTGTTTAGGGACAAATATATAAATTACTGTGATAGCCAATAGCGACTCTAAAGCTTTGAAACAGTTTTCAATATAACCTCATATTTACATGGTCATAACTTGCCAAAACATTCAACTTCTGGGCTAAATATTTCTTTATCTCATTCTTGGTTCTTGCCTGTACATACAAAATTAAAAGGAAAATCTAAGCAAAATGTCTTAGTAGTTTGAATTACTGGATAGTGAAAAAAAACTACTTTTTCCCCACTGCAAAAAAAATTTGAACCATACATTAAACAACCCACAGCAAAAAAAATTTAAATTTTAAATGGACATATAATTCTTAGTAAGGAAAACATGTGTTGCTACATTTGGGGTGGGGAAGAAATAAAAGTTACAAATAATCAATCACTTCTGGGTATACTTAGATATGAGCAGATCTTCATGAAGCTCCAGCCCCTTTGTGACATTAATGCATTTTTCTTTGCCCAGCTTGGCAGGACCAATGGCTGCTGCTTTCAAGCTGCATATTGAAATATTCTTCAAATTCAAAGCTTTCATTAAAACAAAAACAAACGAACCCTCTCTATCTCTATGTTGCAAAGATGCAGCTATCCAAACATAAAACATTGAACTACTGCCCCATTAATCTAGATTTACATATAACTGATGCCAACCAAAAAGCAGAAGTAAAGACTAACCCTTCCCCAACATTGTTCACCTATGAAAGGGACTATTTAAATAATGAAACTATTAAGCACATGCAATTATTTTCTTTCGTTGAAAAACCCATGATACGCAAAAACTACACACATGCAATATTAAGGACGTGTAGTTAAAAAAAATCTTAACATTTTAGAAAATAAAAAATTAAGGTTTCAAAAGCAATGTTAATTCTGCTGCAAAGCATATACATAATATATTCTATTTCTGCTTTTCAGTTAAAAGTATAGCTTAATATAATGCTATTTATAATGTAAATGGATGTGCAATACAACAAATTAAGGTTCTAACAATAATGCTTATTTTGCATTTCCTGACTTTTTATTATTTTACCTGTTCAACATTAATGTTGCATGAACATTGCATTCATCTTATGCATGAAACAAGACAGGAAGTAGAGATACAGTATTTGCAATAGAATACAACCATTAGCAGTATTCCTGTCCTTTGTTTCAACTATGGACCTTTTCAGGACTCTTGGGCCTCAAGATGCCTACTTCCACATCTTGATAAGGCAAAAGCATAAGTACCACTTAAAAGTTTATTGTGGCCAATGACCACTATCAATACAAGATACTATGATCTGGGCTGTCAGCAGTCACCAAGGTGTTCACCAATTAACAGGCTGTGGTTGTAACTCAACTGTGTCAAAGCCTGAAGGTGAACCTATATCTGGATTCCCGGCTCATGAGAGCTCAGTCCTACAGTGTAGTAGCTGAGACCCTGTGGGAGGGCTTGCTTCTTCTTCACAGCTCCCAGTCTGTGAGTAAACAAATAAAAAATACATGCTGGTCTCAACTCAGATTCTAAGGGCCCTGCCAATATTTCACCAGGGCTCCTGCATGCCTATCTCAAGATGGTTCCAAAATCCCATCCAGTGAACCTAGCTAGGTCCAGGCTTGAAGGCCCAGTGACGTGTTGTGTGTATTAGTCTTGACGGTTGCCTGCACTTTTGTCACCCATCCCCTTTGCAAGATTACAGATGTAGCCATTGCAAAACTGGTTGAATCTGTTGTACAAACCAAGTATTTTATAGTTTGGATATGACAGTTTCTTCTTAAGAAGGTCTAAGACTCTTGTGAGGCAACACAGCTAGAGTATGTCTTCAAGAAGTTGCCCTTCCCTCAGCCTGCTCTTCAAATAATGATAGATAAGGATGTTTCCACTCTGGGTTTAGGAGCATACTGAGCATTTTTGACTGTTGAGGTATTTGAAGACTGCAGGAGTCAAGAATAAATAAATTTGCTAGAGCCCAGGGCTATCAGGCTGCCTTTCAAATCCTTTCTCCCATAGATCAGAGGGGATCTTCTAAAGATTTTCACTGATATTATAGTCTCAATGTATTTCCTGGACAGGGAGGATCTCAGCCAACTTGTGTTATATCAGGAGGTTATCGATCTGTGTGAATGATGCATCTGGAATGAAGTGACCTTTATTTATACCTCCATGGTGCATGTTTAAAAAAGATACCATTGCCAACAATCTGAATTGGAATGTTGGCGTTGGAGTGGTTCACATAAGTGGTCACTCAAACCCTCTGTGGTTTGTATGATATTTGTAAGGGGTGTGCTCATGCTGAAGACCCAGGTCAATTCACTTGTATATTAGCATAGATCAAAGTAATTGTTAAATGTATAAGAGGGTTTGGTGTTTAAACTTCATGAAAATGAATGGAATATTACATGCATTGTTTTTACTTATGTGTATCCTGTTATAATGGAGTAGCAAATATTTACGTTGTGCATACCGCTGTAACTAAATAACCCATCAAACAATGAAGAAGCCTTGTGGAATGCAAATGAAGAACTTTAACAGGAAAGTGCTAATTTCAAAGCAAGTGGTCATTGTGTGATCAAAGACTATAAATAGATTCCTCATGTTCTGTCATCAAAGGAAAGGCCCACATGGGTAGTGACCCTGTCAGCTTGTTTTCTGTAAGAAGAAGCTATAAGTATGGATTCAGGGAAAGATCCTTCATCTCTGGACTGTTTGGATTCTAACAGGGTGGAACAACTGAACGAGAAGACAGAGATCTCCAGAGTTATTCAGGGTAGTCCTGAGAGACTTTTGGGAAACTGGTAGTTTATTACATCACTGCCATCATTTGGAATTATAGACTGTGGCTCACCTGTACATATATTTTGCCTGCTTCAACCTCTCAATAACTCTCACTCCTTTTCTTAGCTAATAAACCTTTAGTTAGTTTACTATAGAATTGGCTACCAGTGAGGTCTTTTGTGTAAGATCTAGAGTAGCAATTGAGCTGGGGTAAGTGATTGGTCTCTTGAGACTGGGAGCAATCTGATGTAGTGTGATTTTTGGCTTAAGTGACCTATTATCACAAAGTCCAGTTTGTCTGGGTATTAAGATAGACTGGAGAGTTTGATTGGGCTGTCTGAGACTCCATGGTAAGACTGGTATAGTGATCCAGGAGTTCACATTTGTTACTGGCTTGGTGAAATCTAATTATAGAACACACCATCAATATGGGGTTTCTGCCCTGTTTTCTGACAGTCTGTCCTGAGGTGGGTACACATGATCATGAGCCACTCCAGACAGCGAGATGGGGCATCAACATGGGCTTGTTTGCTACAAATCTAAACAGTGTCTGATGTTGTGAGGGACTGAAGGCAAGACTTAACTCACTCATTGCATGTGTCTAATGTCTTTCTACTACACTGGGAGAAAGGGCTTATTTAAATCCTTTTTTAATTTCTTCTCAATGCATCAGGCTCTTAATTCTCTTCATACATCAGCAGGGTTTCTAGGCTTTAGGGCAGAATGCCCTGTCTTTGTCCCAGGACATCAAAGCAGTCATGTTGCAATCCAGAAAGTCTTAATTATGCTACCAAATTAAAAAAATTTAGAAACCTTTCAAGATAGGTAAATCTACATACCAGGAATGATAAAAGAGCTGTTAGCTACTACTTATATCTAAGCTGTTTAGAAAAAAATCAAATGGACTATTTAGGTCTTTGGAGACTAAGTGGATAATATTATGCATCTGGTCACATTATGAAGTATTTGATGTTCCCACGCCTGACTATCACCTCAGGTGTAAGTTACTTAAGGGGACACCATTTTTTATTACATGTATCTATGATAAGACCGTATTTGAAATCTTTAGGGCTGCTATGAAGATTTTGGTTCACAGCCTCACAAATCCCTATTCTCTGAACACAGCATCAACAGCAGATGTTTGTTTTGGGAGGGCAATACTTCTATCACTGTTTTAAATAGCAGGAATTCTCAGTCCACTTCTTCAGGAAGGTTGCTGAGACCTAATCTCCTACAGTGGGGCTCTATGAAAGCAGTATCATGAAGGAGAAACGGAGATTAAATATTTATAGTAACTCTTGTTCTTTGTGTGGCCTTCAGAAAGCCACAATTACCCTCTCTTTCTCCTGTTTTATGCTTGAAAGCCCAGCTGCAAAGGCGGCTTTTGGAGGTCGACAGGAACAGAGAAACTTATTTATACCTTTGCTGTATAGAAAGTTTGGCTTGAGGAAAATATACATTCCATGAGGGCTGCTCCACAGGAATATAGTTTCTGTATTTTTTCCTCTTGGGAAGACAGTCTTCACAATAACCCCACCCTATTTAGCCTGGGGCATGTTAAATTCAACATGGTCATGGGATCATTTCAATGATTTATATAAATATGACAATCTAACATACAAATACTGAGCAGAAGTAATTTTTAAATACACTTTTAAACGGGCTTAATGGGACTAGCATCCTAGGATCTGCCCCAACCCTTTTCTCCAGAATACATATTTTTTGCCCACATTGCCTCCGGTGCCTTACAAAGTTTTCTGGATTCTCTTCCTCAGATGGAAGATGAAGGGGGTTATTTTTTAAGATTGGAATTTTTTCTTTTAATTTCCTAGTCTCTCTTCCTCTGTTGAAATTGCAACGGAAGGTAGACCCCTCTTTTTGTCTACAATTACACCCTCCAGATAGTAATATTGTGCCATGGCTATACATATTCCTAGAATGTTTAATATGAAGTAGATTCTCCTCTATTAACAATACACTAAATTACAGTTACATAAAAATGAAAGTCTAGGAAATAATTTATAAAATACTTACAATTACAATAGCGTATTTTAATTCACTGAACAGTTGTTTTTTCAAAAAATGTGCTCTTGATTAACAAACACTGCAAGATACTGTGTATTATGGCTATTTCTAACCTCTACACACATGATTCATTTAACTTTTGACTCTACTTGTTGTAAGACTCTGATATTGATTACAAAGTTTACTTTTCACCTCAACTTCCATTGTTGTTCGTAGTACAAGAAGCATAAATAGATTCTCTAAATTATCCTTAAAAACTCTCATTGCAAACCTAGCAAAACTGTCAACTACTTTTAGGCATTCTAAAAGAGTTTTTAAAAATACCTTCCCTATGGGGAGATTTTCCAATTTTTTTGAGGGGCTTTTAAACTGTTGTACTACAAAAAGTGATTTTGTACACATGATAACACAGGGTTCCATATTTATTTCTCAAGTACTTCCAAATCAAATAGGGAAGTATCCAATACAAAAGAAGATTTTCAAATCTCAGGTTAACTGTGCAGAAGATGGCAGTTAGAAGAATCAACCTGTATTTTTTCCTGCTGCTGCACCAACACCAATGATAAGTATTGTACAGCTGAAGCGTATCTGATCATTTTGGTATAGATGAGCGAGGCAGAATTGAATCCAGCATGCTTTTCCATAGCTATTCAGACTCTGCAGTGATAACAGGAGTGTGACAAGGTGGACTAGACCCAGAGGCCCCCTGCTGGAGGCCTCAGGGTCTTGCCACACCCATCCCAGGAAAGGAGCAGTAGAGGGGTTGTCCAAGAGGGCTACAGTGGCTGCAGGAGAAGCAGCCAAGGGGAGAGGCTGCAGGAATCAGCCAATCAGCGCCCAGCAGGCCCATAATAAAGGAGCTGCAGGGTCAGAGTGAGTTCAGTCTGCAGCAGAGAAGGACATACCAACTGAGGGTACTATGACGGGCCCTGTTGGACTGTTTTAGAAGACTGAGCCCGGGGATGGCTGCAGGATATTGGGGACATTTTGGATTGTGTACCCTGGAAGGGATTTTTTTGTTTCGCACATGGACAGAGTGTAACTTGGCTGGAGGGCTGGGTCACCAACGACCCTCCTGACGAGCGCAGCGGCCAACAGGGGGCACCACAAGTGGAGGAAATTGAGAAAAAACTGCAGGCATGCATACACTTGGCTAGGAGGCACTCACAAGAGCTGAGTGCACCCCATTACAAGGATTAACAGCTGTTTGTATCAACAAATTAAGTAGAATTACTGAAACAAACAACCACAGCAATTAATGACATGCAGCATTGTCATGTGAGCTCTTTAAGAGAGCTGGCTTTTGAACCCAAAGAAAGTCTGTTTACATTTTTTTTTAAAGTAATTTGCTACCTTTGTGGAGATAATCTTGAAATTCTAAACTAAAATAAACCAATCAGTAGGATTGAAAGGACCAAAAAAACCTGGGCTTCACTTCAGAATTAGGAGGCCAGTAGTACCTTCAGGTCCTCTCACATCCCAAATTTTATGTAAAATGAGTAAGTTAAGTTTGGGATGTATCCTAAAGAACCATTTTGCTAACGCTGCCCAAATTCCGTAGGTTGGCCTTATATATATTGGTGTGAAAATGGAGGACAGCAATCAGAGTTTGGGGTTGTTGTTTTTTTGCCTGTTGGCTAACAATTGTTTCACAAGTCTTCACAAAAACGTTAAGGCCAGCTTTGCGTGTAAATAACGTAGCTTTCCTTGAAGGCTGGAACTGAGCCAGTTGCTGCTCTGCAGAGACAGTCACCATGCAGCAGGTGCATCCACCATTGCTTTGGCAGCTGATGCAAGGGCAACTCCCCTCTTGTGTTCTTCACCAGCACCAGTAGGAACACATAAGAAATGAAGGATGTAGTCCTCACAGCCTTCTGCTAGCAGTGCAAGGAAGGGAAGAGCTAGGG
Source organism: Terrapene triunguis (assembly GCF_002925995.2). Lineage (NCBI taxonomy): Eukaryota > Metazoa > Chordata > Testudines > Emydidae > Terrapene > Terrapene triunguis. The sequence continues at coordinate 59,272,287 of NW_020664417.1, read as the reverse complement.
CCAAACTCCTGCTGCACTGAATCAGCGTTCTGCAACCACTGTAGCCCGCTTCTTTCCTTCCCAGTAACGGTGTGCCTACTCATTCCCATCCCACAGAATTTGAAAATCCAGTACTGGCTTGACCAAGCATAGTAGCCAGGGGAGACTGCTTGATACACCTGATCACTTCAAGCCACCCAGATAAAAACATAGGCAGTAGTGGAACATATTTTACTCAGGGAATATCACATGCACCATCAATTGAAGCAGTATATTTCTAAGAGAGCAACTTGTTGAAACTTTGGCAGCACATCACTGACACAGAGCTAAAATTTTATAAACTACCTCTAAATTTGAGCACACAGTTTGATGAACACTATCTACTTTTGGAAAAATGACTTAGGCAGTCAAATTAGGCAGATGTACAACTGGCCACTTTTCACATATAAATTCAGATTCTATGTGAAAATCTGTTTGAAAATTTGGCTCCCTGAGAGAAAACATGAAGAATACAGTGGTGCTATGGAGTCACTTTTCTGAATATAACTCTACCAAAAGCAAACATCAGTTTGGAACATGCTTGCATAGTGATAAGTGTTTGTGCAATTAATACTGCAGAACTCACTACTCATTCTCAGTAGGATGTACGGGACTACGTATCTTCAACAAAAGGCCTTTGTTAGGGAAGAAAAGACCTCAGATAATCTGCCTCTTCCCCTTAAGTCGTATCTATGGTCCATTCTTCTACCTGGACTGTGGTATGGAGCTCTTGGTCCCAACCAATCCCTGGGGTGGGGGGTCGTCATCACAGAGGACTTGGAAGCTAGGTAATTCTCAGTGAGCTGGATGGTGTCCATCATGGTCTCCGGATGGTGCCGCAACACCCACTCTCTTCCCCCAGGGAGAAAGATCTGGACAAACTGCTTTAGTGGGACCAGTTCAGCGAAACTGCGCTCCTGAGTTCGCCTCTGGCTTGAGCCATCTCTAGCATGTGTTCCGCAGCTTCTGGGTGGACAGGCGGAGTCGGGCTCACGGTGGGTACCGTTCCTCCCGGAAGCATTGACGGAATGTCTTCTCCGAGATGTCTAAGGCATCGAGGATTGTGGCCTTAACCAGGGCATATTCCTTGGCGGCAGCAGGGTCTAAAGCACAATATGTGGTCTGTGTTATCCTGGTTAAGTACAGGGCCAGCACTGAACCCCATAGGTCTTGGGGCCACTGGGCTACCACAGCTACCCGCTCAAAAGCAGGGCTGCCGGGGGGGGGGGGCAAGTGGGGCAATTTGCCCCAGGCCCCGGGCCCCACAGGGGCCCCCACGAGAATATAGTATTCTATAGTATTGCAACTTTTTTTTATGGAAGGGCTTTGCCCCAGGCCCCCTGAATCCTTTGGGCGGCCCTGCTCAAAAGTTTCTAAGAAAGCCTCAAGATCATCATCAGGCCCCATCTTGGTAAGCCTGATAGTTAGTTGGCTCTGCTGGAGCACTGGGTCGCAATATGGAGGCCACATGCTGGACCAGCTGCTGCTGCTGCTGGGCTTGTCAATTCATGAATTAAATGCTGCTGCTGCTGCATGGCCATCTGGTGCAGGAGTGTTTTGCTCAGCCATCCATTTCAGTAGCTGTTCCATCTCCATTCAAAGGCTTTCCTTTTGTTTGTTTGTTTTTATTTAAATTCCCTACAGCAGGGACCAGGCACTGCCCGCATTCTCCACCAGTTGTGATTGCGCCTTTGGTGGCTACGTGGTCTAGTGGCTAGCTCGCTGGTCAGAGCAGTTGGAGGGGGACCCAGACCCTCCCCAGGGTCCTGTGTGGTTCAGCCCCTAAACAGGGGTTGATGGGTCTGCCTCTCTGCCGGGAGGGGGAATAGGAGAGTTCAAGACCCATTTCCATGGGTGACTTCCTATTAAAAAGTCTCTTTAATCTGGGGTGTGGCCCCGCTAGTTCAATTACCCCACAGTAAGCAAGCTCCTCTTGGCAGGGAAAGGCTTATTTGTCTCCAGTGGCTGCGTTGGCTGGCAGGTCACTGATCCGTTCCTTCAGGTAGGTGAACAGAGAGCTCCTGCCTCCTCGCCAATCAGCCCCCAACTGAGCCAGGCTCCCTTCTTTTCTCTCCCCTCCAGGCCTGGCATTGGCTGCAAGTATATTGGGGCGGGGCTAGCTGAGCCCACATGTTTTCTTTAACCCCTGCTGTGCCAGGCAGCAGTTTCTGTGCTCCTTCACACAGGCCTCATTGTTACTGGACTCAGAGGAGTCTTCCATTCTGCAGCACCAGGACCAGCAACACATGGGGAAATAACAAGAATAACTGGTCGGAGGAGCCTTCACAGTCTCTTGACATAGCAGTCACTCAAGTCTCAAACATGGACTCTGAATTTTTTATCTTCTAATTTCTTGGCTTTTTCACTGGGTGTTGGGTGTCCTTCATCCAGCCCCTATATATTATCACTAAAACCCTCAGCTACCAAACATCATGCTTCCCTGCTTGTTATGCTTCTCACTCTCCTCTCTTTTCTGTTTATTAACTCCTTCTCCCTCAGTTTCCCTCTGCCTTTACCCAACTCACCTCTCATACTCCTATAATCCCCTCCTCAGATTCAACTTCAAGTGATCTGAACAAAACTATATGGTGAATTAATCTTAATACTTTTGGGGTTTTCCCTTTAAGTCTTTTGGGGCAAAGGTAACTTTCATGCAAAAGAGATTTCTTTTCATTCTCTGGTTTTAATTTTACTCAGGGATCCCTTAGAGGGAGACGATTTTTCCATTCCTTATCCTGCTCGGCCCCAGGAGATGTTCCCACTTAATGTCATAATCTTTCCTGATCTAAAGACCCTCTTCTGTCATTTATGAAATATGGTACGTTGTTTAGAATTCTAAAGGGCAAAAAATAGCTCATAGGGATCAAAACCTTTTTGGGGGGTTTCTTATGAGCTAACACAACATTTTTATCTCTCCTACACTTAATCACATTGTTAGAAAGGTTGCATGCAGTAAATCTGAGGTACAGAAAATGGTAACTGACACTATCATTACACATGGATTTCAAAGTACATATCTGGCACAGGTCAGTGGATCTGCATCTGATTATAAAAGGGGTAAATATGGCCCAATCACTTAAGTTTAAGAGATTAAAATGATTGATAAAGTTGGTAAATCAAATTCTTACTGTTGACATTTCAATATTTACTTAGTCATTTGAGTTTTTTTAACAATAATGTTTGATGCATACCATACACAGGCACTAATTAGTGCTTTACCAAATATTAAATATTCCGTATAAAAACGGACATGAATTAGCTCTAGCCTTTCAGCAGCACTATGGCACAATCCTTTTATTATGCAGCTTTCCTGATGCATAATAAGCAGCAAATTATTTTGGCTAGCTGACCAAAAACTCAATAAAATAAGAAAAGGAATTAAACTATTAGTTTTAATAGTTTCTAACAGTTTGCTACATTAGACTAAAGTAATAGATGCTAAAGTTGCTTCTCTCGCAAAGGAAATATATTTTACAGATATCTGGATATTTTAAGTAAAATAAAACAACGTTTTAATGGGGCTTATAATCATTATTTTTCATGTTGAAGAATTTGCAGATTTTACTTACATCAAGAGACCCTTCATTGATAACAATGAGTCCCATGTTCTTTTTCAAAAGTTTACACGAGTGACCTGTTAAAAAAAATGTTACAAATAACTGCTCTACTCTAGGACATTGATAATTTAACCAAATATTTCCTCTTTAAACTAAAGATGAAATTTTGAAAAACATTCAGTGTTGGCCTAACTCTGACCTACTGAGAACAATGGTAAAACATCTAACACATTAGCACAGCCATTTCGCTAAGATTATCATAGCTAGTATGTAATTGTGCACAAATGTTTATAAAATCCCATAACTTCCATGCACAAAAAACAATGGGAGTGTGCAATTCAGGTGCTTGTATGCATAAATAGCCACGTTGGGTGTGTGTGCAAACTCCTAAGGTATGCATGCAGATAGGATATTTGTGCTTGTATGTTCGACACATGGTAATGTATTGTACACAACTGTGTGTGCTTAAGAAAAAGTCTGGCCTATTCTTTACAGTATTTATCACAAGAAAAAAAAGGCAACTTTTTGGAATACAAAATGTAAAAATAATTCCAACCAGCAATATTTGGTCTGATAATATTTTCATCCTGGTCTTATGATGTTATCACTTGAACAGAACTATATTTTCACTAAATAAATGATTCTTACAGGATTTATGAAAATTCCTAATAAAATATCCATAACATGTATGTGACATTGCACATTCATATTAGTATTGACTTGGCATTCTACTCTGATAACCTTTTAGGAACAAGGAATGGAAATAGTCTAGCTAGAACACTTTAATATTATAAGAAAAATAACAATCATGTAACAATACTAGGAATACCAAGCTTGCTGATTCAGTGACAAACTGGTTTTGTTTTTGTTCTTTTTGGGTCTGAGCTGGCAAACATCTATGCACATGTGTAAGTTTACTCCCACAACTAGTTCCATTAATATCAGTGAGCCTATGTGCCTGAGTAAAGTGTTTGGAAGATGAGGCTCACTGTATTGATGCCTCCAGAACACCTCCATATGAGAATGCCCCATGTGATCCACACCATAAGAATACATATCTACTTCAAAATGCTTTAAAAAAATTAAAACCCTGTGCCATCCATCTTTACTTCATCTGCTTTTTAAAATTTATTTTCTTATAGAGCTGGAAGGAAAATGTGAACTTTTTTTCTATTTATCTTTTTGGTGGGAGTTCAATAAAATGCTTTGCAGGAGTTCTGTGGTTTGAGGGTGGTCACACTTTGCAGCATCATCTCCCAAATAAAACCCCAGAAAGAAATAGTTTAAAAATGTTAGGAACTTCCAGGACCAAAGTTTTGTTAAGGTGGATTCGACTATAGATAGGTATCAATTATTTATGGAGCAAACAAATAAAATCCTTCAAGAACTACTTTTTAAGTGAACAAGCAGAGGAAAGCCAGAAAATTCTAAATTAACGTTGTACTATGAAATAAATTGGTCTTAAGCTTTTTTTCTCAAAATACTGCATAATCAACTAGCACTTAAATCCTGGAGTGCCACATGATACTGTTACCTTTACAATATACCCTGCTTTTCTGAAAGCATTTTTGCTCGAATTCCTTTACATCTTGGATGGCTTTTATCACAAGATTTTTAAAAAGATCTAACTACACCTCAAAAATCAAATACAATACCAATGTTAATAGCAGTCTCTTGTTTGTCTCCAGTAAGAATCCAAATTTTGATGTCTGCTTTCATTAGAGTTTCTATGGTTTCAGGCACTTTGTCTTGCAGCTTGTCTTCAATGGCTGTAGCTCCAAGCAGCTGAAGATTCTGTGAAAACGCAGAATTAAAGACATAATTAAAGGACGTCAAATTGAAGTTTAGCTACTGAAATTTCCAATTTTTTCCACAAACAGTAATTTTAACATTTACTTTTCTGGACTCTTCACACATATCTCTTAAACTGTATTGATCACCTTGGTTTAAAGAACAAGGATTTTCCAGACTATGTTGGTGAGTCTTGAAAGCTTCCCTTTTCAGTCTTTATAGGCTAGATCATCTAGTCTGATTTGTATAACATGGACCACAGAATTTCACCCAGTTACCCATGTACTGAGCTGAATAAATTGTGCCTGACTAAAGCATATCTTTCAGAAAGGCTTTCAGTCTTGATCTTAAGACTTCTAGAGATGGAGAATCCACCACTTCCTTTGGTAGTTTGTTCCAATGGTTAAGCACCCTCATGTTAAACTATGCTTTATTTCTAATTTGAATTTGTCTGGCTTTAACTTAGCTCATATCTTCTCAAGTGAAGGTACTTATACACCGTAATCATTTCATCTCTCACTCTTATTGTTTTGATAAATTAAACAGATTGATCTCTTCAAATCTCTCATTGTAAGGCATTTTCCCCCAGCCCTTAAATAATTGTTGTGGTGTTTCTCTGCACCTTCTCCAATATTTCAAATATCCTTCTAAAACTGTGGCCCTGGAACTAGGTGCACTATTTCAGAACCGGTCTCATCAATGCCACATGTAAGAATAAAATTGTTTCCACATACTTCCCTATTTCTACATGCAAGGATTGCATTAGACCTTGTGGCCACAGCTTTGCACTGGGAGCTCATGTTCTGTTTGTGCATTGTGACCCTTATATCCTTTTCAGAGTCACTGCTTTCCAAGGTACAGTCCCCCATTCTATACGTATGGCCTGCATTCTTTGATCCTAGATGTAGGATCATGAATTTTGTTTGAATCGGCCCATTTTACCAAGCAATCCAGGTCACTGTGTGTGACTAGTCTGCCCTCATCATTTACCATTCTGCCAATCTTTGTATTATCCACAGATGTTATCAACAGGAATTTAATTTGCCTCTAGACCACTGATAAAAATATTGGATAACATTGGGCCTAGAACTTGCCCTTGTGGAGCCCTTGATTGACTTTGAGATCTGTCAGATAGCTAGTTCCTAATCCATTTAATGTGTGCTTGTATATTGCTAATTTTTTAACAGTGTTGTCCAGTACCAAGTCAAATGCCTAACATAAGTCTAAATATATTATATCTATGAAGTTACCTGTATCCACCAAACTTGCAATCTCATAAAAATATGAAATTAGGTTTGTCTGACAAGACCCTATTTTCAAGAAACCCATGTTGATTGGGATTAATTATATTCCCATCCTTTAATTCTTTACTGATTGAATACTGTATCAGCTTTCCATTATTTTGCACGTGATTGATGTCAAGCTAACTGGCCTATAATTCCCTGGGTAATCTCATTAGCCCTTTAGAATATTGGCAGTCTTTTGGAATTTCCCCAGTATTCCAAGTTTTATTAAAAATTGACATGAACAGTGATCTCCTCAGATAACTCTCTGTGGACTTTTGGGTGTATGCTGTCCACGACTGCTGATTTTAAAATGTTTATCCTTAGTAGATGTTTAGATATTGCTCTTCTAGCACCAGATCCTTCTTTCTTCATCCAATTCCTCTCCCACCTTTGTGGCTTCTTCAGTGCTGCCTTCATAACACATGGAACATCCTCCACCTTACTGCCTCTGGTTGTGCATCCAAAACTTGAGGCATGGAAGTCAGAGGTCACTTTTAAAAATTTGGGCCTAAGTGACTTGTCAAAGGCCACAGAGGGTATGAATGTAAAAGAAGGGATTAGCACTAAGAAGTTTCTGGTTTTACTACTGTACTCCAACCCCACTTTCTTTCTTTTAATGTTTCCAAGTACAACTGTCCTATTTGAGCCCAGTCAATGCTGAGAAGAAGGAATGGAACAATAATTAAGAGAGACAGAGACAATTTGTAGAGGTACTAAGCACCCTCAATTCCCATGGTTTAGAATTCCCCAAATAGAATTATGGGTCCTCAGCACCTCTGAAAATTGGGTCCTTTGTCTTCTTGTTAATAAATTCTGGAAACTCTATTGACAACAACTATTTAAGAAAATGTTTATATTCTGCCTTTTGTTGCTTTAACTTGTTGCTTTAATTTTATTTTTATTAAACACCTTAGCATTAAATCTTGCTGTATTCATAAAATTTTCACTTTGGTTTTGTGCTTGGTGACCTTGGTAGTACTCTATTGTTCCCTATTAGTAGCGAAAAAACACTCTCCCTGCAAAACATACTTTTTTACACATACATAATGTATTATTACAAAATGATTGAATGCATTTTCATCAGACTTTGAAAGAACAGCTGCTTTGGGGAACAGACCAAACATGAACAATTTATATTTAAACGTGATGTTACTGAAAATGGGGTTTTAGAACTGCAATACCATCTCAACACTAACTATAGTATTGCTATTTCTTTTATTCTTTTTTTCTTCCTATGCTCTAAATTTCTATGGAAAAGGTCTATGTAATGCTACAATACAGTTTAGAAACCTAGTAATATATAACTGATTGATTTTTCTAGAAACATCTATATGCTTTCTTTTAGCCTTAGTATAATTTATTTTAAGATTAGGCTCCTGAACGACAATCACAGTTTCAACTCCACTGTGAACACTAGTGACAGGATTTGAACTCTGTATGTGTTTCTGTACACATGGTTTGAACAATTACACTAGACTTAATTTAATTATTAACATTACTTTAAATAGATGACTACACTAAAGGCAATGACATAATTTATACTGAATCTTGATAAAATCCCTATGATAAAATAGTTCCAATTTTGGGAATTTCAGCAAAAACAATTAGTGGAAATATTTTTAGCACCAGAAGCATGCCAGCTGGTGTATCATAACATTATTTTAAAAAGGAGGGATTACTTACTAGTAATCCTGGTTTTCTGAAAATGGTTCCTCTACATATTCCCACTTGTGGGTTATAATGCCTCTGGTGTCAAGCTAACAAATTTTTCTAGTGAGTACTGATAGCTGGGGCTGCTCCTCCTTCCCCCTCACAGAGGATTCCATGTGTATAAAACCACCCTTTAGCTCCTTCCCTAACTTCAGAATGGTCTTCCTGAAATTTCAAAGCAGCGGGGAAAGAAGGCAAGGAGTGTGAGTATACAGAGGAAACACACTCAAAGAACAACACTAACTAGTAAGTAACCCCTCTTCCCCCCCCCCCTTAGAGTGCCCTTGGCATAGTCTTTTCTGTGAGAGAGAAGCATGATCAGTACAAGCCCTTAGGAAGAAATTCTAGGTGAAAAGGACTGCAAAACTTCCACAACAGGCACAAGCACTAGATTACATTGGAAGTGACCGCAATTTCAGTTTCCCACATCAGACCTCAGTGAGGAACAATTATTTTTAAGTAAATACATATACAACTTTAAGCAACAGCTTTGAAAACTCTACAAAGAAAACAAAAGGCCTGAAATGGATGCAGTCTTCAGACTAGTTGAATAACTTTTGATATATGCAGGTGAATGAGCGCCTGGCAAGTCTTAATAAGGTTATAAAAGATACTTGGGAAAATGCATACAGGCTGCTGGTCTGTTTGACATGACAACAGAGATGACGCGAGACCAGAAATAGTGATTTTAGGACACTGACTGATCAAATATACCATATGGACTAGTTCATAGAAGACTGGCTATTTTGCCTGTATCTCACTAAGTCCAGGCAGTAGTTATCGATGCGACAAATATTCTCTTGGGTGTATGGTGTGGCAGATCTGAGAGCTTGCAAGCATGAAAACCTCAGACTATTTTATCTATAAATGATATATTTATCTTTGCAAATTAGGAATTGTATTCCATGGAGGAGGGTTACAGAGCTTCCTGCAGGAACTAAAATCACTGGAAGGTAATTAATGCAAATCCCTGGACAGATAAACAGCACTGGAGAAGTACCATCTCCCAATGGGAAATTGCATATAATGGTTTTGACTGGGTTAAAGAGGGCCAGAAAACAAAAGCCCCAAACTGTATAAAAGCTCAGCTTGAGATGACTCAGAGGGTCACAAGATTCTGAAATAAAAAACGGACAAACTTGTGTATGGACCTACCAGGATCCCATGTGGATGATAGGTAATACCTGGTAAGCTTAGCATGTGAGTATACTGTTTACTGATTGATATGCTTTTGTCTTAAATATACTGTGCTTTGTGAAAGCTGTCTGATCATTGGTAAACTATGTCATAGTACTGGAAGACCGCAGAAATGCAGGTTCTACACTAAAATAAGATCTGCTGGGATAATCACAGTGAATTGCAATGGAATTGCAGCCTAAATCTCCAGTATGAAGGAAGAAGAATGTGTGTTCTGCCCTGAGAAAGGGGATGTTTAAAGGTATGAGCCTGTGTGGAGTGTCTGCAAAGAAGACATGAAAAAGTCAGAGGTTTTGACAAATGGCACAGATGATATTCTGACATTTATCAGACCAGAGATTCCAAGAGCTTTGAGAAGCAAGACTCCAACCCCAAATCAAAAGAGATAGGTGCACCACAGGAAATACCCCTGGGGCAGCTAAAAGGGTATATCCTCCCTGTGGTACTCACAGCACAACCATAATTCATAATCCATATTCCTTTGGTGCAGCCATGAAGGCAAAGCAGTTACCTGATGTAAGCCTAGTGGTACATGGAGCAATCCTTCCATAAACTAGGATATTGCAAGGTGAGGGAGGCCTTTTGCTCTGAGCATGTGAAGATGAAAGCTGAAGACACAACCCATGCAGCCTGCACAAACACATAACATGGCTCTGAATGTTCAAAGTGTAAAAGATGGCAAGGTTAAACACAAGAGGGTTTTGTTTGGTCAAAAACTCTTGCTTTCCAATTAAAAGAAAACCCACTAGACTTCTGAGAAACACTCTCATCACGCATGTCAGAACTCTCATCAAGTGTGTCAACCTGAGACAATGCAGGAGGTAAATTCTTATTCCCAACTTTAAGACAAAATTCCAGTAATTTGGAAAGTGGTGCTATCATCAGAACTAGGATGTTTGAATCAAACTTGTAAGACCTGGTTATGGCTATGACAATGACAATATCTTTGCCATGTGTATCTACAGGTCAGTCAGATCTTCTGATCCTATGGAATCAGATGGGACACATAATGTAATTCCTGTCCAAGAAATGGGAGCTTGTTATTGGCAAAGGGTCTTATTTCACCCTGAAGCAGGACTGGTGACAATGGGTATCCTCCTTGGTAATAAAGAAGCCTGGTCTGGACATACTCCCTTTACATAATGCCAGACTGAGGCCAAAATAAGCCATTTGTGATTTTGGCAGATGGGTTTATGATTTTGAAGAAGCAGATGTGATATATCTTGATTTTTAGTTAGGCTTTTGACACAGTCCCACATTCTAATAAGTAAACAAGGGAAATGTGGTTTAGGTGAAATTACTTTGAGGTTGGTGCAAAACTGACGGAAAAAAACATATTTAAAGAGTTATTATCAATGGTTCAATTTCAAACTATGAGGATGTATCCAGTGGGGTTCCCCAAGGGCCTGTGCTAGGTCTGGTACTTTTCAATATTTTCACTAATGACTTGGATAATGGAATAGAGAGTGTGCTTGTAACTTATGAGAATGACACCAAGCTGGGTTAGCAAGCACTTTGGAAGACAGGATCAGAATTCAAAATGACCTTGATAAATTGGAGAATTGGTCTGAAATCAACAAGATGAAATCCAATAAAGTACTACAGTTAGGATGGAAAAATCCCACGCACAAATACAAAATGGGGAATAACTGGTCAGATAATACTACTGAAAAGGATTGAAGGGTTATAGTGGATCACAAATTAAATATGAGCCAACGAAGTGATGCAGTTGCAAAAAAAGGCTAATATTCTGTGGCATTGTAATGGGGTCAGCACCCATTTCTTGCAAGCGCCCCCTCTGGATGGGTGTGTCCACAGTCTTTAAATCAATCCAGCCCAGGTATGGGGCTGTATCCCCAGGGCTTCCTCCCTGGAGACACTATCTTCCTGCGGCCCTCCCCAGGCTCAGTCCTTACTCAGTGTCTGTAGCCAGCCAGGAGCTACTTCATTGCTCCCCCGGTCTTGCTAGCAAACTGTCTTTGGCTCAGTTCTAACAGCCAACCAGGAGCCTCTTGCTCCCCCTGTCCCTGCCCCCACTTAGCTGTCCGTTGTGTTGCATTTCCCTCAGCCAGCCAAGTATGCAGTCCTTTCTTTTCCAGCTCCAAGCAGCTATTAACTTCTGCTCCGTTCTGCAGCTTCTTTTATATGGCCCTCCTGGGCCCTGATTGTCTGCCTCCCCTGCAGCCACTCTAGCCTGCTTGGAGGACCTCTCCACTCCTCCTTTCCTGGGATGGGTGTGGCAGAACCCTGAGGCCTCCAGCAGGGACCTTTGGCTCTAGTCCACTCCATCACACGTGTATTAACAGGAACGTCATATCTAAGACATGGGAGGTAATTGTCCCACTCTGCTCAGCACTACTGAGGTCTCAACTGAAATACTGTGCTCAGTTCTGGAGGCCACACTTTGAGAAACATGTGGACAAATTGGAAAGAGTCCAGAAGAAAGCAACAAAAACAATAAAAAGTTTAGAAAACCTAACCTATGAGAAAAGGTTAAAAAAACTGGGCATGTTTAGTCTTGAGCACCTCTTGCCTGGAGTTTGGCCTTCTCCACAGGTCTTCCCAACATTCCCCTACAACTTCCTGCAGTGTCTGTGGGCATCTCCCAATCATCTGCAGTTGTCTTTCCCCTCTCCTCCCATCCCTTTAAAAAGGTTTCATAGCCAACTAATGCTGTTACAGGTTCTAGTCAGAACCTTGGCCTTGAAACATGACCAGTTCTACCGATTTCTTCTAGAGGGACTCTCACAAAAGGAATGCCTAAGGCCTCAGCTGACTAACTCTGCAGGCTCTGGGAGAAACCATTGGTAGAGATCTCCTCTCAATGATGTTTAAATGAGACTAGGATAGTAGATGCATGTTTTAGGAGTGCCAATTCAATAACTCTCAAACTATCAGGGGACTATGTTGCCACCTATAAAAAACAGAGATAATGGTGCCAGGTTCTCAGAACCAGACTCAGTCAATGTAGATAAATCTGGGGGCCTATGCCACTTAGGCTAGACCTGGAACATCACAATTTGTCGTTCTCCTGAACCTGTGACAGATCATGACACCTTAGTGACACTGGTGTATGCAATAATACTCCTTTAGCAAATGATACTTCAGAAACAGTAAGTCATGTCAGCATTAGACACAGTTGTAATGAGCAAACCTGGGGACCTGAGTATTGTTGACACTGAGTACTAAACCATTTTGACAAGCAGTTTACCAAAGTTAATGGTACTGGATCTTGCCCCCGAACTATGTGGACCCAAGGACCCTATTGCCACTTGTGCTGGATAAAAACAACACTTCTTGCAAGAAATGCCTTATGTGCCTAACTCCAAGAGAGGGTTCATAGCTGAGAATTGCAAGCAGAGATAGGCACCTGAAGCTTGGACTTGGGCGCCTATCTCTGTAAGAGGTCTGGGGCTTACAACACATTTCTGTCATCACTATTTCCCATTAACTACCTTAGGCAGCTCCCTGCCTAGCTTGCTGGCTTTTGTGAATCACAGTCTAAGACACCTATCTCACCCTATTAATTGGATAGGGAGCTTAGGCACCTTTAGGCTTTGTGAATTGCAGTGGTGTTCCTATGATTTTCCAGGCACCAAAACTTTAGGCATTGCAATCCTCACAATGGCTAAGTCTCTTTTTGAATCTAGCCCAAGTAAATGGTTCATCAATGTCAATTGTGCTAGATCCATGGTACTAGACCCAGTTAACCCAGAAGGATCTGGAGACCAATTCTAATTATCCTGGCACTGGGCCACTTTAGGCAAGTGGTACGCCATCTGAGGGTGCCAAAGCCGTAACAGCAGAGTCAGATGACCCAGACTATTGTAGGAACATTAATGCCAGGTATAATGGGCACTGGGCCACTTATTAAAGTGGTTCTCCAGAATGCTGGATCCTAGGAACTGGACTCAATAGGCCTGGATGGATCTGCATATGTTTATGGTGTCAGAACCTCAGCATCTTACCAGGTCAACTTGTAAGGATTCATGTTCATCAGTGTTAATTAGACAGTGCAGGATGTCGGCATGGAATTAGGTCAACTCTGGGGGACACAGGAACCTTGGCATTGAAGTGATAGTGCCAGGAAGCCAGCATTAAATTCAATCAACCCCTTGGGATGCAGGGACTTTGGTTCTGTGTCAACAGCGCCAGATTTAGGCACTCTATAGGTGAACCCAGAGGTATTTGGGGACCTGGGAGCTATCAAAAATGCTGGGATGTTGGTGCTGAATTAGATCAACCAAGAGGGATCTGGGGGCGTCAGGGCAATGCCAATGGTGCCTGGACCTCAGCACCAAATCAGGTCAACCCAGAAGGATCCGGGGACCTTGATGCTGGCTGGCATTGTGCACTGAACAGCACCATACTCATCCAAATAAGACTGGGAAACGAAGGCTGCTTAAATAGGGCACAGAGTCAGGTTAGGTTAGTGGATGTTCAAAGTTAATAATGGAGTTGTACATTGCCAGACTCGGTTGACTGGGTCTGAGGAGCTTCCCCCACCAGTAGGAGTGAGTGTGGCCCTTCCACTCCTATGGGTCATACAGACAATATTTGTGCCTAACAGGTACCAATTCCTTTAAATTTAACTACAAAGAAAATACAGCCCTCTCACCCCCGCCCAAATAGCAGAGTTAAAATAAAGAAACCAACAAAGAAAGTTTTGAGGACAATGTATGTGACTTAAGCTCACTGCACCTTCAGTGGTTAAAAAGAAAAAAAATGGTTACTTATCTCCTCAGAGGACTCCAGAGAGGACAGATTGTAGAGGTCTGAATACCAGGTCTGTCTTGGCCAGGATGGAGCTATAAGGAAGCTTCTGCCACGATCTTATTTGAATTTGATAATGACCATGGGAAGCAGAGGCATTGGAGGGAACACATAGAGCAGGTCTCTGTCCCACAGAAACAGAAGAGTGGCCAATACTGACCCTTGGTTGTGACATGCTCTGGAGCAGAAACAAGGCACTTCCTGTTCGTCTGGGTCACAAATAATCCATAGCTGGAAAATCCCTATGTGAAACACCCAAGCCAGAATGGTCATGTTGAGAGATCATTCATGGTCTAAGCTGAAGGATCAATACACCAGTTCCATAACTTGACTGCCCCGCTAAAGGCTGTTGGACCTAGCATCACCTTGCTTGTTCACATAAAATACTGCTGCAGTGTTGTTGGTGAGAACCTGGACCGCCTTGCCTTGAATATGAGACTGGAACCGCTGGCGTGAATGAAATATCGCTCCCAACTCCAAAATGTTTATGTGGCGCATGGCCTTGGACCGCAACTCTTGCATCTGGAGGGCACTCAGATGCGCTCCCTATCCCATGGCTGAGGCATCTGTTACCAGAGTAATGGTTGGGAGAGGAAGTGAGAAAGTAACTCCTCTACACATGTTGGACTAGCTCATTCACCAGTTCAGAGACAATAACAGGTTGTCTTGTTCAGGTCGATATATTGAGTTGAATCATGTCTGCAACGTGCTGACATGCACTCTAGTGTGAAGGGAGACATGGTGCCATGTGACCTAGGATCCTGAGGTAATCCCTTACAGTACTCTGAGGATACTTTTTGAGGGACACGCATAGGTTTCATAAAGCCTGAGACCTGGAAAAAGGCAGGAATATCCTGGCAGATTTGAAATCCAGGATTGCCTCAATGAATTCTATCCTTTAGACAGATGATAAAATTGGTCCAGTATGTTGAAGAGATGCAGTGTTTGATAAATGGAGGTCTGGAGTAGCCTTGAACCAGACAGTTGTCTGGGTAAGGAAATACACGTACATCCCTTTTGAGGAGGTAAACTGCTACCAATGCCATGCACTTGGTAACCCCCCCAGGCTGACAATAGGCAGTAATGTGAAATGGTAGTGGTTGTATCCTACTATGAACAAGACAAGGTGGGTGAGGCAGTATCTTTTACTGAACCAACTTTTGTTGGTGAAAAAGACAAGCTTTCAAGCTACACAGAGCTCTCTTACCTGAAAAGCTTGTCTCTTTCACCAACAAAAATTGGTCCAATAAAAGATATCACTTCCCCTACCTCATCTCTTTAATATCCTGGGACCAACACGGCTACAACACCGCAAATAGGAATGTGAAAGACATTTACTAGCAAAACACAATGGGATGCATACTTGCTTCCACCTTCCACTTTTATGTAAAGAAATGCCATGGAGAGTGGGAGGGGTTAATATGGTGTGTGGGGAAAGCATTTTCAAAAATGCCTTGGGGAGCTGAGCATTTAGTTCCCTTATGTGCAATTAAAAAAGCCCACCTTAGGAGGTCACAGGATAAACTCCCATTGCCTCTACTAGGAGCTGGATCAGGTCCCTAGACAATGTTTGACTTTCAGTGGGACTTGTGTTCTAAAGTTGATTAGCTGCTTTTGAAAATTCCATCATTAGTGAGAAATGAGCAGGCAAAACTAGCACCTAGGTTTGACTGAAATGTTATAAAGTATAAATGGATGGACGCCATGTAATTAGCATATAAAAATCTGAGGCTAGCCTAACTAATTAGAAATTGGCATGCCAAACATATGTATCATGTTAGACAATATGTGATGGTACTAGTAGACCCCGTAAGACAAATTACAGGCAGCTGAGAAAAGATCGTACAGTGTGCTACATCACTTCAGAAAGTTACACTATGTCCTGATATTACAGAGAGAGTATAGAAAAGAAAGATAATTATTACTCATTAAAAACACAATTATGTTGACTTCTGCTATAAATTAAAAACAGATGATTAAATATATTAACACAGTATTTGCTTTTGTAAATTCTTGAAAATGTACAGCTCAAAAATAATACTTTTTATTGTTAACCTGCTTGCCATTTAGTGTATAAAGTCTTTAGAATTAAACTTTACTTCATTAGATGATGTTCTGAATTAAACTTTGAAGACTACAGTAAACATACTATATAAATAAAATTAATTGGTCTAAGTCTTACCCCAAAATGAAGATTCAAACTTCATGTATTAAATGACAAGAACATAACTAAAACCAGACATCTTCACTTACTTTTTCAACTAGTTCATAACTCTCCTCAAGCTTCAGTGCTCTGTTTCGTATAGATGTTGACGCTCGATGATAGACATCTAGCCACTCTTGATATTCGCTTTCTGATAACTCGGTAACAGCAAAACAGAGTGTTCTTAAACCTAAAATAGTAAACAGATAGTAAGAATAGCAATCCATAATTAAAAATTACTCATTTCTGTGTAGTGCTAACAATATGTAATTAAAAAGCTAAATTTACTATGAATAAACAGATAAAAGAAAAACTCACTGGTGCATGTCACAAAAACACCTTGCTTCAAGAATACAAGACAGTATTAAGGGTTTATCTACACTGGGAATATTTTTACCAGCATAGCTACATCAATATAGTGAAATGGGAGCAAATCCCTGATGCTAACCTACTGCACCAGTGCAAACCAATCTTGAACTACTTCAATTTATCTTATTACTTGGTAAAGTCATAGTGGTGTCACCCTATATTACACTTGTGCAGCACATCTATACTAGAGGTTGGCATCAATATCATAGTACAAAAAATTCCTGTATAGATAGAGATACTAAGAATAAAGCAGCTAGCATGTTTCCTTTTACTGTCACCTCTTTGTGTCCAAGACATCCCAGGGATTTTTGGTTGCCAAACACTGCTCTTCCATTTGTTAATATAGTTGTCTTTCACCACATTAATACTTTAAATTAGCAGGCAATAAAAATAGATATTTCTAGATAAAAAGTATAAATCTTTATTTTATAATTGGACATATTACAAGACAAAATCAGAACTTTTTTTAAAAATTAATTTTTTCATTTTCAAGTTATGAATATGTCCCACCGTAGGCAATGAAATGAAGGAGTAATACTTTCAGAATAATAAATTGCAAATGATCTCATGCTCACAATCTGTAAATTATGGACAAAAAACTTTCAAAAACAATATTAATATTAAGCATTATTTTATCAACCTTAATTTAACTTGTGTGAAGAAAAGTTGATTTTCTGATTTATAAAAAAAAAATACCTGTTACTGTTTTTTCTTGTCACATTTACAGATTTTTTTTTTAAAAACCTACAGTATTAGGCTCAAATGTTTCACAATGTCAACTTGCATGAGCTGCATATACAAAATGCACATATACACAATGTGTGTTTGCATAAGCATACATGCACAACTATCTGACTTGCACATATGCACTGGGGCTCATATGAAGAATGGAATATGTATACAAGCATATAAAAAATTTTAAAAATGTAAATCCTAATGTTTTTTTTTTTTTTGTTTGTTTTTTTAAAAACATTCAATGTGTACCAAAAATGGTGTTTTCCATTCACAAAATCACAATTAACCGGAACATCAATAACTCCGGTAAGCAGAAAATTTGAGCAAATGGGTTTTTCTTATCCGTAATTTTTGTTCTCTGCATGAGTATGTGTGTTTCTGTGTATATATATTCCTATACCAAAACAATTTAAAATGGAGTTAAGATTGAGAGTAATGCATCAGTAATTTAATGTAAAATACATTACTGAAATGTTGTCCTTATCTCAAAACCCAGGAAATACAGAGTTAAGGTTAAACTTACATCTAAACGTGTTAAGATATGGAAATGCACAGTGAGGGTATCCAAACAATCTTAACTCTGCCTTGTCACAGATTCTTCCAACTTCCCATAAAGTCAAAACTGAGCAAACTCTTGCATATAGGCTACATTTGAAGATTTTGAAAATTAATTTATTATTATTAATAGTCATTATTTCCCATTACTCTTCATAATTAAAAGTTTCTTCTTGAGCAGAAAACTTAACTCTGTACTGAAAGGACACCATGCAAAAAACCCTAAAATTGTGAGTAAGGTATTTTAGTTTCTATGGACCCAGATTAGCTTAAACTGATTTTAAAGGGAATAGTTAAGGTTGTTAGAGTGCCTTTTTGTTCATTTCCTCTCTTAAGTTGTTTAGATTTTTGGAGAATGACACAGACAGGACTCAACAATTTCACTGCTACCCACAGGCTCTGAACAGGATTACTGAAACTGAATAAAGTCTTCTGAATTTCACTCTGCTGCTACTGTTTGGCAAATACTGGAACTTTCTGTCTGCATGCTCAGGAAGATGAAACTGCATCCATTTACACTCATATCATATTTGGAAGATGATCTTTGCACCTGTTAGAGGTTCAAACAGGCTACCGAGAACATCTTTTGTTTGAAAACTGGTTCTAGTGTTTGGATATGAAGATGGTGATATATAGCAATTTACATCTCTGCTCTTTTTTATGGATTTGGGGAATTTTTTAATGCACAAAGTGATCTGCTGGTGTTATTTCCAGTTTGTATGCATACTTTGTCCTTATGATTATGAGGATCCGCTGATCACTAGTAGACCTTTCCCCATGCTTGCTGGAAAAATAAATGCCCAGTAATTGGATTCTGATCCTTGGGGCCAGAGACACAGCCATGGAAAAGGCTTGTGTCCTCCAACATGGACTAAGGAAGCATGATCCTACCAGAGTTTTCTACCTTTGAAACCTCTGTATCAGAGGCGTCCTCTGTATGCTGTAGTGTTCCTTCTGATAGATCAGTAGGATGAATAGGTCCAAAAGGAATATCACTTCAGCTGAATGGTTTATATTGCTTGAATAAGACTTCTACTCAATGTACAATAATTTGCTTGCTTTACAGTTACTTCATGAACCACCTCCCTCTATTTGTTTCACACACCTGTTGTGTCTTGTCATAACAGTGAGGTCTTTGGAGAAAGGACTGTCTTTACTGTGTATTTGTATAAAACCTAGCATACAAGGGTCCTAACCTTGGTTGGCACCCCTAAGTGCTACTGCAATGCAAATAAATAATAAATAAATAAAATAACAACAACAATAATAATTGTTGATTGGTCCTACCCAGCTTCTTGGCTGGTGCCTTTTCCCTGCCTCTTCTACTGGAGGAAGAAGTTGAGAGATGTATGACATATTGTAGAGGATAGTGTCATCTTGATACTGGAACATTTACTTTGGAGAGAATGTTTTTCATCTTTGCCTCAAACCGGTCTATGAGCATCTGTTAAAAGTCTCAGTTGTGGTTGTGGACATCAGTCATTGAGGCAGTTGCTTCTGCTACTGCATCATATGCATCACTGACCCACTTTGCAGAGGGACAGCTATTCCCAGCACAACCAGTGCCCTCCTTTTGTGTGTTGAGGGGTGGAGGCAAGAAGAAAGTTCCCTTCAAATCAAGCCCTTTTTACTTTTGTAAGCTCATCTAGTCCTCTCTCTCCATGGCCATCATCTCTAATCCCTCCCCTTGCTAGGGGTCCAGGAGGAGCTCAACTTCTACCCCCTGCAAAGGAAAAGTGGACTTTCCCTGAGATTAGTCACTCTTTAGCCTCTTGCAAATGGGTGAGAGGCTTATTCTGAGGGCAGTTTTCTTTTTTATTTCCCAACAAGGAGGAAAGGAGCTGTGCTGGGAGCTGTGTGTGGGGGCTCACTGATGTTAGCATATGTGGTAGGAGGGACAGAGAGGGCTGATGACTGAGCCTCATTTGTACAGATACTTAGCACAGAGGCTGAGCTTAGGCTGCCTCCCTGGATGGCAGCAGATGTGGATTTAATCCCTTCATCATTGTAGGATACGTATAGAATTATAGTTAGCTTAAATTTGGTTAAGGAAATATATATGTGTTGTAAAGAAAGGCTCTGACTGGCAAGTAGAAGGAAGGCCTTGAAAATAATGAATTATAAGGCCAAAAGGAATGAAGTAGGGAGGCTGACTGCTTCAAAGAATAACTAATGAAATAAGGGGATGTTTCTAAAAAGAAGGACTCTGACAGAGGTGACTGCAGGTGGTTTTCAATAAGACAAAAAAAAAAAAATCTCAAAAGGAGCCAACATGGACCTTCCTGCCTCACACAGCAGTGTTATTTCCTATGTGAACGCAGGTGCAATGAAAAAGCTGTTGGTCAGCAGGAAGCAGGGGAAGAAATAAGGAAGAAAGGCCTTGGGAAGAAAGGAGGTTGTACATCTTATCTGGATTAAGACTGGAAATAAGGGTGAACTGTCTCAAATTGTTTTTTACCTGAAGTCAGTAACTGTCAGTGACATCACTTGTTTGTTAAAGGGTATAAAAAGTAAACTCTTAAAGGGCTCATTAATAATGTTGACCAATATAGGTCTAAGCATCCCTGGATTTAGCCCATTTGTAAGTATCTTGGACAAATGTTTATAAATATTTTGTTATTGTTTGGATGTAGTAAATTGCTTATTATTTCAGCTTTTTTGGCGTGTGTAGAGCAATTGTATAAGCCTTTGGATTTAATGAAGAATTTATGGTTAAATTAGTGTTTGGTGGCTCCCATATTAATAATTTCAAATAATTCCAACAATCATCTTCTACAGCCATTCTGGCCTGGATTTCTTGTACCGAGGAGTGATGGGTCGCTGGAGAAATGTGACAGATTCTTGTCCCCATCCTGACTTGTTTTCTTATTCAATATCAGCAGTAACAAGGTCTTTTTCTCCTCACTCATCAGTAAGGAGCTAAAGGGAACTAAAGGAGCAGATACCGATCTACCCAAAACGTGGGAGCTTTAAAAAGTTAAAATGTATACATTTAAATTTTTAAAAATAGTTACGTTTCCTCTGGCCTTTCCTAACAGCAAAAAGGATCATATTACTCCTCTAATGTTCCCTAGCCCTCTTTTTGCCAACCCCCAAATTGTACATGCAAGCTTTAAACGTGAACTGACATTTATATCCAAAAGCTCAGTTATCCAAAGATTCAATATGTCCTCCAAGATGTAGAGCTCTCGTCTTGCAGACCTTCGATAAATCCTATGAAACTTAAGAGCTTGCAGGAACAGAGCTAATGTACAACTCAATCCTAAACTACAAAAGCAAAGAGTTTTGGATAAGCTGCTGGCTTTCCGTAATCATGGAAGCTGCCCCAGCAAGTTTTGATGGTTAAATTCAGGGTTGAAGAATCCTAATAACAAACTTTAAGAGATTGACAGGGCAGCTTCCAATTATCCAAACGTTTTAAATGTTCATTGAGACATTTGGGGTTGTATTTAATGATTATGAAAACATACTATGAAATATATAGGATGTACAAACATGGCTCAGTTAGTATAGTGGAGAAAACATAACTTTTGGAATTTTCTGACATACAAATGTTTGCTTTTGTACCTCTAATGTAGATCAATACTATATTTTGGCATTTTAATTTGCACCTAAATTACGTTTTAGAGAGCTTAATGTCATCTACTTAAATAATCAAGAAGCTTCATAAATAAAATAAACAAAGCTGTATTAAGGCTTATGAACTAACATTAATGACATTGGAAATTTTGAATTAGGACAGTAAAAATCAATATAAAGAGGTTGGGTGGGGAATGACGGCGTATACCTCTTACATGCAAGGCACACTAACTAATTTAACAATCTTCAGAATAAGAATGGTGTTTAACCTCCCTCTAGATTTTTTGGCAATTCAACAGCATCAGGAACACTAAGCTTCGATGCAAGAGTGCAGTGGCCTCTGACATTAGGTGGTATCTTGGTCTCTCCTGTTCTCTGCTGTGGCACACAATATTTAGTTTCCAGAGGACTGAAAGTTTTGGTCTAACTGATGTCTTTGGGCTTAACATAGGGGTACTTGGGAGAAATATAATGGCATGTGGTATCCAGAGGTCATACTACATGGTCTGATGGCCCCTTTAGGCCCTATAGCTCTATGAAACTATGGGTATGTCTTCACTACCCGCCGTATCGGCGGATAGCAATCGATTTATCCGGGATCGATATATCGCGTCTCGTTAAGACGCGATATATCCATCCCCGAACGCGCTCACCGTCAACTCCGGAACTCCACCAGAGCGAGCGGCGGTAGCGCAGTCGACGGATCGACGGCCACGTGGCCGTCGATCCCGCGCCGTGTGGACCCCAGGTAATTCGATCTAAGATACTTCAAATTCAGCTACGCTATTCGCGTAGCTGAAGTTGCGTATCTTAGATCGATTCCCCCCCCCAGTGTAGACCAGCCCTATGTGTGGTCATCCTAGACTGATGTAAGAAGGGTTTGAATGAGCTCTCCCCTGACATCTAGTGATGAACTAGGGGAAAAGATCTCAGGAGCAGGCTGTATTTTCATAGACACACATTCCATAAAACCTGCCTCAGAAAAATCCTCCGTATCCTCTGGCCAAGAACAATCTCAAACCAAGATCTATTGACAAAATGCAGCCAAGAGGATGCGAGTACCATCATTGCCAGGAGACACTGGAGATGGATTGGCCATGTGCTTCAGATGGAAACTGATTCCATCACCAGAGTAGCAATAAGATGGATACCTGAAGGCAAGTGAAAACGAGGCTACCTGAAAGCAACATGGCGAAGAGCTGTGGAAACTGAGCTGAAAAACCATTGAAAGACTTGCCAGAAACAGACAGGAGTGGAGGAGTTTCGTCGCTGCCCTAAATGCCAGAGGCGTAATGGGAACATGATGATGATGACCTACTCTGTGGAGGTCACAGACCAGTTTTGCCAAAGTGATCAATTTTTGATATTTTGAGTTAAAATTTAGTTTAGTATTGAATGCAGAGGAAATGAAATGTTGTTTTCCTTATTGTATGCATAAAGGGCAGCAGAACTGTAATTAGCATGCCCCAATTGAGAAGGTCACCCTAACTTTAACCCTGCTCGCTAAGCAGGGGTCAGTGTTGGAAAAGCCAAGTGAAAGGCAGAGGGGATGGGGAGAGGTGTTCCTATCTGGTAGTGTGGATTCTGTTTAATGAGTCCTAGATACCATTTGGCCGTTGCCTCTCCAATGTTTAAAGGCAGAGTTGATCAGACAGTCCTTATTTCTGCTCAGGTCATTGCTATTGTTGAAATCACAGATGAGCAAATCTAGAGGCTGAGCCTTAGAACTGATCTGGGAAAGACAATGCAGAGGTTGCAGTAGCAGTGAGGTTCCCTGCTACCCACTGAAATCACTAAAAGCTGAAATCACTAAGAACTGGCTAAGTGCTGGAACCTTAAAACATGACATTCCAGGAACGGCAAGCAGCAGCAGTGAGTAGAGGCAAAGGTGGCAGCAAGCAGCAGTAACAGCTGCAGCAGCCCTGAGCAGCAGCACTGGTCGACTCCTCCTCCCCCCTTTCTGGGGTAGGAAGTGAACCCATGTGAACACACCCTTGATTCTGGGACTTAGCTAACTTTGGACAACCATCTATGAATGGCATGCAGAAGAGGTGAAGGGGAGTGATGTGTTAAAGGGACATTAGTCTGTCGGACTTCCACACCACAGGTAGGAAACTGAGGCAAAGGACACTGCTCATTGCACTGTGGGCTGGGTATTTACTTGTGGTTTGCACACTTTTGAATTGTTGTTGTGGTGTTTTCCCAAATTAATGCTGAGTTCCCTCTTCCTTTTAATAACAGTTTTCTTTTGTTATACACAGACTGCGTTTGTGAGTGGGGAAAGTATTGCCTCTTAGAAGTGCCCAGGGATGGTGTTTAGTTTTTCCAGATTATTGGGTGGGGGCTTGAGCCAGTTCTGTTTTGTAATGTTAAGAGGAAACCCTAGATATTGAACCTGGGCTTTGTTACTGTCAGTACAACCTGGCAGAAGGATTACACTGAGAAATGGACTGAATTTTTCTCATAAGAAGAGTCCCATGAGATCAGTCCAGAAAGATGAATGGGAGAGAAAAAGGTGGGAAGGATTGAATAACTTGGATATTAAAATCTTTCTAAAAATCTTTTCACAATCCACCAATCAGATGATGAAGTGGAAAAACAGCAATGAGTGTGTGTGTAATATCTACAGAGCTAGGATTTTCCAAGGAATTTGCTGTTCTCCAGAATCTAAACTTTAATTTTTAAAAATAAATTTACTGGTATATTGATTGCAAAGAATCTTAATGAAAAATTGAGACTCTTATTGAGTTTGCTTCTTGACAGATTGGAATAAGACCACAGAGAATTATACAGTTCTTCCATTCACCTAAATGGGTATTAACACTGAAATTTATTAAATGTTTAAATGTAAATGCCAGCAATGATAACCACTTCATTTTGAACAACGCAGCAAATACGTGTAGCAAATGCCAAGGACATACTGTATTGCCACATGAATGGAAACATGAAAGAAATGGTGTAATGTTATTGGCAGTATTTAAATTTGGTGCAATAATAAATACTGAATTCTTCTTTAATGCATTACAAAGTGGAGAACACTTTTTTTTTTAAACAAGTGAATTCAGTGCTTGTGAGATCACAGATTGACTGGTCTGGAGGAAAAGACAGCTGAAATGTAACATGATGTGACGGTCTGCCTTCCACATCTAGGATACTGGTTTGAATCAAGGCTATCTAGGTAGTGGCTGAAAAGTGTTTATTCTCTGATAATCCACATGAAATGAATCCAGGATCTCAATCCAGTTCTTAGTGGACAATTGTCCTCCTTCAGATCACCAGCACAATTGGCAATCTCAGCAGAGAGGTTGGGGATTGAGCTGACATGAAAACTAAACTTTTGTGCCTCTTCTAGACATAGTGTACTTCCGTGTCCTTGTAGGGAAGTGTGCTCTTGCACCTCTCATGTCTTTTTCTCCAGACCAGTCAATCTGTGACCTAACAAGCACTGAATTCACTCGTTTAAAAAAAAAAAAAAAGTGTTCTAAGCAACCCAGACACCGAGATCCATGCAGTCAAAGATTTACTCATCAGGAGCATTAGGCTGCTGCACTACCAGCTATCTGACAAGTTTTTGTTTA
The DNA here is from genome assembly GCF_002925995.2 of Terrapene triunguis. Classification (NCBI taxonomy): domain Eukaryota; kingdom Metazoa; phylum Chordata; order Testudines; family Emydidae; genus Terrapene; species Terrapene triunguis. Next base: position 59,246,936 of record NW_020664417.1, on the reverse strand, counting down.
TTTCCATAGCCTATTTCTATTTTAGGTTTCCTTCCTAGTATGATACTCTGAGTATGATACTTTGGGCATTATATCGGATTATTTAAAGCTACCCAAACACTCCTGATGCAAATCATAATGTGAAGAACCAACACATGGAATAGACCTGAGGCTAGCTTTTTTTTTTCTTTTCACTTAAGCCATCATACAATGATCGTGAAAGGAAACCACCACACCAACCAAAGGGATCAATTGCTTGATGATACAAACAGGGGAAAAAGAGGAGTAGAAATCTCTAAAATAATGGACTAGAAATAGGCCTTCCTGGTGTAAGCGGTCTCAAAAGATTTAGCCAGGTCATAACTCCCTATTTACTAAAGGTAAGTGCCTCAATTTAGGATTTAAGAATGTCCTTGCCTCCAAGGGAAGGTCTAATGGATTCCCTTGGACATCAGGGAACACACATTCAAAACAAAAAAAATCAAGGGCTTCTTGCATGTATTTGTTTCTGTTGGTTCTTTAATTCTATTTATAAGGTTTTGTGCTATGGTTTTATTGCACAGAGATTAGATGTACTATGATAATTACTCTATAAATGGGGTAGGCAGATAAGTAAAACTGATAAGTTCCTGGACAGTAAGAGATTTGTCTTTGAAAGAGTGGATGTTGACCAGGGTGATTTTGACAAAATGTGCATGTTACAAGGTGTTATAAGGCTCAGGAGTCATGGAGAGGAAGTCTCTGAAACTTTCAGGGAGCAAGGACCACTGTTATCCTAGTTGTTTTTTTCTATGTGGAATGCATGAGTGTTTCAGGGCAATCTTAAAACCTATCTGCTCAATAGGATTAAGTGTGCTCACAGATTTTAAAAACTTGAACTCATGCACTCCACACAGAGAAAGGGAGGGAAAGAAAGGGTAAAAGTGAGAAAGTGGACTGGAAAGGAAGAGCAAGAGACTTCAGAAAAGCAGATTTTGACTCCCTTAGGGAACTGATGGGCAGGATCCCCTGGGAAGCTAATATGAGGGGGCAAGGAGTCCAGGAGAGTGGGCTGTATTTTAAAGAAGCCTTAGTGACGGCGCAGGAACAAACCATCCCGAAGTGCAGAAAGAATAGCAGATTTGGCAGGCGACCAGCTTGGCTTAACAGTGAAATCTTTGGTGAGCTTAAACTCAAAAACGAAGCTTACAAGAAGTGGAAATTTGGACAGATGACTAGGGAGGAGTATAAAAATATTGCTAGAGGATGCAGGGGTGTAATCAGGAAGGTCAATGCACAATTGGAGTTGCAGCTAGCAAGGGATGCGAAGAGTAACAAGAAGGGTTTCTACAGGCATGTTAGCAACAAGAAGGTGGTCCGGGAAAGTGTGGGACCCTTACTGAATGAGGGAGACAACATAGTGACAGATGATGTGGAAAAAGCTGAAGTACTCAATGCTTTTCTTGCCTCGGTCTTCACAGACAAGGTCAGCACCCAGACTGCTGCACTGGGCAACACAGTATGGGGAGGAGGTGAGCAGCCCTCAGTGGTGAAAGAACAGGTTAAGGACTATTTAGAAAAGATGGACATGCACAAGTCCATGGGTCCAGATCTAATGCATCCAAGGGTGCTGAGGGAGTTGGCTAATGAACCATTGGCCATTATCTTTGAAAATTCGTGGTGATCGGGGGAGGTCCCGGACGACTGGAAAAAGGCAAATATAGTGCCCATATTTAAAAAAGGGAAGAAAGAGAACCTGGGGAACTATAGACCGGTCAGACTCACTTCAGTCCCTGTCAAAATCATGGAGCAGGTACTCAAGGAATCCATTTTGAAGCACTTGGAGGAGAGGAAGGTGATCAGGAACAGTCAACATGGATTCACCAAAGGTAAGTCATGCCTGACCAACGTGATTGCCTTCTATGATGAGATAACTGGCTGTGTCGATATGGGGAAAGCGGTGGATGATATATATCTTTTGATACGGTCTCCCACACTATTCTTGCCAGCAAGTTAAAAAAGTATGGATTGGATGAATGGACTATAAGGTGGATAGAACGCTGGCTAGATTGTCGGGCTCAATGGGTAATTATCAACGGCTCGATATCTAGTTAGCAACCGGTATCAAGCGGAGTGCCCCAGGGGTCGGGGTCCTGGGGCCGGTTTTGTTCAACATCTTTATTAATGATCTGGATGATGGGTGCAATTCATCCCTCAGCAAGTTCGCAGATGACACTAAGCTGCAGGGAGAGGTAGATACGCTGGAAGGTAGGGATAGGGTCCAGAGTGACCTAGACAAATTGGAGGATTGGGCCAAAAGAAATCTGATGAGGTTCAACAAGGACAAGTGGAGGTCCTGCACTTCGGAAGAAAGAATCTGATGCACTGCTACAGGCTGGGGACCGACTGGTTAAGCAGCAGTTCTGCAGAAAAGGACCTGGGGGTTACAGTGGACAAGAAGCTGGATATGAGTCAGCAGTGTGCCCTTGTTGCCAAGAAGGTCAATGGCATATTGGGCTGCATTAGTAGGAGCATTGCCAGCAGATCAAGGGAAGTGATTATTTCCCTCTATTTGACACTGGTGAGGCCACACCTGGAGTACTGCATCCAGTTTTGGTCCCCCCACTACAGAAGGGATGTGGACAAATTGGAAAGAGTCCAGTGGAGGGCAACAAAAATGATTAGGAGGCCGGGGCACATGACTTATGAGGAGAGGCTGAGGGAACTGGGGTTATTTAGTCTGCAGAAGAGAAGAGTGAGGGGGGATTTGATAGCAGCCTTCAATTACCTGAAGGAGGGTTCCAAAGAGGATGGAGCTAGGCTGTTCTCAGTGGTGGCAGATGACAGAACAAGAAGCAATGGTCTCAAGTTGCAGTGGGGGAGGTCTAGTTTGGATATTAGGAAACACTATTTCACTAGGAGGGTGATGAAGCACTGGAATGGGTTATCTAGGGAGGTGGTGGAATCTCCATCCTTAGAGGTTTTTAAGGCCTGGCTTGACAAAGCCTTGGCTGGGATGATTTAGTTGGTGTTGGTCCTGCTTTGAGCAGGGGATTGGACTAGATGACCTCCTGAGGTCTCTTCCAACCCCAATATTCTATGATTCTATGAGAGAGGACTTGCAAGACTGGGGTTCAATTCCTTTTTTCTGCTGCAGACTTCCTGTGTAACCCTGGGGAAAGTACTTAGCCTCTCAGTGTCTCACTTCTCTATCTGTAAAATGGGGATAATAGTACTTCCTTGCCTCACAGGGATATTGTGAGGATAAAGATATTCAAGATTGTGAGCCACTCACTTACTGTGGCAATGGGGGTCATATAAGTACCCAAGATATACAGAACTATGTTTCCCCTCACTGGGAGGAACTGCCCAGAGAGAGGAGGGAGAAGAGCATCCCATGTGGAGAGCCCAGGTTGAGTGGTTAATACCAGCAGAAACCTGGCTGGAGTGACAGTGCCCCCCATCAGGCCAGCAACTGTACTAACCAAGTCCACCCCTACCCCACCCCGTTGGCCTAAAGGTGAAGTTGTGGAATGGGGGAAGAGCAGCCTGGAGCCATTTCACCGATTTGGGACCAAAGCAGGGAAAAGGGGCTCTGGACTTCCTCAGGAACAAGAGGTTAATTTATATTTTCTACCATACGACCAGAAAATCCTGCAATCTGTTCTGCAAAAGGAGCTAACAGTAGATTGTTTATGTTTCACTTTCAGTGTTACAGCACCCAGGGGGGCAGAACCATTATAATCTCATGGATAATTATAAATATAGATAATTTAATTTGGTTCTTATTTGTTGCATGAACATTTAGTAAAATAAATCTAAAATGACTTACACATTTTGTTAAAGAACTTAGAAACAAATTTTATTAAAGTTATATAAAAATGAAAGAGAACATCTGCAGTTTGAGTTTCCTGTAATAACCTTAATTGTGTTCCTTACCCATCCATCTTTTCTTATTGCATGGATGAATTAGAATACTATGGTCCTTTATTGTATGATGCTATAACCCATGACCAACTTGCTTTCCTCTATCAGGCACAGAAAGACCTCAGAGCAGTATCTGGGAGGCAATGTGGCCCGCTGGCTTAGGACGCCGGAGATCTAGATTCTATTCCTGGCTCTGCCACAGGCCTGCTGGGTGACATTCAGAAAGTCTTTTTACTTCTGTACCTCTGTTTCCCCTTCTGTAAAATGGGGGTAATGATACGTACATCCTTTGTAAAGTGCTTTTAAGATCTACTGATGAAAAGTGCTATATAAGAGCAAAGTACTATTGCAAGGGTGTATACAATATCAGTATTTTCTATTGCAGAGGTTGTTTTCCTGCCTGCATTTAAAGTGTGGTGTTTTCTAGTGATTTTTAATTTTGTTTAAAGTTTCCATTGTTTGATGAGGATAGGTACCTATTGTCTTTATAGACAGCCTTTTCAAGCCACTTACAGATTCTTATTTGTGAACCCAAATGTGGCACCCACATCCCTTCAATCGTAACTGAATAGTGGTTAGAGAAATGATTCTGCTAGACCACTGGGGATACAGAGACATGACAGTTGAGGTGGGTATGGGAGGACTCCCTAGAGTTATCAGTAATGGATTCACTCCTGTAATGGAAAGCAGCCTTAAAGCAAACTTAACTGTCAAGGGGTGGATGGATGGCCTCTCTGCACAAGGCCATCATACTGTCAACATTGATTCCTGAACCATCCTCAACCCGCTCCCTCCAACCTCTTTCCTCTCCTCCTGAAAAGTCAGAGGTTGGGAGAGATCAAAATTAAAGGTTGCAAAAGAGTTTGCATTCTAATTTCATGGAATCACTACTGTGTCTCCATAATACATTTGAACTGCACAACTAAATTTTAAGAGCCTCTACTTAGGCCGATTCTACGTGTTTTATCTGTCTATATTTGTGAACATATACTCTTCAGGAAAGGGACCATCTTTTTCAGAGGCTACAGGAGTTTAATAAACATACATATAATAAATTCTTACAATATAATAAAAGCTGAAATTTATAGTACCTATGAGAATTGAGAGGTTATATTTCATATTGTTTTATATCAAGCACTATTACTCACCTTCTGTAGCAAACTGCTCTAAATGTTTTAAAGTAATTTCCTTGTATTTTGAACTCTCGGCCAGACGGTCATAAATTACTGTGTCCTACAATGCAAACAGAACGAAGGTACAATAAAGCAAAGCAAGCAGGTTTCACTGATGTGGCAACAATAACAGAAATTCTGGAAAATAGGCAGAAAAAATATGTAACACTATATCAAAGTATTTCAGGGCCAAGCAACACAAATAGAAGTATATTTCTGTTCTGAAGGGGAGAAAAGAGGAGGACTTTCTGAGCCCTCAGGATCTGTAGATCTCTACACCTTCTCCTAATCTGGAATTATTTTGGGGTTTTCTGTATTTTTATTTCTCCTCACCTTTCATACATACTTTTCTCCCCTTATTCCACCCTTCGTGTTCCTTTGCTCTCCCCCCCCAATTTAAGTTCAGAGTGAAACTGATGCTTAGTAGCTTTCATTCTCACTTCTACTTGGCCAACAAAAAAGCTGTGCATAGAGTTACACAATGACATTATTTCATTAATTTTCATTTGTAAGGATAAGGAATGTGGAATATCAACAATCCTGTATTCAATTTTTATAAACATTGAAGAATTGGTTTTAAGAACATAAGAATGGCCATACTGGGTCAGACCAAGGATCCATCCAGCCCAGCATCCTGTCTGCTGACAGTGGCCAATGCCAGGTGCCCCAGAGGGAGTGAACCTAACAGGCAATGATCAAGTGGTCTCTCTCCTGCCATCCATCTCCAGCCTCTGACAAACAGAGGCTAGGGACACCATTCCTTACCCATCCTGGCTAATAACCATTAATGGACTTAACTAGATAAACTCATGGAGGTTCTCTTTTAAACCCTGTTATAGTCCTAGCCTTCACAACCTCCTCAGGTAAGGAGTTCCACAGGTTGACTGTGCTGTGCGAAGAACTTCCTTTTATTTGTTTTAAACCTGCTGCCCATTAATTTCATTTGGTGGCCCCTAGTTCTTATATTATGGGAACAAGTAAATAACTTTTCCTTATTCACTTTCTCCACATCACTCATGATTTTATATACCTCTATCATATCCCCCCTTAGTCTCCTCTCTTCCAAGCTGAAAAGTCCTAGCCTTTTTAATCTCTCCTCATATGGGACCTGTTCCAAACCCCTAATCATTTTAGTTGCCCTTCTCTGAACCTTTTCTAATGCCAGTATATCTTTTTTGAGATGAGGAGACCACATCTGTATGCAGTATTCAAGATGTGGGCGTACCATGGATTTATATAAGGGCAATAAAATATTCTCCGTCTTATTCTCTATCCCTTTTTAAATGATTCCTAACATCCTGTTTGCTTTTTTGACTGCCGCTGCACACTATGTGGATGTCTTCAGAGAACTATCCACGATGACTCCAAGATCTCTTTCCTGATTAAAACTGATTTCAGATTATACATCAGTAATTCCTTTGATGAATCACTTTAGGCACACAGTGTGCAAACTGCACCATTCTAGGATGTGTTGTGACTCAGACATACCTTTCTCCAAGGGAACAATAATTTACTGTTGACCTAATACTATCAGTAAGTTACTATTTCCTCTCCCCTCTATTTCCTCTCTTCTACTCGGGCTAGTGAACAGGGGGTAGAGCTAAGGCTCCATCCATTCCCCAGCAATTCCCTTCCCATCTGCTCCAGAGAAGGAATAAACAGGTGAGCAATGGTCTGGGTATCTCAAGTAGAGATGTACAGTGGGGAGGGTTCTTATTTTCCCAGACAGGCATGTAGTACAACTCACAATTTAGCCCTTAATCCTGGCACATAATTTTAATATATACTATAGCTAATTAAATTGAAAAAAGTCATGACTGAAACCCAGAGGTTTTTTAATTTTAGATGATCTGACTTCAGTTGATCGTGCAATAACTTCAGACTGTAATTATTTCAATTATTTATTTTTCTGTATGTCTATAGCATATTCATTTACAAATTAACAGATTAAAATTTACTGTATGGTAATTTAAATAAAATAAACCTTACAGCTCCTTTACAGTAGAGTCTTAATTTCCCTGTTGGTGTGCGAACAATCACAGACATTCTTTTCCTAGTGCTGGAAGAGAGTTAAATTGCAGTCCATCAACATCACCAACCTTTTTCATCCATCAATAAAAAAATAGAAAACTTGAAAATGTGCATTTATATGCATATATATTTATAGATACACATCATACTTATTGTATATAAATTAGAGGTAATGAAATAATTATGTCTACTAGTCCTACCACTGGCTTTTCCTCCTCCTTCATGAAACGGGGGGCAGAAATGAAGAAAAAATGGTTACTTACCATAGTAACTGTAGTCCTTTGAGTGTGTTCCCTCTGCACATCCCCACTTGTAGGAAGCATTCCAGGGCACACTGAGCTGCAGGAACCTTCGGTGAAGCAGTACCCAATGACACCTCCAAAAATATTTGGAGCAAGATTGCAAAAAAGGCCATGCATCCTGGACCACCTCAGCTCCTTCTTTCTTCTTCTATGGGCATGAGGTGTGTCATAGGTGCAAGACACCAAGACCCCATTAGCCTCAAGTACTGCTGAATGGGACAGGGGATATGTTGGAGATGTGCTGGGGAAAAAATGGAGCTTGCCTAGAGTGAATTGTGTTCTGTCCATCTCCAGACAGCACAACGACCCCTAGGGAACCTTTACAAGCAGTCATAAATTAAAATAACCCTGAGGATGTTCTAACTTATTCTGAGGGCTGAACCAACATTCAGTTGCCTTCAGAACTAGGGTGGGATGGAGGAGGCATAAAAGTTGCCTTAAGTCACCTTTGTGCCGTCCGTCCCCTGCACTGGATACACCTTGGCAGCACCTGAGGATCTGGGCCTAAATGTGCAACTACCTAGCTTATATATTACATTATAACTTAAGGGAGTTTTGGCTCAAACCCCCAAAATTCATTCCAGCGATGCCCAGAAGGTTCCAATACCCACAGCTAGTTGTAGAAAAGAAGGAAGTGAGGTGGTTGGGATGCCCAGACCTTTTATAACCCAAGTTTTAAATATTTTGGGCCAGGAGAGAACACTTACACATCACCAAAGGGCACTGCTTTATAGAAGGTTCTTGAACCTCAGAGGCATCAAGGGATGCATCCAAAGGTGGAAATGTGCAGAGACTATCTTGAAGAAAAGATGAGTAGTTATCCTTGTAGCACCTGTGGCTCTTCAAGATGTTGTTGTCTGTGGGATCTCACTTTAAGTGCACATACACCTTGCACACACAAGATCAAAATCTTTTGAACAGCACTTTCCATTGGCCCATGTCTGCACTATGCATGTCCTCTTGTTCCCCCACCCAGTAGCATAAAGGGTAGAGCAGCCATACCCATCTCTCAGTTCCCTCATTAATCCAGAATCCTAGATAAGGAGGTCTCAGAACATAATGAAGATGGAGAGATCCGCATAGACAACAGTATCTCTGAGAACCACAGGCCTTGTCCTGTTAAGGTAGTTTAACAAAACCCTTGAAATGTCCAAAGTGTGGCGTTTCTGATCTCTCAGTAAGGAGTGGGGTTTTGGAAAGAAAACAGGTAAATCAATAGATTGGTTCAAATTAAAGTCTGACAGAGCAGTGGGAATAAATTTGGGGTGAGGTCTTACCACCATCTTATCTTTGTGGAATGTTGCATAAAGTGGGTCTGCCATGAAAGCTTGGAGTTCATTAACCTTCCTGGCTGATGTAACTGTGACTAAAAAGGCCATCTTAAAAGTAAGGAGGTTTAAAGAGCATTCAGAAAGAGGAATGAAAGGGGGAACTATTAAATTTCTAAGGACAATGTTAAGATCCCATATCAGAAGGGATTCCCTAAAGTATGCAATAACCCCTTTAGAAATCTGGGTACTATGGGGTATAAAAACTGAGTATAACACTACTACTGGGTGGCATATTGAGATCACTGCAATGCAGATTTTCATGGAACTGAAAGAGAGTCAAGAGTGTTTCAGATTCAGAATATAGTTAAATATTTTTGCTATGAGGGTCTTCAACAAGTCAAGGTTGTGTTGGGCTGCACACATCTGAAAATATTTTCCATTTAGAGGAGTAAGTTTCCATTTGGAAAGCTTTTTACTTAGCAAAAGGCACCCTTGTACTTGTAGAGAACAATCTCTGTCAGTAGCACTAAACCAATCAACATCCAGGCTGCCAGATGTAGTGACTTTGGGTCTGAATTAAGTTTTGGCCTTTTGTTCTGTGATAGTATGTTTGGAGAACCAAATTGGTATGGGAGGCTGAACAGACATTTTGAGGAGATCTGTTAACTTCATACTGGCTGAGACAATTCAGGCTATCAGGATTTGGAATTGATGGAAATATGTATATGAAACCTTGATCCCACAGTAAGGAAAGCATCTTGTAATGATCCCAGACTCATGCCACCCGTGTTATGACCCTACAGGTCTTGAACTTGGGTCCACATGGTTCCCAGTTGACTGTTGCCTCCCTGCTCTTACCCAGTGGCTCACTACTAACTGACTAAATAGGCCTTGTCTACACTAATGCTGTAATTGATCTAAGTTACGCTAGTTAAGTTGTGTAACTTAAGCCAACGTAACTAACCAACTTAAAAGCTGTGTCTATACCATGCTATGTCAATGGGAGAGCATTGAGGTGGAGTACTGAAGTCGATAGGACAGTGCTTTGTCATCGACTTAGCGTGTTTTCACCAGACCCACTAAATCAATGAAGCTGCATCAATGGCAGTGGTGTCGATTTAGCTGGGTAGTGAAGACAGGCACTGAGTGCAGAGATCATGAAACCTGAAGTTACATCAGGAAGGCCTCCCCTGGGCCCTGATTGGAGGAGCAACATTGGGACATCTGATTTGTCAGAGCTTCCTATTTAAACCGAAAGAGAGGCACAAAAAGTTGTCTGCACAACTGGGCTCTAACTGGCCCCTTGCTCAGCCCTACAGACTCTGACCTGCCTTATTCCTAGTATCCTGACCTTGGCCTGACTCTTGGTGACCCAAATAGTATCTGACCCCATCCAAATTAGTTCATCTGACTCCTGCCCTGATTCCTGGTAACCTGAACACGATCCTCCTGAAACAGGTCACAAACTATCAGAGCTGGCCCCCTATGTCCCAGCCCTAACACTCCTCCCTGAACCAGATCGCTAACCACTGGACCCAACTGCCTACGGCCTGGCCCAGACACCCATGAACAAAACGTTGTACATTTCATGTTGTCTTTTGGGGCAAACAAATCTATAATGAGATTGGTTTGATGAATCTATGATGAAATATTGGTTTGATGATGACACAGACAATGTGTGATTGGTGATGGATTGTCTCCTTAGGCAGTCTGGCAGATTGTTGCTGACTCCTGGAGGATGAAGAGAAATTGGGGTTATCCCATGTTGTTGACACCTTGTTCATAATGTGATAATTCTTGACATAGGGGTGATGCACAGGTGCCTCCTTGCTTGTTTATAGAGTACACTGCAAATTGAGTTGTCTTAATAATTTGCACTGTAGAATTCTGCAGAACAGGATGGAACGCTATGTAAGCTAATGTGACTACTCATATTTCTAGGACATTTACTTGAAGAATCAAGTCCTTTTAAGACGAAGTCCATTGTATCTGCAGGTGGTCCAGGTGTTTACCACAACCTGTTTTTGTTGCATCTGTGATCAACATCCTTTTCAGGTGGATGTATGGAGAAGTGCACCTCTATTCAAACATTCCTGGAGTGTTACTACCAGCTCAGTGCAGACAGGTTGTGTGCTGAGATCACAATTCACCTGTTAATTTGATGTCTTGTATGATGATACACTGATCTTAGCCAGCCTTGTAATGGATGTGGGTGAAGTTTGGCTAGTGGCATCATATACACATAAACTGACATGTTGCCCACAAGTATGAGGCAGTTTCTGACTATATTTGTAGCATATGATTTGATACTGGTGACTATAGCTTGAAGGAAAAGAACTCTGACTCCAAATTAACAAAAACATACCTCTCAGAAGACTATGTGGGCTCCTATTAATTCTATAGGTTGTGATGAGATGAGACCTTTTTTTCATAATTCTCCATGAATCTCGGCTGTCTGAATAGGTGAAAAATATAGTTCATGGCTGTGGTGACTTCCTGATGAGCCCTGCCTTTGATCAGACAGTAGTCTAGATATGGATAATCCTTAATGCCTAATCTCTTCAGATGTGCTGCTACAACAGCTAGATATTTTGTAAAGCCTCTCAGTGCTGTGGAGAGACCACATGGTAGCACTCTGTATTAGTAGTGATTAGGCCCCCTTGTGAATCACAGGTACTTCCTATGGGCTGACTGGCTGGAAATAAGGAAGTATGCATCTTGTAGCCTGAGAGCCATGAACCAGTCTTGAGCCTGAAGGGAAGGGATGGTGGAGGCAACTGTTATCATCCTGAATCTGCGATAGTGTGTATATTTGTTCAGGTGTCTCAGGTCTAGGACAGGACAAATATCCCCATTTTTCTTTGGGATACGGAAATACCAGGAGTAAAATCCTTTTCTCTTGTACTCCAGAGGTACCTCTTCCATGGCGCCTAGAAGAAGTACAGAAGCCACCTCTTCCTTTAGCTATTTTTTGTGAGGTTACCTGAAGAGGGATTGGAAGGACAATGAGTGTGTATGTGTGGGGGGGTGGGGGTTCCTAGGATAAGGAATGAAATTAGATGGAATAGCCATGGGAGGGAGACTACTTCTAGCACTTAAATGTCTTTATCATAGGTCATGACTGATGGAAGAAAGCAAGATGGCACCCAAAAGGCAGGGCTGGGTCCTGAGTAGCTCAAGCATGGCTCTCGACCCTTGCATCAAACCTGCTGCCTAGAAGCAGGTGTAGAATAGCCCATGGTCAAGGAAGATAGTCTCCTCCAAGAAAACTCTGGCTTTTTCCTGTGCAAGTATCAGAAAATCTGTGATGGGGGTACGTAGGTGTCTTCTGCCTGGATTGCCTCTGATAGCTAAATGGCACATAGTTTGGGGCTGAAATGTAGATGCCCAAGGAATGAAGCAGTGCTCTGGAATCTCTGAGGGAGTGCAGTGTGTCATCCATATAAACACTGAATAAGTCTGCGGCCTCAAGGGGCAAATCCTTCATTGTGTTTTGCACTTCTCTTGGAATGCCAGAGGCTTGCAGCCATGAAGTTCTGTGCGTGGTCACAGCGATGGCCATGAACAAAGTTGCAGTGATGCTGATGAATAAGTCTTTCTTCCAAATAAATCTAATTTTTTTTGGAGTCTTTGCTGTGCACCTGTGACTGAAGAAACATGCATTAAAAATACCTTGGAACAACTGAAAAATGTCACGGAGGAGCAGCTGATGCCCCCTCACTGTCACCTGGTTTTGTGGCCTCTGACAATGTTGTAAAAATTAGAATAGCATTGCATAATAAAAAGGCAGAAGAATCCTGGAATCTTTTACACTGAAAGCATGTGTCTACCACAAGATCTAAAGGACTAAGCCAACAGGACTTCTGATGCTCCACAAAAATCTGTTGCTTCAGGGGTGACTGAATCACACCATGGTATTGTGGATTACCAACGATCCCCATCAGAAGAAGCTAATCCGAACAGCCTGAGGTCCACAGCCATTCAAATATTCATATGCTGGCAGGGTTGAAAATCATATCCTCAGCACTGAATACAATATAATAAAAATGTATGCTTCCTAATAGGCATATACCTTATGATTAGCACAATTTTCGCACTCAACAAAACTATGCACTGTAACTTTAACTCTGCCTTCCTCAACCGGCCCTTTTCTACATACCTCATTAACGACTATCCCTTTCAAACACTTAGGCTTGGTCTACACTTACCCCCCAAGTCGAAGTAAGGTATGCAAATTCAGCTACGTGAATAACGTAGCTGAATTCGACATACCTTACTTCGAACTTACCGCGGTTCAGACGCGGTCCACACGCGGCAGGCAGGCTCTCCGTCGACTCCGCGGTACTCCTCTCATTGAGCTGGAGTACCGCAGTCGACGGCGAGCACTTCCTGGTTCGATTTATCGCGTCCAGACCAGATGCAATAAATCGAACACGGAACTTCGATTGCCAGCCGTCGAACTACCCGGTAAGTGTAGACCAGCCCTTAGATGTGGATGTTTGGTGTGGCAGTGTGTTGTACCTGAATAGAGGTAAAACATAACCCTTTATTCAGCTTATGCTGGAAGGCAGCAAGGGGTTGCAAAAGTTACATCTACATAGGATCAGGTGCCTATCTTTCAAGAAAACAAAGCCACTTACAGTATCTGTAATTCTTGTTCTCAGAAAGTATAAAGTTGTAATAGATTACTTCTCTTAGGATGCATGCTCCTCTCACAGAAATGTTGGGAAGGCTCATAGCTCAAAATTCTGAAGTTGTTGGATCCAACAGGGAACATTTTGCACTTCTGCTGTGGAATAATAGTGACCCCTAGTGCCGCCAGTAAGTCTAAGCAAATATTAAAGAACTGGAAAATAAAATAGATACAAAACTCTGAATTCTGAGTTAAGTGGGTGGGTGTGTGGGTGCTAAGCTACTGTAACTTATTTTCTCAGAGGATAAGATTCACAGATAAGTAGTTTTCATTTATCCAAAAAGTACAAGAGGTATCTAATAACCATTCCTGGCAATTCACAAGGTTTAAAAATATTTATAAAGCCTGTAAAACAGGTAAAGATGAACAGGAAAAAAAAGAAGGGAAACCTGTACTCCCATTCTATATAAATACTGCACATCGCTATAACTGTCAAGCAAGCTGCAAAGGCACTTTTTGCCACATACCTATTAACTTCTCACAACAAAAATGAAGGTTATATATAGAATCAATAGAGGATGAAGTAACTTGCTCAGTCATTTTGTTTCTTTCCTCATCTATGCTCCAGTCAGCTATATTTTGTAACTTTTCATCTTTTTCAGTGTCCCTGTTTCACCTCCCATTAGTTTTCTGTGCATTTTCTCCTTTTAAAATATCATTATTTCTCTTCTCAAACCATCTTCTTCAATATGTTTCTTTTCCAGTTGGGCTAGTCTCCCTTACCTGATTTTTGTTTAGTATTTTCTCACTTTGTTCTTCTACCAGTTTCTCTCCCTTTATTCCTCCTTTCACCAGTTCCCTCTTCCCTATGCCCATTCTTCTCTGGTCTTCACTTCATTAGGCCTCATTCTTCTTCAATTCCCTTTCCTGCAATCCTCCTCTTCTTCTTAGAGGCAACTTTCCCTGACACCTCCTTTGGTCTTTTCACCATTCCTGGCCTCCAAAGTCACACTTGAGTTCTACCCTCTCTGGTCCTTCTCCTTAATCAAATCAATCATAGCTCCCTCCAGTGCAAGTCCTCGATGTACCGGTATGTGTGTGTGTCTCTCTCTCCTTTCCCTTTTTCCTCCAGGTCTGTCTGAGGTCATTATAATGCTTCCTCCACTTATAAAACTCCTCCTCACCCTCACTGTGTCAGGGTGAGCAATCAGACAATTCACATGATTTAAGTTAAGCACGTGTTTAAGCCTTTGTAAAAACAGGTCCTCAATGAGGAAAGGGTTTCATATCCTGAGTCCTTCCACATGTACTTTCACATAGCATATTCCATATACAGATACACTTTACAAATAAAATTGCACCTAACTTCCTAATGCACACATACACAACTCCAGCAGAACATTGAGAGATCACTTACTGAATGGAAAATTCTATGTATTTTATATACACACTACCAATGGAACAATGGTATACCATCAGTTTACAAAAAGACAGTGGCCAGATTTTTAAAGGTATTTAGGAGTTGCTGCACTCAGCATTGCAATGCAGTTAGGACCTAACTCTCATTTTCAAAAGTGATTGAGACACTTAAAAGCCACTACCTAAATCACTTTTGAAAATGAGATTTAGCTCCTAAAAACAGTTAGGCATCACAATATTGAGTGCAGCAATACCTAAATACCTTTACAAATTTGGGCCAGTGTGCTTTGCATGAAGTACTTTAAAAAATCATAACTCAGCCAAATTAAAATCACTTTTCACTGTTCCACAAGAAAAAAATTGCAGCAGGGGATAACGTCCTTGCCAAATTTCAAGCTTTTTTATCACTCTGACTGAGGTGATAGAGCTTAAAAAAGAAAAGAAAATCATTTTTTAAAAATGACGTGTATTTTTCCACTCTTTTTCTATTTCTACAAATTTTTCCTCAAGTTCCAAGAAAACTTACTTCCAAAATGAAAACAAAAGTGTCAAATTTCAGCTGGGAAAGGAGACATTTTATAAAACTATTCCTCTGAATGTGACCTTTTACAATGTAAAGGCGACTACAACCTCCTTATCTATAAGTATTGCTACATGCTCTGCCTATAATGCGAGAATATATACTATAGAGCTAAAGCACAGTATATATTATAAAGTTTCCAAATAAAGTACAAAACCCTCAGTCTTTTTCAAGTCTGAAAATATGCCATCTCTATACTAAACCCACTAATTTATCCATAAAGGAAAAATTCAGCAGAGTATATATGCACCAAAATGACACTTTAAAAAATATAAAACAAAACATATCAAATGCTTATTTTGCTTTACCTTGTAAATTCCAGCACATTTAGCAATTCATATCTTTCCTCATGGCCAAGCTGGAAAAAAAGACATATTTTTGTTAGTGAGTTTTAAGCTTTAAAAAAAAAAAAAAAATAGACTAGTAATTACTTTTTGGCATAAACCTACCGGACTAAATTGTATTAAATATGTAAACTATTTAATATCAATGCCAAAATATTAATAATACATAGTAACATAATTTTAATGTACTTACAGAGTCTATAATTACTGAGTCAGGTGTCCTTCCAGTGAATACAAAACGAAGATGCTTGGCTGCTCTGACCAATGCTCCTTCATCTGCAACAAACCAATTTCCATTGTTTTTTTTATAGATTGAGAAACTATCAAGAAAAAGAATTTTCAAGTTTTAAATACCTTTTAAATATTGTAGGATAAATAACACAGAGACAGGCAGATTTGTACCTGTTCAAATTTTCCAATTATTCTTTTACCTGCTCCTCATCAATAAATAAATAAATTTAGAAGGTCTTCCTTCTTCACTGCTCAAAGTTTCTTTGTTTATTACTCTTGAAAAAAGTTCAGTATCTCAGCTATTTCTGAGTCATTGTAAATTACCCGCATTTAACAGCAGTCCTACTGTACTTTCCTCCCTTTCTTTTTCATTTTATATATTTGTAGAATCCCTTATTACCTTTGACTAGCATTAATTCTTTTTGCTTTTCTGACACCCTTATTTTTTCCTCCTCAAACCATAACGGACTCTAAAAATTCTTGTTTAGGTGCCTCCTGGGTTTCCCATTTTGAGTACAGGTTTTCTCTTTTTCTCACATATTTGAGTAGCCTCTACTGGCATCACACTGGCCAATTCCTATTAATTGTCATCTTCTTTTCAGAGGATCTGTAGTCTGTTCCTACTTAATTATAGTGCTTTTCAAGATTTCTTACTGAATTTGAAAACTTTCCTCCACTAAACCCTACTCACTAAATTTCTTGTTTCCCCAAAAATTTGCTTTACTGAAATTTAAATCTAACATTGGGACAATGCTGCAATTCTCTGATCCCATTCCTTACTACTATATAAGGAGTGAAAGTATTATTATTCATTTACATTTATAAAACTGAAGTAGCTCATAGTCAATATTTCTAAACTTCCCTAATATTCTCGCATTCTCTGGAAAGTTGTCCCCTTTTGGTGTTTTAGTTTCATACAAGAAATTGACACTACCAGTCTACCTGTGCTGGAGTCCTCTTGCCTCTTAGAAGGCCCACTGAAAACATGAAACTACTTTTTGCTGGGTACACCTTAGAAGCTGATCCATTAACTGCTGCACTGCTTCAAAGGAGGCAACAAAACACATCAGAGGTAGCACAGGAAAAAAGATTTTCATTTCATAGGGGAATTATTTTCCTTTAGGTTGAAAGAGCAACCTCCAAAGAGAAATAACCAAAGCCATAGCTGAAAATTTTACCCCGGTATCTAAGGGTATGTCTACACTCTATCTGGAAGTGTGCCACCCCATTACCTATTGTTAATTTAATCCATTTTAACTTTTAACTTCAGTGTACAAATCACTGAATCATAGAATCACAGAACTGGAAGGGACCTCAAGAGGTCAGCTAGTCCAGTCCCCTGCACTCATGGCAGGACTAAGTACTATCTAGACCATTCCTGACAGGTGTCTGTCTAACCTGCTCTTAAAAATTTTCAATGATGGAGATTCCACAACCTCCCTAGGCAATTTATTTCAGCGCCTAACCACCCTGACAGTTAGGAAGTTTTTCCTAATGTCCAACCTGAACCCATTGCTTCTTCTCCTATCCTCAGAGGTTAAGAAAAACAATTTTTCTTCCTCCTCCTTGTAACAACCTTTTACATACTTGAAAACTGTTATCATGTCCCCTCTCAGTCTTTTCTTTTCCGGACTAAACAAACCCAATTTTTTCAATCTTCCCTCATAGGTCATGTTTTCTAGACCTTTAATCATTTTTGTCACTCTTCTCTGGACTCTCACAAATTTGTCCACATCCTTCCTGAAATGTGGCACCCAGAATTGGACACAATACTCCAGTTGAGGCTTAATCAGTGTGGAGTAGAGTGGAAGAATTACTTCTCGTATCTTGTTTACAACACTCCTGCTAATATATCCCAGAAGGATGTTCGCTTTTTTTTGCAACAGCGTTATACTGTTGACTCAATGAGTCGCTTTTCTGCTGCTCAAGCTGATGAGCCATAGCACTGTGATAAAAATGTCAGTCTTCTGCTTCAAGACTGGCACTTATTTAAAGAGCCATAATAGCATAGTATGTAAGAAACTACACAGGTAACTGCGAGTAATAAGACTATATACATATCACATGTTCTTTATTTCATCACAATGAATCAGAAAATGATGTCTATATGAGGCCTAGAAAAATGGGACCTCAAATCTGACTGGTGGGCCTAAGTACTGTTTTAATACAAATAGATAACAAATATATTTCATTAAAAACTTTGTCATACAAAATGTTCATACTGATTTTTGCAAGAATCTATTTGAAAAAAATGTATGAAGTGTGGTTTACTGGTGTTTTAAATATTGTCTTTTCTAGTTCTTTGTTGATGTTTTGGCTGATCATCAGAATCGTTGTCCTACTTAAGAGGTTTTATTTTCCTTCCTGATGATTACTACATAGTGTTATTTTCTTTTGTGATATTTTGTTAAGTTAATGCCATTGTTATGAAGCATCAGAGAGAGCCATAAACAGGGGTGTTAGCTTGTCTAACTGAACACATGCCTTTGAATTTTATTTGTATTACTCAACCCATTCAACTTTTCACAACACAGCAGTTTAGGTGTTGCAATATAGATAACAAACCAACCTTTATTATTGTATAGGCTATGTGACATCTACAAATCCTCTCTAAGACATGGATTGGAAAAAAATCTAAAACAGTGTCTTTTATAGAAATAAAAATGTATGAGACAGATCTTAAATATCATTATTTTTGCACTTTTATTTAAATTTCTGGGCAAGGGGTAGACGTAGGGGTAATTCATCAAGTTCTGAATTAACATTATTGTTGAGTGGATTGAATATTTTACAATTTATATATAATTATTTAGCTCTTACCTGGAGATGCTGCTTGATATATAATCTTATCACCTTCTCTTTCTGGAACAGCTGTATGACACACTGCCATCATTGTTA
The DNA here is from genome assembly GCF_002925995.2 of Terrapene triunguis. Lineage (NCBI taxonomy): Eukaryota > Metazoa > Chordata > Testudines > Emydidae > Terrapene > Terrapene triunguis. The sequence goes on along the minus strand of NW_020664417.1, from coordinate 59,228,170 downwards.
GAAACTCGCAAATTATAGGTGCAGTTGGCTAGTCCAAAAACAGGGTAAAAAGTAACAATTAATCTGTGCACTATTAAAATGTGTTAGTACATATTGGCAAATATTAATTCAGGGGAAAATCTCCTTTCCTGATTACAAGTATATGCATTTTTAAAATTTCCACATTCTTTTGGTTGATGACATTGTACATAAACCATTTTCAACATTCACCTGATTTGCTTCAAGTACATTCCAACCGCTGCTATACTTTCCTTTTGTATAGTCAGTGCAGATATTGATGCCTATAGTTAAGGCTGCCCAAGTGTAATGGGGTGTTCACCTCACACTAGCCTAGAAGAGGTCAATGAGGCTGAGAAGGGGCCAATTAACTGGATAGAGGAAGGAAATTATGTAACCTCAGTAACCCCTGAATGAAGATGGAGCCCAGCTGAGAAGGAACAGACAGGGCTAGTATAAAGCCAGGAAGCTGACAGCAGAAAGGGAAAGGGGCTGCAGTAAGGGAGCCAGTAGCCGCTCTGGACAGCACAAAGGAATGTAAGTAAACCTAAAGGGAGAGGGTGCAGGAAAAGGCTCAGGGAAATGGCAGCAAGGCTTAAGACACTGCAAGCTTTGGCTGCTGATTAGAGGATTCCTGAGCTGGAACCCAGAGTAGAGGATGGGCTTGGGTTCCCCTACCGGCCACTTGGGAAGTGGCACCATCTGGGCAGTGAATGGGAAGACTACCTGAGACAGTTTGTATGGAAAGACTAGGATACCCCCGAAGTGGGAAAAACACATAGTGACCTATCCGAAGGGCCAAGTCACGAAGAGAGAGTAACCTAAGTCAGAGAGAGAGAGAGAGGCGGCAGGACTTACAATGAGCAGCAGAAGGTGATGTCAGACCTGAAAAGAGCTAATTCCCAGAGCAGCCAGGAGGAGTTGCCATAGCAAAGTGTGAACCCTGTGACACCAATACTTTCCATAATACAACACTGTGATCAGTTGTTTATAATTTTGCCTATCCATGCCATATCTAATTCAGACTGATTTACTTTGGAAATTTTCTGCAAAAATGGTTCAGCCATTTCTCAGAACAAGATTAGGAAAAAATAAGTTTTTTTCCCCAAATTAACAAAATTCATGCAAATGTTTTGTTGAGACGCTCGAATGCCTCCATACTTTGAAGATGGGACTTGAAATTCGGCCACTTAGTGTCAGGTACTAAAACATTAACATCAATTAACAGCTCAACTGGAAATGTACATAAATCATGTAACTAGACACATTAGATATTGACAAAAGTTTAATGGCATACTAAAATGTTTTATTCAGTAATGTGTGGATGGTTAACATGTATTGTGAAGTGAATTCTCTTTTAATATTGTCTGCACACAATATTTTTTATTTTACTGTGGCACTATCACTGCCCATGCTGTACTTTTTCTGTGGGCATATGATTTCAGGTTCCAGTCCAGTCAATTCAACACCTTTCCTGAACACTTTAAAGAAATAGCTGCTGCATTTTCTGTTAAAACTTGTACCCAATCCCACACAAAGGGCAGACTGAAGCAAAGTCATTCAGATGGCTTTTAGTGTGACAGTCTAAACAAAAATAATTCAATTTTTTTTTTTTACTCAGCACTTATATAGTTCATCTGTAGAGCTCAAAGCATTTCAAATTGACAACAGGAAATCATCAATTTTAGAGATCCCCAAACACTTGCCAAAAACAATCATTTCCCAAAAGAATTCCTAAGACGTGGAATTGCCAATACTGAAAGTCACTCAGGGAAGATTCTTGTACTACTACAAATGAGAAACACAGAACTCTACTAAAAGTGAGGCACTTCAGCTGTAAAAAGAACAATTCCCCTAGACTGTATAGAATGATAAAACTGACAAAATGACAATTCAAGAAATAGTATTGAAGAAGGAATGGTATAACTATATGGTGTCACCAATCTCAGAAACCTCTTAAGTTTCACTTTCAAAATGGGATGGCTCCTGTCCTTCTTAGATTCAGAGCCCTGAATTCCTCTAGGAAAGAGGCACATATTTACTAGTTTCTGTTATAAGACCTGATCCAACAGAACACCTGAGCATGTGGTTAACTTTAAAAGTCCGTGAGTTGTTCTACTGAAGAAAATGTATATACCATCTCTCCCTCCAAGTATCATAAGGTAGGAAGGACTGCTACCCTGAAGACCCAAAAGAATACCACTCCAGGAGTCAAACAAAAACAAATATTATCCTAAGAGGAGAACAAAAGAAATGCTATAAAAACTAAGGCCTGGTCTACACTAGGCTTTTATGTCGAATTTAGCGCCGTTATATCGAATTAACCCTGCACCCGTCCACACCAGGAAGCCATTTAGTTCGACATAGAGCTCTCTTTAAATCGATTTCTGTAATCCTCCCCAACGAGAGGAGTAGCGCTAAATTCGAAATGGCCATATCGAATTAGGCTAGGTGTGGATGGAAATCGACGCTAATAGCTCCGGGAGCTATCCCACAGTGCACCACTGTGTTGACGCTCTGGACAGCAGTCCGAGCTCGGATGCTCTGACCAGCCACACCCCCGGGAAAATTTGAATTCATTTTCATTTTCCTGTCTGGGCAGTTTGAATCTCAGTTCCTCTTTGGACATCGAGGTGAGCTCAGCAGCAGTGGCAACGATGCAGAGCTCTCCAGCAGAGATGGCCGTGCAATCTAATAGAAAGAGGGCCCCAGCATGGACTGATCGAGAAGTCTTGGATCTCATTGCAGTGTGGGGCGATGAGTCCGTGCTTGCCGAGCTGCGCTCCAAAAGAAGGAATGCTAAGATCTACGAGAAGATCTCCAAAGCCATGGCAGAGAGAGGCTACAGCCGGGATGCAACGCAGTGCCGCATGAAAATCAAGGAGCTGAGACAAGGCTACCAAAAAACCAAAGAGGCTAACGGACGATCCGGATCCCAGCCCCACACATCCCGTTTCTACGAGGCACTGCATTCCATCCTGGGAGCGGCCGCCACCACTACCCCACCCATGACCGTGGACTCCGAGGATGGGATATTGTCCGCGGCCGGTTCCTCGTCGGACATGTTAGCGGACGGGGAAGATGAAGAAGGAGATGAGGAGGACGAGGCAGTCGACAGCGCTGGCACCGCTGATTTCCCCGACAGCAAGGAGCTCTTCATCACCCTTACCGAGATCCCGTACTTACCCCGGACACAGAATCAGGGGAAGGATCAAGCAGTAAGTGCTGTAAACATGTAAACATTTATTTAAAACAGAACGGTAATATTTATACTATTAACAATGTATATTTATAAAAGTGCTGTAAACTAGTAAAAAAATAATCAGGTACAAAACAGGAATATTTACAAAGGTAACAAATGGGTTTTCATGATTTCTCTGTCTTAGGCTCTTCTCAATTTAGTCCCAAGAATTTTAAAAAATTTTCACAATGTCCCTTACTACATGATTCCGAGGCCCAAGACGCTCCACTCCATAGTCCCAGTGCACCTAGGCGAAAATCCGGTCAATGTGGCCGGGGATTGACGAGAAATCCTCGTAGGAGAACTCCTCGTAGGTCTCGTGGAGGTAGATCTCAAGCCTGTTTATGAGGTTCCGGGGTAGGGCGATCTTAGTGGGCCCTCCGTGGTAGCAGACATGTCCCCTCCACGCCACAATCAAGTACTCGGGGATCATGGCCCGACATAGCATGGCGGCATACGGACCCGGTTTCTGCATGCTTTCCCGCAGCATGCGTTCTTTCTGGGTGTCCGGGATCCTCAGGAGGGTGATGTCGCTCATGACGCCCTGCTTTGAATTAGGGAGGGGAATGTTAGTATTGGGACTGCTTTACAGCCACGCGGTGGAGGGAGAGGGGCAGCATACAGGGATCTTTCCCTGGGACAGCCGCGAGGGGGTGGGACAGGGGCAGAGTTGATGCTGTCCTGATTGCTGGCAGCAGAGACTGGCATTGCTTTCAATGTGAAAGGAGGCCAGTGCTACTGCTGGAGTTTTAAGCAGCCACAAGTCTACGGCTTACCATTATTGCCCGCTCCAGAAGTTCAGGTCTCCAGCCACAGTTCTCTGATCACTCCAAGACCACCGCAAGTCCACAGGCACTGAAGGCGACGGCCGAAAATTCGACCTTGTCCTGAGTGCGCATGTGAGAGGTGCAGTGCATGGTCTTGTTCACAGAGAAAGACTAGGTTCTTTGTATACAATTTCATTTATCTGTCTCAGGAATTCACTCCCTTTTTACAATTCACACAGACACATCTGCGACTGTCTCCCAACCCAGCCTGTCAGCACACTCCCAGAGGCTAGCGCAGATTAAGCGGAGGAAGAAGAAGACGCGTGAAGACATGTTCTCAGAACTAATGGGCTGCTCCCGAGCCCAGGCAGCCCAGCAGACACAGTGGAGGGAGAACTTGTCACAAATGCACCGAGCAGTCATGGAACGGGAGGAGAGGTGGCGTCAGGAGGACCAACAGGCTACTGAAAAGCTGCTTGGACTAATGAGGGAGCAAACGGACACGCTCCGGCGCCTTGTGGATGTTCTGCAAGACCGGAGGCAGGAGGACAGAGCCCCGCTGCAGTCTATCTGTAACCGCCCTCACCCGCCACCAAGTCCCACACCACCCTCACCTAAAGTCCAAAGAAGGAGGGGCGGCAAGGGACGTTAAAACTTTCAGTCAACCCCTGCAGACTGCTCTAGCACTAGAAGGCTGACATTCCCCAAAATTTCATAAGTCCTTTCCTACCCACCTCACACAAGCCCCCGTCCAAGTTTCACCCCCCACGTTCCATGTCTGGTTCGCAATAAAATGTTTGTTTCTGTTCATTGCTGTTTCAGTCAGGTTCTTTTGAGGGAGAGTCTGTCTGGAGGGGGGAAGGGGATTGGTAATTGGACAGGACAGTGACCTTTAGCAGGGTACAGAGGCGGTGTCAGGTCCAGCATCAGGACAC
>NW_020664417.1:59142476-59223130 GCF_002925995.2 Terrapene triunguis | reverse complement strand
TTACAGATCTTATGCAGCGGTCCTTATCCTGGCTCACAGATCCACGCAGCAGGGGATCTGTAATCCTACCCCCCCTGCCAGAAAGTCACATAGCCGACACATACACACAGTCCCCCCCAGGAGTGCTGGCAGGCTCCATTGAAATAACCAGTCCACCAGTGCGGAGCCTGTCATTCCGGGAGTTTAGAAGCATCATTTGCATCAGAACACTAAACCCGCCCCCCGCCACAGTCTGCGTCCCCGGTTTAAAATATTCCCGCGAAAACAGCAATACAGACAACGGTGTTCATTAACAAAATAGAAATGATTTTATTTTTTGGGAAGGGGAAGGGGGTGAAGGGGGTATGTAACTGGAGAGGATAGTCCAAATGAACTGGGTAAAGAAACGGGGGGAGGTTCAGCTTTTCTGTCCACAAACTGAAAAGTCACTGGTTGCCCTGCTCACTCAGGAACCTAGCTTTCAAAGCCTCCCGGATGCACAGGGCGTCCCGCTGGGATCTTCTAATGGCCCGGCTGTCTGGCTGGACGTAATCAGCAGCCAGGCTATTTGCCTCTAGCTCCCACCCCGCCATAAAGGTCTCCCCCTTGCTCTCACACAGATTGTGGAGCACACAGCAAGCTGCAATAACGATGGGGATATTGGTTTCGCTGAGATCACAGCGAGTGAGTAAGCTTCTCCATCTCCCTTTGAGACGGCCAAAAGCACACTCCACCACCATTCTGCACTTGCTCAGCCGGTAGTTGAAGAGTTCTTTTTCTGTGTCCAGGGCGCCAGTATAGGGCTTCATGAGCCAGGGCATTAGCGGGTAGGCTGGGTCCCCGAGGATGACTGTAGGCATCTCCACATCCCCAAGAGTTATTTTGTGGTCTGGGAAGTAAATACCTTCCTGCAGCCGTCTAAACAGACCAGAGTTCCTGAACACGCGAGCGTCATGAACCTTGCCCGGCCATCCGACGTTGATGTTTGTAAACCGTCCCCGATGGTCCACCAGTGCTTGCAGCACCATTGAAAAGTAGCCCTTTCTATTGATGTACTGGCTGGCCTGGTGGTCCGGTCCCAGGATAGGGATGTGAGTCCCATCGATAGCCCCACCGCAGTTTGGGAATCCCATCGCGGCAAAGCCATCTATGATGACCTGCGCGTTTCCCAGGGTCACTACCTTTGGGAGCAGTACCTTCACGATTGCCTTGGCCACTTGCATGACAACAACCCCCACGGTAGATTTGCCCACACCAAAGTGGTTCGCAACCGACCGGTAGCTGTCCGGCGTTGCAAGCTTCCAGAGGGCTATGGCCACTCGCTTCTGGACAGTCAGGGCTGCTCGCATCCGGGTGTCACTGCGCTTCAGGGCAGGGGACAGCAACTCACAAAGTTCGAGGAAAGTCCCCTTCCGCATGCGAAAGTTTCGCAGCCACTGGGATTCATCCCAGACATGAAGCACTATACGGTCCCACCAGTCCGTGCTTGTGTCCCGGGCCCAGAATCGCCGTTCCACGATATCCACATGCCCCATTGCCACCGTGATGTCCTGGGCGCTGGGGCTCGTGGTTTCTGACAGCTCTGTGCTACTCTCCGACTTCAGGCCATCACGGCGGTGTCGTAGCCTCCTCGCCTGATTACTCTGCATCTGCCTCTGGGAAAGGTGTATGATAAGCTGCGAGGTGTTGAGAACGGCCACAACTGCAGCGATGGTCGCAGCGTGATCCATGATCGCAGTGCTGTGGCGTCCGCGCTCTCACTGACCAGAAAAGTGCGCGAACTGATTTCCCGCCGGCGCTTTCATGGAGGGAGGGAGGGAGGGAGGGCGTTAGTGACGGACGGATGACGACAAATTTTTTTTACCCAGAAGGCATTGGCGGCTTGACCCAGAATTCCGATGGGCAGCGGGGACTGCGGGAACTGTGGGATAGCTGCCCACAGTGCACCGCTTCCAATATCGACGCTCGCCCCGTTAGTGTGGACTCACAAAGTCGAATTACTGTCCTTAGTGTGTCCTTAGTGTGGACACACACGTTCGACTTTGCAATATCGATTCCACATATTCGATTTAAGTAAAATCGAATTACCCTCGTAGTGTAGACATAGCCTAAGAATAACTAACTAACAGCTTATCTATATGGAGTCTTAGTGTATGTCTACACTAGAACTGGAAGGTGTAAATTCCAGTTTGAGGAGACATATCCATGCTATCTCTGATCAAGCTAGCATGCTAAAAACAGAAGTGTAGCCATGACAGCAAAAGTGACAGCACAGGCTAGCTGCTCTGGTACAGACTTAGGGTGGTTAGCCCCTGCTGCTGTAGTGGCAGCGGCTATGCTTCTATTGTTAAGAGTGCTAGTTCCATCCGAATTAGTCCACGTGTATCTCCTCAAACTGGAATTTACATCTTCCAACACTTGTGTAGACATACTTTTAGTTCAGGGTAAGCCAGAGTATGACTCTACAACGCACTAGCTTGCCATGAACTAACTAGCCATGTTCACTCTGCTACTAATACTGCTTTGAGGTCACACACTACAGACCTTTTAGGGCATGGCTACACTGGAAACTTCAAAGTGCTCCCGCAGCAGCGCTTTGAAGTGCGAGTGTGGTCGTGCGCAAGCGCTGGGAGAGCTCCTGGTAATCCACCTCCGCGAGGGGATTAGCTCTCAGCGCTCGGAGCCTGTTTACACTAGCGCTTTAAAGCACTCTGACTTGCTGTGCTCAGGAGGGTGATTTTTCACACCCCTGAGCCAGCAAGTCAGGGCGCTATAAAATGTAAGTGTAGCCAAGCCCTTATTGTGCGGTAGCGGGGTCTACATGGCCAGTTAGTGTGTGTCGAGCTAGTGCACTGTAGATTCACATCCCAGTTTGCTACGCACGAAGTCTCTGTGTAGGCAAGTCCTAAGTAATAATGACTATGCTAACATCTAACTATTTACACAAGAAAGGCTGCTAGTGAGCACGAGGCACCACTAGGACCTCCAACTTTAGTTATGGGCAGTGAGAAGGAACTGAGAATGGGACAGAATGACCACACCCTTTATATCTCCATTTGGAGGCAGGAGGTCACTAAAGGTGCATGCACCAATCCAATGGGTACTCCTCACCAGAAGTCTCCAACTCGAATACACTGGGCACACACTCACCAGCAATGGAATAAATATGTGTACAAGATATCTCAAAGAACAAATTTCCATGGCTAACAAGTACAAAACTTTATCATGAATGGAAAGCTGGGCTATTATTTACACAGAATATAGGTGGGTTTCATATAAGTACAACATTTAATTTCCTTTAAAGGATACTCTCGTTTTGTTTTATTGACATCATTCTTTTCATCTTGTAAAATAACAGAATTTTTTTTCTATATCACTTACATGATTGCTTTGGAGATTCTCCAGCAGTGATGGATCACTAAATGGTTTCTCTTCTCCAGTCTGTGAGCCCTGACTAAGAAAAATGAAGTAGAGAAGTAAGAAGAGAAACATTAGTATTTTCTTAATCATTCATTTGAAAATCACCAATGGCCACACACTAAAGCCAAACAATTTTTTTTCTTTATTTCTAACCATGACATTATAATGTTAACTGACAAATGTACACATACACAGAGTAACTGAACTGAACCCAATATTTGTTGGATAACTTTGAAATCTGAACTCTCTTGATATATAAAATTACAACACAGAGGCCACTAAGAGTTTGGCCACTGGCTTCACTAGATGCTGCAACAGGGACACAGTAAAAATTAATCCCAAATAAAATTATAGGTTCCAATCCTGCATTCTGTTCTCCACAGGAGGCACCATATGCCCAGGTGGAGACCCATTGAAGTCACAGAGACTCTACATAGGTGCAGGGGTTTGCCCACACTGAGCAGATGGCAGGATGAGGCCCCATTGTTTATTTTTGTAAGTGAAATTATACTATATTTACTTTTAATAATGAAACATTTGAGAGTGTCCAGCATAAGCTACAAAAAAAGATGATAAAATACAGCATTTGTATTAGAGTTTAGTTCATCATACACAAATTTCCAAATTATACCACCATTACAATACACTTATAATATGCCAGAGTTCTCGAATGTGTCCCCTCTAACATTCATAGTCTCTGTAGTAGAGAAAGAGGCTGAAGCCTGTGGCCTGGTATAAGGGCTGAGACCTGAACAAAAGTCAGGCTATGAGCAAAAGTCAGGCCCTGCTACAAATCAAACACCTACTTGCAAGTTCACTGACCACTACATGAACTTGGCAAAAACATGGCTGGCATTGCTAAAATACAGGCACTCCTAAGAAGTACTAGGCACAAGGTATTCACATAAACACATTCCAGAAGGGTTGTACAAAAACACCACGATACATGTTATGATACAAACACACTCCCCGTAGATGGCACATGGATGCACTGACCCCTCATGAAGATAAGGTCAGGATGACAGGATAATGGATGGAGATGTTTTGTTCGAGCCAACAGGTACAAGGTGGAGGGTGGTAACTAACTACGTCAGAAGGGTAATACATAACTTGTTTGCGTCCGTGTATAAAAGAGGGGTTACAAAAACTTACAAAAACAGAAGAACCATCTTTGTCTGGCCTAGGGGACAGTGGAAAGTCCTGACGCTGACTGAGATGGTCCATTCTCAGGGGCATGTGTGTATTAGTGTCTCTATAGAGTCCATGGCGTACTAATAATGTGCTTTGTCAGCAATAAACCTGGCCAAGCACCTTCTCCACTGAACCAAGTCTGTCGTGCTTCTGGATAGTATACCAAGGTCTGCTGACTGAACCAGCTATCTGCTGGGCTGGTACAGCACATGGAGAGAGAAAACAGACACACATACGCCAAGTGACAACAGCCTTCTCAAGGACATCCCCCACTTAGGTCTCATGCCTCTTTCTTGGGGCAGAATCCTGCAATTTGCTCCCTCCAGACTGGGGTCTTAGGCTGCAGTCTCCTGCAATTCACTGTGATCGCCTCAGCAGATCTGACTTCAATTCAACACCTCCAGTTCTGTTCTCTTAGTGGCTATGACAGAGTTATTTGGTGACCAGCCAGCTTTCATAAAGCTGTTTATTCAAAACAAAAGCAATTCAGAGAAAACATTTATGCCTAGCTTACTAGGTGGTCACCCATCTTCCACACAGAGGGATAGCTCAGTGGTTTGAGCATTGGCCTGCTAAACCCTGGGTTGTGAGTTCAGTCCTTGAGGGGGCCACTTAGGAATCTAGGGCAAAATCAGTACTTGGTCCTGCTAGTGAAGGCAGGGGGCTGGACTTGATGACCTTTCAGGGTCCCTTCCAGCTCTATGAGATAGGTATATCTCCATGAATATATATATAACCTGATGGGCCACATGCAGCAACCTTGGGGTCCCGGACGTGGGGGAGAGTCACTTCGGACCTTGCAAAAACCAACAGTCATGTCGTGAATGAAGACCAACCTGCCCTGGGACAGAGGGTGACAGGCCGAAATAGCAACCAAATGGATCTTAATCAGCTACACGCCCTGGAGCTTGAGATGCAGAAGACAGTCCAAGATTGCCAGCAGTGAGGCCTGTTTGGGCCGGATGCCCTAGTCTGAGGCCCAGCACATGAACCTTTTCCATTTGGCCAGGTAGGTTGCTCTGGTGGAGGGCTTTCTGCTACCCAACAAAAACTACTGGACACGAGCTGAGCACTCCTGTCCATACACATGCAGCCAGTTAGGTGCAACGCCGCCAAGTACGGTTGCAGAAGACCGTTGCGGTTCTGGGACAGCAGATCCTGCTAGAGAGGCAGCTGCAGCGGGGCGGCCACCAAAAGGTCCAGCCACGTGCCGAACCAGCGCTGGCAAGGCCAAGCCGGGGCTATCAGGATTACCTTTGCCTTGTGCTGTTTGATCTTCACGTGGACTCTGTGAACTAAGGGCACTGGTGGGAAGTCATGCATCAGAACCCCCGACCACGGGAGCAAAAAGGCATCTGACAGGGAGCCCCTGTCTATCCCCCGAATCGAGCAGAACATGTGGCGTTTCCTGTTCTGACAGGACACGAACAAGTCCACCCGTGAATTTCCCCATCTTTGGAAGATCACTGACCACCTCCGGATGGAGCGACCACTCATGGCGAGAAGAGACGGTGCTGCTAAGACAATCTGCTAACATGTTCCTGGCCCCGGGAAGGTGTTCAGCCACCAGATGAATGGCATGCTGCACACAGAAGTCCCAGAGATGGAGGGCTTCTTGGAAAAGAGCTGAAGACCTGGCTCTGTCCTGCTTGTTGATGTAAACATCGTGGCAGTATTCTCTGTCAGGACCTGTACCACTTGCCAAGCGGACCTCTTTGAGCTCTCTGACGTTTATGTGGAGAGAGCAATCATCCCACGACCAGCGGTCTTGCGTGCTGAGCTCGCCCAGGTGGGCTCCACAGCCCAGGTCCGAGGCATCGGAGACCAGTGTCAGGGACGGGGTCGGGACTGCGAAGAGAAGTCCCTCCAACACCGATCCGGGGTCCAACCACCATTCCAGGGACGACCATATGTGATCTGGCACCCTGAGTACCAGTCTAGATCGTGCCTATTGGGGATGTAAGCTGACACCAACCACGCTTGCAGTGGCTGGAGATGAAGCTGGGCATGACAGACCACTTAAGAATGCGCTACCATATGGTGCCTAACAACCTCAGGCAGGTGAGAGCGGTGGTGAGCAGGTGGCCCCTTACATGAGAGATCAGGTTCAACATGGCTTGGAAACAAGCCTCCAGAAGGAAGGCTCTGGCCCGCATGGAGTTGAGGACTGCCCCTATGAACTTTATCTGTTGCCCTGGTATTAGGGTTGATTTCTTTTAGTTTATTAACAGGCCTAGGTCGTGGCAGGTGGAACGTACCAGGTCAAGGCTCCTTTGTACTTGATCCCAAAATCTGCTCTTGATGAGCCAATCGTCAAGATACGGATAGACCTGGACCCCTCGATGCCTCAGGTAAGCGTCTACCGGCGCCATGCATTTCGTGAACATTCTCGGGGTTGACGAGAGACCAAAGGACAGCACCGTGAATTGGAAATGGCGCCAGCCCACCATCAAACGGAGGAACTGTCTGTGCCCTTGGAAGATGGAGATATGAAAGTATGCGTCTTTCAAGTCGAGGGCAGCATACCAGTCTCCAGGATCCAGAGAAAGAATGATGGAGGCCAGGGAGACCATGCAAAACTTCAACTTCTTGAGATATTTGTTGAGGCACCGCAGGTCCAGAATGGGTTTTAGGACCCCTTTTACTTTTGGGATTAGGAATAATTTAGTAATAGCAAATATTGACTCAGTAAAAATGTATCTAAAATTCAGTCTGCATGTATGAGTTTGAATACCAGTTCACATTATTTCTAAGCTTTGCATTTTTAAAGTATCACAGCTTACACAATACTAAATCATGAATTTTAAACAAAACAGATATTAAATTATCTTTAATGCTTACCAATCATCTGAAGAACTACTATAATCCTCAGGCTCAGGACAATGGCTGCACAAAAAGCAAAGGAAGGATAGAAATAGAAGGAAAGTATAATCACAGAAAGGCTAAAAAAAATCAGATCACATATAAAAGAAAAATTTATGAAGGAAATGAGTTACTAAAAGGGAAAAAGTTTTAGAGTACCTCAAAAGAATTGTTGTTAGTGCCAAAATATCAGGAAAACAGAAAGTGTTGCAATAAAATATTAGATGTATGTTGGGGCTCTGTAATACGCAATCAGGCTAAGTTAATTCATGCTTGATTTATCCTCATGCAGTGGCATCCAACAAACTGCCTGATCCAATGCCCATTTAAATCAATGGAAGATTCCCATTGATTTCATTGGGCTTCAGATGAGAACATAAGAATGGCCATACAGGGTCAGACCAAAGGTCCATCTAGCCCAGTATCCTGTCTTCGGACAGTGGCCAATACCAGGTGCCCCAGAGGGCATGAACAGAACAGGTAATCATCAAGTGATCTATCCTCTTGCCTATTCCCAGCCCTGTCGCCCATTCCCAGATTAGCCCATTACTGTGGTTAAAAAAACAACAACAGAAAATCTAAAATCAGAGAACCAAAAAGGTTTCCTACAGGACAAGATGTGTTAAACATATTAATTCAACAGATGCCAAGCCACTTATATAAATACAAAATGTAACTAAGGGTACGTCTTCACTACCCGCCGTATCGGCGGGTAGCAATCGATGTATCTGGGATCGATATATCACGTCTCGTTAAGACGTGATATATTGATCCCCGAACACGCTCACCGTCGACTCCAGAACTCCACCAGAGCGAGCGGTGGTAGCGCAGTCAACGGGGGAGCCACGGCCGTCGATCCCGCGCCGTGTGGACCCCAGGTAATTCGATCCAAAATACTTCGACTTCAGCTACGCTATTCACGTAGCTGAAGTTGCGTATCTTGGATCGATCCCCTCCCCCCAGTGTAGACCAGCCCTAAGTCAAAACAGAAACCAAGGGGAAGATCTTCAGCTGGTGTAAATTGTCATAGCTTCACTGAAGCCAATGTAGCCATGATAATTTATACCAGAGGAGGATCTGCTCCTAAGCTTGCAAACTGGTTTACACTAAGCAGTTCTGAATGAACATTACACCATAAAAGCACACATTTTGAAAATATTTGTAATTAAAGACATATTTGTACTGCAGTGTTCTGAAAATGTTGAACATCACAACTGGCTACAGGTTATGAAGGAATTCACCCATTTATGGCACAGGTGAAAAACTTATTTACCACATAATTAGTAACGTACTTTAAAGGAGCTGCAGAGATGGAGCAGTTTTATTTCTCTGCCCACCCCCACATGAAATCTGCTCTGAAAGAGGAAAGCAATCAAGAGACAAAATTCTCAGGGATGCTGCTCTCTGAGCTGTCCCTGTGTTATTTGGCTTTCTGCTCCCTGATGGAGAGTGAATCTTCCCAAAGGAGAAGCTCTGTTACAGATGTGCATGTCTCATGAAAGTGGGATGCATGGGTATTGGGAGGCAACAGGGATCAATTTATATCAAGGTAATTTAAATCACTGATTTAAAAAAAAAAAAAGAAAGATTGATTTAAACCAGGCTGAGCTATGAATAGCTATTATGAATGTGTGTGCTGTTGTAACTTTAAAATTTATAACAAACTAAATTGCAAATGCTGTTTAGTTGGTTGTTTTTTCACTACTCTTGGGTATCATATTTGAATTTACAAAACTGTTATAGGCCAAAACAAATAAAAACATAAATAAATAAATAAATAAATAAAAATGGAAAATCTAAAATTATGATCCTGCAAACACTTAACCAGGCACATACTTTTTACTCACATAAATAGTCTCATTGAAGTAAATGGGGCTCTCTCATGTGCTTAACACTAAGCAAATACATAAGCGTTTACAGAATCAGAAGTTAAGATTACATTTTTACTAAAAACTTCTTAGTGATACAAAATCTTTATTACTTCAAAATAAAATTACTTCACTGTTAACAATTAAAAGTTATTTACTTTAAATCACATTAATAAAGTTATTGTGAACTTTTTTTATATACACACACACAGAACAAAATTTTCAAAAAACAGAAGCCTAAAGTTAGGTTCCTAAAACCATATTTAGGCATGCCAGGGTGAAACTTTCTAAAGAATCAAAGTGATTTAAGAGCAAAAGTCTTATTGACTTTGAATTGCAAATTGATGGAGGAGAATAGCCTGGTAAAAGCATATGAACTTTCTTGACTTGGGCCAAAAGAAATCTGATGAGGTTCAACAAGGACAAGTGCAGAGTCCTGCATTTAGGACAGAACAATCCCATGCACTGCTACAGACTAGGGACCGAGTGGCTAGGCAGCAATTCTGCAGAAAAGGACCTAGGGGTTACAGTGGACGAGAAGCTGGATATGAGTCAACAGTGTGCCCTTGTAAGGCTAATGGCATTTTGGGCTGTATAAGTAGGGGCATTGCCAGCAGATCGAGGGACGTGATCATTCCCCTCTATTCAACATTGGTGAGGCCTCATCTGGAGTAGTGTGTCCAGTTTTGGGCCCCACACTACAAGAAGGATGTGGAAAAATTGGAAAGAGTCCAGTGGAGGACAACAAAAATGATTAGGGGGCTGGGGCACATGACTTATGAGGAGAGGCTGAGGGAACTAGGATTGTTTAGTCTGCAGAAGAGAAGAAGGAGGGGGGATTTGATAGCGGCTTTCAACTACCTGAAAGGGGGTTCCAAAGAAGATGGATCTAGACTGTTCTCAGTGGTACCAGATAACAGAACAAGGAGTAATGGTCTCAAGTTGCAGTGGGGGAGGTTTAGGTTGGCTATTAGGAAAAACTTTTTCACTAGGAGGGTTACCTAGGGAGGTGGTGGAATGGAATGGGTTACCTAGGGAGGTGGTGGAATCTCCTTCCTTAGAGGTTTTTAAGGTCAGGCTTGACAAAGCCCTGGCTGGGATGATTTAGTTGGGGATTGGTCCTGCTTTGAGCAGGGGGTTGGACTAGATGATCTCCTGAGGTCCCTTCTTACCCTGATATTCTATGATTCTATGAAGTTCAATATAATGGAAGGTGGAAGCAGCTGCACATGTGGCATGGGCTATTTGCTTATTAATTTTGTGTCTGAGTTTGTTTTGTTCTTACAAGAAGGATGCTAATGGGCTACTGGACTTGTCCTTTTCAGCAAAGTTGAGCACTTTCAGTGTGAAACTTCTTAGTCTGTATGTAAAATTTGAAATTCTACTAATTCCAGCTAGGAAATTAATTAAAGAAAGAAGTAGAAAATACAGTATCCCCGTTTCAATTTAAGACTACAACATAGGTAAATGTAAAGAAATAGCAGCATTCAAATAAAAAAAAGATTTACATTAAAATCAATTTAAATTCAAAACAGATTTTTTTTCATTAAAATATTATTTTTATGTATCTCAGAGAAGCAATCTGGACCCTGGATGAGCTTCAGTTGCAGATCATGCTGAGGATGCTTGCAAAGGCTTGATGGGGCATTTTCCTCCCCTGCCTCAGTCCTTTACTGGGAGCATTATCCCTACTCAGAGTAGATGATAAATCTGTCAGAGGAAGAGACAGGTCTGAGTCTACACTTGTACTCAATTCCCCTTCCTTATCCTGGGAATAGGTGCTGCCAGAGTTCCAGGGCACTCATTCATCTGGATGAGTTCCTAGAGGCAGAAGTTCTTTATAGGGTTTCCTATTCTGTCAGGACTTCCTAGCTGGAAACCTCTCTCTGCTCACCCCTTCTGAGTCTTAGCTGCCCCTGCAGATTAGGTAGAGAGGTCTGACAATGTGAGGTAGAGTTGGAGCTTTAACCTCTCCTGGTCTTGGACTGGGCTCAGCCAGACTGGATGCCTGCCAACAGACAGTCTGATGCATGTGGTACTCATGATTAGCAGACTGTGAGTGCCTCATATATGCTGCCAATGCAGCTGCACACTACAGTGTTTCACAGGGCTGCCTTATGGCCTCCAAGGTTTACTTTTCTCTTCTCTCCTCTAGCAGCAGGCTGCTTGTGTTCTCCACCTGCTGGAGACAGAAACAACTGGGCTCTGAACTGGCACCGAGAATTCTCTCTCAGAAGCTTAGCTGGCTGGTTTTTGCTCACATGCTCAGGGTCTAACTGATCACCATATGTGGCGTCAGGAAGGAATTTTCCCCCAGGTGAGACTGGCAAGGATTTGGATTTTTTTTTTTACCTTCCTCTGCAGCATGTGGGTGTGGGTCATTTCCCAGGATTATCTGGGTGTATTTTACTTTATCATTTCCCTGCCATTGTTGGGATCTCAGGCATTGGTGCGCCTTGGTCCCCTCTATTCTCTGCCTGTGGCCCATAATAGTCCAGTCTCCTGTGGGTAGTAATACTTTGGTCTAATTTCAGTTGCTGGGTTTAGTGTGTACATTCTGGGTGGTGTTGGTGGCCTGTGATATACAGGCGGTCAGACTAGATGATCTGGTGGTCCCTTCTGGTTTTAAATGCTGACTAACTGAATGCTCAGAGATTATGAGAGGCCTACATAAATGAGTGTTACATCATCACATGTTTTAGTGTATTATCTGCATCTGCTGGTTGGAAGAAACTATAACCCAAGAGTCTGAACTGGTATAAAAGATCAAAGGTAGAGGAGTAATTATAACTTGTGGATTCCTGGTTCAGTTTGAATATCTGGTGGATAGAAAACACATCCTTTTAACTTAGAAGCTGAGCAGATTTGATGTGAAAGTCACTGAGAGATAAACAGACTTAAAAGGATATTTTATCTGATTACCAATTTCCTGAGCCATCCATTTCCCTTCATTTCTTATCTCAAATTTCATTCATTCAGCCTAATTCATAAGGATTATAAGACTTTTGTTACTTTGCCTGAAATAGACTTCATAAGTAGAAGCTGTTTTGTGACTGCAGAAGTCCTGCAATTTGCCTCAGCTCCCACCATAGCTTCTCTTTACAGACAAAAATTGTTTGGAGAAAGGAGAAGACATTAGATGTTATTAGACTCAAGAAAAAAGTTATGGTTTAAGCTTAAATGTTTCTCTTTCTACCCCACTTATGAAAATACAGAGACAGACTCATTTATGTGTTACTGCTTCAGCTAGAACAGATTCAGTCACAGTATGGCTTGGGCTGAACACAGATTTCAACAAGGTACTGATGATCTTAAATTCCTTAAAGTCATAGGGCCTCCACTGTTTTATTCTTTTTAAGCTTAAGAAATTGGAGGCCCAGATCTTTTGCATCTTCACCAATTCTTGTGGCTGCTGGGAGGTGATTTGGTGTCAGGGCTACTTAAGCTTGTAACGGCCCTCTAGGACTGTTAAGTCAGTAGGTGTGGCTGAGTACACCATGCTTCAGGCCCATCCCCCTCTCACTCCATAGGCCAGGGAAATCTTCAGATGCTCTGTCAAGGCAACTTTTTGGTTCCTCTACACTACTGCTGGAGTGTGGGTAGTGTAGAGGAGCCAAAAAGTTGCCTTGATAGAGCATCTGAAGATTTCCCTGGCCTATGGAGTGAGAGGGGGACGGGCCTGAAGCATGCTGCACTCAGCCACACCTGCTGACTTAACAGCCCTAAATATAAAGTTGAATAACAAACACTGAATACATCGAGGCAATATTCACTTGAAACATTTTTCTCTACTCTTCTTGAATATCTAGGCACTTGACATTATCTGGCTAAGTTGGTAGTCCAAACCTGAGCTATTATTTTGTTCTTCTGTTTCTTTGCAAATTCCGAGTTTCCATCCCACAGTTACAAAAAAAAAAAAAAAAAAAAAAAAAGGTCATTCCCCACAGGTGCTGGACCAATTTTTATGGTGGGGGTGCTGAAAGCCACTGAACAAAACTGTAAACCCTGTGTGCGATGGAAACCACTTGAAACCGGGGGGTGCTGCTGCAATCCAGTACCCCTAGTTCCAGCACCTATGTCATTCCCACCAGCTCAGGGTGCAAAAGCAATTCTACCAAAAAAGGCACATTGTTCAAAGATCATTTCAGTAGGGAAACATTTACTGTCAAAGATATTTATTACAATAAGCCATAAAAATAAATTTTAATATAATGAAACATTGCATTTGTTGGACCCACATAACAAACCTATGTTAAAACAAACACACACACACATCTTTGGACTCATGTAACAGCAAAACCTAACACCAAAAAGAGATTCAAATTCTTGTTTATCCAGTGTGATAATACTGAACTGTTCATTTACACAAGTGTGCATGCACAGGAGCACATGTCTGTGTGAAATATAAAATGTGGGCCAAAACACTGTCATTTTCTGAAGCTGTGAGTAAAGATTCATCAATGAAGATATTAATAAGACTAACATAGAAACATCTGATGTGCTGAAACTCTTATGTAACTATAACAATTAACCTTCAGTCTTAAAATTTTATCAAGACTTGCATCTGAAGAAGTGAGGTTCTTACCCACGAAAGCTTATGCTCCCAATACTTCTGTTAGTCTTAAAGGTGCCACAGGACCCTCTGTTGCTTTTTACAGATTCAGACTAACACGGCCACCCCTCTGATCTTAATTTCTGTTTGTGAGAAAAGGTACTCTCTTTTATGTAGTGAATGGATAAAGAATGTCAGCCTCATAACCAACAACTCTTTTCGTAGCCACAAGAAAAAGGTCTTCTTAACTACATCCAGTGCCAGGAGGAAATTAAAAAAAAAAAAAAAGCAACTTTAATTTGATATAAAAAAGCCAAACACTTACCCATAAGCAATTCCTGCTATGGTGCACTTCTTAAATTGCATTACATTGCAAGTCAGGGTACCAGTTTTGTCAGAAAATATGTATTTGACCTAAATGAATTTTAAAACTCATTACATTACACTCAGTACATATTTCTATATTTAGTAATTCATAGCTGTTAACATACTAAACACTTTTAGCCTCTTCTGCAATGAACTTCTTCACTCAGTTTATTGATTATAAAAATATTTGGCATAGAACAGAAATCTTATGAATACATTCTTGATACCTAAAATTTCATATCTGCAAAAGATAAGACCATTAAGATGGATGTACAGATTGGGCTTGATTCAATACAGGGAGGTATACTTCACAATTCTATGCTCCATAGATTGCAGAAATTCCACTACTATGTGAGATCCATGGCATAGCTAGTATAATATCCCGTGTCTGACAGAGGCCAGTGCTTCCAGATAAACTTTAAACTTATTGTACTAATATGCTTATGAGGGAAGCTCATTTCTAAACCCAAAGCATCAATTAAAAATGTGTGAGAAAAGCCAGGCCAATCTCGCTCTCCTGTGTTCTCAGTGACCGCCTGCTGGATCCCTACAATGTGGAGGAGGAGGCTGCCTGATTCAAATGCAGAGGGGACAAGAGACAGATCTGTTGGGGGAGAGGGGAGAGAGAGACGGGTGGGAATGAATTGGAATAAGGAGCTTGGGAAGAGGGAAAGGAGAGAAACTTGGACGAGAGGCTGGGGGGGTGGAGAAGGAAAACTTGGACTGGGAGTTGCATGGGTGAGAGACAGGCATTAGTTGGATAGAGAGACTGGGACTTGGAGCTGGTGGGGGAGAGACTAGGACTGGAAGCCAGGGGTGGGGAAGACTGGGACTTGCTGGGAAAGAAGACTGGGAACCAGGGAAAGAAATGGGGGAAGACTGGGAGCCAGTACATGAGATCGGATGAGGAGCTGGAGTGGGGAGGCTGAGAAGCAGTGGTGCAGGGAAAGGGAGGCAAGAGGGCTGGGGCAACACATTTGACATGGAGCCATGGTATGGTGGGAGAACTAGGATTGCCTGGGCAAAGAGACTGGACTGAAAGTTGAGGGGATACTTACACTGGACAAAGAGCCACTGGAGATGGGGAACATGGGTGTGGTAGGCAACTGTAGACTCAAGGTGGGGGGAGAGAGACAAACCAGATGAGGACCTAAGGGGGTGGAAATGGGACTGGCTGGGCAAGGAGATTGGAGGCAAAGAGTTAGGAAGGAACTGGGAATGTCTGGGCAAAAGAGACTGGGACTGGAAGTAGGAGAAGATATTGGGACAGGGAGTCTGGAGGGCTGAGACTAGGATTTACTGGGCAAGAAGCCTGAGGAATGGAGATGTAGACTGGCAAGGTGAGGAGAATGGGATTGGGACAATGAGCCGGGGTAGAGAAGAGACAGGACTGGAACAGGGATAGGTTGGAAGGCAAGCAACAGAAGAGGGGCCAAATGGGGTGGGGAAATGGGCAGAAAAGTCTGTGCCCTCTAGAGATACTTCCCTCCAGAGCCTAGACTGGAACCCATGATTCCTATCTCATCATCACTCTGCTGTCAGCAAATATCTGTGAAACTGACTGGCAAAATGGGCCATATACCTCTGGTTCACACAGAGGATGGATGACAACCTACTACACCCTATCAGTAACTCTGTTAGCTCAGTAGTAGAGAGCAGTGTGGTGGATCCAAAGGTTCCCATAAGGGTGTATCAATAGGATGCATCCGCATAATTCAATTTGTTTTTTTTCACTTTCGTTTTTTAAAAGCTCAGAAATTACATATACAAAAAACTATATTAAAAGAATATTATCCAGCTAGCAAAATCAAGCACTCAAATGTATGCATTATGATGCAGTGTTTAATTTAATGATTGCGTATATTTTTCCACAGGACCTCTGCCTCATTCAATACACAGGACGGCACTGCTCTGCGGATGAATGAGGGTTGTGTAGTTGAAAGACAATATTGTCTGTAGGACTCCCCCTTCATTTGTTGCAGAAATTGAAGGTATGTAATGAATGAGGCAGAGGATTGCAGGAAGAAAAAGGATGATCTTATGATTAAGATGGCTGAATGCTGCCTTGGAAAATTGGATTCTATCCCTGCCTCTGCCACAGAGTTCCTATGTGATGCTGGTCAAGCCATTTAAACCAAACTTTTCACAGGTAGCCACTAATTGAGTATTCCTTATTTTCTTGGTGTCTCATTTGAGACCCTGGAGGCTGATTTGCAGAAGAACTCACATGTGCAGTTGATGTCTTGGGAGCTGTGCTTTGAACATATAAAGTGCTATATACTTCAAAATAATCTGAAAAATCAGATCCTAGTGGTCTCAAATTGGGTATCCAAAATTAATGGATACTTTTGACCTTAATCTCTCTGTGCCTCAGTTCCCCACCTGTAAAATGGGGATAACAATACCCCCTTATCTCACAGGGGTGTTGTGAAAATAAATTCATTAATGTTTGTGAAGTACCAATATACCACAGTAATGAGCGCAAAAGAAAGGGCCACGAGGACATCAATAATTCTGTCTTCAGAGGAGGATTTCAATAGAGTGCAGTAAAAAAGGCATGGACCACACATTGAACAACAAGGTTAAAAAAATAATTAATAGTCGCTCATTAAGCAAGCAATGTCTGTTCTGTCCACTGAATGAGGCAGGGTTCTGTGGAAAAAACAGTCATGTGATCATGAAAGTAAAGACTGTATCATAATGCATATTGTAGCAGGGGACTGAATTAAAATTGCATTGGCACGGACTGTGGAATTTCTTAACTTTTGAGCACTTGAAATAGAAAACTTAATAATCTTCTTGTAATGTAGTTGTGTGTGTGTATGATACACATACATGTGCATATTTAAAACTGGAGCTAAAATTCCTTTGTCTAAATAAGAACATATACATTTATATGAAAAACTGTATGCCTAATAATTTAATACATGCTTAAATAATTACTATGCAGAATATATCTATTAAAAAAATCAAGACTGATAACATTTATGAAAGAATAAGACCACTCTCACATTAATAGTTCAAGTAAAAACCATTGCTCACAAATTCTAGAGTGAATCATTTCACACACTATTAAGTTACAGTAAGCAATTTGGTCTACCTGGCCAAGTTCTTCATTGAGATTGGATGTACGAGCCATGGAGGCAGTGTCTGTAGGTTCATAGTGCATGTCTATATCCTAAAGAAAGATAAGCAGTTAAAAGCTAGTTTTCCATAATTTTTTAAAGATAAATTACTTAGCTTCTTTACTGTTGTTACTTACATATATATATATATATATATATATATATATATATATATATAGGTGTGGCAGAATTCAGTTTTTTTATAATTTCAATGGATATCAATGTTTATTTTTAAGCATTTTTCCCTACTTTTATTGATTTAAATTCTCAATTGTGGGAAATTCTGGGAAGTGTTAAACAATGGGGGAGGTAGACAATATTTATTTAATGACAGTAGATGTTAAGACTCAAAAGGTTAAAGCTTTATAAACATTAAATCACAAATTGTCAACATCATATATCAAAACATACAAATCCCTAAATAAAACTCTAAAATTCTCATGCGGCATTTTTCTTACTTTGCTGATCTGTAAATTATTATTGATGGAAATATATTTGTCACCTAGTATGTATACAGTGAAATTGAAGTTTACTGACATTTAACAATAAATATCTAATCCTTCCAAGCCTAGAACTATAGTATCTGACCAAGGACAGATGTATTGAACCTGACTATAAATTAACTATGTTTATATCATCTATTTCAACTGAAAAACCTGCATATACAATCAGATTGGTACAAAGTCTTCTGAAACAGAAATATGTTTTCATCTTTTAACCTAATTTAATGACTTATACTAGACTTTAGAGAGTTTTTATTCAGATGATTTTAGTGATCAATATATGGGATAGTAACTGTATCAATATATCTAAAATGGGTACCACTGAAAATTTTAAAAATTACCATATTAGAGTATCGACTTTTCCGCTACATTTCTTAGATATAGAATGTATAACACAGCAAGGCATTTACACATTGTACTAAGGTAAATACACCTCTACCCCGATATAACGCGACCCGATATAACACGAATTCGGATATAACTCGGTAAAGCAGCGCTCCGGGGGGGGGGGCGGGACTGTGCACTCCGGTGGATCAAAGCAAGTTCGATATAACACGGTTTCACCTTTAACACAGTAAGATTTTTTGGCTCCTGAGGACAGCGTTATATCAGGGTAGAGGTGTATTCCCTGAGAAAAGATATATTGAAACGGAGTTTAGGTTGAGAGTACATATCAGTAACTTAGGGTAAAATATATTACAGGGATGTTATAATTATTAAAACCAAAAACCAAAACATTAACAACTAAAAAAATATCAGAGTTAAGTATAAACTTAAAAAAATTGAAACATATTAAAATATGGAAATGCCCTGTTAAGACTCCTAAATAATCTTAATTGTCCTGCACTGATTATGTGCAAAAGCCTTATGGTTATGTTTAAGGCATTTTAATGTTTGTAGTCTCATATTAGACTCAACTGATTTTTAAAGACACAGATTCTCTCTCTCTTTTTTTCCTCTCATGGTGTCACCACAATGGACTCAACCTTAACTCTGCCCTAACTAGGAATTTCCAAACTGTAACCTGTTTGGATTTCTTGTGTGTGTGCTGGTCATCACATTAACCATTTTGCTTAAATGTTTTAATTGCTTTCCCCAATCTCTGTCAGTTTTTGTCTTTCGGAGTTTGAGATATTCAAGGCGGCCACTGCATTTTGTCCTCTTTCCTTGTTGCACAATGCTTGTAACATTTTGGCACTAACATAAAATGAACCAACAGATATATAATAGTTGATGAATTACAAAAAAGTTTGTTGTTTTTTAATCTACATGCAAATCTCAAATATGCAACTGTACATACACATTAGATACATACATACGTGCACACATGCACGCACACATTTATTTTACACATCACATCTCACACACACAGATATATTTATTTTTACATATTTGACCAAGGAACAAGATCATGCAATTTGTGTGCCCACAGCAGGAATTTTTCTTTCAGTTCTGGGCACCTTATTTTCAAAAAGACTCAAACTAAAGGGAAGTCAGTGAAAAGAAACAAAATCATCAAGGGGCTGAACTTAAACAAATAAAAGTAAAACAGCAAAAGCCTATAGCTTGTTTAAGAGATTATTAAAAGGGGGCATAATGGTTTATTCATATTTGGAGGTAAGCACCAGATGGGAGAGAATTTATTCAGGGTGGTATCAGAATGCATAATCAGAAGAAAGTGAATCAAATTAAGAGAGAGAAAATTTAGGCTGAAATATTAGAAAAACTTCTTGAAAGAGATCTATCTATTAGACCATGGAATAGTTTTTTCAGAGGGTCTAATCAAAGTCCTATTGCCTGGAACATTTAAAAACTGGAAAGAACAAAACACTGGAAATGTGATGCAGAAAAAAATCCTGTGTCTGCAAGGAAGCCCTAAATGATCAAGTATATTTCAGGTTTCTATGATACTGTGATTAATATTGCATGCTTTAAAATGTGGACTTATGTTCAACAAAAAAGATTAAAGAAAAATTAAGAGAAAAAGATTTTTATTATAGAAATGAACTGCCTATCATGATTCACAAACAAGTGATAGTATTTGGTTTTAGAAATCAGTGTAAGCCACAATAAATGTCATATTTACCCAATTTATGAAATATGCCTGGATAAATTTAACAACTTCTAGTGTAACCAACAAACTGATTGGAATGAGATTATTGAAGAGAATGATAAAGGTCAAAAAATTCAGTCCAAAATTGTTAGCTCCACCATCTGTTAAAATAAAAGAAAGCACTTGTAAAATTAAACACTGTTTTGGTTAGGCAATCAACAGATAACATTTTCACAGCCACATTTGTTGGCTTTTTTATATACAGATAGAAGTTCTTTAGGTATTTTGAAACATTACTATAGTAATAACACTTCCTAATCCATATTGTGATCAAATGCAGTTTTAATTTACATAATTTTTCTCCAACTTTAAAGAGCAAAAAATCAGGTAATCTGCTTTTTAAGATATAGCCTTACATTTTTGCATGTGCTTTGTAAGGAAGATCAAACCAGTTTGAATCAAGTAAGAACCAACTGAACCTTTACTCCAGGGGTCTCAAACTGGGGGTTGGGACCCCTCAGGGGGTAGCAAGATTATTACATGGGGGGTGGGGGGGTCATGAGCTGTCAGCCTCCACCCCAAACCCCGGTTTGCCTCCAGCATTTATAATGGTGTTAAATATATACAAATGTGTTTTTAATTTATAAGGGGGGGTCACACTCAGAGGCTTGCTGTGTGAAAGGGGTCACCAGTACAAAAGTTTGAGAACTACTGCTTTACTCTAAATATGAACTTTCTAAATTTGAGAATTTTTTTTAAAAAGTGAGAATTGTGGGAGAGGAGAGAACACATCCTAATTCCTCCTCTACACATCCTCACTCCTCCAGTAGTTAAAGGTAAAGCAGCAAGATACTATAAGAAACAGTATCTTCATGGTTTTTACAGAATGCACAGAAGCATGATTTTACTGGAAATTTCACAAAGAAGCATGTTTACATGACATTTCAAAGTTGATTCCTAAATCAAACAGGTTTGGGTAGGCTTCCATAAACACACTTCTGGATACAAAGTCCAAACTTTGACTTGCATCCACCAGCAGTTCATTATCTATTTACATTATTAAAAAATCAACATGCCCAACCTCTTCCGCAATATAATTTGCTTATTTACATATATGCACACAGTCTAGAATAACAGTGTGAAATGTAACTAAGGGCTTGTCTTCACTACGGGATAAGTTGACCTAAGTTATGCTACTCCAGCTACGTGAATAATGTAGCTGGAGTTGACATAGCTTAGGTCAACTTAGCCCGGTGTCTTCACTGCATTGCATTGAAAGGAGATGCTCTCCAGTCTACTTCCCTTACCCTTCTCGGAGAGCTGGAGTACCAGGGTCAACCAGAGAGCACTCTGACATCAATTCTGTGGGTCTTTATTAGACCCACTAAATCGATTCCTGCTGAATCAATCTCCCCATAGTGAAGATGAGCCTTAACTGACTAACAGTTTTACACTACTTTTCCATTTAAACAGTTCCAATGATTAGCTATATTTAGACAAATACTAGAAATGAACTTTTAAAATTAATTTTCCAGAAGAATTTTTACAGATACCTAACATCACTTTTTACTCACCCATTTTATAATCATGCTCACCACTATGTCAGAGCTCCACAGCAGTGATCAGTCTCTTTGAATGCAAAAAATTTATTAATCTGTCTTTAACAGGCTAATGATGCAGTGTAGACACAGTAGCACAGGTAGCAGCAGCAGAGATACGGCTGCTCTGTGCAGCACACAAACCAACCTGAAAATGGTTGGTACATACTCGGCACAGCTCAGCCATGCCCCTGCTGCCACTGCCCATGCTACCGCGGCTACGCTACTATTTAAACTTGCACTAGCTCTTATTGCACTACCTTGAGTATGTGTACATGAGCAGGGGAATCACACCCATAATTCATAGTGCAGAGTAGCCTTATAAGACTTTAGGACCTCCATCTTTCTCAGAAGCAGCTGATACAAGTATTGTGCCAGAGGCAAGATGAATGTAAAATAACTCAAACCTCTTCAGAAACAAAGAGCAACTCTTCTTAGCCACTTATGTTGCAGTACAGTTGCTATGTCCTGAAAATTCATAGAATCCTCAGAAGTAGAGGAAGAAGTAGCAAGCAGAATAATCCAAAGTAGTATGAAGTGATGGCACAGACATCATAATCTGTTGTTGTTTCTCTGTTCTTCCTCCTTCTCAATTCCTGGAAAGTTCTCAAGAGAGTATTCCATTAATCAGCTAGATATTCTGGGGTGTTATGGAGATGGAAATCTGGATTCTATTTCAGTTCTAATGTGCATTCTTTGCAAAAAATCATCCTTTTACATAATCAGGGTCATGTGGCACTTTGGAGCTGCATGTTCCAGCCTACAAAAAGCTGACCATTCAAGCATACTATAGCTCCAGACAGCCAAAGAAGTAGTCTTGAATCAGGAAACTCAGAGCCAGAAAGTAACAGCGACCAAAAAAGGAAGAAGATCCTATTCACCTTTCCAGGATGTTTTATGAGTGGACAAGATTCACAGATCTGAGATCCAAAATCATGATTCATGGATCCTCTAGATATCATACTCATCTTGTAACTTGTCTTTGGAGCCAATGGAAGAGCTGTTTTGAGCAGCTCTGTCAAAAACATCCATACTGGGGAATGCATGAGACTATATTGGTCACAGGCCTTTGAACATTAGCTCAATGCTTGCTTGCTCACTTAAAACATACCTCACTTAAAACCAACGAAGTCTTTATTGATCAGAACAAGGGCTGCCTGGATCTAGATGACTTTCTGTAATATGTTCCTGGATTTGGAGAACTGCTTATGTACATCTCAGCTTAAAAACATTTTGAGCAGTTTATTCTCTTCTTCTTCTTCTTCAATACAACAGAGAAAGGAATCAAGGTTTTCCGTAAACCCAAACTCATCCTAAACATGAATAAATGGCTTCTTACTGAGTCAAGTCAAAACTTAAGAGCTTGGCTTCAATTTACGATCCTGCAGTTTCTTTATTGGTAAAGACAAACCTTAAGTGCTATACTTTGATTTCAGATCCAAGGACTTTGGATTCAAAGTCAGGTGCTTCAAAAGAAGAGGGGGAAGAAGAGGATGGCAACTGGCTAGGATGAATTGAAGTCTTGCTGCCTTGGTTTCCTTGCTGGGGTCAGCCATGCTAGATGCCTACTAAAGGAGAGTCTGGAGCTCATATGACTGAGCATCTACACACCACAGTGCATCACAAAGGCTTCCTTTAGATCTAGTTCCCTTGTTGACATCAGCTATCCTGACTCGTTGCTCATGGAATTGAAGGCTCAAAGGCTGTCAGTACTTCATACATGCTGCTAGGCCAGCTGTCCACTGAAATGTGTCATAGGGCTTCCTATAGACCTATTTCTTTCCTCTCTCCTCTAACAGCAGCCTGTTAAAGATCATACTCCCTACGTGATTGAGACAAACAACTGAAGGCTGAGATACAATCAGACCCTCATATGGAAGGGTATGATGTAACATAAAGCCACAATTTTACTTACTGGGGAAAGGGCACAAGGAAAGTAAATGTTAAGGGTCAGGAAGAGCTCAGCATGAGGGAGAGGGGGCAGAGAAGATTTAAAGTTGCTTCTTAACAGACCCTTGAAAGATGGTAGAGGCAAAAATACCAACTTCCCTTCCTGGGGTGAATTCACCATTCATTGAACTTAGCAAGAGGCTCAAATGGCCAATAAACACTTTACACCAGCTTTGATATATCTATAGTCAATATATATGGTAAATAAAGATGGATACTGTTATAAAATCAAAATGTAAATATACAAGATGAATGTTTTACTGTCCTATTTTTCAATTATGGAACTTATGCAAGTATCATTTGGACAACAAAATATTTAATACAATTATTTTAGTGCTTACAGTTTAGATTGAGATACCAGTCCCTTTGGCCATGCCTTCGATTCCATATAGCTGAACCAATAGAACAGATTAAAGACATGGCCATAAGAATGCAGAACAAAATCAAGATCTGAATATTTGTAATTCGTTCCACATTGGATAGTTTAAGAGGCGGGCTTGTTGAATTCTGTGAAACAAAAGAAAATTGTAAATATTAAGTATAAAATGAGGTACATGTGTAGTTCTCCAATATTTTCATACTATCCTGTTGTGTCTTTTTCTACACATTTCTCTGAAGAGATGAATTGCATAATATTGGTATAAACTGCATAATATGTATCCTGAGCATTATATCTGATCTTAGAGAACAATCGTAACAGCAGCTAGTAGTAAAATGTAACATTACAAAAAATCACCTCAGTACAGAAGAAACTTGCTTACAAACACTAAAGGTGGAGAAATCCATTTCAAATGACTGAACTTTGCAAATTGGAAAATGAATAAATGATAATGCCTCTCTAAACTGAATGCATTCATTTATTTTGACAACTACAGATCAGTTGTGATATTCAAAATGATGCCAGAAAAAAAACCCTCATGATATTTTGGGGTTTTGACATTCCGCCCCTCCCCCCCTTAACTTTCAAATGAATTAATTTCACACTGCGTTCATAAAAGTATTCTTCCTTCTATGCTGTGAGGAAGGCATGCAATAAGACAGTTTAGAAAACAGCCAGAAAATCATACAAAGATTATCAGGCAAACTACAGTGATCCAGATTGATAAAAAATGCCATTTTAAATATACATTTAAAAAGAATAAGGACATGCCTGCAACTGAAAAAACATTTTTCCAAGGATAAATGCTTGGTAACCTTCTATGTAACCAACAGAAGAAATACATCTTGATTTTACTCAATCTAACTCACAAAAAAGCATCTTTGCTACAAATAGACTATATTTTAACTATTACCTTGAAGCCAACACTAAAATAGACAGATCTTCTGGTCTCTTTAACTTAAAACTTTAAAGACCAAGAGTAAAGATGACTTTTGTGTAACAATAATGGTATCAAAACCTAATAAAATAGAGAATTTATAAAATATCCACATTTAAATGACAAACCTGCATGAGTTTTGTATCATGTCCAGTATAGACAACTATTCCATGAACCCACTGGGTATTTCTTAGTTGAGCGCCTCGTAGAAGAATTTGGTCAGGTCCCAGTGGAACAGTACTGGAAGGAAGCAATTTCATATTTTATCAGAATAAAATACAGTAACTCCTCACTTAATGTTGTAGTTATGTTCCTGAAAAATGCGACTTTAAGCAAAATGATGTTAAGCGAATCCAATTTCCCCATAAGAATTAATGTAAATGAGTGGGTTAGGTTCCAGGGAATTTTTTTTCAGCAGACAAAAAAGACTATATTATATATAACACACACACAGTATAAGTTTTAAATAAACAATTTAATACTGGTACACAGTGATGATGATTGTGAAGCTTGGTTGAGTGGAGGAGTCAGAGGGTGGGATATTTCCCAGGGAATGCCTTACTGCTAAATGATGAACTAGCAATTGGCTGAGCCCTCAAGGGTTAACTCTCACACTCTACAAGGCAACAGGAATGGAGGGAGGGGAGACAGCATCACAGACAGAGACACACACTGTGTGTGTGAGAGAGCGATGCGCATTTCCCCTTTAAGTACACTGCCTTGTTAATTAGATCAGCTTGCTGAGACCAGCTGCTGCCAGCAAGCTCCCTCCGTCCTGAGCCCTGTTGTGTGTCCCCCCCGTGCTCTATGGAAGATAGGGTAAGCGGGGTGCAGGAGCAGGAGGAAGGGGGACACCCTGACATTAGCCCCCCTCTTCCTCCTTTCCACCCCGCACAACAAGCAGGAGTCTCGGGGAGCAGCTCCAAGGCAGAGAGCAGGAGCAGCACATGGCAGTGGGGGGAGGGACAGCTGCAATTGCTAGCCTGCTGGGCAGCTGCTGCACATGGAACTTAGGGGAGCGGGGAGCTGATGGGGCGGCTGATAGGGGGGCTGCCAGCCCACCCTGGTTCCAAGCCCCCACCAGCTAGCTGCAACGGGCTGCTCTTTCTGCAAGCAGTGGACAAAGCAGGCGGCTGTCAAACTGTTAGAAGGGAGCATTGCACAACTTTAAACGAGCATGTTCCCTAACTGATCAGCATGTTCCCTAATTGATCAGCAACATAAAAGCGAAACAACTTTAACCAGGACGACTTTAAGTGAGGAGTTACTGTAACTCATCACTTTACGAGGAATAAAAGTAAGCAGCAGTCAGTAGTCATCACAATGTATGAGCTAAATTTTCAAAAGAAACTAGTCATTTTCAGTGC
Source organism: Terrapene triunguis (assembly GCF_002925995.2). Classification (NCBI taxonomy): domain Eukaryota; kingdom Metazoa; phylum Chordata; order Testudines; family Emydidae; genus Terrapene; species Terrapene triunguis. The sequence goes on along the minus strand of NW_020664417.1, from coordinate 59,196,980 downwards.
CTCCCTTGAAACACATTGAAGCTGCCTGATTCAGAGGGCAGGTGCTCAACACTAACTGAAAAAATCAGACCTCTGTTAAGCATCTCAGGGTGAGCACTGCAAAACGTAGGGATTCACAAAATCACTAGTCATTTCGTAAAATATTGGCTATGTCACTAAATACAGGACTATTAAATGGGCATTTTGAAAGTAACACTTAATATTATAATTTTTTCTTTATTTTGTATAATATCACGAGGAATATCTTCAGAGAAGGAGTCATGTGTATTTGTAAACTGAAATTCATCCCCGCTTAAGAATTTCATTTTCTAAATTAATTCTTAAATGATTCCAATCATTTTCTTTGAACTATCACATTTTAGGCCATTCCACCACCAGCATATCAAATGAACAAATAACCTTTATACACATGATCCTATTTAAAATTTAAAGTAACCTGATTTTTTTAATTTTTTGTATGTTCTTTACTTAGGGATAGCAAAACAAGCGGACATAATCTGTATCAGTTAAAGTATGTACTTCAATAGCATTCTTCATAAAGCAGCACTTTGTTCATTAGAAATATACAGATTTTTGAGTTTCTCTTGTTAATTTATATTTGAGACCATTTGGATTTAGTTTGGGGTTCTCAACCTTTTTCTTTCTGAGGCACTCCAACATGCTACAAAAACTCTGTGGCCCACCTGTGCCACTACAACTGTTTTTCTACATATAAAAGCCAGGGTCGGTATTAGGGGGTAGCAAGCAGGGCAACTGCCAGGGCCCAACACTACAGGGGACCCTGCAAAGCTAAGTTGCTCAGGCTTTGGCTTCAGCCCTGAGGGGTGGGGCTCGGCACCCTAGGCTTTAGCCCTTCCGGTTGGGTTTATGCCCTGGACCCCAGTGAGTCCAATGCCAGTCCTGCTTAGCGGACCCCTGAAACCTACTCGCGACTCTCTAGGGGGCCCCAGGCCCCTGGTTGAGAACTGTGGATTTAGATGACTGATATGACATATACCGTAGCTCAGGCTCCTAGTAAAACTGAAAACTTGTTACCTGATTATTTTTTTATGGGACTAACATCTCCCCCAATCACTTCACCTTTCCTTTTGCAAATACTAGATGCAATTCAGACTTGTCAGTGAGGTGGCTCCCTAATTTCAGATGAGTACTTCCACAGCTGTATGGAATCAGTAAATTAGTAGTAGAGTATAAATAAACTTGTTAATGACAATGCCTTAGTACTCTGGTTTATATGTGATACATAGACCCTGTAAAAACGATTGTAGAGATATTCCAATAATTTATCTTGGGTGGGGAAGATGGAGGATGAGGTCAACCTCAGTAAGGGAATCAGCAAGTAACAAATTTTCCATTGTGGATCCTGCCCTCTCCTCTTCCCCAGTCTGAAATGTTTGAAATGCAGAGAGAGCAAGTAAGGAAAAATTAGTAAGGAAGGAAAGAGAAGTAAGATAGAGAAACATGTACCCCCTTTCCCTAAAATTAAGAGTAATAACAGTAATTTACTTTGGAACCTCCACTTGGAGCACCTTCATGATAAAGAATATTTCTTCTAGGAAATGATGGTCAAGCTGTAGTACTTCTTAAAAAAGTGTTTATAAATGAGCAGGGGCCAGCTTTGGCCACTAACACATTTTCTGCCCAGGAGACGGTCGTGGAGCATGTTGAGCACGTTTTCTGATCCCTTCTGGAACTGCTTTTTTCCCCCTGGATTAAAAAAAAAAATGAGTGATATAGCTCTTGTTCCACACAGCTTTGGAGCATTTGGACACTTTTAAGCCCAGGCACTCAGTTGAAAGAAAGTGAATGAGGACATTTTTTTTCTTGAATTGATTGATCTCATCAAGATAAAATTTAACTGCTCTTCTCATACCTAGCATGTGCCATGCTTTGTCTTTTATGGAAGATACAGTTAGACTCATTTTCCAAGAGCAGTAATTTTGGAGACTTTTCTTGCCAGCATCATTACCAGCAGGAAGCATGTCTTTATGCAAAGGAAGAAATATACACTTAGCTATTGATTTGGATGGATAGACTGCCCTAGGCAACCTCAGTGTTATAGCGGCTCTACCAGAGACTTGGATAAGCCTGTGTGTATAATACTGTTTACTGCAGAAATATGAGCTGTGATGGTGGGGAATCCATTCCCTTTACATTGTGGCAGCCCAAATGTTTCCTGTATCCTTAGAAGATGGTAGCTTTGTTCATGATTTTGGGGTCCAGACTACAAAAGGAGGATTTATTTTCACCACATGAAATTTCTACTGCCACCAAATGAAGGGCTTGACTTGAATATGAAGATACATTTCTGCCAGATCTACCAATGTTAGCAGAGCTGCTGAAGAGACTGAATGCTGTGATGGAAGTGAAAGTCTCTATCCTGAATCCTGTCGTCTTCATTAATCAGTTAAGCCTTAAGAGGTTTAAGACTACCTGGACTCTTCCTCATCTTTTCCTTACTATGAAGAATATGGAACAGAATCCTAATCATCTTCTATAAACGGATTCTATTGCTTTTAGCTGTAGAAGGTGCAAGATTTCCATCAGGATGATTTTGTACTTACCTGAATGAAATACATTGAGAAGTAGGATATCCTGCCTCTTAGATCTATTTCTGGATCGAGGCATACTCTTTACAATTATACTGTTTGGACTGGAAGACCGATTTGGAGTCATTCCTTGAGATGAGTTTTCCGCAATTGTTTCAGACCCTGGTCTTACCTATAGAATAAGAGTAGTCCCTTCTCTCTCTCTCTCTCTCATACTTTTATTTGCATATGAATGAAGGAAACTTCTGCCTTTGTACGATGACTTCTTGTCCTTCTTGAACTTGGACTGAAGAGCAAACTCTTTGATTTGTATGTGTTAAATACTACTTCACCAAGCTTCACCTTGAACATGACAATTTTGAGCCACAAAGGATTTGCTATGAATAGTTATCAATTGTTGACTCTTAAGCCAAAGTTGGGGTCTGACCACTAAGTTAGTAGCCAGATATCTCACTGGCAGCCTCATGGGGTCCATGAATTCATCCATTATAATTGTAGTAGCTAAGGATATTTTCTTAAGTATTGTATTGAATTTGTCCGGTTTCTGGGGGTTAAGATTTTTTAGGTCTGCAACAGGACACAATGGCTCTAGCAAAGCACATTGTTTCCAGTAGGCTGTAAGGCTGCTGAAGAAGCTTTGAAGTCACTTCTAGACAGGAAGGTAGACACTCCAGTTAGAGGATTATTTAAGATGAAATCCATCCCCATCAACCTGTCTTTTTTGTTGAAACTACTACATTGATACTTGGGAGGATGAAGGCTGAGCCTTTGGGTTCTATGATCCTGTAGAATTTCAGGGCTTAGTGACCAACCCTTTTTCCTTATCAAGTATTTCCTATTCCTAACTAATGCTCTTCAAAGGAGAGATGAAGCGGGATGGTAAAGTTGTTTTTTGTTTTGGATAGCAGGTATTTGCTTGTGATTTTAACTTCCTCATCCTATTTCTTTGGCCAGATTTTAATGGTGGCCACCATCTTACTCCTCATGGTTTCAAACATGTCTGGGGGACAAACTTTGCAGAAGAGGCTAGTAGGTTTCCTCCTAAAGCTAGCATGGAGTTTTCATGAGCCAAGGTCAAGAGCTCCCCTCCTCTTTGAGGGAAGAGCCAAAGCTCATGAAAGTTGAAAAAGATCTGCAGTGCTTTTTACCTTCTTTTGCGGGGTCTCCCAAGTCAGGTCACTGGCCTCTTTTCTTTTCTGTTGTTCCCTTTTGGGCCTTACCACACTAGGTAATGGCACATCATATCATCTGATACATAAGTAGAGGGGCAATGTAAGGAAGCATCCTCAGAGAGCCCAGATCTTATGATTGGGAAGAAAAGGAAGGGAGAAAATATGCCATGTACTTTCCAAGTGATTCAGACACCCTTTTTTTAGAATCTGGGATGCGTCTTCCTTTATAGACTGGCCTGAGGACAGTTTTGACTTACCCTTGACAAATTTTTGACTGACACAGTATTTTGCCAAATCCCAAGAACTGAAGAGGGCTGACTTGCCCTTGTGGAAGTGTCTTCATTGGAGTATTGCTGGTTAAAAGAGGATTCAGAGGTCTCAACAAGCCATCAGACTTTGAAGGCCATCCTGAGGCATAACAAGGGTCCACAGAGTGGAGTTATTGTGGTGGAACTCCACTTCAGAGGCTACTGAGAGGATTTCCTCGTCAGTTGGAGCACCTCTTAGCTCTTGCTTTTGCCCTCTTTGGCTTGCTCTACCACAGTTGGGGAACAAACAGAAAGAAGGAGCCCATCGGGAGATCCCACTCAGGGACTAGAGTCCCTGAAATTTCTGTTTTCTAATGGAGTGGAGAAAATGGGGAGAAACATTTTGATCACTGATGCCCCCAAATCAGCTTAAAAAGCTAAGGATTGTAATTGATAATGTGGGAACACCAAACTGTTACTCCAGTTGCCCTATGAGAGACACAGAATCTGGCACAAAAGCAAAAGGGGCCTGACCAAACCCTTAAAGCTGGTGGACAAGTCTGACCTACTTCTAGTATTTGCAGGAAGAAGTACAATGCAAATTTCTTACACCAGGGAAGAGATCAGGATCCAGAAAAAAATATTTACCTATAATTCTTGTTCTCTGAAGGTACATATTACACTAGAGCCACACTTTTGGGCCTATCCTTCTGCACATAAAGCTTGTTCCAAAAACTCCAAAATTAAATTTCTGAAATATTAAATCGCTTTACCAGCAGATGGCATGCTCCTACATGCTGTGAGGCATAACAGCCAGTAGCACTTTCAACATTCTTCTTTAACCAAATTAAAGAATTTTAATGAAATTTAGAACAAAAATACACTTTTTTCCTGACAGGAAAGAGGATGGATGTGTGGATCTACTATAATTATTACCTTCAGAGAAGCATTATAGGTAAGTGTTTTGCTCTTCTTTAACGACAAGTACAGTAGAATTATAAAAGATCCACACTCTTGCAACTGAAAACTCCACGAATGCATCTGTAAGAAATTAGTAAATAAAAATGAAATATAAACAAAAAATTGTTAAAAATTGATTACCCCTTTCCCCCAGACAACTTCTTAAATGAAACACATTATCACTAAATGTAAACAGGAAAAATATTGTATACAGAGGAATAAAATACCTCTCAAACTTTCAACTACAGAAACAGAGAGAGCCTATAAAATAAGACTTGGGGAAGAGAGAACTGGGCTACTCTGAATGTAGAGGTTCATTTTGTCACACTAATAAGCCAGACTTGTTTTTACACCACAACAGACTCCATATAACGTTTTGTAAGCATCAGGTATCTTGTGATGCTTAAGCTACTCTGCAAAACTGTGTATTGAAACCACACTTAGGCTGTCTATCTTTAGATAAATACCTTTTGAGTTACAATGAAAAAACAGGCAGACATTCAGACACAGTTCTCTTGAACACAATTTGACTTAATGTGTTTTTGTCAAATTAAACAAGAATTTAGATGTACATACTAAGGGATTTGGTCCATTCCAGACACAAGCCAAGAGACCTTTTTATATCCAACTTGTAGAATAGAGACTCCCCAACTAAAGCATGAGGGAATGGAAGAGATTAGCAGGATGAGTGATTAAGATAGATTTCAAAAATCATCTTTGGAATGAATTTATAATTAGCACTGCTTTATATTTATAAAGTTGCTTACTGTATGACCTAAAGTTCCTGGCATCACAAATATAACCTTTCACATTAGAATCTCAGTTGAAAAGGAAGCTTTGTTAGCTGAGGAAGGACTCAGCTATTTGTACCACAATTCAAGCGATTTAACAGTAGGTTTTAAAATATATTGAAATGTTTTACTCAGATGTTTACGTACCCATGCCCATCTAGTCTGATATTTCCAACAAAATCATAGAGATGTCGATTTGGGCTTTCACATTCAATTCTGCCCAAAAGTATCATCAAACTGTCAATGTCTTTTATATCTGCTGTCAATGGCAAACCCTGTAAACAAAGTTTGTTGTAACACTATATTATAAAAGTACTTTACAATAAACACAATATAAAATAATAAGTTAACCTATATATTATACAATAGATTGTCTGGCATTGCACACATTGCACAGCAGGGGAAGGGACCTTCCATGTTGGCCTCCATGGAGGGTCCCAACAGAATGGCATCAGGGAGCACAGGCACAGCTCTTGGCCAGTAATATGGTAGCACAAGCCTCTTGAAAGAGATCTGGATGAAAGACAGAGTCATAACCCCAAACAAACACCCATCCACATCAGACAGCGGAGGTGGCTCAGTATGGAGGAGAATGCATTCCACATCCTTCAAAAGGCTGATAGTCAGAAAGAGAACATGATGCAGATCTCTTAAGAGAAATTCTGGGGTAGTCAGGCTGCCACTCATGTGCAGTCCTCCTTCACCATGCTTTCCCTCTCCAAAAAAAAGCAAGATAAGGCTTAAGAAGTCGCAGTCTGGCTCTATAGCTTGGAATAGATAAGATTTAAAACAATTATCACCATGTCATTAGTTTCTAGAATGAAGTAATATATGTACAGTATGCATTGAAAATTTTATTGATACCTTTATATTTAGGAAGCTTTTCTACATACATACAATAGATTATGAAGCTAATGAAATTCAACGAAGACAAATGTAAGGTACTACACTTGGGGAAGAAAACCCAAATGTATAAATACAGAATGGGGGATAACTGGCATGGCAGCAGCACTGCTGAGGAGGATCTGGGAGTTGTGGTAAATCACAACCTCAGCCTGGGTCTAATTTTAGATTGCATTAACAGAGGCACAGCATGCAAGTCACGGGAGGTGACAGTACCGCTCTACTCAGCACTGGTTAGACCTCAACTGGATTACTGTGTCTAATTTTGGTCACCAATGTATAGAAAAGATGTAGATTAACTGAAAAGGATCCAGAGGTGAGCGACAAAGATAATCAAAGGGATGGAATGCAAGCCATAAGAGCAAAGACTGAGGAACTGAGTATGTTCAACTAGGCAGGGGGTTAGACGCTAGATGACCCTGGCAGTCCCTTCTAACCTTATGATTCTATTTCTATAAATTTCAAAATCTCATAATTTCATCTCTAGAATACTTCAGCTGCTTACACACAGCATCAACTATCATTTATATACAGATGACTCAGCTATCTCTCCACTCTTGCACTTTCTTTTTTCAATCTCAAATTCAAAGTAACTAAAAGCGAACCTTAAATCTTTTCCTATCAAATTCTCTCCATTACTTCCTTTCTTCACTATTGTTAATAACTTCATTCTCCTAATCACACAAATTTACAGTCTTTGTGTCATATTATCTAAATTCCTCCATCTCACCACATTTCCATACTGCCAACAATTCCCTCCCTCTCTCTACAAAATCTCAGTAAACTGACACTACCTTTCTGACCCTCTAGTCAAAATTCTTGTCTTTGTGTTGATCATCCCCTACATCACTACTGCAATTTCCTCACTATCTGTTCACCCGTATCATGGTCACCTTCAAGGCTCAATTCTGCTCCCCTCCTCTCTCTACCCATTTATTTTGCATCACAAGTACCTTTGTAGCCTACTCCTTTTTTTCTTTATGCTTTTTTCCACACTATCCTTTAAGCCTGGGGATGAAATTTTCAAAATTGCCTAAGTGACTTAGAAGCCTAAGTCCATATAAAAAGCTATTTAGATACTCAATGAGACTTAGGCTTCTGAATGCCCATGTTATTTTTGAAAATAGAATATAGGGCCTAAAAATCTTTAATATCTGCCCCTTAGGCTCCTAAGTCACTTTTGGGCTTTTGAACATTTTACCCTTTTACTCACTAACAAGCCCACTGTGAACCTCTTTACATTCAAATCCCTCTTTAACATTCACCACTCTGTGAAATCTGTCAGAATTAAGCCTCCTAAAACATGCTTTCATATATTTCTTAATAAACAGCAGTACATCCTTATATTGAAATAACTGTACACAGAAAGCAATCAGATATTTAAAATATCTGTAATTAATATATTGAAAACATATACATTCTTACCTGTCGAATTTTTAGGTTTGTTTCACCATCTAAATTTGATGTTTCAATGTAGCACATGGCTTGTGGCTCACTTATTTTAGAAAAGAATAAAGCAATTATCTTTTAATATATCACAGTAACAAATATAACAATTTATATTGTAAAAGCTCTCTGTAATCTCCTAACATATATTTATATATTACATTTCCTTTAATAAAAGCCTTCAGATAAAAAAGCTCCTAGGGACAAATAGTTGTGCAAAATTATTAAGTCATTCACATTTTCAGAAAAGGTCTGCCATAAATATATGAAAACTATGAAGAAAAATGTGTATATGTAATTGGAGTTTTCCAAAAACTTAGAAAGCTTCCTATTCAAGGTTCACATGTGCTCACAAATTTACATTTAACAGCTGATCAGAATATTCCAGATATTTCAAGTTCATTTACAAAAGGTCTATTAGTATATTTCTTTATAACAGATATGCACAACTGATATACTGCCATTGAGCTCCCAAAGATGTCTTCCCTCTTTTTATGTAAACCCTGTTCTCAAAGAATGAGACTACAAGTTTGAGTTTATGCAAGATATTGCAACTGGAGTCATGCATTTATTCAGACTTATGCTGATAAGTGGTTGATACCATACCACCCCGTCATGTATTGTAATTATACTATATTACCTATGTCAACAGACTTAGGCTCTTAAATATTAACTAATAAATAATAATAAACATTTGTATACCACTTTTCATTCTTAGTAAGACATTTTCAGATAGAAATTGAGTAAACATTATTAGTCCCATTTTACAGATGGGAAAATTGAAGCACAGAAACATCAAGTGACTTGCCTAAGGTCACATGGTGAGTAAGCAGCAGAGTCAGGAATGATGGTTCAAGATTTCTGAAATGTTTTACTCAGCTGTCAGTTCCTGGACAGGAGCACAGAATCAATAATTTAGATCTGTGGTAGAAATTTAGCTTTGTTTTTGTAAGGGCCCAGGAAGTCATTAAAAACATTAGAAGTAAATAAATAGGAATTTAATCTCTACAGTGATTTGAAATCTTGTAGGTTTTAATAGAAAACGCTTTTACTCTCCTTTTTTAAAGAATTAAATTGGAATTTCAATATTATAATTAAATAAATACATATAGAAAGTTTAAAGCATGTTTTCAATCAATGATGAATAGTAGCCAATGTGTCATTAACTTTATCTTGCGGCAAATATTCTGAATTCTTTAAAATGTATTGATTACTTCTTCATATTTTTACTGTATGCTAGCATTAAAATATAACATTTAATTATCACAAACCTCTTATTTTAAGATTGAAGAAACACTTCAATTACTCATTGATTTTTTTCTTGGGCAACTTTTCTAAGAATGTAAATGACAGACTTCCATTTAGACTGTTTTTGTATAGCTGATTCAATAAATGCATGTGTCTAATTCTAGCATTTTTCATCAGTTTAACAGTCAAAAATAAACAAAATATTTATGAAGCACTTTGAAAAGGCTAAGGCAGCAAAGACATTACAAATAAGAGACATGCAAAACAGCAACCACTTTAGTAGAATGCAAAATAAACAGATTACAGTTAGATCAGGGCAGGCTGTTTGATTTGTTAGTGAAAAACAAAACAAGATGCAGCCACAATACAAACACTAGTATACAGCTGAAGTATATCAAAGTAACATGCAATTTGTCACTACACACAAGAATGGAGCTATTTTTCCATCACATGCAGTACAGAATGTGCAACATCCAACTTTGTGCAGAGGGTCCTATAAAAATGTATCAAATGTTAATAATTTGTTATATTATATAATTTATTGAAAACAATGAGTTGTCTATGGTTCAAATGTATTCCTCTGAACTTGCCTAAAGTACAACACTGCAAAGTTATACTATGGTTTCACAGTGACAGTTTGTTTTATGAAAATTTGCTTTAAATTTTCCGTGAATATAATACAAAAATATACTAGGGAGGAGTGAAACAAATTTTCAGTATTTTGTAATGCTACCATACATTTATACATTTCAATAACCTACATAAATATCTTTATGAACTAAATCTTTTCTACTTCTATAAAATTCACCTCTGTAATGTGTTTGTTTTAAAGGCAGTTGATATATCAACATAGCTATGCAGACAAAAATTGAACTACATTTTTCAAATTTGGTACATGAGGACCCACATACACATTTCCTGTGCAACCAGTTTATTCTAACCTTGATGACAGACTGATGAGATCAGCTGGGAGATGCTCCCCATTGGTCACTTTCACTATTTCCCCTACTGCCACCTACATATCCCAGTTTAAAAATGATTAGAACAGAAAAATGAGTAACGGGAAAAAATCATATGGACAAAGAGACAAAAAGAGACAAAGTCTGAAATTATTATACAAAACAATACATGTTAATAGACACGTTTGATGACAATTTTTTCAAAATCCATTTAAATCAGGTCAGAGAGCAGAAGACAACATATAAATTGCTGCTCAACCAGCTTGCTTTACTTTAAACACAAATTCTAAGTTTCAGAAAAAATGGATAATGAAGTTAAAATAAAATGTGAGCATCCTATGTTCTCAAACCACTGCTTATATAAAGGTCCCAAAGCAGAGGTACAGTAGAATTAGAAGTAGTATTCAACTTTTTCTGAAAAGGTAGGAGGACAAGAATCTTTACATGTAGATAAAAAGTCCAATTTAATTAGCATCCAATCATAATTTATAAACTTTGATTCTAAGTATTATTGATACCCAAGTATTATAATATCCAACTACACTTAGTACTGTCTCTATACTGTATGTTTGTACAGTGCCCAGCACTGCAGAGCTTTTCCTCTAGAAGCTACCATAATAATATTATATTGCTTGGAAAATAATGACCATTTGACAATATTTTATGTATCTTAATATACAGACTGGATATAAGGCTCAGATTAATACTGTAGTGAGATCAATGTTTTTTTTTTTCTGTAAAAACAGATGCAATTGAAGGCAGAGTATCTGTCCTGATGCACTATGACTGGCTGACAAGCATGTGGCACACATTTTTCCTCTTATGATAGTGTGCAACCATGACTTTCCCTCTGGTCTCTGAAGAAATTCAATACACATATATACACAAATAAACTATTCTGATTGCAGGCATTGTGTCATGGTAGAGAAATGCAGGATGAAGGGAAACTTCAGGTCTGACAGCCCTTTTCAGCCTTGGGGAAAAGAAAGTCACTCTTGAGCCTAAAGGAATTCCTCAACTCTCCAACTTAATACATTCTGTATAAACAGACTTAGTTTATCCAAACATAGGAAAGCCATAAAAATAAGAATAATTTACTTATTAATTGTGTTTCTTCATCTGGGGATACACATTTTCAGTTTCTTAGTGGCCATTCTACTTCACTGAGACTCACAAGCAGAAGAGTCAATAAGAACACAAGATTTTTTTAGTCTTATTTTACACACTGTATTTGATTAAATCCTCATCTCTCTATAGCTTCAGTGAGTGCTTTCATGGCTATAGTAATGATTATCTGCTGACAGAACGAATAACTATAACAATTGGTGAAAAACTTCTAACTAACCTCAACTATCAGGACTAAATTAACTATTTTATCTGTCCTCCAAGCAACACATTTCAAAATGATGTCCCCTCATAAAGGTGTTTAAAACAAAAAAACTGTGCTGATCCTCTCCTGAATGACCTTAACACCAGAAAGCTGGACCATCAAAATGTTGGGATACGCTTGTCTTGGAGAGATTCACAAACTTTAGAAACGAGTGTCTTCATTGCTTCACACCTCTGGCCTCAGAACAGGGGGAAAACAAAATTTCCCTGTGATCTGATAAAACACTATGGAATCATTAACATGAACAACCAAGCCATACAAATCCAAATATTCCCTTGTAGTCTGTGGATCTGGTACAGGGGACCGAAAGCATGGCAAAGAAACATGATTCAGAATTGTTAAGAATGGACCTGGTTATCATCTACAGTACACTGGCTTAAGATGATTTTCTGCTGAAGCAAATAGGTCTATACTTGGATGGCTTTATCTTTGGACAATCAAATCAAAGATATTTGGATTTAGAAATCAGTCTCCCAGAGAAATCATTTGGTCAATTACACTGTCTGCCAAGATTTTTTTCCCCCTTTCTCAGGCTCTGTTATTTGCGCAGGTGTTTCCCAATAACTTAGAAGCAGACATGTTTGGACCACAGATGCCAATCTAAAATCCACCTTGCCTGTTGATCAACACCACAATAGTCAAGATGTCAAGCCTCACCATCAAATCACTGAATTCTGAAATCTCCACAGCACTCAGAGACAGTCCTCATCTCAAGGATGTAAATACGTAAAGGATATGCTTCTTTTGTCCATTTTCTGTTTGCTGGAGCCTTTGTGATGCAAGTCCATTCTGAATTTGTCAGTTCAGTCGCAAAAAGATATGAGTCTTTCCACCGTATCAGGGATAAAACTTCCCAAAGTAATCAAGAACTCTGAGTCAAATTCTCCAAAAACTGCTATTCCTTGCTCGAGAACCAATCACATTTTGGCAATCTAAAATAGAGCCTGGCCTATAGAACCATGTTAACATAGAATGTCACAATCTACTTCAGAGTGATCTGGCACACAAACTTGAAGTTCTGGATCTGATCCCTGATCTCTGTCACTCATTCTGGAAAGAGAATACTTTCTTGATATCGAAATGCATCCCCAAATGAATGAATTTAAGAAGGAAGCACAGAAGGAGCTCTTTTCCAAACACATATACCGTACCCATTCCCCATCCATACCAGCCCATAAAATCAAAGAACTGTAAAGCAGTTCTCTGATAGCCCTCACATTGTCCTACACCAAGTAGAGTTAGGATACAGGAGAGAATTAACCCCCCTGAGTGTGGGTGGAGGGGAAAGATAAAGATTGGAGCCCCACACAGCTTATCAGATCGCTGCTGCTGCAAAAGACCTATTTCCGATGCCATGCATGAGGAAAATTCAGGGCGCTGCTGTAGCGCGTCTGGTGAAGATGTTCTCTGCCAATGGGAGAGAGCTGTCCCATCGGCATAATAAATCCACCTCCACGAGAGGTGGTAGCTACGTTGGCAGGAGCAACTCTCCCGCCAACATAGCATTGCCCAAACCGGCACTTAGGTCAGTGTAACTTATGTTGCTCGGGGGGAGGAGGGCGCATATTCACCTGAGTGACATAAGTTATACAGACATAAGTGGTAGTGTAGACCAAGCCTCACATGACTCTGCCATCTCCCCTTCTTCTTTTCAGACTTAGCATATAGGTCCTATAATGACTGGGACTATCAAGGCATCTTTTGGTCTCTCAGTCAATGTCTGTCATTACTCCTAAACAAAACAAGAGAGTAGAGCACTCCTCTACTGCTACACTCCTCTGATAATGCAGAGAGGACACACTGTTTGTGTATGAAAGGGGCCTTCACCAAAGAGAAGGAACTAAAATATTTCACTTCCTCAGATGCTGTGCTGCCTAACAAGGTATGGAAGGAGAAGAAACACCTCTGAGTTACAGATTTCTACCCCAGGAGGACAGAAATGGTAAGAGGCTTTGGAAATAAGTACTAACAACATAGAATCATAGAATATCAGGGTTGGAAGGGACCTCAGGAGGTCATCTAGTCCAACCCCCTGCTCAAAGCAGGCCAATTCCCAACTAAATGGCTATACTGGGTCAGACCAAAGTACCCTGTCTTCTGACACTGGCCAATGCCAGGTGCCCCAGAGAGAATGAACAGAATAGGTAATCATCAAGTGATCTATCCCCCGTTGCCCATTCCCAGGTTCTGGCAAACAGCGGCTAGGGATACCATCACTGCCCATCCTGGCTAATAACCATTGATGGACCTATCCTCTATGAATTTATCCAATTCTTTTTTGAACCTGTTATACTCTTGTCCTCTGGCAAGGAGTTCCACAGGTTGACTGCGTTGTGTGAAAAAATACTTTCGTTTGTTTGTTTTAAACCTGCTGCCTATTAATTTCATTTGATGACCCCTAATTCATGTGTTATGAGAGAGTAAGTAACACTTCCTTATTTACTTTCTCCACACCAGTCATGATTTTATAGTAATCTTGCCATGAAGCAAACAGAATGATTCATTAGAGAGCGTGCTTACAACCCAAATGATTTTATGTTATTACATCAGCACTTCACAAAGATATCTACTCTGTAATACTGGACATCTGGATTACATTAATTCCATGACCTATCGGAACCTCTAAAATACTACAGATTGTCTTGCTAATTAAGGATTCGTAGCCTTAAAAAAAATCCTTCAAATGAAAATTCCTCTAACAGTATCTATTAAATAAAATGTTACTTTTTGACTAATGACTTAAAAAAATATCAGTATTCTGATCTCTGTTCAACATATAAAAGCCAGGAGCTATTTTCTTGTTTAATTTTAATATAATATTAATTGCAATACATTATTTTTTTCATAGCTGTTTTGACAATTAAAATGAGAAATTCATATCATATACAGAAAAAGAAAAAAAAAAGGTCATTTTAAAAGTAAATCGTTATTACGTGGCTCTTTGGGGAAAATCTGTCTCCTCTCCCTAGTTTTGTGACAGGTCATTTCTTGTATTAAACAATCCATAGATTGTAATTAAGGAATATACTGTCTGTCTCTCTCTCTCTCTTTTTGATTTTAGATTATCATTAGGAAACGTTGGTCTTAACTGATGATCTACACTAACAGAAATCCCAAATTTACAACAACTCAACTCCTTCCAACCACCTTTTATAGACTACAAAAGATCCTAATCTTGCAAACACTTTATGCACATGCTTAACTTTATGCACAAGAACAGTTTATTAACTTCAATGAATTAAGCACATGCATAAAGTTTAACCCCAAACATGCACAAACACTCTTTTAAGTTATAAATGCTTCCATTATAAATGCTAGCCACTTGCAAGGTCCTTTACAGTCAATCCCCACCTGGCCTATCATCTCTCATTCGCGATCAAGTTGTCAACTTAGACTTAGGGTTTCTAGTGCCTCAAGGCACATGAGGCAACCCATTTTCCCCACTGTCTGTCCAGAGCAAAATGTTTGACTCCATTATAAATTGTCTCCATGATGGCAACATCCTTCTGGATCGACCTGAAATAGGTTGGTCTTTGTTGTCCATGTCTTCTCTTCCTTTCAGGTGGAATCCAGTCTAAGTTAGACCTTATGCTTCTGCCTCAGGGTAGCCTGCTGACATGGCCGATCCACCATAGCCGTTCCTGTCTGATTATGGAGTCCATAGTCTGCTGACCCATGCAGCGCAACACACTTCCAGATTGGTTGTACAATCTCTCCAATGAATTCCCAATATTCTTCTCAATCAAAGCCAGTGAAATGCATTCAGCTTCCTGCCACATCATCTGCCACATTTCCAAGGCATACAGTAGTGCAAAGCTATCTTTTTATCAATCTACAAATCCCTCCTTAAAACTCTCCTTTGCCATGATTCCTACCAAAAATTTGACAGCTGTTAGGCTGCTAGTGTGCCGAGATCATTGCCTATCGTGCGGACCAATATTGCCTGTTTACTTGTACTTACACCCCTTCCCCCCAGCTTTCTGCATCCATTTGTTGTCTCTTGGTTTACAGACTAAGTTTATTTGGGCAGGAACAGACTTTTTGTTCTGTGTTTGTAGAGTACCTAGCATCCTGGTCCATTACTAGGGCTCCTAGGCCCTATGGTAATACAAAAAATAAACAATATCAGAAAATAGATGCATACAACTGCAAATCAAAATACATAAATTATTCTGAAGCATTTAAATAATTCTTATTTCAAAGTATTTGTTAGAATACTGCAAACAGCACATGACCTGATCAAACAGATTCTGAAAAAAGTGCATCTTTCACATAGTAAAATCTGGATTTCATAAATGAAACTGTCCAAGGAAATGATGATAAACAACCTCTAAGAATATTAATTAAAATAAAAATAATTGTTTATGTTATTTATGATTTTATGCAGTGTTGATGTTATGATTAATATAAAAGTTTTTGTTTCATGTTTGAAGACAGAAGCTTTATATAATTTGAAAACTTGGTTTGAATATACAGATATTCTATTTAACTTCTACATATTAAAGAATAAAAGTAAATTCTCTGTTCATAAAAACATCATATCATAGGTAAAATTTCATGATAATTTGGTGGTTACTGTGTTATGGTCAAATTTACTTTTGTGTTAATTTACACTATCAAAATTAGCAACTATTCATAAAAACAGACTTTTGTTGTATGGGACAAAATATCAATGTATCTTTAAAAATGACTGAATTTGTTATGAATATAGTGAAAAGTTAATTTGGCTAAATGCAGTAATAGACATATAGTCAAACAGTTAGATCCATGCATTAAACCAAACAACAGAACTAAGTTTAAATGCATTAAAGGTCCTGGTAATATAATACCCCTAGGGCAGGGGTGGGCAAACTTTTTGGCCTGAGTGCCACATCGGGTTTCGGAAATTGTATGGAGAGCTGGTTAGGGGAGGCTGTGCCTCCCCAAACAGCCAGGCATGGCCCGGCCCTACCCCCTATCCGACCCCACCTGCTTCTCGCCCCCTGACGGCCCCCCCAGACTCCTCCTGCCCAATCCAACCTCCCCTGCTCCCTGTCCCCTGACAGCCCCCAGAACCCCCACCTCTGACTGCCCCCCGCCGCCCCATCCAACCCCTCCTCTCCTTCCTGACTGCCCCCCCGAACCCCTGTTCTCCGCCCTCTGACTGCCCCAACCACTATCCACACCCACGCCCCCTGACCACCCCCCCGAACTCAACTGCCCCCTTACCGCCCTGCCTGGAGCACCAGTGGACGGCGGCGCTACAGCCGTGCCGCCCGCTGGAGCCAGCCACGCCACCACGCAGCACAGAGCACCAGGTCAGGCCGGGCTCTGCAGCTGCGTTGCCCCAGGAACTCGCAGCCCCGCCACCCAGAGCATTGCGCTGGCGGCGCAGTGAGCTGAGGCTGCGGGGAAGGGGAAACAGTGAGGAAGGGGCCAGGGGCTAGCCTCCTGGGCCAGGAGCACAGGGGCTAAGCAGGAGGGTCCCGCAGGCCATAGTTTGCCCACCTCTGCCCTAAGGGATTAGTACACCCCTCAATGTAATTCTAACAAAACTGACCGATACAATTCCTTTTATTATATATGCCAAGCATGAAAAAGTGTTTAAGATTTTAAATACCCAAATACAGATTTTTTTTTCAATAATAAATGTAAAATTATGGGAGAGGTAAAGAGTATTTCTGTTTATTTCTTATTTCCTTGGAGCAATCACGAAATTAATGCAGGGTAGAGAAACCAGCCTCTACATTGTAAGCATCAGTGGGCATCTCTACCTTGATGAGAGAAGTACAGTGTCAGCAGGTATATACTCTTTGCCTTTTATTATAACTATATCTCCAACATCTACCTGTAAGAAAACTGGGAATTGGTTAACAGTCAAACACACAATCTATCTCTAACTTTTACGCATAGGTAAATCCTCAATTTGCCAAAAAGACAGTTAAAAATGTAGGCAACGATTTTCAAAAGAGTCTACGGGTATTAGGTGCCCAAATCCCACTAAAATAAGGCCTAGTCTCATTGTATTCCTGGCATTGAATATATTCCACTTTAATCGCCCTTGATATTGGGAACTCTTATTATTGTTCTATAGTCAGATTTATATTTAGCCTAGTTACACAAAAAGAAATCAGTTTCCCTAAACTCAGAGTTCTGTTGTATCACAGCAGATGCCTGCTCCTGGTTCCAGCTAATTTGTAACCCATGCAAACAGATGTGAATCTCATGACGTTAAACCTTTCCTGTTTGCAATTAGATGATTCCACAGGGGGAAAAAAAGATCTGATTGGATCAAATTTACTGAAACCTCAGGTTACACAAATCTATGAAAGCTGTTTTTTTGGACAAACGTTTGCTAATAAGAACATAAGAACAGCCATACTGGGTCAGACCAAAGGTCCATCTAGCCCAGTATTCTGTCTTCTGACAGTGGCCAATGCCAGGTGCCTCAGAGGGAATGAACAGAACAGGTAATCATCAAGTGATCCATCCCCTGTTGCCCATTCCTAGCTTCTGGGAAACAGAGGCTAGGGACACCATCCCTGCCCATCCTGGCTAATGGCCATTGATGGACCTATCCTCCATAAATTTATCATCTACTTTTTTGTACCCTGTTATAGTCTTGGCTTTCACAACATCCTCTGGCAAGGAGTTCCACAGCTTGACTGTGCGTTGTGTGAAGAAATACTTTTTGAACAGAACTTCTGAATGTTTCTCAGCTTTACCAGTACACTGCTCTATTACCTCACAACAATGCCTTAAGTTTTTAGTATTTTAAACACAAGGTAAGCTTTGCAAATATGTTAAGTAACTTTAAAAACATTTTTACTAATCTTTGCTCACTATATAAAAATTGAGCTATTTTCTTGTCTATTAATTTTAATAATGCTAAAGGTACTTGTACAGATATACCATATGCCAATATCCCAAAATCTGAAGATATTCAGGCAAAACATTCATTGAAATATTATTCAGGCAGACCTTTCACTGAACTATTAATGATAGTTTTGCCTGAATGAGGAGTTTGGTTTTGGGCCTAAAAGTAAATTTTACTAAACAAGCTAAATTTAATATTCTAGAAACTGCTACTAAAAACTGAAAATTTTAATGCTTTCCATCATACTTGTAAGTTAATTCATATGACTGTCATTTACTCTGATACAAAATATAGAAACTGTATCAAATGATAGTATAAACATAAAATTTACATCCCTAAAAACAAAAAACCAAATACACACCTTTTCCCAATGGACAATCTCCCAAGCACCATTTCTGAATACTGAAAAGCAAAGACACATAATTAGACTGTACAACAGTAAAACTTCTGTTTATAGGTGACACTCCTCATGTGTTCCCTGTTACTAAAAATCATGTGTATAAAATAGAGCAGTATATTCACATGGCATTTTACTGAACAACACATTCAATGCTATTTCAGGTCAAGCATTTCGATTATAAAAATTAAATTTTAATTTGTACAGCACCTTTCATACAAACTATATATTACAAGACTTTATAGGTCAGAAATCACAGAAATGTAGGACTGAAAGGGACCTCAATAGGCCAACTAGTCCAATCTCCTGTGCTGAGGCAGGACTAAGTATTATCTGGACCAGTGGTTCTCAATCAGGGGTGGCCCCAAACAGGTTTCACACCAAGCAGGGCCAGTATTAGACTTGCTGGGGCCCAGGGTAGAAAGTTGAAGCCCACTGCATGAGGCTGAAGCCCAGGGCCCTGAGTCCTACCACCTGGGGCTGAAGCCTGAGCAATGTAGCTTCGTGAGGGCCCCTGTGGCGTGGGGCTCCAGGCAACTGCCTGGCTTGTTACCCCCTAACGCCGGCCCTGGCTTTTATATGCAGAAAACCAGTTATTGTGGCACAGGTGGGCCATCGAGATTTTATAGCATGTTTGGGGGGGGGGGGGGGGGGGGCTCAGAAAGAAAAAGGTTGGGAACCCCTGATCTAGACAGTCCCTGAGAGGGGTTTAACTTGTTCTTAAAAAAACTCCAATGACGGAGACCCACAAGCTCCCTAGGTGATTTGTTCCACTGCTTAACTACCCAGGGAGTTTTTCCTCATGTCTAAACTAAGTCTCCCTTGCTGCAATTTAAGCCCATTATTTCTTGTCATGTTCTCAGTGACTAAGGAGAAAAATTTATCACTCTCCTCTTTATAAGTCTTTTATGTACTCTAGACTGCTATCATGTCCCCTCTCAGTCTTCTCTTCTCCAGACTAAACAAAACCAATTTTTTCAGTCTTTCCTCATAGGTTTTCTAGTCCTTTAATATTTTAGTTGCTCTGGATTTTCTCCAATTTGTCCACATCTTTCCCAAAGTGTGGTGCCCAAAACTGGACACAATACTGCAGTTGAGGCCTTATCAGTGCTGATTAGAGTGCATAACACTCCTGTTAACATATCCCAGAATTATGTTCACTTGGTTTACAACAGTATTACATTGTTGACCCATGTTTAGATTGAGATTCACTATAGTCTCCAGATCCTTTTCTGCAGTACTCCTTCCTATTTTGTATTTATGCAACTGATCATTCCTTCCTGAAAGTAAAATTTTGCATTTATCCGTGTTGAATTTCATCCTATTTAATTCAGGTCATTTATCCAGTTAGTCAAGATCATTTTGAATTTGAATTTTGTCCTTCAAAGTGTTTCCAATCCCTCCCAGATTGGTATCATCCATAAAAATTGTAAATACACTCTCTATGCCAATGTTCAAATCATTTGTGAAGATACTGAATAAAACAAGACCTAGGACCGATCCCTGCGGGAACCCACTCAATATGCCCTTCCAGCTCGATCATGAGCCATTGATAACTACTCTCTGAGTATGGGTTTCCAGACAATAGTTCTCAAAGAGAATCGCTAATGGCTCAGAGATCTCCTCAGTCAGTTTCTTAAGTATTCTAGGATGTATTTCATCAGACCCTGCCAACTTGAAGACATCTAACTTCTCTAAGTAATTCATAACTTGTTCTTTTCTGATTTTAGCCTTAGATCCTACCCCATTTACTCTGTAGTTCTCTATCTTAGTCATGCAATCACTGCTAACTTTTTGGTGAAAACAGACACAAAAAAGGCATTTAACACTTCGGCCATGTAATGGGTTTGGCACCCACCTCTCGCGAGTGCCCCTTTTGGTTGGGCGCGTCTGCGTTCTTTAGTTCTGGTGACCCCTTTCGGTGGTTCTGAGGCAGGTTTGTCAGTGACACAGCACTCCAGCCGAGTCACACTGTCTGCATGTTAACCAGTTCAAACCCCTTCCAAGTATACCGTCCACCGGGGACTGTCTCTCTTTAGCCCTCCCTGGGCTTTAGTCTTTAAGTAGTCCAGCCCTGGTATGGGGCTGCATCCCTTCCCAGGTTCAGTCCCTACTCAATCCTAGCAATCAGCCAGGAGCTCCCTCAATGCTCCCCCCAGTCCCTGCTATCAAACCATCCATGGCCCTGCTGCTCTTCCAGTCCTTTCTTCTCCTGCTCCAAGCAGCAACTAACTGCTGCTCTGTTCTGCAGCTCCTTTTATATGGCCCTCCTGGGCCCTGATTGACTGCTTCCCCTGCAGCCACTCTAGCCTGCTTGGAGGACCTCTCCACTGCTCCTTCCCTGGCAGTGGTGTGGCAGAACCCTGAGGCCTCCAGTAGGGGGCCTTTTGGCCTAGTCCACCCCATCACAGGCAATTGCTGCATTTTCTCTTGTTATCTTTCCCTCCTCATTTAGTAATGGGCCTACCCTATCCCTGGTCTTCCTCTTGCTTGTATTTGTAAAATGTTTTCTTGTTACCCTTTATGTCTCTAGCTAGTTTAATCTCATTTTGTGCCTTGGCCTTTCTATTTTTGTCCTTACATTCTTGTGGTGTTGTTATTTTAAATACTCATCCTTTGTAATTTGACCTAGTTTCCACTTCTTGTAGGACTCCTTTTCAAGTTTCAGATAATTGAAAATCTGGTTAAGCCAGTGTGGCTTCTTACGATACTTTCTATATTTCCTACGTATTGTTATAGTTTGCTCTTGTGCCCTTAATAATGTCTCTCTGAAAAACTGCTAACTTTCCTGAACTCGTTTTTCCCTTAGACTTGCTTCGCACAGGCACTTACCTACCAATTCTCTGAGTTTGCTAAAGTCTGCCTTCTTGTAGTCCATTATCTTTACTCTACTGTTTTCCTTCCTACTGTTCCTTAGAATGATGAACTCTGTCTTTTCATGATCATTTTCACCCACGCTGCCTTCAACCTTAAGATTCTCAAGTAGTTCAGTTCCTCCCTGTTTATCATAATCAAATCCAGAATAGCCAGTCCACAAGTCACTTTCTCTACCTTCTGTAATAAAAAGTTGTCTCCAATGCATTCCAAGAAGTTGTTGGATAATCTGTGCCCTGCTGTATTATTTTCCCAACAGATGTCTGGGTAGCTAAAGCCCCCCAATCACCACCAACTCCTGTGTTTTGGATAATTTTGTTAGTTGTTTAAAAAACGGTCTCATCCATCTCTTCTTCCTGTTTAATAGACCCCCTACCATGACATCATCCTTGTTTTTAACCCTTTTTATCCTTACCCAGAGACTTTCAACAGATCTGCTTCCCCTTTCTGTCTCAGTGCAAGTATATACATCTTTGATAGCAAGGCAACATCTGTTTTCCCTGCCTGTCCTTCCTGAACAAGCTGTACCCTTCTACACAAATATTCCCATCATATGAATTATCCCATCAAGTTTCTATGATGCCAATTATGTTGTATCTGTGATTATTCACTAGTATTTCTAGTTCTTCCTGTTTATTCCCCATACTTCTTGCATTAATTAACTACAGCATAAAATGTGTATGAAGCAGAATGAAATAAAAAGTTAAGGAAAATTAAGACATATTTTAATATGAGATTTGATGAGCGATGCTTCCAAAAATATTAGATTCTAGAAGAAACATGATCTGAACTGAAATTTTATAAAATTACTATAGGAAACAATCTCAGGAATACTCTCTGATAAAAATGCTGACATGATTTTCTAGTGTACAGAAGAACCCAATCAATTATCTTTTTATTTTTATTACAAATCATTTATAAGAAGCACCATATGAACATACATGGCAGTTTATAAACACAGATAAAGACATGTTCCCTGCCCTGAAGAATGCAGCATTTAAAAAAAAAAAAAACAATCTAAATTACTGGACAATATATAAGGTGAGGTAGAGTGTGGACATTACTAATGAGAAGAGAATAGGTATTATTTTGAAGAACTGGAATTTAAGTAGGGATTTGAAGGAGAGAGAATGCAAGGCAGAGAGGGAAAGGAAGACTGTTCCAGATATAAGGAACACCATGCTAGAAGATTCCAAGCTGAGACTGGGAAATAGGGTAAAATGAAAGAATTGGGCACTGGGAATGGAAAGGAGGAAAAACGCAAATATGTTGGTATGGCAACATTATATAAGGCCTAATAGGTGAAGATGAAAAGCCTGAATTTGATGCAACAGGAGACAGAAATACATTTTAGGTTTTGAAAGAGGTGGATGATATGGTCAAAACTGAGAGGAGAGAACATGACTTTTGATATAGTATTTTGATTTGCCTGGAGATGGAAAGCAGAGAAAGCAAGAAGGCCAAAAGAAGGTTGACATGTAAGATGGCCAAGGCATGAGACAAGGTTGCTGCAATGGAGATAGCAAGGAAAGGTGGATTTTGGTGATACTGAAGAGGAATAAGCAACAAGATTTAGCAACCATCTACATATGAAAGGTCAACTAGGCTGCAAACCTGGGAAATGAAGAATAACATACCTGTCAACTGAGATAGAACAGGAAGGGATCCTGGTGAAGAATTGGACTCTCGGATAACAAATCTGGCCTTGAATTCAAGAACAACGGTGGCTCTGACATGTTCACAAGGTCAGGAAATCAAGGCCTCCTTGGTTAATCGGGGGGCTACTAATATAATTTCGGCTTCCTCCTTTCTGATCCTCCGTATTACACTGGTGATGTTGAGCAGTGACAGGAAAGCATAAAGTAAGCCCTTTGGCCACTTGAGCGATAGGACACCTATGCCAAGAGCATCTATGCCTATGCCAGTTTTCCTGCAAACTACTGGTGAACCTTCTAGTTTCCTTTGGCTGCAAAAAGACCCACAATAGGAACTCCATATTTTTTGATGATCAATCAGAAGGATTTGTTTTGAAGACCCTATTCTGCATCATCAATTTTCCTTCTGCCCATTCACTCGGCCTTCATGTTGCTGGTGACCTTTGATATACAAGGTCCTGATAGACCATAGATGGACCTCCATCCACTATATCAATGATGCTGCTTCCTTTTGTAGATCCCTTGATCTAGTATTCCCCAATGGTTTATGTACACCATCGTTTATGTATTGTCCGTTATTGCCAGAACATAGCCATTTGGCAATGCTGGGGCCAGTTGTTGAACAGCCTATATATATTGTTCTCAGCTCTAGAAAATGTATGCTATTCTTTCATTCCAAGAAGGACCATGTCCCTTGAGCCACCAACTTCTTGGATAATGCTCCTCACCCTTCCAGAATGGCATCAGTTGCTTTGACACACCTCTCTGGCTCCAACATGTCCAACTCCCTCCAGAATCTCTTTGGACTCATCACCATCCAGGGATTTCAACACTAGTGATAGAATGTTCACTTTCCAAGATGGAAAAAAAATGGCAGGGAATGGCCAACAGGAAACTCTGGAGAGTGCTTATATGCATTCTGCCCAAGGCACTATCCCAGTGCAGGACATGATCATCCCCAGATCACTAATTAGGGTGCCTACTGATGTCCTTGGGCACCTCCTCAGGAGGGTAACTGCTTATCTGTTCTAGTTCCATCTTTTGGCTGCCAGAAAGATTTTGTGGGCCTCTGTGTCTATCAACATTCCAAGATGAATTAGGCACTGAGATTCTTGACGGATGACTCTTCCCAACATTTAGATCTTGAACCTGTTGGATTTTTTTTTTTTTTGTAATTTCTGGATCAATTCTCTCTTCTTCCTCCTTAGAATCTTTTCTAATGGGCTCATCTGACCGAATACCTAAGTATCTAATCATCTTTTGTAACATCTTAAATGATTCAGCTGAAAAAAGATCCTCCTTCATCTTGTGATTCATCCTCTGAGGCAAAGAGTTCACCTTCCTTCTGTAAAGAAGATCCTGACCTTCCTCTTGACTTCTTTTTTCCTCTCTTGGACTTACACTGAACAGATTTCCTAGCCTTCCTTTGGTGATGCCCATGAAGATGAGGATGAAAATGAATTAAATGAGGAGGATGAAGAAAAACCAGACACAAATAATTCTATTCCTTTTATTATGCTTTTTCTTCCCATGTATGAAAACCTTGTGAACAGGGCCTTTAGCTTTGGTGCCATCCAGTAATGAGTCCAAGGAACTACTATCCCCAGAAGAAGGGATAGTAATTTCTGGAAGTAATTTATTGAATCCCGTTTCCATTTTTAAAATTTGACTCCTTTTGGGAAGGTGGGGATTGGAAACTGCTGCCTGGAACTCACAAGATGGCAGCCTCTGAGGTAAAGTCTCTTTTTACACCAAATTCAAGAGCTCCAAGAGGGACTTTCTTCCTGAGGGGAAAATTCTCTTCTTTTCCCCTCATGCAGAATTCTTAACTTCCTCTAGGAATAAGGGAAGAAAAATGAACTACCCAACAAAGGAAGGGGATGGGGAAAGGAGGGAGAACGATTATGAGATCTGCATTGCAGGAGGATATGCATCCAAAACGCTCTTACCGGCTGCTCCTTGCTCTGTCTGTGGTGTATTCAGCCAGTACCACTTATGTTTTCCCTGTGCTGGGCCACTGCCCTTTGATGTAACAACAAAGGCTCTCTTCATTTTTCTGCCATCCTTTGAGACATTTGCAACATGGCTGTCAGATTCCCTGCTGGTGAGGAATGCCTGACGAACTGCCTCCTGGTTTCCGGGTAAGGTGGTCAAAGCCAGTGGATGAGCTAGCTGATGTGCACAAGGCACAAACCTCTCCTTCTGCATCCTCTGACAGGAATAAAGAGAAGGAGGAACACAGCTGTGGCCTCCCATTTGGACCTGTCTCAGCCATACTCCTAGCCTGTTACACAATCAGGTGGGGAGAAGGGGCATAGCAGCTCTGTGGTAACTCCAGGCAGCAGACAAACCAGCTGTTCATGTTTATTTGGCGTGTGTGTGGCTTTTTTAAAACCCTCTCTCTTGCAGTAAGGGCTAGATTCCATGGCTCTGCCAGTAGCTACAGGAGACAGAACAAAACTTGGGGAGTCCCTCTGGAAGATGGGGGCTAGTCCCTTGTCAGCCACAAATTCAGCTTTGATTCTGACCTTTACAGCTACAGAAAGGCAATGTCCCACACTGAGGAACTGTGGATCTAATCATAAAAAAAGAAAAAGGATCTGATCTTCTGCTTGCTTGGTCTGTGGAGCTTCAGAGTCAGTCAGGAACTGCAGTTTGGGGAACCAGGGGATGTCTTCTGGCTCAGGTACTGTCATGCCAGTGGGCATCATGCTCTGGTCAACTGGCTGGTCTGTGGCGTCTGTGTCTCCAGTTTCCTTGGTAAAGTGTTGTCGTCATGGTGATCTTGGGACAAACACACTTTTTCCTCACGTTCTTGGTCTAAACACGTTCTTGGTCTTCTAAGGTTCAAATTGAAGAGGTAACATCCCACAAAATCTCTTTGGCAAGCTTCTAGCAAAACCAGGAGATCACAAGTTTTGCACCCTGCACAGCATTGTCCAATCCTGTAAAAGTGAGGTGAGTGTGACTATATCCATCCTTGAGGCCCTCCTTCCTAGAGAACTGCTTCTTTGTCAGATCCACAAGTCCATGTGTTTCTCCCAGGCAAGCAATAATAGGGGAATAACAAGAGATGACGACTCCATCAGAATTGTTTCAACTCCTTTTTACTGGGTCAACAGTCAGGGCCTATAAAAGGCTTCGTGACCATCATTGTTCCATGAATTAGAAAAGTTGGTCCTTACTCAGCCACACATCTTATGCTTACACTTTCTCAAGGCTGCAAGACTTCATCACAATAAGAAATTATGGAACTGTCACCCTGTCTGGGAAACTATGTGTAAGGTTATCAATCAAACTTTTTTTATAGTAGTATTTTTGTAAACTACCGTACTTGTATTCAAAGTGTTTATTTTGAACATTTGTTCAGCTTTATGGATAATGCCCTCTATTCCAAATTTATATTTTAATTTGTGATATAATACTGTGGTGTTCAAACTATTTCAAATTTGTAAATTCTAAACATTTAGATCCCATAGTTTAAAATTACCTCCACAATTGCATGCCTATTTTCACATAAAATTCGGTAAATTGTGTGTACACAAAAACATCTGGAGGTATAAGTAGCTATTTGCATGGGCAACTGTGGCACACACATAAGAGAGAAATGGATGTGTTTTGCAATGTGCATGCACGCACACACATACAAATCAGGTCTTTACATTCTAAACATCTAAAAGTGTAAACTTGTGTGCTTTTTGATTTCAAACGTAATACTGACAAATCTGAAACCAAAGAACCATAAAGAAATACACACAGCATTCAGATTGAATTTTTTCTTTGCTGCACAATTTAGAGATTTTTTAAATGGTTCCTACCTTGTGTTTGTTTCTTGTTCACTGCATTATCAGCTTTATGTCTTTTCTGGAATAAAAATGCACAACTGTTAATTGAATTAAAAGTGTTATTTTGTTAACAAGGTAAAATGTACAATTAAGAAAAAATATTGTGCACACACACTTCCTGTACTCCACTCCACTCGCACAAGTGAACAAAAAAAACAGGCAGGATTATTTCAAGTTTGTTAAACAATTTTTTTAAAACTGCATGTTATTTTAATGAAGTATTTTTGTTTTTAGACAAAGTCAAGGAGAGTGCTATGCCAAAACTGTCCTTTTGAAGAACCACTCCATTCTGGATATTTCACTAGCTGCCCTAATTCCAAGATGCAGACAGCTTGCATTTGTTGGATGGTGCCCATATTCTTCAGGAGTCTTCTAGAAAAGTAGTTTCTGTTGGGACCATATAAAACTTCATGGCACAGAATTTTCTGAGATGAGATTTAAGAGGTTATACAATGTGAGTGCCTTCTGCTAAACCTCAAAGTTCTTAAGATAATAGAACTCCAAAGAAGGAGGGAAGGTAGGCAGTAGTGTGAATAAACAGAGGCAACATTCTCCTGATGCAAAAGATATTGACAAAAAGTAATCTTTCCATATGCTACTATGGCTGCAGTAGCATGGGTGGAGCTAGCTCCCTCTAACTAGGAATGAAAGGGATAGTTAGTGAATTTACTCTTGGTAACTTATTTCTTCTCTGAGGTAGCTTCTGTATATTTACCACTTCTGGGACACTATTTAGCAATATAACCACCTCAAAGGTAGGCTGATGAATTCTAACTAAACAAGGACTGCAGAACTGCCCTCCAAAGCAAGCACCAGCTCTAAATGTCAAGTCAAGGGAGTGAAAGTTGTGTAAACGTGATTAAACCCCAGGTAGCTTCCCTGCAGATTTCTATAATATTAACATTACTAAGGCAAGCCATAGTGCCACCTGTACTGATACCCTACCTAAAACATTAACATATCTATTTTGGATCCAAAAGTTTAGGTGACGTCTGATCGAAATAAAAATTCTAACAGAGTATGGAGTCTAATTCTCCCCTAGAAGGAATAAGGTCTGGAAAAGAGACTAAGGGCTTGTCTATACTGCTGCACATTTCAGACTATGGGAGCATGACTAGGAGTGCGTGCCAAGTGCTACGCTGAACTCCCCCATATGGATGCTGTGAGCATGACCAAATTGGTTCCTAGTTCACATTAATGTAGTCTTTTTCAAACAGGACTATATTAATGAGAACTAGGAACCTTTTAGTTTGCACCTGCAGCATCCACACGAGGGAGTTATAGTGCAGCACTTTGGTGTGCACTGCTATTCACACCCTCATAGTCCGAACTGTGGGACAGTGTAGGCATAGCCAAATAGATTAGTTTAGGCAGAACTCACATTATTTTAGGCAAAAATTTTGGATCAGGACACAGGACAACTTTTGTCTCTGTGGAATACAGTGAAGGCAGACATCTATCAAAATCTGCAATTCACTCACTCTTCTTGTAGATGTACTGTGATTAAAAATGCCATCTCTAACAGGTTGAATACAGTGCTCTCCCAGAGCTTCAAAAGGTCCATCCATAATCTTTGTAAGCACTTGTCAGGGACTGCAAGTCTTGTACCTGGGTCCATGGGAGCTAATGAAAGCTCCAACCTGCTACCCAGCAATCTGCTAACAGTTGCTAGAGCAGAAGCTGAAACCCAATAGAAGAATCCAGTCCTGGAACTTGACTGTCAGGATGCTGGGGATCTTGACTGGTCCATAGCTCCCATATAAACCCAGCACAGGAACAGGAAATTGTCCATGCAAGTGGGATCCACCTTGCTCTGGACTGTGTGCCTTATGCTTCTTGTTTCCCTGGCTTGACTTCCTGGTGTCTTGACCTAGCCGGACTCTAGTTATCCATCCATGGTTCTACTTTCAAGTATGTCTCCTCCCTCTGATGTCCTTGTAACCTGATCCTGACTGCTTCCTAATGCTCAATTCTTGTTTTGCCCTCTGACCTGTCTTGGACTCTGACCTCCTGCTATCTGACCTGGCCTGCCTCCCGACTCCTGCTTTGACCACTAGGTCAGACTGCCCATGTCCTGGTCATAACAGAACTAAATTGAGATCCCATTTTGCGACAGGTTCTCTGACAGACATTAACCAATCACTGAAGGAATCTTCTGATGGAGGATGGCTGAGATGATGCACAATGGACTTTGATCAGTGACAAGGGACAGTAATTAGTCCAA
Organism: Terrapene triunguis; assembly: GCF_002925995.2. NCBI lineage: Eukaryota > Metazoa > Chordata > Testudines > Emydidae > Terrapene > Terrapene triunguis. Next base: position 59,167,463 of record NW_020664417.1, on the reverse strand, counting down.
AAAGAACAGTTACTTAGAACCACAGTTACTGTGGTTCTTCGAGATGTGCTGTCAACACATATTCCACTCTTGGTGCATATGCCCCCCATGCGTGTCAGATCCTTTCTGACTAGCAGTATCTGTTCTCTTGGCTACGATAGCTGAAGGTATAAGGGGCAGGAGGCTGCAACCACTACTCAGATCCTTCATTAATAAGAATCCTGAAAAATGAGAATCCAATTAACAGGGATGCAGGGCAGGTTGAGGAATCTATGTAAAACACCACATCTCGAAGAAAAAATGGTTATTCCCCTTCTCATAAATGTTGTTCTTCGAGTTGTGTTGTTCATGTCCATTCCAATCAGGTGTGTGCGCGCGCATGTGCACGGCAGCCGGAAGATTTTTCCCGTAGCAGCATCCGTCGGGTAGGTCTGTGCGCCCCCTGACGTCACGCCTTCATGGGTCTCAATATAGAGCCCTGCCGACCAGCCACCCTCTCAGTTCCTTCTTGCCGGCTACACCAACAGAGGGGAAGGAGGGTGGGTATTGGAATGGACATGAACAACATATCTCGAAGAAAACAGTTACGAGAAGGTGAGTAACTGTTTTTTCTTCTTCGAGTGCTTGTTCATGTCAATTCCAATCAGGTGACTCACAAGCCCAAGTTTAGGTGGTGGGGTTGGAGTCTTCCACTGATTGGAGCACTGCTCATCCGAAGGTCGCATCGTCTCTGGCCTGCTGGGTAATCGCATAGTGCATGGCGAAAGTATGGATGGAGGACCACTGCCGCCTTGCAGATTTCCTGAGTGGGAACCTGAGCCAGGAACACTGTTGATGAAGCCCGCGCCGTGATGGAGTGCACAGTGATTGGAGGTGCAGGAACACCTGCCAGGTTGTAGCACTCATGAATATAGGACGCTATCCATGATGAGACGTGCTGTGATGACACAGGCTGACCCTTCATTCTGTCCGCCACTGACACAAATAACTGGACCGATTTTCTGAACATTTTGTTCTCTCGATGTAAAAGGCTAGCACCCTGCGGACATCCAGAGAGTGGAGCCTCTGCTCCCTGCCGCTGGAACGAGGCTTACGGTAGAATATCAGGAGAAAGATGTCCTGGTTGATGTGAAACTGCGACACAACTGTTGGGAGGAAAGCAAGATGAGGCCTGAGCTGAACCCTGTCCTTATAGAACATGGTGTAGGGAGGCTCTGATGTTAGGTGCCTGAGCTCAAACACACTGCTCGCCAAAGTTATCACTACCAGGAATGCCACCTTATAAGAGAGGTAGAGAAGGGAGTATGTCGCTAATGGTTCAAAGGAGGGTCCCATGAGCCTAGAAAGGACCAGATTGAGGTCCCAGGCAGGGACAGGCTGACTGACATTAGGGTATAGCCTGTTGAGCCCTTTTAAGAACCGGCTGACCATAGCATTAGCAAACACAGAGTGGCCCTCCGTGCCTGGGTGGAAGGTCGAGACGGCAGCTAAGTGCACTCTTACTGATGACAACAAAGGCCACAGTTGCTTCAGATGGAGGAGGTAGTCCAGAATAAGCGTCACTGAGGATAGCACGGGGACAAATGGCACTGCGCCGACCAGATTGAAAATCTCTTCTACTTGGCAAGGTACGTGGCTCACGTAGAGGGTTTTCTGCTGCCAAGGAGAACCTGTCTAAACTGGTCTGAACAGGAAAGATCCATCGGGTTCAACCATGGAGCTTTCACACCGTGAGATGAAGTGTCTCAAGGTTTGGATGTTGAAGCCGACCTTGATCTTGTCTCAGAAGATCCAGGAAGAGCGGCAGGGTGATCGCGGCTTCCACACACGTCTAGAAGAGATGTGTACCAGTGCTGACGGGGCCAGGCTGGTGTATCAGTATGACCTGAGCTCACTCACTCGTTCTCTCCAGATCTTGAGGAGTACCTTGTGAATGAGTGGTATGGGTGGAAAGGCGTATAGGAGAGAACCTCCCCAATGGAGGAGGAATGCATCCATGCTGGAGCCCGGGCTGTGATTTTGGAAGGAGCAGAACTGCTGGCACTTTCCTGTTGTGTCGCATGGCGAATAGTTTTATCTGGGGAAAGCTGCACCTCTGGAAGATTGAAATCGCAACATCCAGGCAAAGGGACCACTTGTGGCTGTGAAACGACCTGCTGAGGTGGTCTGCCAGCTCGTTCTGTACCCCAGGGAGGTACGACACTTGCAGGTGTATCAACTTCTGTTCTACACAGAAGTCCCACAGCATGAGGGCTTCCTGGCACAGGGGAGAGGAGCGTACACCCCCGTTTGTTGATATTGAACATTGCTGTTGTATTGTCCATCACGACTGATACTCATTGTGCCATTAAGTATGCCAGGAAGGTCTGGCATGCTAGGCGCACCACTCTGAGCTCTCGGAGGTTGATGTGGAGGTCCACCTGAGATCAGAGGCCTTGAGTCCTGTGGTCTCCCAGATGTGCTCCCCAGCCCAAGTCTGATGTGCCCATCACTAGTGACAGCGATGGCTGCAGAGTGGCGAAGGAGACCCCTGGACATACCTCCTGAGGGTTGAGCCACCACAGGAGGGAGTCAAGGACCGGGCAAGGCAGGGTCACAATGGCGGGCTGGGCCATACACTGATGCAAACCACGACTGAAGAGGTCGAAGACTGAGTCTGGCATGCTGCACCATGTAGGTACAAGCAGCCATGTGTCCGAGAAGCTTCAGGCAGTTTCTCGCTGTGGTGGTGGGAAATTGTCTGAGGCCTCGAATTATATCATTCAGGGCCTGAAACATTGTTTCTGACAGGTATGCCCTGGCTTGGGTCAAGTACAGTACTGCCCCTATAAACTCTATCCTCTGGACAGGGGACAGAGTCGATTTTGCTTCGTTTAGAAGACGACCCAGGTTGTCGAAGGTGGCTCTGATGAATCTGACCTGACCTTCCACTTGGGTCCTGGAGCGGCCCCTGATCAGCCAGTGGTCAAGGTATGGAAACACCTGTACCCGATCCCTGCGCAAGAATGCGGCGACAACTGCCATGCACTTGGTGAAGACTCGAGGTGCTGCTGACAGGCCGAACAGAAGGATGGTAAATTGGTAGTGGGTACTGTTGACCACAAACCTGAGGTACTTCCTGTGGGGCTGAGTGATTGCGATATGAAAATATGCTTCCTTCAAGTCGAGGGTGGCATACCAGTCTGCTGGATCCAGTTAGGGGAAGATGGAGGCCAAAGAAACCATGTGGAACCTGAGTTTCTTCACGAACTTGTTGAGTTCTCGCAGGTCCAAGATAGGCCGGAGGCAGCCTTTGGCTTTCAATATTAGGAAATACCGGGAATAAAATCCCTCACCCCTGTGCTCCTGAGGAACCGCTGCCACTGCCCCTAGAGATAGAAGTGACTGCACCTCCTGGATAAGGAGCTGCTCGTGAGAAGGGTCCCTGAAGAGGGATGGGGAAGGAGGGTGGAAGGGCAGGAAGACACAATTGGATGGAGTATTCCCTCTCTACTGTGCGGAGCACCCAGCAGTCCGAAGTGATATGGGACCATGCACAGTATAAAGGGGACAATCGAGAGGAAAAGGTAAGGCGGGGTAGATCCAGCTTTTGTTCTGGTGCACTGTCCTCCACCGTACCTTGAAAAGGCCAGTTTGGGGCTGGAAGGTGGTTTGGGTTGGCCAGAGCCCTGGCCTGAGGACGGGTGTTGTCTTTTCCTGCCACTCCTGTTCCTCCTCCGAGAGCTATCCGGGGGGTTTTGCTGATAGAACCTCAGAGGAGGTTGCAGCCTAAAGTGTTTTCGCTGTGTGGCAGGAGCGTGCAGGCCCAAAGACCTGAGGGTGGCTTGTGAGTTTTCAGAGTTTTCAGGCTATGCAGCCTCTTGTCTGTCTTTTCAGAGAAAAGAGTCACACCCTCAAATGGGAGGTCCTGAATGGTCTGTTGGACCTCATAAGGGAGCTCCTAGACCCTTCTCATGGCCACCCCAGTAGCCATGATCCTAGTGGTGGCATCATAACTGTCGAACATGGCCTGGAGGGAAGCCCAGGAGACTAGCTTTGCCTCCTCCACCAAGGCTGAGAATAGGCTCAGGAATCTGAAGGGAGGAGCTCCATAAATTTGACAATCGCCACGCAGGTGTTATAAGAGTACCTGCTGACGATGGCCTGCTAGTTCAAAATACGGAGCTGAAGACCCCCTGTAGAGCAGACCTTTCTCCCGACAAGGTCGAGTCACTTAGCCTCCCTATTTTTAGGCGAGGGCTGCACTCATGCTGACTAGCAGTGTCCACAACAAGAGAGTCGGGAGGTGGGTGGGAGTACAAATGTTCATACCCCTTGGAGGGCACGAAATAATGCCTCTCGTTGCACTTGACAGTGGGTGGCAAGGAAGCTGGGGTCTTGCCACAGTAGTCTTAGTAAGTGGTAGGGCAACATGAGAAGGTCCTGAGGGGATGAGGATATCCACCATGGGATCAACCTCCTTGACCACCTCCTCAGCCTTAATACCCAGACCCTGAGCAACCCTTCGCAGCAACTGTTGTAACACCCTGCTAATTCAAGTGCCAGGGTTATGACTGTCCTATGCCTCGCCCGGAGAGGAGGAGGAGGAGGAAGCCCCTATAAGCAGCGGCTGCTCCCTGCCATCAGCTCCCAAGGGGTCCCGTGACACTCAGGAAAACGACGGTGCCGATGGAGTGCCCATTGGCACCTGGGCTGTCAATGCCAAACTTGGTGTTGATACGGGCATTGGAGACACTGATGGTGCCACTGGTGCCAAACCAGCTGCCTGAGCTGACGAAGGCGGCAGGGCCGTTGTCTGTGCCACTGTCGGTGCCAAGGTTGTCATCAGTACCGAAAATGCTGTCGGCGCCGAGGTCTAAAGAGTCGTCAGTGTCGAGGCCAGTGCCGGTGAAGGTGCCGCGTGTGAGTAGGTGCCAAGGCGAGCTGCACAGTTGATGGCGGGACGAATGTGGCTGAGGTCACCGAAGACACTGCGGAGCAGTGCCCTTGGATCCCTCCCTGGCTCTGGTGAAAGGCCGAGGGGGTCCAGAATGGCCACTGTGGTGGATTCTGCCACTGCGGTGGCCACGCCTGGAGCTCTTGCCTGTCTCTCCTTGACCTCAATCATTGGCTCCTACTCCTCTCAGTGATAGGAGTCAGACTCTGACTCTGAGGTCTCCAAGACTGAAGACCACGGAGGAGCCGAGCTTCGGTGCACTGAGAGCTTAGGGAGCGACTAGGCTCTCTGTCCGAGTGGGCCAGTGCCGAAGGACATGGAGAGGAGGAATGCCTGGAGATCACTGCCGGCTTCCCTCTTGACTGCACCTGGGGGTGGGATGGGCCCGCCAGCGTCAGAGGTTCCTCCCTCCTAGAGGGCGAGAACGGTGCTGTAAGGTGCAGCAGATCCCGAGAAACTTCAAAAGCTTCCAGCGTTGAAGGAAGCAGCAGCTGCTGGCCCGTAGGGACCGGTGAACGTGGGGGGCCCGAACTAAACTACCTCGCCTGGGCAGGGATCGACGCGGCTCTAATGGGGGATCTCGAGCTGTGGCCCACCTGGGATCTCACTTCCTTAGATTTAGCCGGAGGTGACCGACTGTCCGGCTTCTTTTTCTTCTGAGGCACCAGCGAATGAGACCAGTGCCTGCTCTCCGCTGGACCTTGGGAGGTGCCGTGCTGGGCCAAGTGTCCCGGGATGAGTCCTTTCTTGGCATCAAACTCGCATACCGCAGCTCCAGGGAGTCGGAAGGGGGGTAGAGACCCCCAACAACTGGAGCTGAACACGCTTGCTAAAGCAAGGGTTACAGGAAGTTCCAGCCTACTGTCGCTGGCGGTAAGAAGGAACTGAGGAGGTTTTGCTCTGTCCAGATAAAAATATAAAGCTCTCATCACATCCAAAGTGTGTAGTTTCATTTTGGCTGCAGTAGAGTGATGTCTCAGGAAGAAAACTGGCTGGCATATGGATTGGTTAAAATGAAAATCCAAAACCACCTTAGGCAAGTAAGAATTTAGGATGATGCCTAAGTGTGATTTTGTCCTTACAGAATATGGTGTAAGAAGGCACTGATTCTTCCAGCTGAGGTGATAGTTACCAAGAATGCTGCCTTTATGGAGAGATGATATAGGAAAGAGGTTACCACGGGTTCATTGGAGGCCTTACTGTACAATTTAGATGGAACACATGGGCCCAAACTGTGGCAAGACCCCAGCTTCCTTGCCACCCACTGTCAAGTGCAACGAGAGGCATTATTTCGTGCCCTCCAAGGGGTACGAACATTTGTACTCCCACCCACCTCCCGACTCTCTTGTTGTGGACACTGCTAATCAGCATGAGCGCAGCCCTCGCCTAAAAATAGGGAGGCTAAGTGACTCAACCTTGTCGGGAGAAAGGTCTGCTCTACAGGGGGTCTTCAGCTCCGTATTTTGAACTAGCAGGCCATCGTCAGCAGGTACTCTGTTTTTCTTTTTTACTAATTTTTATAAACAAAAATTATGTAGCTGTCTGAGTTGGACTTCTGTTATCTTTTCCCCATCAACATTTGCTAACATTTGTTATTACAGGTGATTAAACTATTTTACAAATTTCCATCCACTTTCCCACAGTTAGACTCACAACTGAGGTAGGCCTTCTAGGCCCCAATTACAACAACCCCATGAGACCAGTTAGGACCAAGCGGAGCGAGAGGCTCCTTGACTGAGGGAAAAAACATGGGAGAGGCTCTTTCGAAATGTTGCTACCATAAGACAAGCAAATACAGTGTAATTCTGCACCAGTGGGTGTTTTACAGAAATGGCCGCTAGGTGTAGCCTAATCAAGCTGATACAGAGTCTAAATCGCTTTAGGGAGAGTCCCAGATTGCCCATCTCAATCCCAGCTAAGGCAGAAACTGTCACTGCGTCACCCAAATGAAGAACCCCCAGTGCTGTTGGGTAAGGAGGACAAATAAGAATAGGTCTCCTCCAGAGGAGGGTCAGCCCTGGGTCAATGTGGTACACAATGGAATGAAGCTGAAGGAAATGGCTGGGTCAGAATCACATCTCCCAAGCAATCTAGGACACGAAACTCCAAGCCAACGGAAAGGTTACCTCTAAATTTCATGCTTTCTTCAGCAGCATGTAGCGTACATATCTGTGTAGCCCCCAAGCAAGAATAAATAGCAGTGTAGAACATGAGGCACAGCTCTCTACTCACCCACGCCATGCCTCCCTGTCTACACTGATATTTTTAGCAGTGTAGTATTCCACTGCCTCCTTGCTACTGGAGCCTTTCTTCCTGCAGGAAAAGACCCCAGCAGTGAGGAAAGGCTCTGGAAGGGGGAAGGCTGCAGGGAAAGACTGCATAAAGCTGGAGCCCTTCCCCACTTAAGAGAAAGTCTCAGGTAGTGGGGAGCTGCTGAAGCCTTTCCCACTGACCGATATGGATATGTGTAGCTACACACCACAGTGTGGATGCACCTGATTTTCACTGCAGCATGTAGCTACATGTACATTATATGCCACCAACACTAGTGTGTAGCGTAGACATAGCCTAAAAGGCTTCAGTGCTGAGATCGCCAGAGCCGAGATGTCTGGTACCAGAGTGGGGAATCGATGCTGAGGAAGTGTTTGATACAGAGGCAAGGTGGTAGTTGCCAAGGGTCTCAGTGCAAGGGATGACACTGGAGCAGCTGGTACCAGCACAGTGCCAAACTCAGCATGGTCCTTTGGAATGAAGGAGCCATCAGTGCCCTTTGGTGCAGAGGCATCAGAAGAGGAGCTCTAGACTGCATGTCCTAGCACAGGAAGCCTGAGGAGAAGATCTAAGTCTCTTACTTGGAGTCAGGGATGGGTGATTTGTGTCTGGAGTCCTGACCAGAGCAGTGCTCCTTTTCCCCCTCATTCCAGAAAAACAATGCATCTTTTGTGAAGCGGCCATATGAGAGACAAGAGTACCACAGTTAGCCACTGCCAAGGCCAAGATCAAGATGGCTGATCTTTCCAAGGCTTCTTGGGACCATATGTTGGGGCTGCATAGAGTTCTTCTTTAAGAATAATTTTAGCCTCACCTCCTTGTTCTTGAGGGTCCTTTAGACAAGGAGCAGCATATTAATCAACGCTCTGTTGCATGATTCTCTTCCAGACAAATAAGAATGGCCGCACAGGATCAGAACAATAGTCCATCTAGAATAGTATCCTGCCTTCTGACAGTGACCAGTGCCAGATGCTTCAGAGGGAATGAACACGACAGGACAATTATCAAGTGATCCATCCCATGTCTTCCAGTCCCAGCTTCTGGGGTTAGATCTCTGATCATCTTGGCTAATAGCCATTGACAGACCTCTCCTCTATGAACTTATCTAATTCTCTTTTTAATGCAGTTATGCTTTTGGCCTTCACAACATCCCAATAATGAGTTTCCCAATTGAATGTACATTGTATGAAGAAGTACCTCCTTATGTTTGTTTCAAACCTGCTCCCTATTAGTTCCCCTGCTTCTTGTGTTAAGTGAAGGGGAAAATAACACTACTTTATTCACTTTCTCCATATCATTCATGATTTTCTAGACCTCTATCATATCCCCCCCTTAGTCATCTCTTTTCTAAGCTCAACAGTCCCATTATTTTTAATCTCTCTTCACTTGGAAGCTGTTCCATAGCCCTAATAATTTTTGTTGACCTTCTCTGTACCTTTTCTTATTCTATTATATATTGTTTTAGATAGGGCAACCAGAATGCACAAAGTATTCAAGGTGTGTGCGTACCATCGATTTATGTAGTGGCATTATGATATTTTCTGTCTTATCTATCCCTTTCCTAATAGTCACTAACTTTCTCTTAGCTTTTTTGACTGCCACTGCACATTGAGCAGATGTTTTCAGAGAGCTGTCCACGACAACTTCAAGATCTCTTTCTTGAGAGGTAACAGCTAATTTAAACCCCATCATTTTGTATGTATAGTTGGGATTATTTTTCCCTATGTGCATTACATTGCATTTATCAACATGAATGTTGCCCAGTCACCCAGCTTTGTGAGATCCCTTTGTAACTCTTTGCAGTCAACTTTGGACTTAACTATCTTGAATAATTTTGTAACTTTTGCAAACTTTGTTACCTCTCTGTTTACCCCCTTTTCCAGATCATTTATGAATATGTTGAAAAGGACTGGTCTCAATAGAGATCCTTGTTGGACCCCACTATTTACCTCTCTTCACAGTGCAAACTGACCATTTATTTCTACCCTTTGTTTCCTATCTGTTAACCAGTTATTGATCAATGAGAGGACCCTCCCTCCTATCCCATGACTGTGTACTTTGCCTAAGAGCCTTTGGGGAGAGACCTCATCAGAGGCTTTCTGAAAGATCAGTACGCTGCATCTATAAGATCACTCTTGTCCACGTGTTTGTTGACCCCAACAAAGAATTCTAATAGATTGGTGAGGCAGGATTTCCCTTTACAAAAGCTGTGTTGACTCTTCCCAGACATATTGTGTTCATCTATGAGTCTGATCATTCTCTTCTTTACTATAGTTTCAACAAATTTGCCTGGTACTAAAGTTACCAGCCTGTAATTGCCAAGATAGCTTCTGGAGCCCTTTTTTTTTTTTTTAATCTTGATTAACATTAGGTATTTTCCAGTCACTAGTAATTCTGCAATTTCCTATCTGAGTTCCTTCAGAACTCTTGGGTGAAATAGCGTCTGGTTCTAGTGACTTTTTGCTTAATTTATCAATTTGTTCCAAAACCTCCTTTACTGACACCTCGGTCTGGGACAGTTCCTCAGATTTGTCACCTAAAAAGCATGGCTCAGGTGTGAGACTCTCCCTCACATCCTTTGCAGTGAAGACCGATGCAAAGAATTCTTTTAGATTCTCCACATCTGGTGTGTCACTGTTAATGACCATGGTGGAATCAAAACAACAGACAGGTCTTGAAGCCAGGAGATTTGGAATCCACAATGATGTGGGAGTACCAACCTGTATAGAGGAGGGAAGGTCTTAGGTGAGGTTTTTTCTTCTTTTTTTCCCAACAAAAACAAAGGGAAAAATAAAATGTAAGAAATAAAAACTTAAAGCTAAATAAGTTAATGAAGTGTGTACGACAAGCTATGACGCACGAAGCACAAACACTGCTTGTGTTCTATCTCGCTCCAGGAGCAGTAGGAAGGAACTGAGTGAGGGATGCAGGCATCCAGCTCCATATGTCCATATCTATGATAGTAGAGAGGGTGTGAAGGGTGCAGGCTATTAAAAAAGAATCTAATCTTGCATACACCAAGAGTGGAATTGGTGTGGACAATTACTCAAATAATAGATTGTTATCCTTTACACAGAGGAAATCTTCTCCACTTCTGGAGTAACAGTTCAGTGTCAATTGATTCTTATATTAAAGAAAAACACTCTGATGCCATACAGAACATGGAAATAGCCAATGCCCTCTGCTACCAGATGCCACAGTTCTTACATAGACATCTGACGCATTGTATGAAGTATGGAAGACAGTTTAGAAAGCATGTGATCTTCAGCAGTGATGTCTTCTGATTCTTTCTCCCATTTCTTGGGGAGAAACCTGATAATATATATATCTATGGCAAATGCAACAGGGGGATAAAAAACAGAGAGGGGTGAGGAAAGAAAAGGTGATGGAAAGAGATGACAGTAAAATGAGCACATTTTCACAGTAAGCATTAATCATAGATTCATAGGACTGGAAGGGACCTTGAGAGGTCATCTAGTCCAGGCCCCTGCACTCATGGCAGGACTAAGTATTACCTAGACCATTCCTGACAGGTGTTTGTCTAACCTCTTAAAAATCTCCAATGATGGAGATTCCACAACCTCCCTAGGCAATCTATTTCAGTGCTTAACCACCCTGACAGTTAGGAAGTTTTTCCTAATGTCCAACCTAAATGTCCCTTGGTGCAATTTAAGCCCACTGCTTCTTCTCCTATCCTCAGAGGTTAAGGGCTTGTCTACATTATCTGCTGGATCGACAGGCAGTGATCGATCCAGCGGGGGTCAATTTATCACGTCTAGTCTAGACATGATAAATCGACCGCCGAGCGCTCTCCCGTCGACTCCGGTACTCCACCAGGGCGAGAGGCGCAGGCAGAGTCGACGGGAGAGCATCAGCCATCGACTTACCACAGTGAAGACTCCACGGTAAGTAGATCTAAGTACATCAACTTCAGCTACGTTATTCACATAGCTGAAGTTGCATAACTTAGATCGATACCCCTCCACCCCCAGTGTAGACCAGGCCTAAGAAAAAAAAAATGTCTCCCTCCTCCTTGTAACAACCTTTTACATACTTGAAAACTGTTATCGTGTCCCCCTCTCAGTCTTCTCTTTTCCAGACTAAACAAATCCAATTTTTTCAATCTTCCCTCATAGGTCATGTTTTCTAGACCTTTAATCATTTTTGTTGCTTTTCTCTGGACTCTCTCCAATTTGTCCACAGCCTTCCTGAAATGTGGTGCCCAGAACTGGACACACTACTCCAGTTGAGGCCTAATCAGTAGGGAGTAGAGCAGAAGAATTACTTCTCCTGTCTTGCTTACAACACTCCTGCTAATACATCCCAGAATGATGTTTCCTTTTTTTGCAACAGCTTTACACTGTTGACTCATATTTAGCTTGTGGTCCACTATGACCCCCAGATCCCTTTCCGCAGTACTCCTTTCTAGGCAGTCATTTCCCATTTTGTATGTGTGCAACTAATCACAGCTCGATGCCTGTCTAGCCACTACCAGATGGCAGAAGTTTGTAGGCATCATGGCATAGGAGTCTAAAGACGGATCTGAAAGAGAATAAAGTTGCAGCTTTATGGATTTTTTTAAAGGGAATTTTGCTATGCACAAGAAGTTGCGTAAGAGAAAATGTGAAGGTGTCTGAGGGAGAAGCTGACTGGTAGGCAAAAAGGCTAGGAACATTGCTGAAGGGAAGGCAATACTCTTACAGGCTACTCAACAATAAGAAACTGAGGAGGTCCCTGTCAATATGGTGGCATCATCTACAAGTTATACAGGGAACAAAAATCAATCTGCGTAGCTGTACTTCAGGGAGCCTGAAAGGTCCTGAAAAGAAGCCAGATGGGGAACATGAAACCCCTTAGTCAAATGAACTGACCAGGTGAGCCTCAAAGCCATTCTCAGATGGCACCAAGGACAGCCTCTGAAACCAAGACTCCATATAAAAAGACTCATGTACATACTCCAGACCTGAAGGATGCCTTTTACTGGATCCTTTTAGTGAAGAATGGGCACAATGTGAAACATGGAGGCATTTGGGCATTAAGAAACCTCAGCATCCACAAAGTGGGGAAAACCTGATGCAGTCCTAAGGAATGAGCATTGCTGGAAGATCTGGAAGCACCCTCAGAATCAAGGAAGCTAGAACAGAGACCTCCAGTCCACAACAACACTCCTACTTCCTCTTAATCTTATGATTGAGGCAACAGAAGAGCAAAACCAAAGCTACTACAAACATATGATGCAAGTTTGATCACAGACCAAAGGAAGTTTGGGACTGATGTGAACCTACTTAGCCAGAACTTTTCTGGTACCAAGATGGCCTCTAGCACAGATGGAGCTTGTCAGCTACCATCCAGGCACCAAAGACTGTGGGTTTTGATTTCACCATGTTAGACAGAACTGTACCTTACCCTGATGATGGATCAAAGGGTTATGGGGTTGTGTATCTGGCTATGGAAAAATACAGTGGCATAAAATACACCAACTTTTTTGTGGGGGTGATTGCCCTAGAACTGCATGGAGATTGTCTGGAATCAAAACTGCACAAAAGCTATGCAAAGTTATCTATCTAAAATGTATTAACTATTATCTAAAAATGCATCTAACATGTATGAACTATAACTCCTCTAACCAGTTAACAGAACATTTTTCATCAAAGACAAAGAAAACACTCTTTGTGTATGAAATGAAGACCCATATATGTATAGCTGCTAGCTGTGGAAAGGAAAGAGAAATGAGGCTGCTTGGGATTGCTTAGCCTCTTAGAACCTTAGCTCTGGGAACACATCCTATTTGTAGGAATATGCAGAAGCTACCTCAAAGAAAGGTGTAAAATTCAGCTTCCTTGTACTGTAGCAGACAAACAATAAAAAAGGGATCATGGGGAGGGATCTTCCCTCTCTCCCCTCACCACAAGAGTTCCAGGCTTAAAGTACTGATCTAGGATGGCCCTATGCTAAGAATTGAGACAGACTGGAACTCAATATACAGTTCTCACCAGGCTCACTCTGCAGCTCCTTACACTATAGTTTATCACCTCACACCCAATGCTAACCACACTGATCTCACCCCAACAGGGGAGAAAAGAGGAGCCTCCAACTACCACCAGTAGACTTCCCTCAGGGGTAGAAGGAGCCACTACCAACTTCTTTTACTACTGAAAGAAATTTGGGGCTTGTCTGCACATTGATTTTGCAAAGATCTCACTACATTGGTGCAACTCCCCTACTGTGGATGCAATTATATTGATAGAAAGGGGTTTGGGACACACTAGAAAAGCTGGGGCTTTCTTCTTTATGACCGTATAAAATTCTCATTTCTAGCCCTGAAAGGACATGAGATATTAGACTTGAAAGCCATCAGACTTCAGAAGTAATTTTGGGCAGAAGGGATTCTACATCTAGAGGGAGAAGTAAATATTTCTCTAGAAAGATGATACAAAAGTGCTATTTGAAGCTGTTTAGAAAGTTAGAATAAATCCTGAGGAGATGTATTGGTGGCAGGTAATGAGATTATAGGCATGTGATAAAATGAACTGGTATGCAATAGCAATACATTTATTACACTCCTGTACAATTTACCACATGGATATCACCTCCCGGTATCATATATATTTTCATAAACTATCTCCACCATTGTTCAAGGTTTTCATCTGTTGTTTAAAGCAAGATATTTTACGTATTTCTAGGGTTTAGGAGAATCGCCTCATACCAAGCACTAAATGCTGAGTAACTCGAGAATGTAGATATATTCAATTATTTTTAATTTTAGAGATGCATAAATATTACACATTATTTATTTAGGAAATAATTATATTAAATACTTACAAGATCTTCTATGATTTCTTTGACTGCTGCTACAGCTAAAATAAACAACAGAGGAACCAATGTTGTATAACGACCTGTTGGCGACACATCTGGAATTTGCTATTAAAAAAAGAAAAATGTATTTTATATTTGTAAGTCAAAGTGCAGTTTGATTATAATAAACAGAACTTAGTAATGCAAAAGAATGCCACTTTATTCAGGTTCATGTACAATTCCATTTTCTTCATCTGCACATTTTAGTCCTTCTTACTACCGAGCCTATAATCGCTTACTATTTTCAATCTCCCTAATTCATTACACTTATACCTGTTCTCATAAAATCAGAAGCAACATGTAATTAATATGAAAAATGTTTCTATTTGGGCAACTGAATTATAAAATGTAGGCATAAATATATAGGAACTTATGGTGAGATATTTTGCAGCATTCCCCTCCATCTTCCCACCACAAGGGCTGATGCTATATCTGATTTCAACACCAAGTCTGGGGAAGAACACTGAGCTTTCCAGTGTCTCAGTAAAACTCTTTTGTTTAACATAAGAGATAGTTTAATACTTTTGTAATGTAGTGCTGACAGTTTTCCATCTGATGGCTATCAGACAGACCCAAAAGACATGGTATAGTAAAGCACATGAGTGGTTACATTTTTAAAAGTACTCAGAGGAATTATTCTCATGATGAAGTTATGCATATGCTTCAGTGTTTTCAAGAACGGGGATCTAAAGTTCAACTGCCCCATGACCAGTGGAATCTATTCACTATTTTCTTTGGAGTTAGATGTAAGTTGTGCAAAGGAAGACTGCATTTTACAAAGCACTGTGTTCGGGCGGGATAAAAATCATGTATTAAAAAATCAAAATCAGATTTTTTTACTTGTGTGTTCCTAGTTCTTTGCATTCTTATTTTATAGTCTTAAATTGCAGTAGATGTTATGTACTTGTTTCTTTAATTAGTGTTTCCTAATTAACAGAATTTCAGATTTTAAATAGAGGTTTCTCCTGCTAAGAAGTTTCATATTTAAAATGTTCATTTATACCAGAAAAAGGCAAGTCCTACATCCTCATTAACACCTCTGGTTGCAAGATCACAAAAACTAAAAAACCCACAAAACTGATAAGCAAATAGCCTATGCTATACGAATGTGCATGCATGAGTATAGCTGGGTGATCTAATGTTCACAATGAACTATTGTGTGTGTTACAGTAACTACAGATAGAGGAGCTGCTTAGTTCTATGGCAAACACTGATAACTCTGGTCATCCACATTCATCTGAATATTTGACAATCACTCATGATAGAGGCAGGAGGTGTGAGAGTGAATATAAGTGCCATGTGACTAGTGTTATGGTACAAAATGCAGCCAATATCACTAAGATGAGGAGAGCTTTGCTCTTTTGTTAATTGTATATATTGACTAATTAATATACAACAACACTGATTTAGGTGAATTTAGAAATGTTAAATATAAATGTAACTTTGTCACTATTCCTGTCCAGAGTTCAAACTTCAGTCATTAAGTATGGCATATATAAAGTATCACACCAACTATATGGTCTGCCTTTACATTATCAACTTAAAACAAATGTGAAATATTTTAAATCAATGCAGTTCAAAAGTATTGTGTGCTTTTTAAAAAAAAGCACTTCTGAGTAAGATGGACTTCCGGTGGATGAAGCACATAAATAGTCTTCTCTCTAAGGCAATCGAAGTTCAACAGTTAAATAATGGAAGAGTTAAATATCACTCTGCTGCACTTGGTATAGTAATTGGTACTAGTACTAGTTAATGTCAGAGTCACCTATGTAGAAATGTCACATGAGAATCTCACATTTTAAAAATAAATGTCTATTTTAAATTAAAAGAACAGGAGTACTTGTGGCACCTTCGAGACTAACAAATTTAGTCTCTAAGGTGCCACAAGTACTCCTGTTCTTTTTGTGGATACAGACTAACATGGCTGCTCCTCTGAAACCTATTTTAATTACTTGGTTTTGATATGCATCAATATCTTTGACTGCAATGGTGTCAGATCTTAAGCTAAGATGGATCAGGGCTGATCACTTCCTGAAGATCCTTTCTACAAGAAGCTGTGTTGGTGATTCAGTAAGGTTGTATGTTTTCCTCTCAATCAGCACTCTGCTAATTGACCAGTATCAGAGATGGAAGTGCAGTCTTCTGGAAGAGACTTCAAAGTGAGGCCCTGTCCATCTGTGATCAAAGATCTTCTGGCACTTTTTGTAAAGGATGAACCTTAGTCCTGATCAAATACAGGTTGGTAAACCAAAAATATTAGTTTCTTTGTCTGAAATATTAATTTATCATGATGGAGGACTTCTACAATGAGAACAGGTCTGTTAGCCCATCAGTTAAGTTCAGGCCATAATGAGAAATAAAAATTCCAAGTAAGGAAATATTTTCTATAAATAAGACAGTTGCAAAATGAGATGTATAAATATCCAGTATTTCACTAACATTTTATTCTTAATTGATTAAAGCCGTATCACATGATTTAATTAGATGGACACATGGTATTTCTGTAAAACATATAGCTATAATAGTAATCCATGGAATGTATTAGCACTTAAATGTTTTGAAATTCAGATTTTTTTTTAGTTGAGCTTACCTGAAGTAATGCAATAAAAAGAAAAAATGCATTAGCAGCTCTTCTGAACTGGGAATAAAGAAACCTTGGCAGGAATGTGATTATGTTGTATTTTGCAGTGCTAAAAAAGAAAGACAAAAAACCATGTACAATTATTATAGTACCAACAAGTTACACACACACTTTCCTTATTATTCCTTGAAGTGCATGTCATGACAGTACCTTACAATCCAGGTGTTCTGAAGAACAATACATTTGCTTCAAATAAAAAGCTGAAAGAGGGTGTTAAATGAATTAGACAGTGCCTACATTAAGAATCATTTGGAGTTCCAAACCTAAATGATCTCCATCTCCCAAACCACAGCACTTGAGTTGACTCATAAACATCATTATTGTATGCAGTGTTGTAGCTGTGTTGGTCCCAGGATATTAGAGAGACAAGGTGGGTGAGATAATATCTTTTATTAGACCAACTTCTGTTGCTAAGAGAAACATGCTTTCAAATTACACAGAGCTCTTCCTCAGGTATATAGTACCATTTCAAAATTATCTATCTGCTAGCAAAGTAGCAGACAGTATCATTTCAAAACTGGTCCTGAGGAAGAGCTCTGTGTAGCTTGAAAGCTTGTCTCTCTCACCAACAGAAGTTGGTCCAATAAAAGATATTTCCTCACCCACTTTGTCTCTCATAAACGTCAGACTGCTTTACTAGTGAGCAAGCAGATAGTACAATTGTTGGGATAGTATGAAAGTACGTAGATAATTTTGAAATAGTACTATCTGCTATTTTGCTAGCAGATCATTTTGAACTGGAAATATGTACTTTAAGACTATCACAAGGAAAAATACGGTGTGTGTATAACTTAAAAGTTGCCTCATCAATCATTTGAATACTATTTCAATTTTAGCGGTGCCTAAATGCTCCTAATAATTAAGCTAAGAGAAACGTTCACATCAGTTCATATGTAGACTATCCTACAAGTCCTGGTTTGATCTGTAGGATTGCACCCACTTAACAATAAACTATTTTAAGAATACAAGAAAACAAAACACAAATGTATCCTAATGCTAAGTTATGGAAGATGGCTACATTTGTTTGTTTGTTCTTAAAGTTCAAGATAAATATTTAAGGGATTTTTATGATAGACTAACTGCTCTACATCAAAGCTCTATGTCCTATGCAGAACATTACAAATGGATTATGCACCAGAAATCCAACCATTATTTGGCAGATGTCATGTCTTATTCATTTTATCTTTCAGCCTTTACACTGTTAAATTTATTGAGTGGTTGTTTCTTACTTTAATTATAATGAACATGAAAGCAGCTGATCAATACTGCAAACGGGTTATAAACACAGTGACTACCAAATGTCAGTGTATGAACTTATCTGACTCAACATGCCTAAAGTAGAAGGGAAGTTGTAAAAAATGAACAACTGAATGGACTGATAATTTTAAACAATTTTGAAAAATAAAATGTAAATATTGTCAAGAGTTAAGTTACAAGATGGAAAGATTTTATGCTCATTGCTAAGGCTGCAGAAAATTTGTTTCTTCACTGTATAGTGAATAAAAGCAAATTTACTTTCATAAAGCTTTTGTGGGTTTTTTCATTTTATTTTCGGTACTTTTTTTTTTTCCAGTGAATTTTTTATTCAGAAAAATTGTCCATGTTGGGGGAAAAAAAAATCAGAACCTTCCTGTAACTCATAAGACTATGCTTAGGGACCGTTACACTCTATCCATTCATTCCCTTTTGATTGCAGATTTGGAGAAGGATAATATGCTGAATCACTGTGCATGTTAGATACAATAGTATAGTAACAGATGGCATGGTAGATCTGGAAAACAATACCATGTTTCCCAAAGATTCCAGACTGACCCAGACAGCTAGCCTCAGTGAGTCTAGCTAGTTAAGCATATATCTAGACAAGCGTTTCTCAATGTGGTCACCGCAGGGGCACCGGAACAGCAGGCACCAGAGGGCCATGGCCCCATTACTATTAAAAGTGGGAGGTCTATGCCCCTCCCACTTTTTACTGGCCATAAGAGCGAGCGACAGGGGAAGGGGCAGAGAGGAGCAAGAGGGAAGTAGGGTCGGGGTGGGGGAGAGGCGGCACAGGAGCAGGGCCCCGGGGGAGGAGGCAGTGCGGGGGCAGGGCCTTAGGGGAAAGGTTGGGGTGAGGCCTCAAAGAGAAAGGGCGGCACAGGGCAGGCCTTGGGGAAAGGGGCGGTGTGAGGGTGGGGCCACAGTTCAGGCACCGGTGGCCCCCCCACACTTTTAGGGAGCTTCCGCCGCTCATGGGCCACTGTGGCTGCACGCAGCCACCAGTGGATTTTTGTGTGGCTACGACAGCCTCCAAAGCATGGGCAAAGATGGGGACAGGGCACAAAGCTGTGGCTCCTCCCTGCAGCACCCAGCTGTTGCTCTTGAATAGCTGTTACCAAGGGCAGCGAGATACGCCACCTTGGTGTTTGCACTAACACTGCCAGGTATTGGAGCCCTGCACCGTGCAGTCACCTCATGGGCTGCGCCTTTGGAGACACACAGAGCCAGTCTGCACAGCACTGGAGGCAGCTGTGGTGTTCAGTTTCTGGGGCACTGCCCTGCGTAGCCCTCCTGCTCCTGTCCGGGACTCCACAGGCAGCCAGTGAGTTCCCGACCCACCTTCTCCAGGGCGGGCTCCCACTGAAGGGCCACGGGAGGCAGGGACAGAGAGACGGATTTGTCAGAGCTGCCACCAGCAAGAATTGGTGGACTCACTCTGAGGCCACCAAAAATTTTGTTGTGAGAATCCCTGCTCTAGACAGATTTCCTACATTGTGCTGTAGTCTACTACTGGGAAAGTTTCGACAAATAATACATTATGCACATAGTAACAATAAGAATGATGTGCTACACTCCTTAAGGAACCTCAGCTAGAGACTTTTAATGAAGTTTATAAAAATTTCTATATAAAAGTATATAAAAAACTTCACATCAGAATAACTTGAAGAACAAAACAGTTTATCTGCTTCTGGAAGCAAAAAGACCCCAACACCAGGACCCAGTTTAGCAATGGTGCCGGAAGAAACAAAGAATCACTATAACACATCCAGGATATGGAAAATGTGTGCAGTTCTATAAGGAAGACCAATACAACAGAGTAGACCATATTTATTTTATATTAAATTTAATTTTACATCGTTCCCTCATTTTCAGTTTTCCAAGTGTATCAGGTTTATGTACTGATAACTCATACCTATACCACAGATGTTGCCCCTGGAGAGGGATGAAGAAGGAAACTAGGTTTTGGCAACTGGGGCAGGGTCAGTTGGGACTTGGCACCAGTGGAGGTATGGGAGACTTTTGTGAGATAAGCACATCAGTCACATGTTTCTGGGAAAATGACAAGCACTGTGTGTCAGGAGACTGGGTTGTAGGTGGTCATGCCCAGTGGTTGGAATGGGAATCAGGCCTAATGGTCGAAGACCCCTGAAATGTGCCATGATTAAAATCATGCAGGGGAATCTTCAGCTCACACGGAGCGAGGGGGGTGGGGCAGAAAGAGAGTCGGGGGCAGTGCTGCCTGCCTATGCAGTGCTGCACTCTGTGCCTGCTGAGCAGCAACCTGGGCCTGCCAGGCAACCCTATCTCCAGCAGGGAAAGACTGGCAGGGGAGGGATCCATACTAGCCCTTTGCTGTATGCAGTAGCTTGCTGGCAGCTCAATGTATATGCTCGTGGACTTTTTGCCTCCCTGTGCTCATCTCTCTCAAGCCTTGCTTCTGCTCTGCTCCTCCACAGATCCAGCCCAGATTCTGCCCTGCACCCAGCCTTATTCACACCCTTGAGCAACCTGGTTATATTGAAGTAATTCTGTAGAGTAGACCAGGGCTCAGGAAGACAGCACTGTACTGATTTACATTTGGTTAGCACTTTCCAGGTTATCTTTACAATCACGAGGGCTAGATTTTTTTAAAAATAACAGTCCAAGCTTAAACTCTAGAGCACAATTCTGCAGTAATGGGATGGAGGATTCTGTGGAAAGTCTGATGGAAATTTCAACAGCTGAGATTTACAGACTATATGGGTCAATGCTAAAATGTAAACATCTGAATTTCAGGCTCAGAACTATTAATGAATGTTAAATGAAGCTGGCCAGACAGAATCTATAGCAATAGTGAAGACCCTGAGGACATCAATCACCATCAAAAGGCTTTGTGTAAAGAAACACTGGAGAATTCTGACAGTTGAACTGACAACAGTCAATGTTAAAGAAGATTTACAGTTGCTCAGAATTATTTTAGGTATATGTCTGTTAAACTGAGACAGAGAACAAAGGACAGCTTAATTCATCTGGTAATGTTGAACTCTATGCCTTGTAACCTCAAAACAGAGCAAGACATCACCTCAAAGACGCAAAGAATGAAATTAAACAATATCAAAAACCAGCACACAGTACATCATACATTCCTGCCTACATTCCTAGCACATTCCATAAATGCTTGGGAACTACAAGTACTCACACACAGAAGTTCAAGGCACAAAATTGGGTCTATTTCATAAGAGCAGACAGGAAGGAAAGCCCAGCATGAATCCACAGTATTCTGAACTGATTTATGAAAAGAGCGCCAAGTTTTTTCACATGACAAAAAAAAAATGAAGAAACGAGGGCTGTCAATTAATCACAGTTAACTCACACAATTAACTCAAAAAACCCCACAGAATACTAAGTGTACAGTGCTCATTTTATTTTATTTTTATTACAAATATTTGCACTGTAAAAATGAAAACAGAAATAGGTGAATTGAAAAATACTCATACAAGTACCGTAGTGAAATTTCTTTATCGTGAAAGTACAACTTACAAATCTAGATTTTTTTTTGTTACATAACTGCCCCCTAAAAACAACAACAAAGTAAAACTTTAGAACCTACAAGTCCACTCAGTCCCACTTCTTGTGCGGCCAATCGCTAAGAGAAACAAATTTGTCTACATTTACGGGAGATAATGCTACCCGCTTCTTATTTACAATGTCATCTGAAAGTGCGAACAGATGTTTGCATGGCACTTTTATAGCCGGCATTGCAAGGTATTTACGTGCCAGATATGCTAAATATTCATATGCCCCTTCATGCTTTGGCCACTATTCCAGAGGATATGCTTCCATTCTGATGACGCTTGTTAAAAAACTAATCCGTTAATTAAATTTGTGACTGAACTCCTTGGGGGAGAATTGTACGTCTCCTGCTCCATGGTTTTACCTGCATTCTGCCAAACCATGTTATAGCAGTCTCAGAGGATGATCCCGCACATGTTGTTCATTTTAAGAACACTTTCACTGCAGATTTGACAAAATGCAAAGAAGGTACCAATGTGAGATTTCTAACGATAGCTACAGCATTCAACCCAAGATTTAATAATCTGAAGTGCCTTCCAAAATCTGAGAGGGACAGGATGTGGAGCATGCTTTCAGAATCCTAAAAGAGCAACACTCAGATGCGAAAACTACAGAACACAAACCACCAAAAAAGAAAATATTCAGTGCATCTGGCACGTAAATATCTTGCAACGCCGACTACAACAGTGCCATGCAAATGTCTGTTCTCACTTTCAGGTGACGTTGTAAATAAGAAGCGGGCAGCATTATCTAGTGCAAATGTAAACAAACTTATTTGTCTGAGTGATTGGCTGAACAAGAAGTAGGACTGAGTGGACTTGTAGGCTCTCAAGTTTGACATTGTTTTATTTTTGAATGCAGTTATTTTTGTACATAACTCTACATTTGTAAGTTCTATTTTCATGATAAAGAGATTGCACTACAGTACTTGTATTAAGTGAATTGAACGATACTATTTATTTTTACAGTGCAAATATTTGTAATAAAAATAAATATAAAGTGAGCACTGTACACTTTGTATTCTGTGTTGCAGTTGAAATCAGTATATTTGAAAATGTGGAAAACATCCAAAAAAATTTATAAAAATGGTATTCTATTATTGTTTAACAGCACGATTAATCACAATTAATTTTATTAATCGCGCGACTAATTTTTTTAATTGCTTGCCAGCTCTAGAAGAAACCAAACTCATCCCTGCATCTGTTCTTCAAGAGACTGAATTTTCATGGTACTGGCCACATACTTAGTGCGTTAGGTCCAGTCTTCAAAATAAACCCCAGCAGATGTCACAAAGGATTCTGCTTCTGGTTCATAAAGATCTAGCTCATCTTCCTCAAGCCATTAATGAAGATGAAAAGAGGCTAATGACTGCCGGAAAACGTTGTAACTTCTGTAATAAAGAAGGAACATGTTTTGGAAGTGTCAAATTTTGTTCAGTGAAGACCTAAGTTCCAAATACACTATCTGTGAATCTTGCAAACCAACTTTCAACAAGAAACTCCTTCTCCAAGGCTCCTTTCCTGAGGATGACAGTTTTAGCCACCACCATGCAGGAGTTATCATGTTTGGCACAAAAGTGGGCTAGTCAGGAATTCTGTACCCATCAGAAAACATGAGAGAAAGAGAGGTTACTCACCCTGTGCAATAACTCTGGTTCTTCAAGATGTGCACTCCTATGGGTGCTCCACTTCAGGTGCCTGTGCACGCCACACCCCTTTGGATTGGAGATGTTCATTAGCAGTGTCCATTTGACCATG
Source organism: Terrapene triunguis (assembly GCF_002925995.2). NCBI lineage: Eukaryota > Metazoa > Chordata > Testudines > Emydidae > Terrapene > Terrapene triunguis. The sequence goes on along the minus strand of NW_020664417.1, from coordinate 59,144,212 downwards.
CATACCCTGCTAACAATCTCATGCCCCGGCCCATGGTTATAGCAGGCTGCAAGTGCGAACCACCCTCCATTTTTTCTCCACCACTGAGGCCTGGTCTACACTACAGGGTTAGGTCAAATTTAGCCGCGTTAGGTCGATTTAAAAATGAATGCGTCCACACAACCAACTCCATTCCGTCGACCTAAAGGGCTCTTAAAAACGACTTCTGTACTCCTCTCTGGAGAGGGGAGTGGTGCTAAAATCGACTTTGTTGGGTCGAATTTGGGGTAGTGCGGACACAAATCGATGGTATTGGCCTCCGGAGCTATCCCAGAGTGCTCCATTGAGACCACTCTGGACAGCACTTTGAACTCCAATGTACTAGCCAGGTACACAGGAAAAGCCCCGGGAACTTTTGAATTTCATTTCCTGTTTGGTGAGTGTGGCCAACTCAGCAGCACAGGTGACCATGCAGTCCCCCAGAATCATAGAGCGTAGAATGTTTCTACGCTCCCCCTATCATCTCCGTCCCTGAGGTTATCGCAGATTAGAAGGCAAAAAAAAAACATACTCGCAATGACATGTTTTCCGAGCTCATGCAGTCTTCTCGCACTGATAGGGCACAGCTTAATGCATGGAGGCATTCAGTGGCAGAGGCCAGTAAAGAATTAACTGAGCGAGAAGAGCGGAGGCAGGACGCAATGCTGAGGCTATTGGGGGAGCAAATGGACATGATGAAGCGTCTGTTGGGGGAGCAAATGGACATGATGAAGATTCTGTTGGAGCTGCAGGAAAGCCAACAAGAGCACAGACCCCCGCTGCATCCACTGTATAACCACCTCCCCTCCTCCCCATGTTCCATAGCCTCCTCACCCAGACGCCCAAGAATGCGGGGGGGGGGGGAGGGGGAAGGCTCCGGGCACTCAGCCACTCCACTCCAGAGGATGGCCCAAGCAACAGAAGGCTGTCATTCAAACAGTTTGATTTTTAGTGTGGCTACAATAAGCAATGTGGCTTTGTCCTTCCCTCTTCCCCCACCCCACCCAGGCTACCTTTTCCGTTATCTCTTTTTTTTTTAATTAATAAAGAAAGAATGCATGGTTTCAAAATAATAATTACTTTATTTTGAAGGGGGAAGGGTGGTTGGCTTACAGGGAATTAAAATCAACAAAGGGGCCGGGTTTGCATCAAGGAGAAACACACACAACTGTCACCCTGAAGCCTGGCCAGTCATGAAACTGGTTTTCAAAGCCTCTCTGATGCGCAGCGCACCTTGCTGTGCTCTTCTAATCGCCCTGGGTCTGGCTGCTCAAAATCGGACGCCAGAAGATTTGCCTCAACCTCCAACCCCGCCATAAACGTCTCCCCCTTACTCTCACAGATATTATGGAGCACATAGCAAGCAGCAATAACAATGGGAATGTTGGTTGCGCTGAGGTCTGACCAACAGCGCCAGCGAGCTTTTAAACATCCAAAGGCACATTCTACCACCATTCTGCACTTGCTCAGCCTATAGTTGAGCTGCTCCTTACTACTGCCCAGGCTTCATGAACGTATCCCCCGAGCTCGTTGCTGGGGAGCAGGAGAGCAGAGTTGCAGGGGAAGTGATGGAGCTGTACACCATGCCCTGGAGGTTGCTAGGAGCCGGGAAGGGAAGACGTTCCCAGAACCCCCGGCCAAGCTACATGTCTGACGAGGACAGTTACCAGCCCTACTGCACCATCTGCTGCCAGCAGCACCCAAGAGGACCAGAACGG
>NW_020664417.1:59091466-59142466 GCF_002925995.2 Terrapene triunguis | reverse complement strand
ACGACGGTTAGCAGTCCTACTGCACCATCTGCTGCCAGCAGCACCCAGGAGGACCAGTACGGATCCCCCGAGCTCATCACTGGGGAGCAGGAGAACAGGAGAGCAGAGTTGCAGCAGAAGCGGTGGATGACGACGGTTAGCATGCTTGCCATGGTATGGAGTCTGCACGGGTAACCCAGGAAAAAAGGCATGAAACGATTGTCTGCCATTGCTTTCACGGGGGTGGGGCGACTGACGACATGAACCCAAAACCACCCTTGACAATGTTTTTGCCCCATCAGGCATTGGGAGCTTAACCCAGAATTCCAATGGGCGGCGGAGACTGCGGGAACTGTGGGATAGCTACCCACAGTGCACCACTCCATAAGTCTATGCTAGCCACGGTAATGAGGACGCATTCCGCCAACTTAATGCGCTTAGAGTGGACATACGCAATCGACTGTATAAAATTGATTTCTAAAAATCGACTTCTATAAAATTGACCTAATTTCGTAGTGTAGACATACCCTGAGTCTCAGAAAGAAACTCTGAAGCAGAGGAAAGGATGGCAGGTAGTGGAGAACTCACACAGGAACACATCTTGAAGAATCACAGTTATGGCACAGGGTGAGTAACTTCTCTTTCTTCTTCGAGTAGTGTCCCTATGGATGCTCCACTTCAGGTGACTCCTAAGCATTATCCGGATAGGGAGGAGGAGCTTTGGAATCAATACCAGCACACAGGAAAAAACTACAATGCCAACTGCCACATCAGATCTAGTGACATAGACTAAAGCATAGTGTCTGGAAAAGGTCTGTACAGAAGACCATGTAGCAGCTCTGTAGATATCAGATACTGGGACGTTTTTAATTACAGGCATAGACGCAGATTATGACCTTGTCAAGTGAGCTGACAAATCAACAGAGGGTGGAATGCTGGCAGCACTGTAAGAAGGTATAATACACTCTGAAATACATTTTGATAGTCTTTGAGTAGAAATAGCAGACTGTTTAGATCTGTCCGCAAATGAAATGAACAGTCTAAAAGATTTACAAAATGATCTAGTCTTATCTAGATAGAAGGCTAATGCCCGCCTGACATCTAGAGTATGGAGGGCAGTCTCCAGATTGGCGTTATGTGGTTTTGGAAAGAAAACTGGCAGGTAAATGATCTGAGGCCTGGTCTACACTAGGAGGTTATGTCGAATTTAGCAGCGTTAAATCGAATTAACCCTGCACCCATCCACACAACGAAGCTATTTAGTTCGACATAGAGGTCTCTTAAATTTGATTCTGTACTCCTCCCCAACGAGGGGAGTAGCGCTAAATTCGACATGGCCATGTCGAATTAGGGTAGGTGTGACGCTAATAGCTCCGGGAGCTATCCCACAGTGCACCACTCTGTTGACGCTCTGGACAGCAATCCGAGCTCGGATGCTCTGACCAGCCACACAGGAAAAGCCCCGGGAAAATTTGAATTCCTTTTCCTGTCTCGGCAGTTTGAATCTCATTTCCTGTTTGGACATTGTGGCGAGCTCAGCAGCAGTGGCAACGATGCAGAGCTCTCCAGCAGAGGTGACCATGCAATCTCAGAATAGAAAGAGGGCCCCAGCATGGACTGATCGGGAAGTCTTGGATCTGATCGCTGTGTGGAGCGATGAGTCTGTGCTTTCGGAGCTGCGATCGAAAAGACGGAATGCAAAGATCTACGAGAAGATCTCAAAAGCCATGACAGAGAGAGGATACAGCCGGGATGCAATGCAGTGCCGCGTGAAAATCAAGGAGCTGAGACAAGGGTACCAGAAGACCAAAGAGACAAACGGACGCTCCGGATCCCAGCCCCAGACATGACGTTTCTACGAGGCACTGCATTCCATTCTAGGTGCGGCCGCCACCACTACCCCACCACTGACCGTGGACTCTGAGGATGGGATATTGTTGACGGCCGCTTCCTCGGAGATGTTAGCGGACGGGGAAGATGAGGAAGGAGATGAGGAGGACGAGGCAGTCGACAGCGCTTACAACGCTGATTTCCCCGACAGCCAGGATCTCTTCATCACCCTCACGGAGATCCCCTACCAACCCTCCCCAGGCGTTAACCCGGACCCTGAATCAGGGGAAGGATCAGTCGGTAAGTGTTTTAAACATGTAAACATTTATTTTGAACAGAACAGGAATATTAACAATGGGTTTTTCATGATTAGTTTGCCCTAGGCGCTCTACTTTTTAGTCCCTGCCAGTGCAGCTACTGGAAAATAAGGTCTATATGTCCGGGGATAGAGCTGAAATCCTCATGGGACATCTCCACGAAGCTCTCCTGGAGGTAAGTCCCATACACCCCTCACCCAAAGTCCAAAGAAGGAGGGGCGGCAGGGGCCGTGAAAACTGTCACTCCACCCCTGCAGACTGCTCAAGTACCAGAAGGCTCTCATTCCCAAAAATTTGATAAGTCCTTTCCTTCCCGCCTCACCCAAGCCCCCGTCCCAGTTTCATCCTCTAACTGTGTAGTTGCTAATAAAAAATATGTTTCTGTTAATTACTGTTTCCGTCATGTTCTTTTAGAGGAGAGTGTGTTTGAAGGGGGGGAAGGGGGTTGGTAATTGGAGAGGACAGTCACCTTTATCAGGGTACAGACACGGGGGCAGGTTCAGCAGAAGGTCACACACACATTGCAGTCACTAGGCACCCTGGTCAGTCTGGGAGGTGGTTTTCATGTTCTGTGTGGGGGGGGCTATGTGACTTTGTGGCGGGGAAGGGCGGTTAGAGATCTTATGCAGCGGTCTTTATCCTGGATCACAGAGCCACGCAGCAGGGGATCTGTAACCGTCCTCCCCCGCCACAAAGTCACATAGCCCCCACACACAGAGTCCCGAAAAGGAGGGGTGGCAGGCTCCGTTGAAACAACCAGTCCACCACTGCGGACCGCTCTAGGAGCAGGAGCCTGTCATTCCTCGAGTTTAGAAGCGTTCTTTCCATCACTACGCCCACTCCCCACCACAGTCTGCGTCCCAGTTTCAACACTTTACCGCGAAATCCGTAATAAAGAAAACAGTGTTCATTAACAAAGTTCCATTTATTTTACTTTTAAACGTGTGTTGGAAGGGGGGGGACGGGGTGAACGGGGTATGTAACTGGAGAGGACAGTCAACATTAACTGGGTCAAGAAACGGGGGCAGGTTCAGCTTCTCTTTAAACAAACTTAATAGTCACAGGTTACCCTGCTCACTGATGAACCTAGCTTTCAAAGCCTCCCAGATGCACAGCGCGTCCCGCTGGGCTCTTCTAATCGCACGGCTGTCTGGCTGGGCGTAATCAGCAGCCAGGCTATTTGCCTCAACCTCCCACCCCGCCATAAAGGTCTCCCCCTTGCTCTCACAGAGATTGTGGAGCACACAGCAAGCTGCAATAACAATGGGGATATTGGTTTCGCTGAGATCAGAGCGAGTCAGTAAGCTTCTCAATCTCCCCTTGAGACGGCCAAAAGCACACTCCACCACCATTCTGCACTTGCTCAGCCGGTAGTTGAAGAGTTCTTTTTCAGTGTCCAGGGCGCCTGTATAGGGCTTCATGAGCCAGGGCATTAGCGGGTAGGCTGGGTCCCCGAGGATCACTATAGGCATCTCCACATCCCCAACAGTTATTTTGTGGTCCGGGAAGTAAATACCTTCCTGCAGCCGTCTAAACAGGCCTGAGTTCCTGAACACGCGAGCGTCATGAACCTTGCCCGGCCATCCGACGTTGATGTTGGTAAAACGTCCCCTATGGTCCACCAGTGCTTGCAGCTTGTAGCCCTTTCGGTTGATGTACTGGCTGGCCTGGTGGTCCAGTCCCAGGATAGGGATGTGAGTTCCATCTATAGCCCCACCGCAGTTTGGGAATCCCATCGCGGCGAAGCCATCTATGATGACCAGCACGTTTCCAAGGGTCACTACATTTGAGAACAGTAGCTCAACGATTGCGTTGGCTACTTGCATCACAGCAACCCCCACGGTACATTTGCCCACGCCAAAGTGGTTCGCGACTGACCGGTAGCTGTCTGGCGTTGCAAGCTTCCAGAGGGCTATGGCCACTCGCTTCTGGACAGTCAGGGCTGCTCGCATCTGGGTGTCCTTGCGCTTCAGGGCAGGGGACAGCAACTCACAAAGTTCCAGGAAAGTTCCCTTCCGCATCCGAAAGTTTCGCAGCCACTGTGATTCATCCCAGACCTGCAGCACTATGCGGTCCCATCAGTCCGTGCTTGTTTCCCGGGCCCAGAATCGCCGTTCCACAGCATCAACATGACCCATTGCCACCATGATGTTCACGGCGCGGGGTCCCGTGCTTTGTGAGAGATCTGTGCCCCTCTCAGACTTAATGTCTTCACCGCGCTGCTGTAGCCTCCTCGCCCGATTTCTCAGCATCTGCCTCTGGAAAAGGTGGATGATAAGGTGCGAGGTGTTGACAACGGCCATAACTGCAGCGATGGTCACAGCGGGCTCCATGCTCGCAGTGCTGTGGCGTCCGCGCTGTCACTGACCAGAAAAGTGCGCGAACTGATTGCCTGCTGGCGCTTTCAGGGAGGGAGGGAGGGACTGACGGTTGGATGACGACAGTTATCCAAAACCACTCTCGACACATTTTTCTCCCCAGCAGGCATTGGGGGCTCGACCCAGAATTCCAATGGGCAGCGGGGACTGCGGGAACTGTGGGATAGCTGCCCACAGTGCACCGCTTCCAATGTCGACGCTTGTCCCGTAAGTGTGGACTCACAAAGTCGAATTACTGTTCGTAGTGTGGATACACACGTTCGACTTTGTAATATCGGTTCCACAAATTCGATTTAAGTAAAATCGAACTACTCTTGTAACGTAGACATACCCTGATTCAGATGAACCTCAGAAGACACTTTAGGAAGAAACCGGGGGTGTGGTCGTAAGGAAACTTTGTCCTTGTAGAATACTGTGAAAGGAGGGTCTGACATTAAGGCTCCAATCTCTCCTATTCACTAAAAAGGCTGTTTATGTGGACAAATTCAGTAAGGAGCAGGTTCAAAAGGAGATTTCATGAAACTTTTAAGAACCAAATTAAGATCCCAACCTGGGGTGGGGACTTTCACCAGTGGGAAGAGATTACCCAGACCTTTTATGAACCTTATAGTTGTAGAGAGAGCAAACAATGAGTATCCCTTAACAGTTATATGAAAAGCTGTTAATGCCACCAAATGAACCTTGAGAGAGCTAAGTGATAATCCGATTTTCTTTAGTTGCAGCAGGTATTCCAGAACAAGTGGAAGCAAGGCAGATTTAGGGGCAGCATTCTGGAGTTCACACCAGTGATTAAATCATCTCCACTTCTGAAGGTAAGTATTTCTGGTATACTCTTCCCAACTATTTAATAATATCTGTTGCACTTCTGCAGAACAGACTGTCTCTACTCCCGTGAACCACAGAGGACCCATGCTTTGCGGTGGAGAATACTTAGATTGAGATGCAGCTGACGACTGGTGTCCTGGGAGAGCAGCTGGAGAGTGATTGGAAGATTTATTGCTGGACAAAGAGCTAGACAAAACAAGTAAGGAATCCACGCCTGCCTATACCATGTTGGGGTGATTAGAATAACTCTGGTCTTGCCTTGTCTGATTTTATTCACCACTTTGGGCTGATCCACACTAACCCCCCACTTCGAACTAAGATACGCAACTTCAGCTACATTATTCACGTAGCTGAAGTCGAACTATCTTAGTTCGAACTTACCACGGGTCCACACGCGGCAGGCAGGCTCCCCCGTCGACTCCGCGTACTCCTCTTGCGGAGCAGGAGTACCGGCGTCGACGGCGAGCACTTCCGGGATCGATCCCAGAAGATGGATTGCTTACCGCCGGACCCGGAGGTAAGTATAGACGTACCCTTTGTGAATCAGAGGCATATGGGGTAATGCAAGTCCAAGTAAGGAAGAAGATGTACCCCAAGAAACTCCAATCTAGGCACACCCATCTTGAACAAGATAGATGGTATTTTTTATGGCAAAGAGGTCCACTTCTGGAAATCCCCAAGTTTGAAATATGCCTACAAGAATCTGGAAATCCAACTCCCATATTCATAGTCTTGGGAAAAACACCTGCTAAGTGTGTCGCCAGCAATGGAGACTCTGGTTCAGCATTCACCAATAAGTCTTTCAGATACCTAAAGTCCTGAGACACCAAGTGGAGTTGCAGCACCAATGGACAGGTATGCTTGTCCCTACAGGATGGTACAGATGGTTGTGAGAGCTTCACAGGTGGCACTGATGTAGATAGAGGCTTAGTCTTACATGGTACCGAAGTGCTAGATAAGGGTACCGGGAGAGGGGTTAAGTCCGATGACCTCCTATATTTGCTCTGACCATCTACACTAGATGGTACTGGAGCCTTCTCGGAGCCACATTTACCTTTAGAGCTGCAGGATTTTCCTGCCTTGTTGGCACTGGAGGAATGCCTCACCTGTACCGTACCAAGCTCTGGGACAAGGTCTCTGAGGCTGCTGACCTTGTCGGAGAGTGAGGTCTTTTCAAGGTGAATACCTAAGATGGGAATTACAGGTCCTCTTCTTAGGATCTTTAGAGGAAACCTCTGAAGTCTTACCCTTTCTAGGAGAGTGTTGTACTAAGGCTGAAGGGGCACTAGAGACCCCGGAGACTGATGTATAGGGGGTGCCCCAGACCGTGCTCTGACACAGGGCAAAGGCAGTGATCAATCATTAACAGTCTCAGCTTGATTTCCCAATTCTTCTGTACCCTGGATTTGAGGGCCAAACAGAAGTTATACTTCTGTGGGTTGTGTTACTCTTCCAGGCAGAGAAGGCACTTCGAATGTGCATCATTGACCAGTATAGCCTCTCTACATGTAAGGCTACATTTAAATTTTGGTGAACTGGGTTCACAGGGAGGATTCCCCCAGAGGAAATAAAACAATCTTTTCAGTAGCTAGTAACTAACTACTACTAACCAACAAACTAACGACATAAACTAAATAAACTAAGTAGAATGAACTTACTGAGCAGCCAAGGCATGCATATGCAGACATGCTAAGCTGTGTTTCAGGCCGAGGCAGTTGAGAAGGAACTGAGAACAGTTTGCCTACGCAGCCCGATATGGCTTTGATGCAGAGCATAAAGTAGGGCTGAATGGACACTGCTAATGAAAATCTCTGATCAAAGGCACATGGGGCACATGCGCACCTAAAGTGGAGCATCCATTGGGATGCTCAAAGAGGAACCAGAAGTTCTGCCACTGTATCAAGTACTGGAAGTGCTGAGCTGTCCCATTATGCTGTGCTGGAAGCCCCCCATTGTGAGAGTTGAGGTGGTCACAGTATGCTTTCATAAAGAGCATAAAGAGCCTGCTTTGGAAGCACTAAAAATTCCAATGCAAGTAGTGCATTTGCAGATCTCTCTCTATTTCCTGTCCATGAAATTTTTTTTAATCCTATGAAGAAAGTAAATTAGAAGTTAAAATACTGCACAAAAATGAAAATAAGGTGTACAATGCATTAGAGGTGCAGAGTCAGCAGTCTGACCACCAGCAAGAAAGGCAAACAGCAAACTGGCGGGTGACAAGAGTAAAGTAGCTGATATTCCGACTGAGGGATGAAAATCTTGATCCTCTGGATCACATGAATGTGTGATTATAAATAGCGGCTTTCCTGGTGACCGTGGTAACACAGCCACCACTTTCAGTTTTCTTTTCCTGCTATGTTGGTTTAACTTTCTGATCATACCAAAATTCCACCTCTTTCAGAGTAATGAATGTCTCCCGCCCCCAAAATAACCCCCCACACAATGTCAACCAACCAAACACATTACCAAACAATAAAATCCAATGTAAGCAAACAAAATCCTCCTCCCAGTTTTGCCTGGGTCACAGCCTTCCCATTTGAGGTCCATGTCAAACTCCCTCTTTGTAACAGTGTGCATATGAAGAGGAGTTTTCACTCACCCTATACTGGAAGCTCCAGACAGGCATCAAGTCTGATTCTTTGTCCAAGTGTAACCCTTGTGCCTAATAGGGAGATATCTCTTTAACAGACCCATTAAGGGGAAGTAGGAGTGAGTTGTGTCTGAGTCATTGTTGGTAGGCAGATTAAGCACTCCACATCCAGAAGCTTCTGGAATTGGATGTGTTACTCCAATAGGAGTTTTGGGTATGCTCCAATAGGTTCCCTGTTCCTGGGATCAGACTCCGTGAGGGCAAGCAGTCAGGGCAACTGCATTACAAAGGACCATGTGTGCCCTGTGTGAGTTGGGAGAGTCCTGAGCCTAGGAACAGAAAGCAGGCTGTTGTCCCTAACTCTGAAGCATTTTGCAGCAGGCTTTTATTTAAATCTATACACTTGTGACTTAACTGAGTGATTGGTTAATCAGTTAGCTGACTGGCTAGCAGTGATTTCAGCAGAGGAAGCATCTGCATGGATTCCAACTGAAGATTCCTACAAGCAAGTGGAGGGAAGATGTTGTTTAGGACTCAGCAAACTGTATAGATTTGGTGATCAAAGACTAACTGAGTCTTAGGTGAACTAAACCTAAGCTTTTGGGAACTCTCAGTTTCTTCTCACTGTTTCTGTGGGGACTGAACTGTTCAGATTTTAAATTTGTTTTCTTTTTTTATGTTTATGTATAACTGTGAAGATAATGTCTGTGGATTATAAAATAGCCATGTTGTGCTGTAAAAATTAGATTATTATTTGTTTATCATAAGATTTTATAAAGTTATTTAATTAAATTAATTTTGTTAGTTCCTTTTGGGACTTGAATGTGGGGAGATTGACACTGTGCAATCCTTTCTGAAAATCCTTAAGAGAATGAACTCTGGATCTCCAGCTACTTTTATATGGGAGTTGGGTTTTTTTAAGGCACTGGAGAAGGGCAATGAAATGAACTCTAGCCCACCCAAAGATTACACAAGCACCATTCCTTCACCTTTTCCCAGTATTTCCCCTCCTCTTAGGGCTCCTAACAAACATTAAAAAAAAAGAAACCAAGATCCTACAATAATCCAACTTTCACCCCCCCATGGAATTCCTTTGTCTTGGTCATCTGCCTTCTTCAACAACCACTTTTGTGGAAAGATAAACAAACAGCTCCTGCTTCCTCCGGATCTCTTAGTCTCCTAATGCATGGGCCTGTCTATATTCCTTCTTCCAAACATTCCTTGCTGAAACAGTCTCTAATTCCTCTCAGTCCTGAGACCTGTATTTCCCAAATTCCCTGGTTATGGGTTGAACAAAGAACAGCATCACGCTGGGCCTGTAGCTTACCTTAAAGGGCCAGCACACCCTGTTACTGTAAACACATACCTAGCATTACTTTCATTACCCCACACAGCTATACAATGGTGATAAGGTATGGGACAACAAAACATGTCACTTGTTACATATTTTGGTGTGACTCCAGTTTAAAATGCTATTCCTTGTGACAGTACTGAATCTAGAGATCAGTGTGATCACTTGCATGCAAATATCCAATAGTTGTTTTGTTACAATGCAGATTTCTAGTCTGTAGTCTGAGAATAAACCAAAAGTTTTGGACTACCATGTACCCACAGTATTCTTTTTAAGTATACTACAATTAACAATAGTATGCAGAATGCTTCTCTGCTCTTTCAAACATTTTCACTGCATTGTAAATTCAAAGAGAAAGTTTGAGAAAAGACTTTTGATTCTATAGCCAAAGTAGTTCTCTAAGTAGTTTCCAAATAACGTTCTGTACCCAGTTTTATCGCGTTACTCTGTGTATCCACCCATTCTATCCTTCATGCCTTTTTCATGCTATTCCATACAGGCTGAAATAAATCCCGCTTCAAGTATATCCACTCTTTCGGATGTCTCCTGAAAATCCACTTTTCATATCATTAGGCATTTAAAAACTTCAGAAACTAAGGGCATGTCTAAACTGCAATCAGCGGTGTGACTGCAGCATGCGTAGACATACCTGAGCTAGCTTTAATTTAGCTTGCTCAAGTAACAATAGCAGTGAAGTCATGGTAGCACAGGCTAGCCGCTGAAGTACGGACCCAAGGTCTGGGGAGAGTTTGCACAGCCCATGGTGCCTCGTCTTCAGTGCTATTGTTACTTGAGCTAGCTATATCAAAGCTACCTCAAGAACATCAACAGTGTTGCAATCACACCTCTGCAGGCATAATCCAAAATTCACTCACAATCAGGCTTATTTGTTTTAGTCTTTGTTCTTCTCTACCTTTTCCTGTATGTGTTACATCCATTTTCTGTTTAAACTTGTTAACTGGGCCAGGAACACTCTCTTTACTTAGACTCTGTAAAGTAACATGCAAAATTATGGCACTAAATACATATTTTTAATATTTATTAACACTAACACATTATAAAAACTTAATACCTGACATGATTATTGCAGAATTTGGTCAACTGGGGCTGATTGATGAATACAGTTCTCATTTCCTCTTGATCAGCGAGTGAAGTTTTCTCTGAAACATCATCTGTCTTCCCGTAGCCTTTAAAATATAAAATAATTTTTATATATTTTGTCAGTTGAGTGTCTGCATATTAGATAACTAAATGAAAATACGCTTTTACTTATTAATGAAAATAATTTTATAAAGACAAAAAGTGTACCCCTTAGCTCTCTTTGGGTTTCTTGTTTAGTGTTCACTCATTAAAAATTCATACCTTATAAAAAAATCCCAGAAAACATCTATGTTAAATTTGAGTTAAGTCTGAAAGTACCTATCAGAATTTAGGGTAAAATATATTACAAAGATGTTGTAATTATCCCCAACTCAAGCACTGTAAACAGAGAACATTCAATAATTAAGGTTACACTTGTGTATTGTGCACAAATACTAAATCATCCCACATATCAATTTCAAAGTTCTTCTTCCTTGTAACATTAACCATTACATTGTCACTGAATGTAAAATTGAACTCTAAAGTGTAAAAGGGAACATTATAACCACATCCTTTTAATACATACTAGTTCCCCATTCTTTGCCTATGTTCATAGGCTATCTTTGCCTAGTTTACAGACTGTAAATTCTTTGGTGCAAGCACCATGTAGCTTTCTGAAATGTTTGGAACTTCACAAAGTTACAGAACATATATACATTAATAACATCATAATTATTATTAATAGTACACCAGAGAAGAAATATTTTGGTTAATCTTTGCTAAATATATCTTTGTAGAGTTGATGGTGAAATTATCCGATCAGAAAAAAGGCTATCAAGTTCTTCAACTGAACAAACGAGGAAGACTAGCCTAAGGCCTAAGCCTAAGGCCTTGTCTACACTAAAGGGAAAAGTCGATCTAAGCTACGCAATTCGAGTGATGTGAATAACATAACTCAAATCAACGTAGCTTAGATCTACTTACCGCGGGGTCTAAACTACGCGACGTTGACTCCCCTTACTCTTCTCGATCAGGTGGAGTACAGGAGTCGACGGGAGAGTGATCGGTGGTTGATTTAGAGGGTCTTCACTAGACCCACTAAATCGACTGCCGATGCATCCATCACCGCAGCGTTGATCCTCCGGTAAGTGTAGACAAGCCCTAACTAACCTACAGCCATAAACAATAAAAATGATGGAGTTTCCTTGTTTATTAGTAAATTAATAATAAAACCTTGGAACACCCATCACTACATACCTCTAGTTATACTGATCACATTCTGTCTACTCTACAACATCTTTCCAGATGAACTTTTTAAGCTGCTACAAGTCGGTTTTTCTTTTTTATTGCACCCTGACCAATCTGCTTCATCAGAAGAACAAAAAAGTTAATAGTATAGTGATCCTCCTCTAGATAAACTCATTTATAATTTAGTGTTTATGTATCTGTGTAATTAATATTTATTAGCAGTTGAGCTCTTAACCTACATCTCTCTTAGCACCCAAAAGAGATGATTAGATCAAAGCAATCTGCCACAAACCATGTTTTCCGATTCCAGGGTACAAATAAGAGATTTTTGGTTTAAGAAAAAAAGAACACGAAAGAATTTTGGCAGTACAGCTGATGCAAAGATAGTTATCTGTCACTCTAGCTATGATATCTGTATCACTATCTATCTACCAATATACATATATACATACATACATACATACACACACACACACACACACACACAGAGAGTAATTGCAGATTAATTCAGCAATTGAGTGGTGATAATTAAGCAATGAGACACAGAGGGAGCAAGCATTGTTAGGCATGAATAAGGGGATAAAGCATCAAGAAGCAATGATAATCCAGCATAATGTATGCTCCATTATGTTTTACTAGAATTATAAAATGGCTTGACACAAATACTACCTAAAATGTACTAGGGGTATATTACCACCTGTTAATGTTTTTTCATTTCAAATACATTAATCCAGACCAATGAGCTCCAGCTTCTTGTCAGTGAATGGTATACATTATCACCATACTCAGTGTTTTGGCACTAAATGCTTGAAGTTCTGCCCAGTAGCTCTGAGGAAACCTGCAGCTGAAGTTTCCACACCATACAGTGGAGATAGGATAATAGTAACAACAACAAATTATAAAATTTAAATTAGATTCTATTCTGAAAAAATGACGTCAAAAGGCATTGTGCAATTTCCATTGTTAATTATCCCTCAAGAATTGCTTGTAAAAATGGCAGAAGGCACAGTGGTTGGTGGAGTGGTAAATAATTATAAGGATATTTAAATTCTACAGAATGATCCAGATTACATTGTAAACTGGGTTCATTTGAACAACATGAATTTTAATACTGCTAAATGCAAGGTTATACAGCTAGGATCCAACAACACAGGCCACACTTATAGGTTGGGGATATATTTTGGAAATCAGTTGCTCGGAAAAGGACTCAAGAATCAAGATGGATAACTAGCTGAACATGAACTTGCAGTACAATGAGACTGAGAGCAAATGCAATTCTTAGATGGGTAAGTAGGGGAATATTGAGTAGAAGCATGGAGATGTTATTACTACTCTGACATTAGTTAGGCCATTACTGTAATACTGTGTCCAGTTTTCAGGTCCACATTTTTAAAATAACATTGCCAAATTGGAAAAGGTTCAGAAAAGACCTACAAGAATTAAATGAGTTATGGAAGATTTGCCTTACAAACTCAAGAAGCCTCAGGTAGCTTGGGTTATGCCTTTGACTTACAGTTCAAGAGATCCTGGGGTAGTTATGTCAGTGAAGTAAAATTATTACCAGCTGCAGTTCTTTGGCCTGTGTTTCTGGAGGAGGTCAGACTAGATGATTAAAATAGTCCCTTCTGGACCTATTTAGCTTAAAAAAAAGAAAAGGTAAGACAAGTGACTGAATCTATAAGTATCTATTAATGATGCTCTTTTAATGTAGTTTGTGTGTATGTGTAATTACCTAGGTTTTAAAAAAGTAAACTGAAAAAAACAAGCACCATTGTATGGCATCATATTAACACCCACATCGGTCATCAGGCCGGTTGGAACCTACAGATACACCTAAACACTTATAAAAAAAAATGTTCTAATTCTTTGTGTGTAATATATTTCTAGCATGAACTACATATACCCATAAACCACACTGTCAGGCAAACAGGTCTGCATTTAAGCTCAGCAATAGTGGCAGGTTGATGGCTGCTCAATGCGTATGCCCACAGCTGTGATCACTCCTGTACTTGCCTTGCTCCAGCTTGTTCCCAGCCTCATTCCTATCCTGCTCCTGCCCTGCTTCCCTGCTTGCTCCTGACTCTGGTTCTGACCCCAACCCTCAGCTTGACTCCTGGGCCTTGACTCCAGCTCCAACCACTAGGCCTGACCGCCACTGCTCTGATCACTAGGTATGACTGCCCATGCCTTGGTACTTGACAGTCACGTATCAATACAAATCATTCTCCAATCCACCTGCCCATTATGTGCCACAGACACCAGCATCATGTGTCATAAATTTAACCACCAAATGCAGTCCAGCAACTTAACCCTTGTGCATGTCAATTTCCTGCTATGGTCAAGATGCCACACTTCCTATCTTAATCTCCATGGATGAAATTTACCTCTTTGTAGAGGGCCAACACAAGGCTTATGCCACATGGAATTTTACCCCATATGCACTCCAGAAACAGGACCATTCACTCATTTCCTTGTGAGGCAGACAGTCCAAAGTACTTTATTCTCTTTGTCTGTACAATACCATTTATACCATCCCTATTGACCATCCCAGTGCAAGTCAGATACAGACCATATATTCACTTTTTTCCAACCCTATTGTACAAATATCAGCTACTCATTACAGAGGAACCTGTTATACCAAGCCAGTACAATACTTACCTAACGAGCAATACAGGAAAGAGCTGATGTATCTACAGAATGTATTATTTTAATTTAGAATAATTTCAAAAATGTCATAAATTCCAGTTAGGATATTAGTCTTGGGTCATGAACAAGTAAGAGGGACAGTACTAAGGCTGATTCTGAAATGTGCAATGTGATATTTTCCACATCTATGTTCATTTAAGAGACTAAGAAATTGGAATGATATTTGAATATTTATCTACCTCCCCTTATATGTTAATTTTCATATATCATAGTTAAACTTAAAGGAAATAAATTTTATTGGTTAATTTTCCCTTTTTATTTTTTAAATGAAAGAGGCACCAAAAAGAAGTTTAGGAGATCTTCAAAATACCCACTAGCCTACTTTCCACTAGCCACTGCTCATTCCCGCACCTTTCCTTAAAATGTGAACATCAGGAGCTCACCAAGTTTAGAGCCTAACTATTTCACAATGTCCTGCAGAGTTTGAGTTCTGGAACGTAACCAGCTCCTCACCTCCGACAGCTCCAAATGTCTTGCAATGCCATGAAAATTTTAGCGGTTAAACAGGGTTTTCTTTATCACTCTACCATTTGTTCTCTTTGAGGTCTGCCTAAGCTTTACAATGAGGTCAAGGGACCATGCAGACTTCATAAAACACACAATGCCATAGCAAGCAAACACATTTTTTAAATAAATATCTTAAAGGTGACTATTAGCCTATGCCCTAGATTTTAAATGGTGTTTATCCACATGCAAAGTTTGAAATATCATAATCAATGTGATTTTGTTTTAGCTTGCAGGACTTCTCCCAAATAAAAAGTCTGACACTGATTAACATTTCAGTTTATATTTACGCAACCATAATTTAAGTTGGACTAAATTGCCTTCAGTAAGTTAAAAAAAATTCTAAAGTACTCTGAAATTTCTTTTACTTAAAAATAATTTCAAAGCAAAGTTATAAGGACAGAGAATCACAGAATCATAGAATATTATGGTTGGAAGAGACCTCAGGAGGTCATCTAGTCCAATCCCTTGCTCAAAAGAGGACCAAAACCAACTAAACCATCCCAGCCAGGACTTTGTCAAGCCGGGCCTTAAAAACCACTAAGGATGGAGATTCCACCACCTCCCTAGGTAACGCATTCCAGTGCTTCACCACCCTCCTAGTGAAATAGTTTATAATGAAACCTTCACTACAGAGCTGCTACTCAGTAACTGCATAACTAAGGTAGTTTTAAATTACTGTAACTCAGACAGTTTTATAAATTTTCTTCGTACAAAAAAAGTTGAGTACCATCCTGCAATAAATCCAACTAATCCAAACTGATTTAAATGAAGATGACCATGAGATGGTAGAGTTCAGGATCCAGACAAAAGGAAGAAAGGAGAGCAGCAGAATACGGACCCTGGACTTCAGAAAAGCAGACTTTGACTCCCTAAGGGAAGTGATGGGCAGGATCCTTTGGGAGGCTAATATGTGGGGGAAAGGAGTCCAGGACAGCTGGCTGTATTTTAAAGAAGCCTTAGTGAGGGGACAGGAACAAACCATCCCGATGTGCAGAAAGAATAGCAAATATGCTATGCTAAAGAATAGCTAGCAGGCAACCAGCTTGGCTTAACAGAGAAATCTTCAGTGAGCTTAAACGCAAAAAGGAAGCTTACAAGAAGTGGAAACTTGGGCATATGACTAGGGAGGAGTATAAAAATATTGCTTGAGCATGCAGGGGTGTAATCAGGAAGGCCAAAGCACAATTGGAGTTGCAGCTAGCAAGGGATGTGAAGGGTAACAAGAAGGGTTTCTACAGGTAGGTTAGCAACAAGAAGGTGGTTCAGGGAAAGTGTGGGACCCTTACTGAATGGGAGGAGGCAACCTAGTGACAGATGATGTGAAAAAAGCTGAAGTAATCAATGCTGCTTTTGCCTCAATTTTCACAGACAAGGTCAGCTCCCAGACTGCTGCACTGGGCAGCACAATATGGGGAGGAGGTGAGCAGCCCTCAGTGGTGAAAGAACAGGTTAAGAACTATTTAGAAAAGCTGGACATGCATAAGTCCATGGAGCCAGATGCAATGCATTCGAGGTTGCCGAGGGAGTTGGCTGATATGATTGCAGAGCCATTGGCCATTATCTTTGAAAACTCGTGGTGATCAGGGGAGGTCCCTGACAATTGGAAAAAGCAGAGTGGATAAAAATCAATGATATTTTTTATTTAAATTGGATTTTTGAGGAAAAACCTATCTAAAGATAGTTTTAATTAAGATATAATGTATCTTAAAGATATCTCATCATGGAATAGGGATTATAAATTCTAATTCTATAGTATGAGACAATATATACCGGCCCCTCCCTAGAACACGGATCCATGTGCGGTCCCGCGTTACCATGGATTCCAATGAAGGTAGTTAAATTTGGGATCCATGCGCGGTCCCACGCTATAAGCGAATTCGCGCTATATAGACGCACGTTCTAGCGAGGGTCCGCTGTATTCATATCATGTTTAAGAAAAGTTTTGTAAATAAGCTCCAATAGTTCATGGATTAAGGACTCAATTTTATAGTGTACCAGGAGCTTCTGTATAGATTATTTAGGTTAATCTTTCTACCTAACCAATGGGACTCAGTGTTCAGTCTAGAAGATACCATCAAAGATGCTTAGTTTTGCAGTGCTCAAACTGTGGATTAGTGTTCCAGAGATAACATGCTTGTTAAAAGCAAAAATGTTTTTAAATAAATAAATAATATATAGAGGTGAGAAATAACAGACCTCAACCCTATTGTTCCTCTGCAAATTTGTGCAAAGTTTCAAAAAGTTCAATGAATAGAAGATTGTTGGGGGAGGAATAGATCTGGACAAGGAGAAGAAGTCTGGAGATAAATGTGAGAAGGGAGGGACAAGCAGTAGAAACAAAAGTGAAACTGTTTGAGGAGCGTATTGCAGAAGTCTTGAGGTCTTTCTGAGTGTAGCCTTCATTGATTTGAGATCTACCATACCAGTCTCTCACGAGAAGAGAAAACCTATAATGGCAGCAGGCCGTAAAAGAGACCCAGTTTGGGAATATTTTAATGACGTTCCTCTACCTGTGAGGTAAAACAGTCATGCGTCCAAAATGCAAACAGTGCAACAAAGAAATGCAAGGCCTGGTTGCCCGAATGAAACAATATCATGAGAAGTGTTCCTTCTCAGGAGGAAGCAGCGTTGAAGATGATGAAAGGAACATGTCTGAACATGATCCTTTTCTATGTGCTTGTGTGACAACAGAAGAAGGGAATGTCTTCCTTACAGAAACAATGGATACATCAGGAAATGCACACACAGCAGAATACTTACAAGAAGTAGCAGTAAAAGCTATAACAAACTGTGGGGAAAAAATTCAAATATCTAGTACACAGTTTGGTCACAGACAATGCTGCAAATGTATCCAAGATGAGAAGAAATTGTTTAGAAGAGAGTCCCAAGCTAATAACATACGGTTGCAGTGCTCATTTGATGCTCCTGCTAGCCAAAGACTTCAGTGTTCCAGAAATAAAGCCTAATGTTGTTGAAATTGCAAAATACTTCCATAACAACCACTTTGCAGCAGCTGGTCTGAAAAAAGTGGGAGAAACCAAGCTAACTCTCCCACAAGACATGTGATGGAACTCAGTAGTGGACTGTTTTGAGCACTATATCAAGAACTGGCCTAATCTGATGACAGTTTGTGAACAAAATCGTGAAAAAATAGATGGCACTGTCACAGCCAAAGTTCTCAACATTGGGCTTAAGAGAAATGTTGAACACATGCTGAGTACCCTGAAGCCTATTTCTGTAGCCTTGAACAAAATGCAGGGAAATAGCTGTTTTATTGCTGATGCTGTTGAAATTTGGAAGGATCTGAGTGAGATCTTAAAAAGAGAAATATGCAATGACAGAGTTAAATTACAAGCATTAAAAAAAACGAATGGGACAAGCACTATCTCCAGCTCATTTTCTTGCAAATATTCTCAATACTCGGTACCAGGGTCAAACCTTAACTGCTGAAGAAGAGGAGTTGGCTATGACATGGACATCCAGCAATCATCCCTCCATAATGCCAATTATAATAAACTTCAGAGTTAAGGGTTAGCCATTCAAGAAATATATGTTTGCTGATGATGTTTAAAAAAAAAAAAAAAAAAGTCACACCAGTGAACTGATGGAAGTCACTTAACCCCTTGGATTCAGAGACTGTTGAAGTGATAATCTCACTTTTAACAGCAGTAGCTTCTTCTGCTGGTGTAGAAGTTTCTTCCTTTGGACTAATTCATTCCAAATTGAGAAATCGTTTGGGACCTGAAAAAGCAGGAAAGCTTGTTTTTCTTTTCCAGATTATGAACAAACAGGAAAATGAAGGTGAAGACGACTGAGTTAGCTGCAGAAGCCAATATTTTAAGTTTCTCGTGTTGACCTGGCTGACATAGTTAAAAAAAAAATTAAATTGACTATTTAATTTAACTATTTTAGTTAAAAACCAATTTTAAACAAAAACAAACCTGATTTAAAAAAACTTGAATGTTTAACTAAATTCAAAAATTCACATGCTTGTTTTGTTAAAATATTATATGTTTGCTGTTGAAGAAAAAAATCCAGAATACACAACATTGTTGTTTTAGTTAAATGTCTGTCTGGTGATGTTCTCCTCCTAATACACATGGCAAGAAAATCCTCCAAATATTAATGATTAGCCAGTTGAATTGGAGATAGCTCACCTCCCAATGACTTTATAAGTATCTGCTTCAATTACCTTTGGTAAATGAAATAACCAAACAATCATTCATTTTCTGATATAGCTGTAAAACTAATCTGAAAAGTTTTCAAAATAAATCACTTTAAAAATGTATAGTGTGTACCTTCTAAAAATGAAACCTACATCTATCTCTGAGTGGCGAAGAATATGTATTAAGGTTATAACAACCAACAAGAATGCACTTTTATGTAGAAATCCATGATTAAATAGAGTTTTCCTGACTAGTGATTTAAATCATGATTTAAATCAAATTCACCCTGGGAAAAAGGCAAATATAGTGCCCATCTTTAAAAAAGGGAAGAGAGAGAATCCGGGTAACTACAGACCAGTCAGCCTCACCTCAGTCACCGGAAAAATAATGGAGCAGGACCACAAGGAATCCATTTTGAAGCACTTGGAGGAGAGGAAGGTGATCAGGAACAGTCAACAGGGATTCAGCAAGGGCAAGTCATGCCTGACCAACCTGATTACCTTCTATGATGAGATAACTGGCTCTGTGGATATGGGGAAAGCAGTGGATGTGATATACCTTGACTTTAGCAAAGCTTTTGATACAGTCTTCCACAGTATTCTTGCCAGCAAGTTAAAGAAGTATGGATTGGATGAATGGACAGTAAGGTGGATAAAAAGCTGGCTAGATTTTCGGGCTCAATGGGTAGTAACCAACGGCTCGATGTCTAGTTGGCAGCCGGTGTCAAGCGGAGTGCCCCAGGGGTCGGTCCTGGGGCCGGTTTTGTTCAACATCTTCATTAATGATCTGGATGATGGGATGAATTGCACCCTCAGCAAGTTCATGGATGACACTACGCTGGAGGGTAGGGATAGGGTCCAGAGTGACCTAGACAAATTGGAGGATTGGGCCAAAAGAAATCTGATGAGGTTCAACAAGGACAAGTGGAGGTCCTGCACTTAGGATGGAAGAATCCCATGCACTGCTACAGGCTGGGGACCGACCGGCTAAGCGGCAGTTCTGCAGAAAAGGACCTAGGGATTACAGTGGACAAGAAGCTGGATACAAGTCAACAGTGTGCTCTTGTTGCCAAGAAGGCTAACGATATATTGGGCTGCATTAGTAGGAGCATTGCCAGCAGATCGAGGGAAGTGATTATTCCCCTCTATTCGGCACTGGTGAGGCCACACCTGGAGTATTGTGTCCAGTTTTGGGCCCCCCACTACAGAAAGGATGTGGACAAACTGAAGATAGTCCAGCGGAGGGCAACAAAAAATATTAGGGGGTGGGTGTAGTAGGGTCCACAACCCACCCCTCTTTCTGGGGCCCACTTGCTGCCCCAATAAGGCTCAGAGAGGCTTCAGGATTGTGCAACACCCGTGTCTTTATTTACTTACAGTTATCCCACCACCAGTGTCCATCTATTTACAAGCTTTACAGGATTATTCAACCTCTTTTACAGGGAGAGTCAACCTTCAGCTACGAAGCCTCCAGTTCCCTCCCTGATTGATTTCTCCTTGGCTGGCCCCCAGCCTTCTGGCTCCCTCCCAGCCTTTATAGCCCTTGGCTTGTCAGGCCAGCAGGTGTTGCCAATCCTCAGGCCAGCATCAGGCCTTTTCCATTAGCCCCAATCTGTTTCCCCTGATTGGAGCTGACTGGGCAGGGGTTAATTAGGTGCTTTTGCACCAGCACCCTGCTACAGCGGGGCACATGATTTATGAAGAGAGGCTAAGGGAACTGGGGTTATTTAGTCTGCAGAAGAGAAGAGTGAGGGGGGATTTGATAGTAGCCTTCAACTACCTGAAGGGAGGTTCCAAAGAGGATGGAGCTAGGCTCTTCTCAGTGGTGGCAGATGACAGAACAAGGAGCAATAGTCTCAAGTTGCAGTGGGGGAGCTCTAGGTTGGAAAAACTATTTCACTAGTGGTGAAGCACTGGAATGGGTACCTAGGGAGGTGGTGGAATCTCCATCCTTAAAGGTTTTTAAGGCCCAGCTTGGCAAAGTCCTGGCTGGGATGATTTAGATGGGGTTCGTCCTGCTTTGGGGGGGAGAGGGGTTCAACTAGATGACCTCTTGAGGTCTCTTCCAACCCTAAACTTCTGTGATCTATGTTCTTTGTCATATAGATGGTCAACTATAGGCCTGGATGCAGCTAGAGCAGCAGTTCTCAACCGGGGTCCAGGGCCCCCTGGGGGGCTGCAAGCAGGTTTCAGGGGGTCATCCAAGCAAGGCTGGCATTAGATTCACTGGGGCCCAGGGCAGGAAGACGAAGCACAGCCGTGCAGAACTGAAGCCTGGGGCCCCAAGCCCCGCTACCCGGGGTTGAAGCGAAAGCCTGAGCAATTTAGCTTCATGGGGCCCCCTGTGGTACGGGGCCCCAAACCACTGCCCTGCTTGCTACCCCCTAATGCTGGCCCAGGCTTTTATAGGCACAGGTGAGCCATGGAGTTTTTATAGCATTTAGGGGCGGGCCTCAGAAAGAAAAAGGTTGAGAACCCCTGGGCTACAGGGCAACTAGATCACTGAATGGGAGGTCTTCGCATTGTGTACACACTAGGATTTTTATGAAACTTATCTACCACCTTCCTGAGATTTCTTTTTTATTCTGCAGATTTAAAAATATAACATAAGTAATGAAAGGCCAAGGCAGACTACATTCAATCCCCCTTATATCCTTACCCAGGTTTCTTCTCACAAAATTTATTCCCAGGAATTCACCACAAAGAACTTCTTGTCACTCTCTCACCTTACAACGGGGTAGTCTATTTTTTGTCAAGGTGCAAATTTCTTGGTCAAAGGTATAGTCAAGGTCCAGACTCCAGAGAAAATAATAAACAAATAATAACAATAATGAAAATAGTAAGTAAATAAAAAGATTTCAGAGTCCATTCAAAAGCATCTGGCAGTCCGTACTTGGCTTGCGGTCTGCCTTTCAGCATCACTCAGCTGTTATACATACATACATACACACACACACACACACACACACACACACACACACTGGACCAATTTTCGTCAAACTTCACACACAAGTTTTCCTTTCCCTTCACAGGAAATCTAGCAGTTTTCAGGCTAAACTAGTTTTCATAGCCATAATTATAAAGAGTCTAAAATAGGATTTGTAATGGAACCTAATTACAGCCTTAAGTTTGGAGGTATGGTTCCATAGCAGCATCTACAAATTTCAATATTTATGGTAAAAATTATAAAGGTTAACAATGCTTATGATACAGCCCATAAGCTAACACAAGGTATTATGATACAGCATAAACTAGTGAGCAAAGGTCTGGAAAGAAGTTTCTCCTCCCTGGTTCAGTACTGCATAAATGGATGCACCATGGGAAGTTACACATTTCTTTGAAGAATCTGTCAGTATTCAATGCAGAGGACAGGATACCTAAATATTGACTATTGGTTTGTTCTAGGACTACAAATCTGATGTTCTTAACATTCTAAGGCTAGGTCCTTCAATGAGCTATGTGTAGGTGGACCTTGCAAGATCAGAGTCTCTAAATGCACATGATACATCAATGCTTGGCCAACTCAAGAAAGACCAGGTTTTCATAAGTCAATAGTTCAAAAAGCTGTGAAAGCACAATTCATATGATTAAACTTACTTAAGAGTTTGGCATACAGTCCACCATGGCATGAAACTTGTCTCACATTGCCACAATTGTGTATTATGGACAGATCTTAAACTGAGATGAACTAGGACATGCATATGTCATTCTCAACTATTTTGCTAAAAAGTAAACCACTTTCTAAGTAACAGAGAGTCCTGTGGCACCTTTAAGACTAACAGATGTATTGGAGCATAAGCTTTCGTGGGTGAATACCCACTTCGTCAGACACATGTTCTTAAAGGTGCCACAGGACTCTCTGTTGCTTTTTACAGATCCAGACTAACATGGCTACCCCTCTGATACTTGACACTTTCTAAGTGCCTTTTTCATGACAGGATCATAAAAATCTACTTAATGTCGTAGGAAGCCAGTCTACTAATCAATTTCCAAATAAATTTATAATTCATTATAAAATAATCAAAAGCCTGTCAGTCTCAAATATCACCAATATAAGAACGGCCATACTGGGTCAGACCAAAGGTCCATCTAGCCCAGTATCCGGTCTTCCGATAATGGCCAATGCCAGGTGCCCCACAGGGAATGGACAGAACTGGTAATCACCAAGTGATCCATCCCCTGTCGCCCATTTTCAGCTTCTGGCAAACAGAGGCTAGGGACACCATCCCTGCCCATCCTGGCTAATAGCCACTGATGGACCTATCCTTCATGAATTTATCTAGTTCTTTATTGAACCCTGTTATAGTCTTGGCTTTCACAACATTCTCTGGCAAGGAGTTCCACAGGTTGACGGTGCATTGTGTGAAAAAATACTTCCTTTTGTTTGTTTTAAACCTGCTGCCTATTAATTTCATTTGGTGACCCCTAGTTCTTGTGTTATGAGAAGCAAAATAACACTTCCTTATTTACTTTTTCCACATCAGTCATGATTTTATAGACCTCTATCATATCCTTAGTCTCTTTTCCAAGCTGAAAAGTCCCAGTCTTATTAATCTCTCCTCATATAGCAGCCGTTCCATATCCCTAATCATTTTTGTGTCCCTTTTCTGAACCTTTTCCAATTCCACATATCTTTTTTGAGATGGGGCGACCACATCTGCATGCAGTATTCAAGATGTGGGCGTACCATGGATTCATAGAGAGGCAATGATATTTTCTTAGTATCTATCCCTTTCTTAATGATTCCCAATGTTCTGTTCGCTTTTTTGACTGCCGCTGCACATTGAGTGGATATTTTCAGAGAACTATCCACAATGATTCCAAGATCTCTTTCTTGAGTGGTAACAGCTAATTTAGACCCTGTGGCAGGGTGGGGTAAAACCCCTTGAATGCCCTGCTAAAATGCTGGCTAAGCCCTGCTTTCGGGCAGAGTGGCCAGGGGTAAAGGCTCAAAGCAGCCAGCAGGGAAGCCAGCTGCGGGCCCAAATGAGGCTCACTGCAATAGACTGAGCTAAGCAGCGACAGCTGGGCTGAAGGCTAGGAGGGCTATGAAAGCCCTGAACAAAACTCAGTTAGAAGGCTAGCCTGGGAGGGGACAGGAGGCTAGAGCTCTGTCTCCTCACCACAGGAAGGGAGCCTCAAGGGCCAAGAGACCCTGGAATGGGTTAGAAAGGGGATAACTGTTGGGAGATAAAGAGGACTACACGGTGGCACTGTAAAATAAAGCACAAGGGTGACACACCGGAAGAAGGCGTGAGAACTCTTATTTTACCAGCCTAAGCACAGGGCAAGAAGGAGGAAACCTGTGAGGACCCTGTGACAGACCCCATCATTTTATATGTATAGTTGGGATTATGTTTTCCAATGTCCATTACTTTGCATTTATCAACATAGAATTTCATCAGCCATTTTGTTGTCCAGTCACCCGGTTTTGAGAGATCCTTTTGTAGCTGTTCACAGTCTGCCTGGGACTTAATTATCTTGAGCCGTTTTGTATCTTCTGCAAATTTTGCCACCTCACTGTTTACCCCTTTTTTCAGATCATTTATGAATATGTTGAATAGGACTGGTCCTAGTACAGACCCCTGTGGGACACCACTACTTACTTCCCTCCATTTTGAAAACTGACCACTTATTCCTACCCTTTGTTTCCTATCTTTTAACCAGTTACCAGTCCATGAGAGGACCTTCCCTCTTATCCCATGACAACTTACTTTGCTTAAGAGCCTTTGGTGAGGGACCTTTGCAAAGGCTTTCGAAAATCTAAGTACACTATATCCACATGCTTGTTGACCTCCTCAAAGAATTCTAGTAGATTGGTGAGGCATGATTTCCCTTTA
Source organism: Terrapene triunguis (assembly GCF_002925995.2). NCBI lineage: Eukaryota > Metazoa > Chordata > Testudines > Emydidae > Terrapene > Terrapene triunguis. The sequence goes on along the minus strand of NW_020664417.1, from coordinate 59,117,650 downwards.
CAAAAACCATGCTGACTCTTCCCCAACAAATTATGTTCCTCTATATGTCTGAAACTATAGTAAAGAACAAAATTGTCAATCAGTTTGCCCAGTACTGAAGTCACAAACACAAAGAAAACGTAATTTTAGGAATGGGAGAAAATTCTCATAATAAAATAATCCTTTACTAAAAGTGCCTAATGTTTTGAAATCAAGCAAGTCTTATTCATACATTTAATAGACTACAGGGGTAAAGAAAATGGTTTGCCCTCTACTTCTCACAAGTCCCCAAATGAAAAAGGCTCCCTGGAAGCTAGATTAAACTTTCTTTGACCATTCCTTGTACACCCCCATCACCCCCCCCACCCTCTACAAAAAACCACACATTCGCACACACACCATTACAAAAATCTCTGCAAGAATTAAGTTACGGAAGTGAAACAAATGTAAAACTGAAACGATTTACACTCAACTAATCTGTGAGGAAACATTAAACAAAGATATGATTGAAAGTGAAGAGTCAATTGTTCCAGGGAAAATTGGTTGATGAACAGTACAGATTAAAAAGCAACCAAACATCACAGAAGTAGGTGACCCATCACCTCATATCCTCCCCTGCAAAAAGAAATATTGCAAAACTCCTTATTAAAGTTTGAGTTATAATAGTGAAACAGATGTCTATGTAATATTAAGGCAACCTACTTCCTATTTCATCTGAACACCAATAAGCTATCAGAAAAGAAATTCAGCACCATTGGAGAGTATGGATGAATGAAAAGCTGTCTCTTCTTTGCATTTAGCTAATGCTATGTCTATATTACAGCCTATGTCAGCATAATTTGTGTCACTCAGGAGTGTGAAAAAACCACCCCTCTGAGCGACATAAGTGCTTGTGTACACAGCGCTGTGTCAGTGGGAGAGCTTTTCCCGCCAACATAGCTTCTGCTGTTCGCGGAGGTGGTTTTATTATGCCAATGGGAGAGCTTGTAGGGACATTAAAAAAGGTACTAACAGTGATTCCCCCAAGTAACAGTGACCCCCCCCATAATTTGTCCCCCACACTTTAAAATCCAACTGTTTCACCAAGTACAAAAATCTCTTAAAATCCTGCTGGTTTTTATTCTATTGGTATAACAAGCTCTCTTCCATTGGCACAGAGTGTCTTCACCAGACATGCTTCAGTGGTGCAGCTGCATCTGTACAGCTGCGTAACTGTACATGTAGACATGCCCCTAAGTAACAAAATATTCTGAAGCTTAGTTTAGTAGTGATGCTAACCTCCTGTTGTCTGTGAGAAGGGAGAACATTGTAATTTTCACACTCACAGTGGGAGTTGTGATGCTGCAATAGTAGTGCCTGCTAGTCTGAGGGGAGAGAGAAATTTCTTCAAGAAGCATCACTCTTATTCTCTAGATCAGCTAAATATATAGCCAAAGCAAATTTAATCAGAGATGAATGATGAGTTTTTAACAAAAGGTTTCCCCCCCATGCCCATCCTTACATGCCTCAGCTGAAAGAAAAAGCATTTGCCACGAAGAAGTGCAGTCATGTGCACTGAAAAAAATCTGGTAGCAAATTCCAAAGTGTAGTTCTAGTCTGAAAACTGATCATGCAAAAATGGCACCTTTTTATTTAAAATTATTTTCCCTGTATATTCATAATAATAATTATTTCCTTTTCTGATTAACACATTTTTACTACTTATTATTCCAGTTACTACTACAGAGACATCAAGTTAAGGGAGAATGAGCTGGATATCACATCAACAGAACTGTTAACCAAAGTGCAGTCTGTTTCTGAAGTATCAAACAGAAAGAACCCTATATGACTGTCAGGGCAGTTTGAAGAGGTGGAAGTTAAATAAGAAAAAACAAAACATTTTTTTATTTGTAAACAGAACAGCAAATCTGGAAATTGTTGATGTTCCATTTCAGTCTATCACATTCCATTTCAGGGTCACTTGAAGAAATGACTGAGTGGATTCAGGATTTAGTTTATCTGTTCTGAGATTAAGCATTAAGGTACACAAAATGTAAGAGGATGGAAAGAAGAAAAAAGGAAAACTAGGAGGAGACAGAAGGAGTAACTCTACCCCAATATCTAGCCTTATGAGTTCCCAAATAGATCTGGCCCAATTCTAAGTGCCCTGCTTTGCAATCCAAACAACACTGGAAAAGATTCCAGGGTAAAAGTGGAGATACTTCACCCTTAGAAAAAGGTGCATGCTTTTATTCTTGCTATAGGATTAGTATAAAATTAAAAAAATAAAGTTAGCCTAAGTTTGGTTAAGAAAATGACATTTTCACCTTATAGTTCATGGCCAGTAGGGAAAAGGCCCCAATTAGCAAGTAAATGAAGGTGGTGAGAATAGTAAGTAGTGTTACTTGTAGTATGGGAAGGATGTATAGTTCCCAAAGTAACTAATAAAGTAAAAAAGGTGCAGTACTGTCTAAAAAGAAACAAGCCCAAACCTTCCCAGTGTTCTGCTGATAAGCAAGGAGGTGGGCAACAAGATAAGAAAGAAAAGACCTTGGGGGAAAAAAAAGGAATCTGTGAATCTTATCTGGATTAAGACTGGAAATAAGGGTGAATTGTCTCAAATTGGTTTTTAGCTGAACTTAGTAATTGGCAATGACATCACTTGTTTGTTAAAGGGTATAAACAGTAAACTCTTAAAGGGGTTTATTGCTAATACTTGCCTGACCACGGTGGAGCAGACCAATATGGGTCTAAGCATCTCTGTTTTAGCCTATTTGTAAGTACACTGATCACATGCTTATAAATATTGTTAGTTACTGTACTGGATGTAGTGACTGCTTATTGTTAAGCTGTTAGACATGTTTAGAGCAACTGCATAAGATACCCTCTGACCTTTGGATTTAATAAATAAATGTATGGTTAAATTAGTGTTTGGTGATTTCCCATATCGATATTAATAATTTCAAATATTATTACTAATTTCAACACTTGCCTTTAAGGAGGGAGCAGGGAATAACAAAAACAAAACAAAGGAAAAACCACACATGCAAGAACACTTTTCTTCCAAGGACTGAATGAAGAACTGGCAGATAAATGACATTCCATTATTTTATACTTACCATGTTGCTACTGAACCCAAATGGCAAGTCAGTTTCCATAGACTATAGCTGAAGACATTGAACATTGCTTAACTGAGGAGATTTTCACATAACATAGTGATATAGTATCTGAAATACTTTTATATTAGGATCAGTTTTAAATACTCATTTTAGAAACTTAAAATGAAAAAAATTATCCAAGCAGCATTCATCCCTCCAGTTTTGCCTTTTTACATAAGGACTCTCAGAAGGCAGTCTTACAGCTGTCTTCCACAGTGCCTCACCTTGGGGAATCCTTCTATGGCTGGAGCTGGGGCTTTTAGAGCCCCTTTACACTAGCATACTGGAACCTCAGAGTGAGGGTAAGGATCTCACTCTAGAATTGCTGGAAAGTTTTCTTTACAAATGTAGATGGATGCTATCATAATGTAAAATGCTTGCTTGTAAAAACTAGTTGGAAATCTAAGCTTGGTACGTGGTTCTAATTTGATTCAACCCTTTCCACACTGGCCAAGCAAGCCATATTTGAAAATAATTTAGCTTGAATAATATTTAAAGACCAGTACAAATGGCTCTACAATTAGTTTCACTATGTCACTGAACCAAGAAAATGAAAGGATACTAAACCTAGTCAATTTCTCTTTCTATTCATTTTTTTTTAAAAACAGGAAGTATAGTGTGAAAAGATATAAGAGAACATATGTTTTTCTGTATTTTTTCTACGTGTACTTAGCCGTCAATGAAAATTAATATATTTGATAAAAATATAGAAATAATTAACGTAAGTACTAGAAAGTTAAAGAGTGCTAAATTGCACCACTAAACCCATCTCATACCATGTGCCACCACAGGAGTAAACCAGGAAGGAATATCAATATATCACAATTCTTCATCTGTTTCTTCTTTTCTCTGGATTGGAGTAAGTTACTTCACACCTTTTCAGTGCTCATCTTATTCCCTACTTTCTTTATGTGCCTGGCCAGGTAAAGAAACTAGGAAGCAGGAGGTATAGCCAAGGCTTCTACCTATCTACTTGCTAGGGCAGGGAGAGACATACTAAGACAATAGACTCGGTTTCCACTCTATCCAACCCTTCCCCAACCCAGCCATCTACCACAGCAGTAGCAATCTGAGCAGGCCTTATGCAAACATGCAGGGAAATAAGGGCAGGGCCTTAATAACCTTTCTTACTCCCCTCGATGCCAACTAAGGGTTAGGGATAATCCAACCCATAGTGTGCAAAAGTTTGATTCAAATGTGAAATCCTACAACATATCCAAAGAAATTAAATGAAAACCTACAATAATGAAATGTTACTACTGCTCAAAGTTATAACTTTCGCAGCAACCATGATTCAGTCTCACTGGCCAGAAAGAAATACATGAACTCTAATGCTATATATAATACTAAATAATAATTTGCCTCCAAAATTACAATTACTATAGTAATCATAATTTTGATTTTTGTGTAAAGCCTCAAATATTGCATTAACATAGTTTTTACATTTATCCTAATAAAAATGCACATCTTTCTTGTGATATATTGCTTTTATAAAGTGGTTCATTATATTTTTAAACCGTCATGCATCTGACGAAGTGGGTATTCACCCACAAAAGCTTATGCTCCAATACATCTGTTAGTCTATAAGGTGCCACAGGACTCTGTTGCTTTTAAACCTAGTGATTAATGAATCCTAACTGAGCAAGTTGCCCAACATCTACACAGTCCTCAATGTTCAGTCAAATTGTGCCATAAATGCCTCTCATAATTTATGCACTAAGAATTACTGCATCCTTTGTCCCATGTGTGAACAAACAGAATGCACGCACCATCCTTTAAAGCAGGGGTCGGCAACCTGAGGCACGCGGGCTGATTTTTAGTGGCATGCTGCTGCCAGCTGGGGTCCCGGCCACCAGCCCCGCTCAGCCCGCTGCCGGCCTGGATTACGGAACCCCAGACTAGCAGTGGGAAGAGCCTGGGGTTCTGACCGCTGGCCCCTTGCCAGCCGGGGTCCCGGCCGCCGGCCCGGCTCAGCGTGCTGCCAGTCTGGCATGCAAAACCTTTTACTGGCATGCGAAACCTTAAATTAATGAAGACTTGGCATACCACTTCTCAAAGGTTGCCGACCCCTGCTTTAAAGAATGAAAAAGTCAAGGTAATCAGTCATAACTCTTCAACAGGATAACAGCATTCCCATTCATCTCCTGTTGCTTGGCACTGCTGTGGATAGACAACATACTCTCTGCAAAAGCCAGTGAGGTGAACAAGAAAAGTCTTTACGGAAAAGTTCATAATTCAAAGAAGGAAAATATTGCACTGAAGTTACAGAATTCAGCCAGGCACCAAGCCTACTACAAAAACAATGATGGCAACATGAAATGACTGCTGTTGTACACTTACACAAATACTAGCTCTAAATAACAATGAAAATACTTTTTTGCCAACTACCCAGAACACGTATCATAAAAACTCCCATTTTAGTGAAGAAATGGTATTCAGGGGAGACTGGATTTGGGGGGCAGGAGAGGCAGGCTTTGACAGCTGACCCAGGGCTCTCCTGCCAGGTGTGCGCTAGAGGAGGAAGCAGGGAGACATGAGGCTGGGGGTAAGAGAGACAGACGCAGGAGACAGCAGTGAAAAGGGGGCGCACAGGGGAAGATGAGGCGCGTGGGCAGCAGAGGGGCAAGGAGGAGACCGAGGCAGATGACGAAGAGACAAAGCACGGGCGGCAGGTTTGCAGGTGGAGGGGGCATTCAGACACTACGGTGAAAGGCGTGGGCAGAGCGGAGCCCATTCAATTGCCAGCGCAAGGCACAAACCGCAGTCGGGCTCCAGCCGGGGGGAGCGGTTCTCCGCCTCATCCCTCTGCCGCCCCCCCGGTGCAGCATAGCTCCAGTGGCCGCCGCTCAGCTCCCGATACAGGGGAGACAATGAGGCAGCTAAATGGAGGCGTCCCTGGCCCAGCGAGGGGCTGCGGTGGCACTCACCCTCCGCTCTGGAGCGGATCTCGGACACGGTTTTCTGCACCGCGGGCATCGTCACTGGCTCGGAGAGGGCGAACCCGCCGCCTGCGCCCGGGCTCGGCACCTGTCGCTGGGGCTGCCCCCGAAGCCGTGCAGGTGCAGCTCTGCCCGGGGGGCCCGCACGGGCAGGGCCTGGCAGGGGAAGGGGAGACCGTTGGGCTCTGTCTCACGCTGCGGTCGCAAGCCCCGAAAACCTGCAGTTAACGAGACTGCTGCTGCTCGCAACTGACAGTAGCAGCGCGAGCGCTGCTCACTCCCTCCGCCCCTAGGAACGTACCAACTTCTACCCACCTCGCCAACAAGGTGTCCACTTCAGCATCCATGCCTCCCTGGCTGAGCAGGGTCCGAACCCCAATAATGCGGGTACATGGGCCTGCCTTCCAGAGGCAAGGATCACTTGTGGCCCGTTCCGTCACCACCACCACCCCCTGTGGTGGGAGAAATGGAACGTGCCGAGCCTTGGGCCTCTGCCCAGCACGAGAAGAGAGCGGTGAACGCTGCGCTGCTCTGTGTTGCGGTCAGAGTCCCACTGAGGACAGACATTCTCCCTCGGGCCGCAGTCCCAGAGCAGCAGGAGCCCGTGTGCCGAGACAGGACGGTGCTGGGCCCCCAGGGAAGGAGCATGGTACTAGCTCGGTGCCACGGGCTCCGCTAGGAGCAGCGCTGCCCTAAATCGCCATAGGCCCCACCCGTGGCCCCGGAGCAGCACCTCCATATTCCGGGCCAAGGCCTGATCAACCCAGGAGAATTGCGCAGCTGAACCCGTGCTGAGCGGGGGTTGCGGGAGGGTAATTGCAAGTGTAGACGAGGATAAATTGTTCAGCACCATCCCAACTACCGCGGCTTGCAAGTTTTAACCAGCCCTTCTGACATAACGCTGGACGGGGCTGTTTGGAGCTCTATGTGCAGCTGAAACGTGTTCAGAGCCGGGGCAGCTATGGGTAATTTTCCCAGGGTATAGCAGAATGCCTGGTCAGCTTCTGCGTGTGACATGGTGTTTCATCGGGGCTTTTAAAAGGGCAAAAAGAGCAGGCATGGGTCGTGCTCTTCTGAAAAGAGGAGCTCCCTCACTTTTCATTATTAATTAATTATTAACCCAGTATCGTTGCTAGGCTGGGTGGTGGTCAAAATATAGAGAAAGACAGGGTCATGCCTTGCAGCAGCTCAGGCTGAAGAAGAATGTTAAGCTATTTTTTAAAAGCATCACAGTGGTAGGAAGAAAGATTTGTGCTTGCGTGTGTATCAACCACACATTTCAAGGCATCACTTCCCCTCTCCCCCTGCCATCCTTACAGCTTCTCACACCTGCCCCAAGTGACATTAAGCTCTGCTCCTGTGTGGGCTGACAGGAGGTTTAAGTAGTAGTTTCCGCAGGAGAGCAGTTTCACTTTTAGACTGTTAGTTTGATGCTAGCTTTGAACAACTGCAAGACAGAAGGAGTGGTGCAGAGATGTAAAGCAAATGCACCCCACTGGTGGGCAAAGGAGGGATATATCATCTGATGAAAGGTGGTGGTGGGGGGGGCCTGTTGATGTTTGTATCCATTTCAGTATGAAAGGGTGTATTGACTGCCTGGAGAAGGAAATATAAAGCAGCACACTAAAGCCCAGAATTATGTCCTCTAGTAATTAATCTTGTAATTATGCATATTAACTAGAGAGGAGATAATACCTCTAATCTGGTTTATGTAGATGGGAGATAAAATAGTCTGTTTCCTAATTGATATAATGAAGGTCTTCTTTTGGTAAGCTATGGTAAAATTTAATTTTATCCACATAATAAGCTAAGCAGTTGGACAAAAAAAAAAAAAAGTACTTCAGATACAGAATAAAGTGAACTAAATGGGGCTGGAGCCTCTCCATCCACAAAAATCAATTAGCCCTAACATGTATTGTTTCAGAATTAACCTATGGCTAGTGACATGAGAGGAGAGTTTTGTTCTACACAAGGGGAAATCTGGATTAGGAATAACTGAATTACATCCAGGCTTTAGGCTGCCAGCAGCAGTTTTGGCCACACTCCAGAAGAAAATGTGCTTCTTTACACTATCACTCTGCAGCAGGCATACTGTACAGGAAAGATTGCTGGGTGACCATTTATTCATGCTCTTGTCTAGAAGTAAGAGGAGGATATCTGGCAATAAGAAGTCTTACTGTTAAGAAAATACAATCACATATCTCATGCACAGCTTTAACAAACAGTGAACAACCACTGTAGGCCAGATTGAGCTGTGAGATTCTTGTTTTAGTTTTCATGAGTTTTATTTAACCTTAGTAACACAAATACTCAAGCAAATTTTGTAAAACTGTATGAGCCAAGCACGTTTCATCAATTGGTTATGCAACAGACAAAAACAGTTTGTCTGGATGTCAACTGTATGCAACACTAAAAAAAAATAGTTTTGTAACCACCCCTGTCCACTTGCAACATGACTTGAAGAAATCCCAGTACTTAGCTATATCCACACACTTTTCCAAGATTTTCAGGGAGAGCCTGTTGTCTCTCGTTCCTTTTCTGTCATTTGGGAATTGGCATGCGAGGTCTGGTCTGTGCCCCTGTAAATGTCTTCAGATAATCAGGCAGCCTTCATTCTTTGATATCTCCACTCCTTTTTCTATTGCAGCAGATCCAGGAAAGAATGCTGCAACTTCTCAAAGCTCTTTTTACTTCATTCTGGGGTCAGAGCGCACTCTACAGGATTTTATTAGGGAAACAGAATTCCAGACCACACAAGGGATATGAATGGGGAGCTGGTCAACCAAATGGCCATGAAAGGCCTCCACTTACATGGTCTACTGATTATTTAAGAGCATAGATTGAATCTGCTGAACTCTAGATATTGAGTGTCCCCAGTCACTCCTTTGGTGTACTTGGGAGATATATGCTGAAGGTGTAATGCAGTCAGTAGGAAAGTCATTAGAGTTTCTAAAATACTAAATGATAGTTTTCCAAACAAAAGAGACATTATACCCAACACGAGGTAACTATTTTGGACATTATGATGAAGACAAATTAGTTATAGGACTAGAAATTGGTGGGTGTCTAGGGATCAGTGATCATGACCTAATTACATTCAATATGAGCAAACTGAGGATAGTCCCAATAAGTAATACACACTCACTCACCTACTCTTCAAGAAGGGCTAATTTCCCAAAGATAAGGAAAATTATGAGCAAAATTGATAAGGAGGAATAATTTAGGAAAACTGATAAATTCTTAAAGAACTCCCAGTTTATCAGATGGCTATAAAGCTACAAATCCATAATCAAGGAGGGGAAAAAAAAAAAAAAAAAAACAAAAACAAAAATGGGAAAAGAAAAGAAAAATACACTCTATTTAAGAAATGAGAAAGGAGGGGGAGAACATAACTTCTAATTAACATTCACCACTATCTATTTTCTGTACTTCATAAGGGAAGCAAATGGCATCGGGGGAAAAACATAGCTGGCAGGGCAAAGGACAACAAAAAGGAATTTTTAATGTCAGAATTTCTTTTGTTCCTAATAGTGGCATAGGCCCATTACTAGATGGAGATGCTAACAGTTTATAATAAATAATAATAATAATAATAATAATAATGCAGAAAAGGCAGAAGCGTTCAATGAATATTTCTGTTCACTATTTACAAAGAAGTAGGATGAGGTACTTTAATCATGAGGGTGATAAAGTACTTTTCAGTCTATTAGCAACTAAGGAGAATAGTGAACAACATCTAGGGATAAACATTTTTAAATCAGCAGGTCTTGATAAATTGCATACAAGAGTCCTAAAAGGCTTGATGAGATCTCTTGCCTGCTGGTGTTAATTCTTGGAATATTAAAGAAATTCTAGAAGGTTGGAAGACTGTTAAATGTTGTGCCAATATTCAAAGAGGCCAAGCAGAATGACCCAGGTAATGAGATTTTCTTCATAACATCTCAAAGCCTCTTATCCATCCACATAGCTAAAAACTCATCCAAGCTTTCATCAGCTTGTGTCTCAATTACTGCATCATCCTTCTCTCTGGCATTGACAAATGCAATCTTGCCACACTCATATCTGTTGAGAATACTACTGCAAAGATCATTTTCTCAGCCCATTGCTTTGACCATGTTACCCTTCTCTTTGCACCTGTTGGCTCCCACTTCTCTGTTGAATCAAAATAAGTATTCACTTTCAAAGCCCTTCAGTCAATCACCATCATCTCTCATTTGCTAATTGAGAGGTCTGCTCTCACCTCCAAATCAGCCCAGAATGCTAGCCTCCATCGCCCACTTAAGTTTTCAAAAAAGCACCTTTGTACTTTTACCCATGCTGTCCCACACATGTTTGTGAGATGTTCCCTGTAAACATCTGTAAAGCTATCTCACTACCTACCTTCAAATCCCTCCTCAACACTTTTTCATGATGCCTACAAAAAAACCAAACAAACAGTGAGGCTGCTGGTGTGTTGAGGCCACTGCCTATCACACTTACAGTCTAAGACAAGAGACAACAGATGGATATAGACAAACAGGAGTACAAGTAAATAAAAAGACAATATTGTAAGTTCCTTGGGGCAGGGTCCAATTTTTTGTGCTGTTTGTACAGCTTGTATAATAGTTGGGTCCTAGTCCATTAATAGAGCTCCTCTGCACAACAGTAATACAAAGAATAAATAATGTAGGCTAGTCAAATTGACATCAATCTTAGGCAAAATAATGGAAACGCTGATAAAGAATTAAAGGATAGGAATATAATTAATCAGTAAACATGGTTTTATAGAAAATACATCTCAAACAAAACTATTTCATTCTTTGATGAAGTTACAAGTTTTGTTGATAAAGATAACTGCAGAGATGTAATAGACTTTTGTAAAGTTTGAGTTAGGACCTCAACTTTCTGCTTAAAAATATTACAATATACAATATCCATAGAGCACACCTTAAATGGATTAAGAACTGACTAACTGGCATATCTAAAAGAGTAGTTGTCTAATAGGGTTCATAGGGATCAGTGTTAGGCCCAATGCTATGTAACATTTTAATCTGGAATATAAAAATCACTGTTGATAAAATTTGCAAGTGACAAAAATTGGTGGATTGGAAAGTGATAAGAACAGCAGTATAGAAAGCTATCTGGATTGCTTGGCAAACTGCACCTATGCAAACAAAATGCATTTTAATACAGTCAAATGCAAAAGTTATACTCCTAGGAACAAAGAATGTAGCCCATAACTACAGAACGGAGGACTGAATCCTGGAAAGGAATGACTCTGAAAAGGATTTAGAGGTTAGTGTGAACAGGCAGCTCAACATGAGCTCCCAGTGTGATACACTAGCAAAAGTGTCTAATGCAATCCTAGGATGTAGAAAGAAGAGGAAGAGGATTAGGGAGGTGATTTGACTTCTGTATTTGGCACTGGTGAGACTGATACAGGATTACTAGGTCCAGTTCTGGTATCTATATTTTAAAAGGGAAGTTGAAAAATTTGAGAGAATGCAGAAAAAGCCACAAAGATGAAACAAGGACTGGAGAAAGTGCCTTACAGTGAGCTCAATCTGTTTACTTTATCAAAAGGATTAAGAAGTGACTTGATTAGAGTTTTTAAGTATCTTGATAGGGAGAAGATACCAGTTACTAAAATGCTCTTTAAAAGACAAGAGAATGAATGGCTTTAAGCTGAAACCAGAAAAATTCAAATTAGAGAACAGGAACAATTTAAAAAAAAGAAAAAAACAGTGAGGGTAATTATTAATCACTGGTACAAACTATCAAGTGAAATGGTGGTTTCTCCATCTCTTGGAGTCTTCAAATCAAGACTGGATGCCTTTCTGGAATGTGGACTTGAGCCCCATAACTTGTTTGACTAAAGGCAGATGAAACTGGGAGAATTTTAATGAACTTTAATATGATCTAATGGTCCCTTTTGGCCTTAAATGTGAAGGGATGGTGCCTGCAGAGTTTGGTCAGCACATAAGAGTGTGAAGGGATGGAGCATTCTGAATGCAGGTGGACTCTTCAACTAATTTAGCTGGCAAACTAACAAATCCCTATTGAACATGAGCAAACTGATTTCTTCCCCCCCCCCTCCCCCCCAAAGCTTGTAACTTGGCCAGGTTTGGGTGAATTTTCACAGGGACAACAAGAGGCACATCCATGACACATGGGTGACCCTCCTGCCAAACTTCAAGCCTTGGCTTGACAGCATGGAGGTGCTCAAGCTTCTGAGTTTAACAGTTGTCATGTTTTTAATTTGGGCAAAACAATGTAGTTTTCCCTAATCTTGTTCTCTGAAACAGTGGAAGCATTTTGCTAAATCTGAAGTAGATAACTGGCATGAGAAACTTCACACCAAAACACAAAGTTTGGGAAAGCTGCTGAAAACAGGGTTTTTAAACAGAAGGTGTTGGGCAACCTTAATTACAGACAGCGCTACCAGCTTCACGTATATGTGTGTGTGTGTGTGTGTGTGTGTGTGTGTGTGTGTGTGTGTGTGTGTGTGTGTGTGTGTGTGTGTGTATATATATTTCTTCTTAGTGTTGTAATACAGACTCAATGAAAGTTACAAAATGTAACTAAAAAATGAAAAGACCAGTATTTCCAGAAAAGACTGGTGTAAAGTCAGTTTTTGAACTGGGAAGGACAACCATACACAAAAATTTATATATGTATAAATACAAATCCGAGAATCTAGAATAAAAATCATTGTGTCAAAATAACTAAGTTACACTGCATCCAATCCTTTTTCATTTAAATCAATAGCAGACTCCCATTGACTTCAGTGTGAGCAAGATTGCAATACCTATTTTACCTTGCATATTCCCCACTGACTTCACTTGGTCTATTCATTTTAGCAAGGTAGGATAGAGTGGGTCCCTAAATCCCCAACAAGTTAAGTTAATTTTCAAACTTCTCACTCAATGTCTCCCAGTTCCTTCAAATGAGCTGTCAAAATTGTTCACTTCATCAAAACTGAAGAGATTTTTTTTGTTATCCTTTAATAAGCTTCTCATCTTACCTGGAAAATGTATAGGCATAACTACATATCAGTCTTTCAGTGTCTTTTTTTTATTTGTCAAGTGTGTATAGCTCCAGGTCTAACAGACAATTCAGATACATTTTCAAAGAAAGATTTCCCCAAAAGTGCATTTGCTGAGTCTCAAGATCCATATATTTTCATGTATTGGGCTTATATTATTGTTCTCATGTTTCTGGCAATGCAAATGTGTTTTACTGTATTAAATCAGTTAAAGTCAAATATTAAAGTCATTGTAAGGCTTGATTTCCCTTCCCCCCAACATGATTAAAAAAAAAGCGTTCACCTTTCTTTTATCTCATTCCAATTTTGCAAACTAAGGAACGTAAGGATCAGTTTTATGCTTAAATGCCTGTAACTACATAAGAGTTAATTCACTGCTAGTGCAGCATCATGTGGCTGGGCATGATGTAACATAACAGGCTCTCCCCTCCTCTAGCAACCCCTGCCAACAGCCACTCTGGCCCTAAGATAGCCTGCCTCATCTTCTGACTCAGCCCTCTAGCGATGTCAATTTTAGTTCCACTTCTTCTAGGATAACACAAATCTCAAACAAATGATGGGCCAAAGACTTGACCTGAGGCTGTGGGACTAAGTCTCATTTTTAGTCCTTCCACCCTTGGTCTCTAGGGTTTTTCCACACAACTCTTTACAGTGGCCAGGAGGGAAGCCCAGGCCACTTTTCTGGGTGCCAGCCCAGGGACCCTGTAGTAAGCAGGCAAGGTCTATTTATTCAGGGCTCCTTGCTTCTGCCTACATCAGCCTGTCTGCAGGCCTTTCCCACAGCCCCTTCTTGGGTCCACTGTGTACCTGTATTCTCTTCAGGATCTACAACCTCTCTATCTTCTCAGGTTCCATAGTCTCTCAAGGTTCACCCTTCTTTGAGGGCAGAGGCTCACAGAACTCCTGCAACATATCCCCAATGTAAATATTAATTTAAGCCACTTCTTTTAATCTTTGGCTGGCATATAAATGACAGTCATAATGGCCCCTATCTCAACCACTAGTCCATGGCATAGTAGGTATTCCTGGGAGAAAGATGACAGGGCATAAGGATGTCCTAGCCATACCAGTACTTAGCCACAAGAACTAAACCTATGGGTATATAGGCAGCCAGGTACAATTTAGAGCAGCTCCATACTGCTCAGCATGAGTTCTTGTCTTAGAAGCACTGGACAGAGGCAGAGTTCCTTTCCTCACCATATGCCAGAGTATATTTCAATACGTTCAATAAGCCTTTATTTAATTACACTCTAAATAATATTTTAATTTAGTCACTATTACAAGTACTGGATTTCCAGCTGATAAAGTAGTAAATCCCTGTGTACAGAGGTTTTCATGACATACTATTTTCAGTTTACATATACAAAACAAATTTACTTTTTCCTAATAGATATTGTTTCTACAATAGAGTTAAACTTTGGTTTTTTTCACTTAATTATGTGGCATGCCTCACAATCATCATTCATTTTGGGGGGAGGTGTGGGAGTGGAAGTCACGAAAGAGCAAAAGTGTTTAAGAAAAGGGATACAAGACAGCACAAAGGGAAAGAGTTGGAAGATGATGACAGAAGGGAAGAGGTGGATTACCTAGGATATGTTTTAGAACAGATGCTCCACAAAATAGTCTTCTGCTAAATTCTGGATGTTTAAGGTTTTGGACTTTTAAGACATGTATTTTAATAATTTTGGGCGTTTAAAAAAAAAATCACACTATGTTCTTAGCCCTTCTGGGTCTACCAAGTAAAGAACTTTCTTTCAAGAATGCCTTACTGTAATCAAAACTCCATTTGGGTAAAAATAAAATTCTGAAGGCAATTTTCAAATTTGTACAAACAAGTTTTGAGATAATCCAGAGAACAACTATTAAACCTATCAAAATTATGATGGGTCTTTGTAAGAAGGACAGGCAGAAGAGCTTGCACCTACATCATGGAGAAGAAAAGACTTCATGGAGGCTGTGAAGATGTAGTTAATTACTACCTGCCACTGCCTTACTAGATGCAGTAAGTCACAGCTGCCAAATGTGTATCCAGACCTTCTACATGTACTCAGTTTTGTACATTACAGATGGGAGCTCATAATTGTTCTCCTTTTGATTAATTTGACAGTGGGCAGATAGCATTTACATCAATGATGCTCTGAAGATATGGAATTCTGTTTTTGGAACTAGAGAAGACTAAAACCTGTGTTTCTGAAACAAAGGTTTTTATTTTCATCATTATATTGTTACTCTTCAATAGTCATACCCTTTTTGAGAAGTGCATTTTTAGTACACCTCTACCCAGATATAATGCTCGGGAGCCAAAAAAAAATCTTACCGCGTTATAGGTGAAACCGCGTTATATCGAACTTGCTTTGATCCGCCTGAGTGCGCCGCCCCCCCCCCCCCCCCCCCCGGAGCACTGCTTTACTGCGTTATATCTGAATTCATGTTATCGGGTTGTGTTATATTGGGGTAGAGGTGTACCAGGTTTCATTGCTATATGTTGTCAAACATAGCTTCTTCTTAGTTAAAGAATTGTTTTAGTTAGAGAATTAATGTAATTATCCTGTTTACAGAGCTCAGCAACATCAATAGATTAATACTGTTTGTCTTGTGTTCATTTGATTGTACATGGTACTAAATAATAAGAAAAAAAATTAGAAATATAAATTGCACAGCCCCGTAAGTAATTGTCATAGGGTGGGTTCTTCCAGATTTAAGCAAGGGCTCTCCCATAATCTCGACTCAGGAACAAACAGCCCCACAACATTCTTTTCTGCATCTAGGGCATGAACAATTTCAAAATTTAGTTAATCTCTAATGGTGCAAGTGAAGAGCCTGGCTCACTGTAGTGTTACTCCAGTTTAACACCAGGGTGACTTCCTTGATTTCAGTGAATCATAGAATCAGAATATTAGGGTTGGAAGAGACCTCAGGAGGTCATCTAGTCCAACCCGCTGCTCAGTCATCCCAGCCAGGGCTTTGTCAAGCCTGACCTTAAAAACCTCTAAGGATGGAGATTCCACCACCTCCCTAGGTAGCCATTACAGTGCTTCACTACCATCCTAGTGAAATAGTGTTTCCTAATATCCAACCTAGACCTCCCCCACTGCACCTTGAGACTATTGCTTCTTTTTCTGTCATCTGCCACCACTGAGAACAGCCTAGCTCCATCCTCTTTGGAACCCCCCCTTCAGGTAGTTGAAGGCCTCCCCCCCGCCACTCTTCTCTTCTGCAGACTAAATAACCCCAGTTCCCTCAGCCTCTTTTCGTAAATCATGTGTCCCAGCCCCCTAATCATTTTCATTGCCCTCTGCTGGTCTCTCTCCAATTTGTCCACATCCCTTCTGTAGTGGGGGGGGGAGGGGAGGGACCAAAACTGGACACAATACTCCACGTGTGGCCTCACCAGTGTCAAATAGAGGGGAATCATCACTTCCCTCAATCTGCTGGCAATGCTCCTACTAATACAGCCCAATATGCCATTGGCCTTCTTGGCAACAAGGACACACTGAGGACTCATATCCAGCTTCTCGTACGCTGTAAGCCCCAGGTCCTTTTCTGCAGAACTGCTGCTTAGCCAGTCGGTCCCCAGCCTGTAGCAGTGCATGGGATTCTTTCTTCCTAAGTGCAGGACTCTGGACTTGTCCTTGTTGAACCTCAGATTTCTTTTGGCCCAATCCTCCAATTTGTCTAGGTCACTGTGGACCCTATCCCTACCCTCCAGTATCTACCTCTCCCCCCAGCTTAGTGTCATCTGTGAACTTGCTGAGGGTGCAATTAATCCCATCATCCAGATTAATAAAGATGTTCAACAAAACTGGCCCCAAGACTAACCCCAGGGCACTCCGCTTGATACTGGCTGCCAACTAGACATCAAGCCGTTGATCACTACCCATTCAACCCGACAATCTAGCCAGCTTTCTATGCACCATATAGATGGAGTTATAGAAACTAGAGTACTGCAATGATTAATCAAGAGTGTGGTCTTTCTAGGAGCAGAGTCTCCATTTTAATTGTACCATAGTCAGGCTGTGATCACGGAGAGGATTCTAGCAGAATATTAGAGTTTTGGTGTGATGCCTTGTGGTGTTCTGTCAGTCATAGAATATCAGGGTTGAAAGGGACTTCAGGAGGTCATCTAGTCCAACCCCCTGCTCAAAGCAGGACCAATCCCCAACTAAATCATCCCAGCCAGGGCTTTGTCAAGCCTGACCTTAAAAACCTCTCAGAAAGGAGATTCCACCACCTCCCTAGGTAACCCATTCCAGTGCTTCACCACCCTCCTAGTGAAAAAGTTTTTCCTAATATCCTAACCTAAACCTCCCCCATTGCAACTTGAGACCATTACTCCTTGTTCTGTCATCTGGTACCACTAAGAACAGTCTAGATCCCTCCTCCTCGGGACCCCCTTTCAGGTAGTTGAAAGCAGCTATCAAATCCCCCCCTCACTCTTGTCTTCTACAGAAGAAACAATCCCAGTTCCCTCAGCCTCTCCTCATAAGTCATCATTTTTGTTGCCCTCCGCTGGACTCTTCCCAATTTTTCCACATCCTTCTTGTAGTGTGGGGCACAAAACTGGACACAGTACTCCAGATGAGGCCTCACCAGTGCAGAATAGAGGGGAATGTTCATGCCCCTACTTATACAGCCCAAAATGCTGTTAGCCTTCTTGGCAACAAGGGCACATGTCTCTATGGAAAACACATGAGAAAATAATGATCTCAGATCTACCACCAGATTCTAGTGCCTGCTCTCATCATAGGAATCTTTGGGTGGCGTATAACTGTCATAATGGCTCCTACCCAACAACCTCTGGCACATAGCATAGCAGACATTTCTGGTAGAAACAGGACATGGCTGGGGCATCCTTATGGCCTGCCAATTCTTAGCTTCTGGAAGAAAAGCTTTGGGATTATAGACAGTCAGGCACAAATTAGAGCAGCTTCATCTCGCCTTTCAAGCACTGTAAAGGTGCAGGATCCCATTAGTCTCAATATCCCAGCCTGTATTTCAGTTCTTCTACAGCAACTTCAATAGCCCTTTAAAATTAAAGTCTTCCTTAAATTTAACTCAGTAGTCACTATTGCAAATACTAGATTTCCAGCAGATAAAGTACTTTGACAGTGTTTTAAATAGAATGGGAAAACAAAAAAATGCAAAATATTAAATGGTTGTGAAAACCTATAAAGTCTGATAAATTAAGTTGGATTTTTTTATACAACTCATGTACAGATAAAAGTGTGTGATTTCTCTTTTAACATCTCTGTGCTATACAGTATCTATGAGAAAACTTTTGGGAGATTGAGGCAGCAGATGAAGTGAAAAATAATGTAAGTGCTGGTACTTTTCCAAAGATTGCTGGAAATCTTAAGAAAAAGAAAAGAAAAAAAGAGAAAAAGAAACAAACCTATGTTCTATTGTTAAATTCAATTTACATTATTCACCCTTATATTACAGTAGCTGCAGACTAATGAAATTCAAACTCTTGTAACATTTTGACAAATGACTAAGCACTTATATAGTAAGCTTAAAGTCCCAGGACTAAAGAATTTAAAGAGTTTCTGATGAACATTTATAAGTTATATTTGAAGAAAAGCGATGAAGGAAAATAACCATACAGGCTTATAATTTGTGCGTGCCCCCCCGTACATTTGGAGCAGTGTAGGAGACCGAGCAAAATGCCTCCTGGAGAGCACAAAAATAATGGTGTGCATTCCACTCTGTGCCAAAACATCTCTGCAGGCTGATGCAGAGGGAGGTGGGGCTATGACCCTTCTTATCCCCTTGGCAAAGGCTAGCACAAGAAGTGGCGCTAACCTCACATAGGTCTTGTGCTCCCACATTGTGCTTGAGCCCTGGGAAGCAAAGGGGAAGCTCCTGTGACCTCTACATCCCTTGTGAACCTACAGAACCAGGCACATGCTTGTGCTAGGTATTTTATATATAGTCTGAAAATATCTAACAGGAAGGGGGGGAGGGAAACATTTTGCATAAGATACAATCCAAAAGTACTCAGAAAACTTAAGTGCTTAAAATAGTGGCAGAAAATACTTTAAAAAAATTAAGAAAATAATTTCTGGCTTGGAAATCTCTCCCAACCTGGATTTAATCTTCAAAGATTCTGATCATGTGTTTTAAAATTGCATTTATTATTTTAAGCCTCCTTTCCTGCACTCAAAACACTTTAGGCCCTGATCCTATTCCCAGTGAAATCAGAAGCCAATGGAAGAATTGCTGTGTGTGCTATTGATTCCTGACTCCTCCCCGACGAGGGAATTAGCACTGGGTCGAATTTGGGGTAGTGTGGATGCAATTTGATGGGTATTGGCCTCCGGGAACTATCCCAGAGTGCTCCAGTGTGACCGCTCTAGACAGCACTCAACTCAGATGCACTGGCCAGCTAGACAGGAAAAGCCTCAGGAACATTTGAATTTCATTTCCTGTTTGGCCAGCATGGCGAGCTGATCAGCACAGATGACCATAGAGTCCCAGAATCGCGAAAGAGCTCCAGCATGGACTGAACAGGAGGTACTGGATCTGATTGCTGTATGGGGGAGAAGAATCCGTGCAGCAGGCAAGCGAACAGCAGGCAAGCAGAGAATCCCTTCTCCCCGGCAGGCCAGGAACTGTTCATCACCCTGGAGCCAATACCCTCCCAAAGCAGGCTCCTGGACCATGAAGCCAGACAAGGCACCTCTGGTGAGTGTACCTTTTAAAATATAATACAGGGTTTAAAAGCAAGCGTGTTTAATGATTAATTTGCCCTGAAGACTTGAGATGCATTCGCGGCCAGTATAGCTACTGGAAAAGTCTGTTAACGTGTCTGGGGATGGAGCAGAAATCCTCCAGGGACATCTCCATGAAGCTCTCCTGGAAGTACTCCGAAGGCCTTTTCCACACTGTGGATGGAGGCTTGTTCATGCTGAGCTGTTCACGTTTGGCTGAGAGGGATCTTCCCTGATACTAGCCAGGTGGTGGAGTCAGGGTGGGGGGGGGTGTGTGTGTGTGAAGCACATGTGCTATGTAACGTGAATCACTTGATTCAGTGTGAAATAGTCTTGTTCTCTAAAATGTATCTTTTTAAATACTACTCTCCTTTTTCCCCCCCTCCCGCAGCTGCAAATGTTTCTACACTCCCCCTATCATCTCTGTCCCAGAGGTTAACGAGCCTAATGTGGGAGCAAACCGACATGCTCAGGTGTCTGGTGGAACTGCAGGAAAGGCAGCAGGAGCACAGACCACTACTGCAGCCCCTGTATAACCACCTGCCCTCCTCCCCAAGTTCCATATCCTCCTCACCCAGATGCCCAAGAATGCAGGGGGTGGGGAGGCTACTGGCACCAAGCCACTCCACCCCAGAGGATTGCCCAAGCAACAGAAGGCTGGCATTCAATAAGTTTTGAACTGTAGTGTGGCATTGTCCTTCCCTCCTCACCTGCCCCTCCCTCCTCACATGCCTCTCCTGGGCTACCTTGTGAGTTTTCCCCCTATTTGTGTGATGAATTAATAAAGAATGCATGATTTTGAAACAATGACTTTATTGCCTCTGAAAGTGGTGATCGAAGGGGGGAGGTCGGTTGGCTGGCTTACAGGGAAGTAGAGTCAACCAAGGGGCGGGTTTTCATCAAGGAGAAAGAAACAGAACTTTTACACCGTAATCAACTGCCAGGTGATTTGCCTCAACCTCCTCCCCCAACCCACCATAAACATGTTCCACCCCATACTCTCACAGGTATTGTGAAGCACACAGAAAGCAGCAATAACAATGGGAATATTGGTTTCGCTGTGGTCTAACCTTCTCAGTAAACTGTGCCAGTGAGCTTTTAAATGTCCAAATGCACATTCTACCACCATTCTGCACTTGCTCAGCCTATAGTTGAACTGCTCCTTACTACTGTCCAGGGTGCCTGTGTATGGCTTCATGAGCCATGGCATTAAGGGGTAGGCTGGGTCCCCAAGGATAACTATAGGCATTTCAACATCCCCAATGGTAATTCAACTGTGATGCCTGCTCTCATCTTGGTATTCTTGCTTTCCCCTGCCCTGAAGCGCAAGTCAAAGTTCCATGAAAGTGCCCTTACACATGAGAGTTTCACAGCCACTCGGAATCATCCCAGAACTGCAACACTATGCAGTCCCACCAGTCTGTGCTTGTTTCCTGGGCCCAGAATCGGTGTTCCATGGCATGAACCTGCCCCATTACCACCATGATGTCCAAATTGCCAGGGCCTGCGCTTTGAGAGGTGTCCATGTCCTCATCACTATCGTGATCGCACTGTCATCGCCTCCTTTTGCAGGCTCTGTACATACTGTGGGAAAATGCGCGAGGTGTTTACAATGCTCACAACAGCAGCGGTGAGCTGACCAGACTCCATGCTTGCCATGGTATGGCATCTGCAGGAGAGCAGAGTTGCAGCGGAAGCAGTGGATGATGATGGTTAGTCCCGCACACATTTCCCGATGAAGAACACACATTCCCGGGAGCCCATGACAGACAACCTGGAGAAATTCGTTATCGAGGCAAGAACAGAGTTGCAGTGGAAGCGGTGGATGATAACAGGATGCCACGAGAATAGATATTTATAAAGGACGACAAGAGGACCTGCGAGATGGATTCCTGGCACCAGGAGAGCAGAGTTGCAGTGGAAGCTGTTGTTGTATGATGACAGTTAGCAGTCCTACTGCACCATCTGCTGAAAGCAGTATGGCGTCTGCACGGAAAAGAGGCGTAAAACGATTGTCTGCCATTGCTTTCACAGAGAGAGGGGCGACTGATGACATGTACCCAAAACCACCCGCGACAATGTTTTTGCCCCATCAGGCATTGGGAGCTCAACCCAGATCCAATGGGCGGTGGAGACCGTGGGATAGCTACCCCCAGTGCAACACTCTGAAAGTCGACGCTAGCCTCGGTACTGTGGACACACTCCACTGACTTAATGCACTTAGTGGGGACACACATAATTGACTGTATAAAATCGCTTCCTAAACCCACCCCCCCCCCCCGACTTCTATAAATTCGACCTAATTTCATAGTGTAGATCAGGGGTTGGCAACCTTTTGGAAGTGGTGTGCCGAGTCTTCATTTATTCACTCTAATTTAAGGCTTCGCGTGCCAGTAATACATTTGAACGGTTTTAGAAGGTTTCTTTCTATAAATCTATAGTTTAGTTCTATATTATTGTTGTATGTAAAGTAAATAAGGTTTTTAAAAATGTTTAAGAAGCTTCATTTAAAATTAAATTAAAATGCAGAGCCCCCCTGGACCAGTGGCCAGGCAGTGTGAGTGCCACTGAAAATCAGCTTGCGTGCTGCCTTTGGCACGTGTGCCATAGGTTGCCTACCCCTGGTGTAGACATACCCTTAGGATTGTTATGCCCCTGTCTGCTAGATTAAAAAAGCCTTCTATCATCAAAAATCTTCTCCCCATGTAGATACTTATAAATTTTAGTCAAGTGACCTTTCAACCTTCTCCTTGATAAACTAATTAGATTGGATTGCTTAAATCTCACCTGTAAGACATTTTCTAGATTTCAGAGAACGATTAAAGGATTAGAAAACATGCTTTATAGTGATAGACTCAAAGAGCTCCATTTATTTATCTTGAGGAGAGTTTCTGGGAGACTTGATTACAGTCTAAGTATCTACATAGAGAACAGATATTTAATAATGGACTCAACTTTCTCTGCTACACTGAAAACATGATCCTGGAAGTTGAAGCTAGACAGATTCAGACTGGAAATATGGTGTACATTGTTGACAATGAGTATGATTAACCATTGGAACAATTTACCAAGAGTCATGGTGGATTCTCCAATCACTGACAATCTAAGTCAAGATTGGATGTTTTTTGAAAAGATATTCTCTAGGAATTATTTTGTAGGAGATATGACCTCCTGTATAACACAGGCAATAGACTAGACGATCACAATGGTCTCTTCTGACCTTGGAATCTATGAATATATTTGCTTATCTCTGAAATATCCCATCCAATACATACATGTGTGTGCGCCAGTACTTCACAATAGCATTAAGTATACACCATGAATATCTTAAAGAAAAAAAGAAAAAAAAAATGGTATTCTGGTGAAGATTCCCTATCCACTTACACCAGTTTAAGAGTATTGCAAGATTGGGCAGGCGAGCTGAACAAGCTGGAAAGCATCCTTTAAAGGACCAAAGAGATGTATTTGATCTGTACTGGCCAGAGTAAGTTTATACTATGTATAAATAAAAGATAAAAAAGCTTCTCTCTTGAAGTGACATCATAAAATACTTTTTACTAGAAATAGTTAGACTCATAAGGAACATACCACTAAATATACCAGATAAGAAATCTGCTAGGCTGATTTACAATATCTATAAAGTGCTAACATTAATTTCTACTCAGTTATTGTAGCAGTCTCTGGCTGCCTGGGACAGTGAGGGGTACAGACAGGGCCAAGGGGGGGGGGCCAGACGTCAGGGCCATGGCTGGGTACAGAGCGGGGCTGGGTGGTGCTCCATCCCCGCCTCCCATGGGGGCTGGCCCAGGACCCATCATGCCCCCTGAATGTTCCTCCAGGCCCCCTTAGAGGGGCATACCCCACAATTTGGGGAGCTCTCATTTAGACTATAAGCTGTTTAGGGCAGTGACTGGCTCTTGCTATTTATTTGTACAGCACCTAGCACAATGGAGCATTGATGTCAGTAACAGAAATTAATATTAATAAAGCTAAGAGACACTTTAGGCCCAATCTTGAAGGGTGTTGAATGCTTACTGTTTTGGTACAGATGACCGTAGGTTCCTTACAAGTGGATGGTGAGGGAGTTCAGTACCTCACAAGAGATGCTCAGTGTCTTACAGGATCAGCCCCCCCCCCCCCCCCCATTAGCTATTGTGTAACTCCAAGTTTGGAACACTCCATACCCTTGACAGTAATTCTAGCCTAATACTCATTAGCCTCTAAACTTCTTTTCAATTTTTTTCCTTGAGCTTACTGAGTTGATCATTTCTGCAACTTTGTATTTTATTGGGCCTGATTCGCAGGTCTGTTATGGCTGTTTTGCACTGGCCCCCGTTGTAAAGTTGACATAAAGCCAGTGAATCCATCCCCTGTAGGAATCCCTCTGGATAAGGTGGGGAGGAGGGGGTCATCTCAGATAGGGCAGAGTTACCATAGTGCATCCAGGAAAAACTGGGAGATGGCCAGGGTGTCCCCGCAATCCTAGCTGCCAGCATGGCCCCAGAGATACAGAAAGATTATGTAACTTACCCAAAATTAAACAGCAAGTTTGTCCAACCTGAGACTACAGTTGCAGAACTCCGATTCCTGGTACCCTGCTTTAACCACAAGACCACAAGCTGAAATGGGATAAACAGAAAAAGCAAAGTAGCCAATAGCTAAGGGGGCCCTTAAAGTAAGGATCTGTTCTCTCATTAAAGAGAGACTTTCAACCATACATGATTTCCTGACAAATCACACACAGTTCTAAAAACTATCAAGAGGAAGAATGTTATGCCTGGGGGAGGGAAGAGATCCACCAGAAAACATGACTAAAATCTGATCTCATACCAGAACACTTTGTATTCATCTTGGGTTCAGGACTATTGAACATTACATGCACAATGCTACAATACATACAAAGCTATCCAGATACCTACTATAGCAATCATTACTCAGCAGAAAGAAACTGAGCCAGTCATACTGGCAATCTCAGTACTGCAGTAAGCAATTTTGTCACTTAAGGAAATAGCACAGAAGGGAACATTCTTGGCACAAAGGGAAACAGAGGAGGAAGAGAGTGTGACTAGCCAGCTGCCTCATGTGGTTAATCATCCATTTATGCATCTCCTTGATCAAAACCACAAAAGTAGAATGGGGATGGGAAGTAGGCATTTATTTTTATTAGGACAACCACAAAAACAAGGAAGTGTCGGGCAATCATTGCTCCACAAGTCTTCATAACAAAGATACATGGCTGATTACTCATACTATTCAGAGTTAAATTTCGCTTTAAGAAATACAAGTAAAGACTTATTATGGGGACTGATGTCAGTGGGAAGATGACCTAAGACTTGATTCATTGTTCCACTTTCATGTTGTTTAAACACTATTGAAATCAATGGAGTTGTAAAAGTGGATTAACAGTGATGAATCAGGCCTCCAGAGTTTAGATGAGTGCTCTTCAGTGGAATTGTTAAGATTCTGATTTTTGGTTGGGGAGGATCAGAGTAAACAGCTTTCAGTTTTCTATGCAGTCAGATCTGAAAGGAAGAATTCTAAGAAGGGGTTTTGGAGATAAAAGTATACACTTGGGATCTGGGGAGGCAGGAACACCCAAATATTATTAAAGTGAAAGAAGTTAAAGAGAATGCAGCAGATCAGCAATTTGAAAGGCATCCAGAAATGAACACATCGAACAGATTGTTAGCAAAGGAAATTACATTGTAGGATTCAGCTCTTTGTTTGAAAGAACAAGATTTATCTATGCATGCTACTATGGCAGCACAACTTACACCATAAAATGCTTTCTGATGTGGCAGATTTGTCCATGTTGATTTGGCTGTAGGCAAGGTTTCTTGATCGGTTTCCAACAAAACAGGTTGGTGTTTCCCCCTATACCCATACTGAGAGGATTGTGTTGGTCTCCGTTTACACATTTTTTTTTGCCTTCCATTTGCCTTATTCTAGCTGCTTCAATTTGGAACGGGCTTCTTACCCGTTTCTTTACAGGCCCAGAGGCGTAGCGAGCGCCCTCTGTACCCTCCGACCGGAGGGGGCCCCGCAAGGAAGGGGGCCCCTAAAAGTGGCAAAATAAATACCGCATTCCAGTTTCTGCATTGTAAGGGGCCCCGCCCGGACATATGTTCGGAAGGGGCCACCGTTCGGAGGGGGCCACGTTCTTTGTTGCTACAGCCCTGTACAGGCCATAGCATAAACCAGTATAGTAACCGCTTTGTTATTCTTCATATAAAGCATTTCTTCTTCTAAAATGGTTTAGCTATCATACATACTGTATAAACAAGAGACAATCGCATATTATGGACAGCACAAGTAGCACCACTTCTAGTAAAGGTTGCCTGACACTTTCCATTACAAGACCCTGTTTTCAGTTACTTATAATGTTGCCAGACAAA
>NW_020664417.1:59080460-59081466 GCF_002925995.2 Terrapene triunguis | reverse complement strand
CCCCCTCCAGGTGCCGCCCCAAGCACCAGCTTGGGTGCCTGGTGCCTGGAGCCGGCCCTGACAATCAGACATTTCTTTCCCTTGGCTTATCACTTGGATTAGTAATAGCAATAATGCTTTTCACGCACAGATCTAAAATCACTTTATAAAGGTGGGGAAGCACCCTCATTTTACAGATTAACACATGCTAGAGCAGAGGTTTGGGTCAGAAGTGGAGCTTGTTGAAGGGGGGGTCTGACCATTGGCACTTTCAGATGTTGGTCTTGGCTATATGTAAAAAGACAGGGACTTCATTCTTTACAAATTATGAAAGGTATTAATTTCATTACCACCACTTTGGTATTCAGTAGTATGAAATAAAGAAGCAGATACTTTTTCATTAACACACTACATCCCTGGAAATCATTACAACATGAAACCAAAGGAATTATATTGTTCTTGGTCAATGCCAATTGCACCAATTAGTGTATAACATCATCTTGGTTTTACCTTGTTTCCCCTGTGTGGTACTAGGGATTCTGCTTTTAAGAGCTGAGCTTCCCAGACAGGGGCTGAGCTGGGCACTGTGAAGTTCTTGTTTTTGTTATGCTCAGTGAACTGGAACCAAACACAGAATAAACAGAGGTCTTGTAAGCCCCGAAGGATCACTGAACACCACATGGTACTATGCGTAAAAAGGACCTAAGAAAATGAATGGAAGAATGGAGCAGTTAAAAGCCCCACCAGGGCTGAAACTCTCTGGAAATGTGGGGAACAAATCAGAGAATGTTTAAACCATGCTTCACTCTGTATCTGCAAGGAATGGGGTGCCAGCAAATAGTAAGCAGGGCCGGCTCCAGGCACCAGCTTGTCAAGCAGGTGCTTCGGGGGGCCGCTCCGGAGAGGGGCGGCACGTCCAGCTTTTCGGAGGCAATTCGGCAACGGTCCCTCACTCCGCCTCGGAGCGAAGGACCTCCCGCCGAATTGCCGCCGCAGACCGCAATCGCGGCTTTTTTTTTTTTTTTTT